>NC_060255.1:43700951-44325951 GCF_921293095.1 Ischnura elegans | reverse complement strand
AAGGGGATATATCAATTTAGAAATGATTGACGACCGTGAGTACCTACCTCTAAAACATTTGATGGGGTATGATTTTGAGGAGGAAATGAAAATAAAGCTAATATAAAGTGAGTTAAAAACAATATAAAGTGGTGTTTTTTAGTATACAGCGAAGTTTAAAAATTTATCGAAGACAATTTTAATTCATAAGTATAACATATGACCTGATTCTGGTATGTAACAAATCTGGGCGTCAGACCTATTTTTCATCATCCCCTGGAGAAATGCAACATTATTTTTTATGAAGATGGAAAAACCAGTTAAAATTAACGTCTACGTAAACCTTTTCACCAATTCATTTTCATGCGTTCAAAAATTAAGTATACACTTCAATACAGACGGCCGAATGTTTTATTTCGACGAGACAGAAACCTGTTTGGCCTTTATAAGATTTTTTTACAGTTTACCAAGTTATTTTCAATTAATTTGAAGGAAAAGTTAAGTTAAAAGTTACTTCAACACGTTTAAATGTAGAAATTTCCACTGTAAATATAATGAATAGTGTTACACAGGGCTACAACCTTACGGTAACAGAATCAAAGTAAAGTTGAGACTCACCCAGGACTAATCGTAAGCCAGAGTCGCGTAAATTTCTGGGATTTTGGTAAGAGAGGGGCAGTGGTTCCTAACCTTATTTTGTGAGATAAAAGTTTTTTTATTGACGAATATCTCAAGAATTTATGCGTATTTTAACCGAGTACCCTTTTGAAACTAGCTAAACGCTGCTCTCGTTAGGCCTTCACACTTTCCTAATGATATAAGTTCCCTTCATGTCTTTTCACTTCGATTAAGATTCAGGCCCTGATCTTGCGGGCAAGTAGGATTCATGGGCAAACCTTTTACAAAAATTTGTGTTTTACCATTGTAAGCATCTCGCATAACTACTTTCGGAGTAATTAACAAAGGAATGCCGTAACGGAAGTAAACTCCTGCTATGAAGCCAATATATTACGCATTAATAACGTGAAAGGGTGAGATATATGCAAGAAAATTATTTAAAGCGATATTTGCTGAAACATGGCGTTAATTTTTTTTAAATTGCGTGCCACGATGGCTGCTTCCTTATTTCATCTTATAAAGTAAAGAAGGTCGCTCACAGCGAGAAAGATTGCTGGAATGTAATTCAACCTCATATCTCAATACTTGATCAGAATTTGGGAAATCCCGGCTCGGCAGAAATCATTCCGCTGTTATATCTCCAGATTGCAGATCAGGTAACTATGCTCACATCCGGATCAAGTCAAATGATATTTCCGCATTACGTCTTTTGCTGATCACATTTTTATATCACCCGTGCGCGAAACTGGGTGTAAAGTCACTTGTTTTCGCACCGCTCTTCAAATTCACCCTTTACGGTTTATTTGGATCGTGGATGGGAACATAGTGAGTGTATTACTGTCAGCTGATCTGCGGCTGCAACCCCCCCGAGCGACTCAATATCAGCTCCCAGGCCTTTTTCATTGTTTGCTCCTCTCTCTCGTGACTCGCCAACTGAATAACTCTGCGAGCGGCCGCTCTCGGCGCTGCTGTTTTTCGCCTCTCGACAAATCCGGGGATTTATTGTCTCGATAGGCATCGATCAACTGCATCGCCCCCGACGGCAACCTTCAAGTGCGGCTTATAAAAGCCACTCGCGCCCAGCGAGGTAGCGGGGGTCCTTTTCTGTCCACACGGGGAAAAGCAACGCTCCCGTCCTCTAGCCTAGAGCACGCCTCCTATCTTGCCGATCTAGCCGAACGCCGTGGTGGAGCAGACCTCGCAAAATAGAAACCCTTCAAAGCACCCCATCGAAAGCTCCGTTCCCGCTTACTCGCCCGTTTTTGCTACTGCAGAGGGTTATAGGTAGTGTACCTACTTGTCCGCTGGTTAGATAAATGTGTACCGTTGTGGATGGTTTTTGGCCATAGTTGGCGCGAATATTTCCAAGCGTTGAGTAGTGTCTTGGAGTTTAGATCTTTATGAATTGGATGCAAAATATTTGGCCAACATTTTGATATAGTTTTATGCCTTCATCAGGACTATGAATGAATGAAAAATAATTATTTTAACAATTTTTTTTAATAAATCAAAATTAATAGGTAACTATCACCTGTATTAGCTTAGTAAAAAATCAATAAATAATTCATCTCCATCGCAAAAAGGTATGTCAACATCTCGTATCTTCTTTTTCATTAATTTATAGTTGAATTCCTTTTATTTTTTATTGTAAAAACATTGTGATATCCTTTCATGCCTTTATGTATCAGATCAATAGAATCACATGTATCCATAGCTCTAATGAAGGCATACAAATGTGCCAAAACGTTGAAAAAAAGAGTTTGCATTTAATTCTTAAAAGAAAAATGTCTTAAATTTCCTTGCATCAACAAAGTTTGTTCTTTCCTTTACGATTTTTTAGCCTACCGATTCATTTTAATGGGTTTAGGAAATCTCTCGTCGAGTGAGTGTGCTGCAGGTTAGCTGTAGCCTTTTCTTTTATCAAATTTTACTTCTACGGATTACTTTTAACTATGAAAAGTTGTTGGCAGAGATCTCTTATCGAAGGCGCCTGCTGTAGGTCAGCTATACCCTTTATTTTTATCGAATTCAAAGCCTACGGATCACTTTAAGTCGTCAAAATTCGATAAAGAATAACCTATAGTATTTCTTTTCATCGAATTTTAAGTATATTTACTAAATGCGATTACAGAAATCTCCCATCGAATGAACTTGCAGTAGGTTAGCCGTAGCCTTTCCTTTCCAGTCTTGACCCTTTCCTTTCCTCGCTGTCCGCTCTTTCACGTCCCCTCGGGTCCTACAACTGCCCACTTGACGGTGCCACTCCCTCCGCGGAGCCCTCCAAGTCGTCCGTCCGCCCCTGGGTGCCGCAGTGCAGAGGGGCAGGCCGCCCGGAGGGAGACCCGCCTACCCCGCCGGGCGCTCGCACTGCCGTTCCGCGGGAACAACCCTGAGACCCGTTCCCCTCCTTACTGTCCTTGCGAATTCCGAGATACCCCAGTTATGAATGCTATACGTCGCGAACAAAATTCACTGACTCATTTTTAACTATGTGGTATTCCATATTTAACATAATGAAAAATACTTTTATCTTTCCACAATTATTTTTTCTTTTTAACCGACCCAGGTTTCGGCACATGATGTCACTTTCAACCTTGAGAGTGGCATTGTGTACCGAAGTCATGAGTGAATTTCTAAATTATTTTAATCAGGCTTCATACTGTAAGAACTGGATTGGAAGAGTATGAAAATATGCAGTGATTTTAAATATTACCTCAATTTAATTTTTCACTTATCTCGGGACATTTTCCATAAACATATTAGTAAGTATGGGAACACTAAAATTGAATACTCGCATAATTTTTTTAATTAGCCGATCCAGGCTACAACTATTTTTGATAGTATCAAGTTATCATCCTGCCCCTAATAATATGATTTTATTTCCTGAGCCAGTTTTTTATGAAGTGTGGATTTTAACGAATCTCAATTAACTATATTGCGAATTGATTTTGAGTTTTAGATTTTCACTAGTCTTTCTACCTCCACATCCTCAGATTTATTAATGTGATGAAGAAAATGTTTTTTTTTGAATGAGAATGAAATAAAATTTCGAATTCTGGGCATAAAATTGCCTTTAAAATTTTCCTCAATCACTGCACAAGAGATCATTTCAATGCTCAATAGCAAAAAGTTCGAAACTGTACGATATTCATTTGTCACTCTTACTTACGTGAGTGTATATGATGTACAAGCATATGTAATATATTTTAAAACTCCTTATGTTTATCAGAGCATGATTTTAATATAAATATACATTTCACATAATATTCGGTCAATGTCGTATATTTTTCTTAATGACCGTTTTACCAATTTTTGCGGATGAATTCCTTCTAAAAAAATAAGTTTTTCTTTTATAAAATAACTATACAGTTATTTATATCATGTTGAATAAGACAAAGTAACTGTATGAGAACGTTCACCAAAACTTTTGCCGTTGGGAAAAAGCATAGCGAATGATACTTTTTCTTATTTAATCTTTATTTCTATTTAATCCTTTCTTCCTTCGCCGACTTACTTGAGACAACTTATTTAGCCTGATTGGCAAAAGTAATTGATCGTTCGATTACATCTAGTAGTGGTCCCTGCAATCTACTGTTTATCAACAAAGTCATTGAAAATGTAATATGAAATGCTCCAATAGACGTAGCCTATAGCACTATTCCGTTACACAACCCGGGTTAAACTGAAGTGGTTTGCGTAAATGGAGTAAAGACTGCAGAGACCAAACACAGCCTCTCAACCGACAAGCCATGACAATCACTTGAAAATCCTTATATTCAACAAAGTCATTATTTAGCGCGCGTCGAAATGCGCTAGAATTTAGTGTCTGCGGCTCATCTTTTGACATCGGGGCATTGACGGACTACCATGCTTGCGTGTGGCTCGAAATCGGGGGCTCTATCCTGACGCTTATATTAAGCCAAATGGTTTGGGGAACCTATATCCCCAAATCTTCGTCCCCAACCGTTCCCTCACACTTTCAGTTTTTAAGGTCGAATAGTCGGGTTGCCTTCCTAACCCATATTACGATCCGCTCAGGTTTTACCGCAAAAATGCCGTCTTGACGGCAGTTCTCGACCGAAACTGCGAGGGACATAAATTATTCACGTTGAGCCAAATCAAAGGGAGTAATCTTATCTCTGACCTCCGGTCGAACCTCTTGTTTCGGCAGAATGGACGTCAGTTTGGCTTCATCAGATATTGCGAGGGCATGCCATTTATCCCATAATTGATGTTGGCCACGCGTTTTACAATGCGTGATTGAAGGTCTAATTATTTCCTTTTATGTTCTTGTTCATCTTAATGGAGCCATCTGACTATTTACAGGTCGGCTTTGCTTTCTTCAGCCCTGACCGCTATTTGATTCTGCTTTCACGTCCTCTGATTTATGCTCCATTTGATTCAGGATTTTTGTTTGCTAAAATTTTAACGATGTGTATGTGCTATCTTTTCTTGCCAACAGCCCTGATTCTGCTGAAACGGGAGATTTTCCGATGAAATAAAGCGATTTGAAATGTTTTTCTTTAGGTATATGAATAAGGCTTCCAAAATTTTGAGGGAAATTCAACTAGCATTTTATATGTAAATTAATATGATCGATATGGATCCGCTGCAGCTTAGTGTTAAAGCTAGTTACCTTATATGACATCATATTTTCCTTGCTGTTTTGCGCTAATAAATCAAATCGATCATCTTTAGTATATCATTTCTTTTATTTTGCAAGATAGGTATGTTCTATATTATATGACGTTATGAGATATTCCCGCTGATCTATTACTTCCTTTTCTTTCTTTATGAAGATCATACTTAATGAAATACTCTGAATCAGTCATTCTTTTTCAAATGTATATTTCCTCTAGTTTTTCAATACGAACTTGTGTTACTGATTATAATGCCACAGCTCAGCTCTGTCGGTATTCAATTAGATATACACAAAGCGTTTGAACTTGAGTAGTATGAGAATCTAACAGGCTAAGTGATGTTGACTCTCATACTCCTTTTCCACTATGAAATTGTAGGCGTTTTGTTCGAACGCCTATAGCAGAATATTGGATTAAATTTCTCAAGATACATAATTCTTTTTTTGCGCGGAGCCAACACTATGGAACGGCCTTGCTTGTCAGGGGTCGAAAATCCAATTAACCGGCCGGTATATCCGCGATGATAACGCGCTTCCCACGAAAGTCGGCGCTATACATGAGCATTTAGGTAACAACGTAGTATCCTTGTTCAGAAATTTGAGAGGCATTGTTATTCGAATGGGATGAATTTAATTATCATCAGTGAATTCAACCATGGTATGGTTATTAATGGCTTATTCAAATCTTAATTCAAAGTTTATCAACAGAATTTATCTGATTAATAAACGATAAATAACGATTGCCTATTTAATACCCTATTGAAAGATTGTATGAGTTCTGGTGCTAGAAATATTCAATTTCCGAAACGTAGACGGGAGATAAGTTTTCGGTTACACATGACTTGAATGCGATATATTGAATGTGTTATCAAAAGTTATATAGTAAACAATTCTTCCGTACTCGTTTTCAGGCTACGCTAGCTTTAATACTTGTCAATAGTGTGACGCATTCAGATTCAGCATCAAATTTCAAAAGGCCATGACCTGAATATCCCCCAGGAGAGAGGGGCGTTCCCCGTGAAAAAGTTTATTAAAACTACCCATTTTTTACGCATTTTGGAGCATAAAGTTTCATTTTTATTATAAACAACTAATGAAATCGAACAATTTAACTCATTTAAGGATACAAAAATTATTAATTCACACAATGATTCTTGAATACAAGGAAACATTTCCAGATGTTTCATCTCACACAGTATTCACTGCTTGATCTGGTGACTGTGGCTACTGCCTAAACATGTCTTCTGCTGGAAGGGTGGAAATTTGTCATTTCCATGCGGTGAACTTTAACTCATCTCACCTATTTATTTACTGCTTATAATATCACAAAAATGGTTGTGTAGTGGATTGCTGTCATCAGAGGCGTAAATATGGAAGGATGAGGGGGATAAACTATTGCTTCACTTGAATGGGTAGTCCCCCCTCCAAAGCCTCAGAGAAATAAAATAAAATATCGAAAACTATTGTCTAGTTTTGACATATAATAACTGCACCGGCTAAAAGTTCAATTTTAAGTGTCAAAATGATGTAAAATGTATTTCCAGGCATTTCATTTTTCAAAACTTTTCCTGGACAACTCGTTGCCTGGGGGGACGTCCCCCCCTCATGCCCCCTTATCCTCCCCCCAAAGCGTATTCCTAGTTACGCCACTAGCTATCATGTATATTTTCAATATTGAGGGCGTTAAGCTAATAAAATTTTTTTAAACTTTGGTAAAATTTGGGGAGTGTGGTACCCCCCTAAATCCACCACTGCACTGTGACGTTTCTTCTGCCTCCGATGTGCTCTCGTTGTAATGCATGCGTTTCATCTCGCTGCAGCTTAGCATTGGGCATCGCGCCTTTATTCTCCCTCGTTTGAACGGGATGAATTTCACATGCAGGCGCAAAGTCGGAGTGATCCGTGTTTGCGCGGTGGTCATCACAATGTATTACTGGGGGAATGAGGTGGTGCACTCCTGGACCCCATACAGACGGCGCGCCGTGAGAGGATCAGACCGATTCGCGGGCAGGAATTCGATCCTCCCAAAAGTACAATGGTACAGCAGCACACAAGTCCCATTACCGTGAGTGGAAGAGAGGGATGAAGAGAGAGAGAGAGAGAAAGTAGTTACATTTGGGTTCGGGAGGTGGCGAAAGGGGCCCCTGATATTGGATCGATAAACCCCACTGAAACGGGCGATTGGGTGAGCTGGCCAAATCCAGTCCGATCCTACGAGCTGCCGGCGGCGATAGATGCACGAACCTAGACACTGGATTTCCGGCGACAGTCAATAAGTGCTCCCGAAACTTCCCATCTAAATGGTTTATCCTTTGCGGTTGCCACATAGCTATATGGTGGGAGTGTACCGTATGTAATCGAGTACAGCTATTCGAATACCCGGATGCAATCAACTACAACGATATGCTATCCCGTACTCAGACAGTTGTTACAGTACCGAAAGAAGTATTTGGGTTCCAAATAAAAGTATTGAAGTACCTCAATAGGTATTCGAGTACCCAGATGGGCATTCGAGTTCCCAGATAGCTATCCGAGCTGCCGACGACGATAGATGCACGAATCTGAACACTGGATTTCCGACGACAGTAAATAAGTGTTACCGAAACTACCCATTCAAGTGAAGCAATTGTTTATCCTTTGCGACTGCTACATGTGTGTTAGACTCTGCCAGACAAGTGTTCGAGTATCATGAGAGGTATTCGAATTCCAATATATGTATTGGAGTGCCTAAATAGGTATTCGAGTGACCAGATAGCAATCCAGTACCCAGGTTGCTATTCGAATACTGAGAGATGTATTCGAGGGTTCAGATTGATTCTTGGTTAAGCGGTATCACGCTAGGCTTCGATTGCTTGAACAGTCCGGTAAATTAGGTACACAAATCTACTAGAGTGACACTAAACACCTCGGTGTACTACCGCTATTTCTTTCCAGGTCCGACCGTAACGAAAAAAGAAGACAGCATATGGGGAGAAGAGAGATAATCTACCGCGAAGATTGATGAAGGGTTTCCTTTTTTACTCGAGCAATAAATGACTTCAGTTTATACTAGGTTGAGCTGAGACTGTCGAATCTCTTGCATAGAGCAATTACATTTTTTAGTATTCTCCCACAGGTTAACGGCTATAGTTCTGACACCTTCCACTGTACGCATATTCAGTTGGTTTTCTAGGTAGTATATAGATGCACATGTATGGCATGTGTTCTCAAGTACCCAAAGGATTTAATTGGCAAGCGGCGTCATGGACTCAGGCACTTATGTTGCCTTAGTCGAGGTAAACGAGTCCCCACGGATGTATTCAAGAGCTCACTTCAGTTCGGGAGGCATTTGTCTACTCGTCTGGGCATTCTCACATTCATCTTGGTACTAAAGTGTACTCTTGGTACATCTTGGTACTTGGCCATTTGGGTACTTCAGTACTCCTGCTTGACATTTTCAGGCTCACTATTACAGTTTAACACTATCAACGTGACCCGTGTGTGTTTATGCTTCTTTATAAGGCGGTAATTAACGAAC
Organism: Ischnura elegans; assembly: GCF_921293095.1. Classification (NCBI taxonomy): domain Eukaryota; kingdom Metazoa; phylum Arthropoda; class Insecta; order Odonata; family Coenagrionidae; genus Ischnura; species Ischnura elegans. The sequence continues at coordinate 44,317,198 of NC_060255.1, read as the reverse complement.
GGACCAGCAAATTTACCCCTTCTCGCTTATGGTCTTGAAAATTATGTTGGATTCTGCGAGTATTCAGTTCATTAAAGAACGACAAAATGCCAACTGTTGCTTAAAGTTGCTAAATTAATCGTTTGATGAATAAAATGAATGAAATAATGTATTAATATTTTTCGTGAAAATATAAATAATAATTTCAATGAAGCTTGTTTTGGCAATCGACGTGAAAACTCGAGACGGATGATAAAATTTGAGAGAATATCGTAGGCAATATGATAAACCGTATTAATCACGCGCTCATATTTACAGATTTACTTGTATTTGTTGATCGCTCCCGTAGAATGATCCAGCGAACATGTCCATGAAGCCGCGCAAAGCGTCCAAATCGACCGCGGCGGCGTCACCCCATTCGAAATCGATAGTAAGTAGGCAAGAGACTAGCGTTGTCAGTGCAGAAGGCGCGGGAAAGTGCACAAAGAGTTTCGGAAATGTTTGCTGGAGCCCATTCGAGTGAAACAAAAGGGCATCGGCGGACATCCAGGCCGAAGTTTGGCACGTTAAAAGAGAGGACAAGTTGGTTCTCCCCACTGCTACTTTGATATCGGAATGTTTTTTTTTTATCTCGGAACGTTGCCGGCGATCTTACCAAGCATTGAATGCCTGGTAATTACGGGAGAGTGGATTGCGCTTCGAATTCATGACCTAGCCTTTCATCTCTTTATAAGGTTTCCTTCGTATACGGAACCAACCTGAGATTGTATATGCATATAACAAGGAGATTTAAACAGTTAATTTCGATAAAATGTGTTATATTTTGAACTACAAGTCTTATTAGTCAATAATGCCTTATACTGAAATCACTCTCGACTTCTTTCTCATACGATGAAGTTTTGTTCTGTTTTCCCATATAGCTCATCATGAGGGATGGTCATTTTTAAATGGCTTTAGTATGAACTGTGGAAAATGCGATGAAATATTGCCATAAATCGAACTAGACGGGTTATTACATGCCTAGATATGGTCTTCAAGGGTATTAAATGCTGAAGATAAAGTCAAGCATAATTATTTCATCATTCATGATCGGGTGAAGAAAAGTAGAATAAAACTCTGGTTAGCATCAGCGCATTTGAAACAGCTTCACGTCTATAAGGGCCGTTGCCCCTGATAATTGATCTTGGCTGTGGTTTAATCTGTTTTTAAAATATTACGCAACCTTTGAATGTTCAAACTGTGTCCATATATGAGTTGTAATTTGGACAAGATAGTTTTAAGATACTATAATGACGCAAAAGCCAAGCCGTGTTGTAACAAATTACCAATGGTTTCAAGTAAATACTACCGAGAGAATAATGACAGACGCACACATTTAGATTAAATAGTGCGTTTAGTTAATAATCGATTAAATAAGCGTATATAACGTAATTAGTCACTAACGGGTTTCGTATCCCTCAGGGTCTGTTTGTCAAAGGTTGGCGGTGATAATTTTAATTTTCATTGAATTTTATTAATTTTGAAGTGTAAATTTTGCCTCCTTTCAATTATAAATTTACTGTACTCTTTCGCTTCGAACATAATTTTATCCTCTCTAACAGATTTTTGCTGATAATAATCAAATGAGGATTTTATGTACCTACCGATTTTCAAATTTTACCGTTTTTTATATCCTATCCTACCTATATAAGCAATTGATCGGTTGGAAACATTTTAAACGAGGATTACTATCCAGGGGCCTCGATAAAGGATTAATAGATGCTTTATTTTTCGCTAAAATATAACGGGGAAAAATGTTGTGACAAGGAGGAATTCTTAACTAATTTCCTTATTAATGAAACGTAATTGGGTAGACTACATCAGCTGGCTGCATACTTATTTTATTCCTTTTATATATGCGCAGTTTTGGTATGATTTGGAATGATGGAATGAAATTTGATAAGGCTTAGATATAAGCTATTAAGAAGGCTTAACGATGGGATCCCCGACATATTAATGTCCATGAGGGGTGCTATATAATTGGTCCTCGACTTCCCATCGGGTCGATGTCTGCTTGTGAGAGGGGCTCCTAGTTTTCCCATCAAATTTCGGGCTTTGGAGGGACGGCGCGGGCAGATATCGATTTGTTCGGTCAGTTAGGGATATTAACGATGGAGTGAAGATGAAGTAAGGAGCATTGTGGTGCACCTCTGTGGTCGTGGTTGAACGGGGAGGCTGCCCTGCAGAGTTCCTCATTTACTTATGGGCTTTGCAGTTGTCTCCCGTAACCCGCTTTCAACCCCCTTCATTCTGCCCCAACTCTGTTAAAGGAAGGCTAATGACATTAGGGAAACTTTTGTGAAAGTATCATTAAAATGAATATACAGGGACAAGAAGACCATTTTTATGTTACAAGAATAATTCCCCGCCATGGGCACGGTTTTTTTTCATCATCATCACTGGTCAACAATCCTAAGAATGGTTTGACGCAGATCTCCGCTCAATTCTCTTGTCAGCTAATCTTTTCACACTTCCGTATCTCATCCCCTTCATATTGTAACATAACATAAACAAGCCACCATATTGTTTTTATGTAATTTAAAACTGACAATAGTAGTGAGGGACGGGGGATTGTTGTGAAGGAAAAGAGGGGAGTCGTGTATGGAGAGTAGGAAGAGATAGACGTGTTGTAAGAGATTGGGAGATAAATTAAAGTACTGGTGTATTGAGAGACCGGAGGAAGAAATACGGAAGAATTCAGGATCGGCAGAAAGAAGAAGAGGACGCAGACTAAAAGCAGGCGCCTACGAGAGAGAAAGAGACCGGAGAAAAAGGGATACGGCAGTACCACGGCCGTGGCAGTACTCAAGATCCCTGATCACTGGTGCAGTCCATGGCAGCGGTTCAGTGAGTGGCAGTACGGATAGTACAAATGGGATTATAATAGTCATGGTGGCTTGTTGATGTTGTTTATGCTCACGAGTTTTAAATTGTAAAGTTTCTTTATAAAGTGTTATAAAAATCATTTGTTAAGTAAGAGAAGTGGAAATTAAACAAAACGTTACAATATCAATTTTTTTAATTTGGAAAGTTTTACGAATATTTTACCAGGCGATACAAATTAAAGCACTCTTTTTATCATCGAATGATGTTCAAGTGAAAGAAAAAATGAAGGAAATATTTTCAATTTAAGCAACCACTAGTTGAAGTTACTTTGTTAAAGGAATGAATGCTGCCTCGTGCGGAATCTGTGTATTGGAAAATCTGTGCCAACTCTCTGGGACGTTGGGGGCTCAAACGCTTTCATAAGTAGAAAAAGTCCTTACTCAAGACTGCGAATCCTTTTTTTCGCCCGTTATCGGTCCCCTCTCGGCAGGATATAATTCTACTGTTTATGAAGATACATCAACAAACGCATTCTTACAATAGCCCTTTAAAATGCTGAACCCCTTCTTCTCCGATAAACAGGACGACTTTACTCATTGAAGATGAAGACTTCTATGCGACTCTAGAACGCGTTCGGTTAACGGTATCTCTTTCAAATGTGAGTATCCAACCATCCTTTCTCTACCTTAGCACCCCCTATTTAACATCTCGTTTCACTGCCTTAACTGCGCGAGTTTTCCTATGTGCAAAAGTGTAAGAATCTTCATTTTAGTAGATATTTTTTTCCACATTTATCACAAAAATACTAAGTTCATGCGGTTTTGTGAATCCTCGATAGTGAATAAAGAGAGGCTAACGGATTCCACTTAGTGGAATCGAAATCCACTCAGTTCTCAAGTCAGCCTGCAAATGTGTGGTCACCCACCGCGCATTTAAATGGGTTTACAAAAGTCGCTACTGGCGTCGCCGACGGAAGTGATCCTTGTTTCACAGCGAAATATAGTATAATTAGGGGTGTTAACCGAAATGCGTGCATGACGATACGATCAATCAAATTCATAGATTTCCAATACTATTCCTCGCTATTACAAGCATTATACTGTAAAATATTGGAATACAACAGATCACGTTGAACTCATCACCGCGCCGCGGACATTTTTGAAAGCTGATTAAAATGCTACCGAAGTGGCAACAGAAATCAGCCTTGTATGGAATTGGGCCTCCTCTATGCCGTCCCCTTGGCAGCGGCATAAACCGTATATTGCTGTCGACGGAGAATAACCTCATGAATATGTAGGAGGGATGAGTCATGTGCTGGGTTGCGGGATTCATCAGGGCAGTGGAGTGGCTGTTTTGTGGGAATAACCTCATTGCTGGGTATGAAATTGGAATAGCTTCGTAAAACAGGTGTTCTTTTTGGCATATTTAAAGCCTGCCTTTCATTTCCAAAGTAACTAACGACCCTGGTTTGTTAAGGCCTGGTTACACGATACATAAACACGTACGGGTTAATGTCTAAATGTAAGAACGCGAGAATGAACGCCAAAATGTACCGTGTCACCACCCAACTTGTGCGAATGCACGCGCAGAAAATAGAACCTGTTCTAATTTGGCTCATGCATTCCTAAATGCTCCGTTCCAGTCCACCAAAATCGTTCACGCAAACGAACATAAACTTGTACGTATTAATTTACCGTGTAACAAGGGCCTTTAGACTCGATTCTTTTTCTGCAAGGAGACTAATTAAAGGAGGCCCAATTCCATCCCATAGAAGGTCGATTTCTGTCAGGGCTCATCCAACACCAGACCTGCCTTTGGAACCTATCCTTTCTAACTTGCAACTTTTCTCTTCTCTTGCTTCTATTCCCTTAATCAAGGGGACTGAATAGAGAAGGCCCAATTCTATCCTGTAGTGGGCTGCTTACCTCGGTCGCATTTTAATCGGCTTTCTAAATTGTCCACGGCGTGGTAATGGTGCGATCAAGTTTTATCAATATTTTGCAGTTTAGTCTTTGCAAATGCAAGGAATTGCCGGTGTGATAAACATGATACAATGTGCTGTGTAGAAAAAATGGACGGAATTCTAAACTTTGGTTTGAAAAGAATTGTTGCATTAACTTTTATCTTGTAAAACCCCCTGCATCTCGATGGCTAAGTTCTAGCAACTCGTATCTCAAAAATAGCAACTTTTCAGGAGACCAAAAAAAAAAACGATTAATTTTTTCAATTGTATATTATTTTAATTGAAATTAAAAACCAAAAATCCATAAAACTGAAAAAGAAGTGTACATTTGCAAACAAAGAGTTGTTTTTTGCGTGAATTTTATTACCAGTATTAGCAGTATTAACTCAGAACGGCGAAATATTGAGATACGTGTCGTTAGAACTTAGCCATCGATATGCTACATTAAAGGTCTAGTGACCTTACTTCATAATTACGTGCTTTTTGTGCATAGAAATCATCACGGCCTTTAGGAGTAGGGCCTCCGAACTAAACCCTGCCGGAATTCCCCGTCCCTCTTGTCGTAAGCGGCGAGCTCTACCATCGCCACTTCCGAAATACGAATCCAAACCCTTAATGGATCGATGCCTTTAGATTTATCGCGAGGGGGGTGGGGACGTGGGGCGCGTGACGAGCGTGTAAATTGCGCCGTCGAGCCGGTAGATGCCTCTGCAGGAGGCCTTTTGATTGGTCCCTCGGGCCAAAGGCCACCTTGGCGATGGGGGTGGGGGCAGGAGGAGGTGGGGGAAGTTTGGAGGAAGTCGAGAGTGTTGCTTTGCCGCGTCTGAGGTTGTTTGTAGTCAAGGGTTGGGGCCTCAAGAGAAACCGTGACTTGGGCTCGTAATCCGGAGGATATGTAAGACGGTTGGGGTCTGTTGTGCTGAAGGGTCAGAGGGAGGAATGGGACAGAATCTTATTTATATAACGTCTTGGATTGGTTCGGAATGAATGTTCAGGGTCCTTTCGGGGGTTTTTGGAGGGAGATTGGGTCCAATTGTTTCGTGAAAACGCTTTTGATTTCATTCGTATTTACTTCAATTTATGTCTGCCAGCCGTTGAAGGATTGGATAGGCAATTGAGGGAGTTTTATATATCACGAGCTCCTGGCTATATGCATTGCTTTCCGTAAGGTTAGAGGCAAATAAATCAGTTGATTTACGATGTCCAGCATTGAATTTATCTTGCAAAATTTCCACAGAGAAATAATCATTTACCCTGACTGGGATGCGAACCTTGATTCCCTGATTACCGGTCGATTGCTTTAGCCAGTTTAGCTCCCGATGTAAGGTTGAAATTTGTGGACTATATCGGAAAAGAAATGGGATCTTTCCTTCATCGGAAAATATTCACCATTTAAGCTATTTGTGATATTTATCGTACTAAAATAGCTCACTTTTATTAGACGAGGCAAAGGTGAGGTGAGATTTAATGACGAAATACAGTGCCCTGAACCGTTTATCGGATGATGAAAAGCCCTTCAATATTAGATTGAAATAACCCCGTAAGATACATGCAGCTAAATTAATTACTTTTTCAGATTAAGGTTGCAGTAGGCTCATGTTGCTCTACTAAGTATTTGTTAGTGCAGTGTAATCCATCTCCGCCCATCATAGCCATATGGCTGCATCCTGCCGTTCTAAGCATATGAGGCTCTTGAAGAAAACCCGCACTCGTAATTGCGGTCGAGTTATCACAAATATGTCATTTAAACTTGCAGTAACTTCATAAACTTCTTAGTTTATTTTTGAAAGCGGTCTAAATAAGCTTACTGAGGAAAGAGGCGGGTGTGAAATAGAAATTCAATATGGACGCTGTCCGTATCCGTGAATTCCATGCAAGTATCATAAAATTAAAACATTAAACGGCAAGGGCGAATCCAGGATTTTTCTGGGGGCGAGGGGGACTAGGGTCTGACAGGTGAACGGCCCTCTCATATTTGGGATAAAGAACTTCATGCAACGAATGCTCTGAGATTTATACTCGTAATTTTAATATCAAAGTTATTGACAAATGAATATTTATAATTTTAACATTAAAATATAAATTTTATTAATATTTGTATTAAAAATTTCGTCTATTTTTTTAAGCGTCTGGGAGGAATGCACGTGCCCCCGAGCCCTCCTTAAATCCGCCTATGGTAAATGGCATTGTACACATAATTTTAGCTTTCCCTCATCCAAAAATATGCTCGCCCTGAAGATTCATCCTTTATATCACGGTCACTCGTAGAAATAAATGACATTAGATTCTGACGTCGTTACCTTTTAGTGTAGTTATATGGCTATGGGTTATTCTGAAGAACTGGGTCTATGTATCAACAAAATATTTCACTGGATTAATAGAGTCAACCATAGGTACCGAAATAGCTTCACAACTTCAAGCTGAAAGTGTTCTTGGAGTGAATGGGTTCAATATTGTGTATATGTATATGCCGATACCTACAGAGTGTAATCAGAGTTTTACGCCCTCATTTTCATTAGACTCGGCGTGGTGGTTTTAACAACTTTTCGGCATCGGCGACCCTCACGTCTGCAATTAAAGTGAGCTACAAAAATATGACAAGAAAACTGATAGATTCAAAAGTTCCTCTAATCGTTCCGTGCATTTATGCTGTGATTTTAGGGGTAAACTAACGTAGTCGATGATGCATGGCCGTTAAAGCAGGCCGTGCGAATCGGTCAATAAAAACTAGACCGCGGCAACGGTGCTTGACATTAAATATGCATTATGCCGCTCCGCTTGGCTGATCTTCGAAGGTTGCCGAAACTGACGAACCGTTTACAAAAGGAAGGAAACTGATGACCGTAAGTCCTTGAGACGTCATCTAAAAGTATGGCGAGACGCTCTCGTGGACCATTAAGGATGAACCTGAATTTAAAGCTCGCCAAACTTACATTTGGAAAAGAAAGGAAGTATCGATCACAGAATAAGACAAACGAGAGAGAATAGTCGGGAATCACGGGTGAGAAATACATTAAGTTTAAGTGGAAACGATTTTCAAGTTGTTGTTTGAATAGCGTTACAGTCAGAGTGGGGGTTCACTGGTATTAAAACCCTTCTGGTGCCAAAATGGGCGTCCCATCCAGTGCTTTTAGTAGAGGAAATCATCGAGGATATTTAGAAAAAAAATTAATATAGTGTATTTTTGTTTGAAAAAATTCATTTCTATGGATGGAATACTTTATTAAAAGCTGTAAGACGACTTTTTTCAACAATATTTAGCGAAAGAAAACGTCTTAACGTTGCTTTTAAACTATTCTGCAATGAATATGCATAAATTATGATATCACTAGCAATAAGATTAAAAAGAAAGATATGTTATGTATTACATAGTGTTCGGAGTAATTGCTTATTTGTAATACTAAAACATGAACTGTTTTTGTCCTAAAAGGCCTTTTTTCATTCAGCATAAGTTTTCATATGTAAGCAACATTCCATGAAGAAAATGAGTTTTTGTCGGGAAAATGCCGTTGCATGATAATTGGAATGTGAAAAAAGTATCTTTGTGCTGGCACGTGTTCCAAAGTCTTATCTATTTGTTTGATCACGCAATCACAAAATCACGCAACACAACGAAGCGTTTTCAGTGTCGTGATAATAGCGGTCATCGATCCGCTGTCTCTTAAAAAAAATGGGAGGTCGAATTTCCCCCGTCACTGATACAAATCTTTTAAGGGTCTTATGGGAGTTTTGGCCAAACTGTTATGTTCTATATCTTACACAGAAAGTACCCATAATTGGTCCTTCTGCAAGAAAAGCCCATGCTGTAAACATTCCATATACGAAAATGCGTTTTAAAATCTACATGTTAAAATCGAAGGGTTTGAGGGGTGGTGTTGCAGGAAAATGCGAGAAATCAAATGGATGGATCGTTTGAGCTAAGCGAAAATCCTTAGAATAGTTAGAGATAAGTCTGTCGAAACCCCTGTGAAGGAGACGGGATAACTTCATTGGCCACATCACGAGACGTTTTGTTCTGGTAAAAACAATCGTTGAAGAACAAGTGGAAGGTAAGAACAGCAAGGGAGGACTATGATGAAATATATGCAGCTGGTAATGAAGAATTCATAACAGAAGAACTATGTTACGGTTTAAAGATTATTTGATTTGAGAACTGAGAGGAGAAATCCGGCAAACCAATCTTCGGATTGCAGACTGTTGGTGATAACAAGAAAAATCGATTCAAGGTGGTGTTCAGCTTTATTCCTCGAACATGCGTCCAAAGCGTGACTTATTGGAGTATGCCCCGTAATCAGTGGATACCAACACCTAATGCAAATGATATTTCCTCTGTGTATTGCCTGCACATTTTGTCTTAGTGAGAGTATGAAACATTATTTTAATCTATGCTTATCTAAAAAATACTTTGGGTATCATCATTACCCCTTCTGAAAAATTATTCAGTCACCCTCAAAAATACGACATGAAATACCTGATCTGAAATTTAAGGTTCTTTTCACTTGTGACGGCTTCTTATCGGGTTCTCATCCAGATAAGTTCTGATGTATAAACCGTAGTTTCGGAAGACGACTTGTATCCCATCTTCAAGACCGTGTTACTCATTGAAAGTCCAATTTCAATATGAAATTGGTCTTTCAACGTCGGCTGATACGACTTAATTAACCTGGTTGAGAACCCGTGAAGAATTCGTCAGTAGTATTCACCAGAAGAAATTAAAATCGTTTATTCTTTTCACTTATTGCACCTTCAATTTTCTTGGCATGGCTTGGCCATTTCACTGCTACAGTTACATCGTGTATTTGCGGTTTTTCAAAATGCTGAAATGTAAGCTGAAAATAATTTGGGGTTTAAATTTCCCAGCCAGCTAACATTTTCCATCATGCAACCCTCAGGCCAGTCTTGAAGTTAGGCAGATACCTACTTGGTTTTCAGCATTATTTCCATCAGAATTTGAGATTAGTATTGGGAATGACAGAGGAAGAGGCTGCGAAGATATACGCGCGCAAGTTGTTATCTCGAACGTGAATTCTTCGCCCAGTAATTCTGTTTCCCACGCAATTCAAATTTTCTCATGCTTATATTTAGGCGGATGGCAATTAAGCTGTTTCAGCGGCACATCAGTCTTCAGTAATTGGTAATCCCAGTCCTTCAAAGGAAGAGAGATAAGGGAACCTTGCCTTCCCCTGGCAGGGACTTGAGACCTTTTTGACTGACGAGAATACATTATTCATTCACCCTTCCTCTCCCGCCTTATTGTACACTAGTTGGGACTAAATATGACCCGACGATGAAAAGGTTGTGCGGAGGCTTGGGTCTACACTGCCTTTTCATCAACTGAAATGGAAAACAGTTAGAAATTTGTTTTAATTTTTTTGTCTTCATCGTGGTATGTTATTATTAGGGTACTGTAATATGATATGAGAGATGAAACATGTTGGTATCTTCCCATAACACAAGGAGAAGTCATCTTTAATCTGTATCATCGATTTTAAATCCCTTCCATGATTTGAATATGTAAAATCTTGGAATGGACTAATGCATGAGAAAAATTGTCGCGTGGTATTGCAAATATTCCAGAGTAATGATAGTTGCTAAAAGTCGGAAGACTCCACCTCGAAACCAACGTGTATCTAATTTAGGGGATTTATGAAACATGCTAAATAACAAAAAGGTTGAAAGTATGCATCCAGTCAAGGGCCGGAAACCAAAATTACACAAACGATGTAGTTTATACACCGGTGGTATTTTTATGCTTTGTCAGTTCACGCTTCAACAGGAGCATGTTTGCCTAATGTATTCAGCTTTAGGCTGCTGATCAGAGAGTCCTGGGTTCACATCCCGGATGAGACTTTCGACCACCCCCCAATTAACCATTGAAGTCAAATAAAAGAAACTGGCCCCTTACCATGAATTGTGGTATCAAACGCCTGTGGCTTAATCTGAGGTGATCTCTACCCTCATCTTTTATTACCAACCTTGGGTTGAAGCATATTTTCTTTCAGGTCATTAACATGAGCTTCTTTTCATGATTATGCGTCAGTATATAAGGTGATAGCTATCGCAATGATAGATGCATCACCACATATCCGTCGTCCATACTAATGCCGTTACTGTATTTAAATTCCCTATCGGGAGAAATAGTATCCCATGTCCACGTTGTGATACAATAATTGTAATACGAATAATTATTTCTATTCTTATTGACAACTTTCATGAAAAGCATTTACTATTATTTTTATATTCTACGCAATTATTAAAATATTTAGGCATTAACATAATTGTAGAGACTAACTCCAAACATGATATTGCTTCCTTTATCCACTTAAAACTTAAATTTTAGGATGTATATTTATAGCTTTTGTTAAATAAAATCTGGTTTTTAATGTTGATCGCGAGAGCAGCCTCACGGCCTCAAAACTCCTATCATTTCTCTGATAGCACAATCGGTGAGCTTTTTAGGTGTATACACTCAAGGTACTGGAAATGTAACTGCCCTCGGATTGTATCAAGTTTCGTCTTAATTACCTTATAATACCTGTTTATAGATTTCATGTTTTAGTGTCGAAATACAATGACGCTCTTCATTTCCGCCGAGAAGTTAATGTTTCATTGTGGTGAGGGCGCTACTTCAGGTTGGATATCTCCTCACTAACTTTTCCAATTACGAGACAGAAATTTCCAGTCAATTTATCCCGTCGTATCATCGTTCAGTGTGAAAAGAGAGTAACTCTTCCTAAAGTTTCCCTTTTATGCTAAGGGGTTTTTTTTCAGAAGGAAAAGAATGACTTTTCCATTAATGTTGATCGATCGTTCCCATTGCTGTTCTTGCCAAGTCTGCAATGCCGTTTGAACGAGAGATCTGTGGGGGAAAGTTAGACATAATCGTGAAAGATGGCGATCCGTTTACCTCTAGGTTCTACCGTAGAATCTGTCATCCCTCTATTGGTGTTAACTGACTATTGTTCTCCTTCCTTAGTTTATTTGATTTTAGGGAATGTAACGCCAAGACGATTCAAGTTGGTCTTAGCGTAGGGGTAATCGTGTACCCATTTTTACGGGTTTACCCATTGAAAGATATTCTCACCACATGATGTATCTGGAGTAGGCCTGCAATCTATTAGATCTTATATGTATTTTCTGGAATTGTGGATATCAATCTTCCAGGAGTACTAGCTTGTCAATTTATTATCATCATTTATTTGAGATGTGTTCGCACGCTATTAAATGTCATTTGCTGAGAGTGGTAATGGAACGTTGCAGTAATTTTGATTTTTCATTTTTACGTATTCTTTTCTCTGATTTGTAAATTGTAAATGTTCATTGGCATTATTTTACAATGAACCTCTTTCATCTTTAATAATGCAAGCTCTATGTGTGCTTTACGAAACTCGTAGACTTCTGGTTTAGATGGAGAAGAACTCTACCCTCGCCAATCAAAACCAACGTAAGGGTTGAATCACTGAGTGAGTGAATTTTGGTAGACTCGTAGGTTAAACTAGGCGAACCGTTCCGATTGTAATACTTTATCAGTGGTGAAATATTGAATGAAAAACCCTTGTCTCTGCATAACTGATTGCATCCGATGTAATCGCTAGTGAAATATTTTTGGAAACCACCAAAAAGGAGGCGCCCCGTGCAAAAGAGGCTTTTATCACGCGTCCCACAAAGGAAATTTTTTTCCCGACTTCTCGCGGCAGTCTTTACACAACCGCGGGGCGAAAATACTTATTTTGCACGCGAGAGATAAGAGGGCCCGAACACTTGGACAGATGCCATATCCGCGGTGCAGTGAGCCTTTCTCCACCCCTCGCCTGATACCTACCTCCCACTATCAAGGTTTTTATTTTTATGCACAAGAGGAGAAACGTCCGTATGAAATGAACTACACGTGCTCAGCCGAAGTAAATGAGCTTAAAACCCTTTTAATAAACATGTCAGGGTCACTTAAGGCAGCCTTTTGTATCGTGAAACTTTGGATGGATCAAAGATAATGAGCGGGAATAATTGAAAGACTTTGCAAAAATATCCCTTTACTTTTCTCTTAAGATTTTTTTATAATTGCTTACAGTGCCTGTAATATGGATATACGCCATTGTTACTGAGAGAATTTCACCCGCAACGGAGCAGGAAAACCAAAGAATACAAGCTAGGCTATTGTTATTAGACTTAGCAAACTTGCTTTTCTCTAGTTCCTTTCTCCGGAGGTTGTTTTTTTAGTCGCTTACCGTGTCTGGAATAGAGATTTTCTATTGTGTCTGAGAGAATTGTATCCTGTATGAAGTAAGATAACTGAAGGATATATGAAGGATATCTAGCTGAAGTGACCACTAATTTTGTGTCGTATCGTGTATGTACATATAATTTGTATTGTTTCCAAATATTTTCAGAGGTGTGAATCGGTCAGAGCAGTGTTTTTGGTGATTTAAAGCATGACGAACTCCGTTAAGAGAATTTTCATTTCTTTCGTAACCGTTGAATATTTACATTGCAGATGCAGATACCAAGATTATGTACTTTGAAATTAATATCACCTCATGGTAAATACCTTTATCATCATATTATCATCATTATTTTAGCGTTTATTTGTGAATGACCACCATAAAATAAATATTTAATCCTCAAACATTTTTAAAACTTAACGATAAAAACATCATTGTTATTCCTTTAGCAGCCATTTGCATACCTGCTAATTAAAAAGTGAACGGAGAATTAGGCGATGGCCGCTGCCTAAATAGAACAGCTTAAGAGCATTTACTTCAATCAGTTATGTCCATCAGTCTCAACCTAATATTCGAATCCACGACCTATATCCTCCATACCCAGTCATTGCCACGCATTTTCCGTCTTCTATCTTCGATAGGTATTGCACAAAATTACTGAACGTTTTATGGACTAAACAATACAGAATATACTGGTGATATATCTTCAATAAAATTACTCAATTTGTCGCCGTCTTAGTTAACTTCCATCTCTACTATTAATTATTTTTTTGAAACAAAGAAGATCATAGCATTTATTCATCTTATGTAGATGTATATTCTAATTGTATTCATCTATGTATATTTTCCAGCGTCAGTTGGTGGAACCATTCCACATTGAAATAATACAATAACTTTGTATATTCCACCGTTATAATAGCTTATATCTACCGTGGCTTCACCAGTTAAGGAATCTTTAGCAACTCAGCCATTACTTTAAGTACTTACGCGGTAGTAACACAATGGGAATGGTGTCTTTGGGACCTTGACTCTACCAAAAGTATAACTTGTGGTAAGTGTTTACCACGAATTCTTAATGATTTTTAATTTTACTTAAAATGAAATGAGTTCTACAGATTCAGGCTTCAATTGGTGGAAGTTAGACATATTTAAATAAATAAAATATTGTACAACTTTTCCATAAAATTTTTTTACTGCGTAAAAAAAGTTTTGTGGAAAAGTGCTACAATCTTTTATTTATTTTAAATTAAATGGATATGAAGTTTAAGTACTGAGTACTTATTCGCCTCGATTCAATACCTTCCCATCTTTCCTTCCACACCGTGGCAAGTGTGATGCTACGGTTGCATCGATATAAAATATTCCCTCCCGCAATCATATTTCTTCCTTTCTCGGCTCGAAATAGCCTGGAAATTGGTATGGGAGGTACGGAAATAACTGTTTCGCGTGGTATCTCTTATCTACGCTCAAGCAAGGATGAAGATAACGCTTGAGATACGCGTTCGCGATTACTGCAGTGCAGTCATGGGGATGAAATCTCGATTTGCGTGCAAGCTGCTGTTGGTTTACCCAGGAGGAGGAACAAAGGTCTTGCGAAATGGGGATGATCCGAAATGATTAGTATACGTGAGATACCATTCCCAGAATTGCTCGTGGCGAGAATTGGAGCCGTCATACATCTAGATTAGCAAACTATTCCGGGAGTGCGGCAGAGGGTGTTAGCAAACCAGTTATTTACATGCGTAATAACTAAAAACTAAAATAAATTGGTAGCAGTGCTTGATTTCGGCCGAAACACGACAGGACGGTGTTCCAGCACTTCTCAGAGAACATACGATTGTGCCCAAAATTTAGTTTTTGAAATGTTTGGTATTAGTAGGCCACCCGGGGTTGCTCGGAAGGATACTACCAGAGAATTGGGAAACTAGGAACTTGGATATGATGATCATAAAGAATTTTAATGTCTCCTCTTTAAGCGTGTCAAGAGGTGTTCCAAACCTACAGGATATCAAATCCTAGAAGTACTATCACGTGACGCAACAAACGGTAATGCTAATAAGACACAAAAGACGCGTCGGACGTAACCAAAAGTAGCACTAAGTGGTTTAGGGGTATAAGATGCACCTATATACTAACTTTGGTCGGAATCCGTGAAGCCGTATGTAAACGCATGGCGGACAGACAAACAGACATCCTCTTTTATGCGTATAGATAACATGATTCCAAATGATAACTTTTAATACAAGTTTAAAAAACTCGGAAGCTTTAGGGGAAGGGAGAGTTCTATTTTGAAATCGTGTGACAAATAAAATTGCACTATAACTTTAGTCTCGAACCAACAATCGTGTGTCTCTGTATGCTTTCTCGTACGTAATTGTTTTAGAAGGTTAGCACATGGATGGTGATTTTTGTACAGCAAAAAATTTAGTGAAGCCCTTATCACTTTCAGCCCGAAGGTAAAAATTTTAAGTTTGCCCAGATCCGAAAATGTTTAAGTAGCGTAGTCGACCGTCATCTATTGACGACGCTCGGATCTTTGCGGAATCCGGCGCGTCATCTATAGATGACGCTTGGTCTCAAAGTGTTAATCATTCGATGTAAAAACGAATTCTTGTACCTTTCTGCTCGAATTAAATATCTATATCTTATTTCATAGTTTCTGTTAGCCCTGAAAATATAGCGCGTTCCTAGGATGTTCTTCTTTTCGCTATGAAAAAATATGTCCTTAATTGCTGAAGCAATCTGAGCCTAACAAGCAGCCTCCGATTCTCGGGCGGCACTCCACTTAATGCGTGTAAAAGGTTTGTAACTCCCTCTGCTCGCTATCATATGCGCGTAAGAGAAATGGGTGGTAGAGGTTCGTGATATTTTAGTTGGAAATAAAATTATCTGTCAGTTTCCTCAGTTGAGGATGGAAAAGAACCGCGATTGAATTTGGAATTGCATTTAAACTGATTGCATTAACTCAAACCAAATATGCTTTCAATGTGGAATCGAAATGGCATGCGTCACGTCAAAGGCTGGAATAAATAAATTTCAATTTGATATGATTCAATTAGCTCTGTTTTCGGTTCCTTGAATCTTATATTTGACTAGAGTGACCCGTAATTGAAAATTTAAAAGCTTTTATATAAAAAAGAACTCGACTTGGCATTGATCTTAATGTAAAATTACGGTAGAAGACTGAAAGCAAATATTTCTTGTGAGCTTTCGTAATTTATAAAAAAATGGAAATTTTGCGGAATGTATTGAAATTGAAGGAATTTTAGTCTCATTGTGAGCAACATCCAATTCCTGATCTAGAGTGCACCAAATATGGTTAGGGGGTAAAGAGATGTAACCAGGTATCCGTTATTTTTATTCCTTTGCCTCTAATAAAAAATAAAACCACAAATGTCATGTTGAGACTTGCTAAAGACTTGCTCTTCTCGCAAGAAATAGTTGAAAATTTATTTTGATGTAATTCACGTAAAACACTATTGTATCATTTACTGCATTATTATGTTTATTGGCATAAATTTTGTTACTTGATGGTGGCTCAATTCTGGCCCTATGACCTTCGAGAACACCTAAAGCTCCTCCTCTTTTTTCATTGTATTAAGACGTAAAAAACAAATGTAGGAGTAATAAATTATTATTATTATTAATTGGTCGATTTCTTCTTTTGCCTTGATCTTTGGATTGTAAATATACAAGCGGTTTTTTTTCAAGGGACCATAAAATATATGTTAGAAAAATTAACTTACAGCTAAAAAATCAGTGACGACCTCGAAAAATATTGAAAATGTTTTTCGTACATGTAAATATCAAAATCAGGAGTCGTAGACTGGTAAAGTCTTTAAGGATATATAGGTAAATTATAATTAACTAGGAATTAATGGAGTGAGTCGATCATTCGAATAACTATCCGTCTTTTACCCTTCAATAGCAACCTTCAGTAGATTAAAATAAATGTACTTACACCATATATTTTATTCTCATATAGATGTGAAAGTGATAACTTTATGTTAAAGTAATTAGAGAAAGCTATGGCAGAGCTTGATATGGATGATAGGGACTCGTAAATAGGCGGAGAGAAAGAAATTGAAAGTGCGCTAAACGGAGAGATTAATATCGGGTAGGAATGAGAATCCATCTTGTAATCGCATAGCCTTAGCTATATGAATGCCTTAACCCTAGAAGTGCACACTTCTTTTTTCAATCATAAAGTGCACACTGGGGTCCAGCGGACCCCATAACTTTAAATTTTTTTAATTTCAACCCCCTGATATTTTTTGACTATTAATATAGTAAATATCAATAATAGAAGTGTTTCTTACACAAATATGTAAATATAAGTTATTTAAACATTAAAATGAAAGTAAAACAATATTTTTCATTCTGAAGACATAAAAATTCTTTAAGAAAGTCACCAATCCTACTTTTATTTACTCTTACGAATGTTTTAGATTAACATACAAATAGTTTTAACAGCTTAAGTATTACATTGTGCAATTCATGTAAAAAAATGTTTCATATTTTTTCTTTCCATAAAACGTATTAATTTTAACAATTGAAAACAACAAAAATTTCCGGTGTATCTTTTTTTATTTTTTTCACGAATTTCATTAGGACTTTCTATTGCTCCAAAATGTACATTACTATTATTTATTTTACAGGTAAAATATAAATTTTTAGAAAAAAATGCTTTGTTGTTAATTTCTCACTCCAGTAAAGGTAGTACACAGATAACTTCGGTGCTCGTCACACATCGGAGCGCGGCACGATGAGCATATAATTCTTGTTTTTCTGTCTCTATTCCTTGGGCATAAGCTGCATCGTATTTTGCTTTGAAGGATTTCAGGTTTATCAATTGCTGATATTTCAATTTTTAAAATTTCTGCAACGGTATTCCTGATTGAAGAAAGCAGGTTTTTTTTCAAAGTTTGATGAGTAACAAAGCTAAGTTTTTCAAAAATGTTCTCCGATTTATTTTTTCATTACTATCAATATGAGAGTAAAGAACCATTGCGTTTATACCAGTTTGATCTAGCATGCCATAGAAAATCCGCATTGGCTATTAAGGGTTTTTCTGGCTGTTGTATATTCATGACACAGTTGATCAAATGTGTCTGTTCCTCCTTTAGTGGCATTATACATGCAAATAATCTCGGGCTTTCCATTGTATTCATTTATAGCTCCATCCAAATGAAAAGATGACAACAAAAGCACTATTTTATTTCTTTTCGGTGTGGAAGACACCAGGGTCATATCAGGGTCAAAGGCAAATCGGTGAGGATTGAACAACAACACTTCTTGTAAAATCCACTGAAATTTGACGCTAGCTTTTACGAATGGTGTCCACCATCGTTATTGGATAATCTTTTAGCATCTTCTTTACAAGCTCAACAGAAGTGAACCAATTGTCGCACGTAATATTTCTATTCGTGCCATGAATTGGTGTTGACAATGTCCGTACATAATATGTCGGAACAGTTTCATCTGGATTGATAACTACTTTTCCTATGTAAGGAAAGGCATTTACCATGTAAAACGTTTTTGCATCATTCATCATTACAATTTTTATGCCTTACTTATCTGGCTTTCCTTTCACATATATCCGAAAGGGGCAACGGCCTCGAAAACCGAAAAGTTGTTCATCTACAGTACAATATTCATGAGGAGTGTAATATTTCTTGCAATTATCTACAAACCCTTCCCAAATTTCACGAATTGGCGCAAATTTATCGATCGTTCTGCGCTGCATTCTCGTGTTTCTATCATCAAAACACAAGGTTGACAGCAAAAACAGGAATCGGTGAAGAGAAATGGAGCATTGATACAACGTAGATCCAAACTCAGTTGGCCACAGTTCATACAAATTTGTGTTGCTCGTCTTCTGCACCCCAGAAAAATATGGAAGTCCAAAAAAAGCCTCAATCTCCTCAACATCTACATCACCGTGGTACGATTGAGGAATTATGACATTTTGACGCTGCCGTTGTATTGCCTCATTTGTGTGCGTCATTATTTTATTTCGTAAAGCGCTATCCAACAGTAATTCCCAAGCTTGCCGGGGAGTTTTGATGTCGCGCGCTGCTCCTTTTGGTCCAGGCAGATCCGAAACCAAATTTCGCTCTCTCTTTCGATCTCCAAATGATTTCAAACGTCAATGTTTGATGAATAGTTTACTATTATGAGTAATATATGTTCAAAACTATTGCTCTACAATCCATTCCATTGAAGTTTGTTCATACGTCTTTCACTCCGAAATTCCTAAATTATTTGCAAAAGAGGAAACCAAAATATTTCACAAAAAAGTTGATGTCCTCAAAGATTCCAAAATGATAAAAAATGATAAATGGCATTTTAATTACTTTAAACGTATAAATACGATTATAACAAAGGTATTTGCAGCAAAAAAGGCAATAAACAAATGTGTTAATTTTTTTTCGCAATTTCAAAAAACTTTCATGAAGTGCACACTGGGGTCCAATGGACCCCAGACCATTTTCAATATTAAATTATAAAGCAATAAGCGCGTTGAAAAAATCACCACACACTAGAAACTTTTACTAAGATATAAAAGGAAATTTACATTGGCATGAGCTTTCAATATTTTGTGCATTACAAAAGTTACAGCAAAGAAAAAAACTCCTGGGGTCCACCGGACCCCAGTGTGCCCTTCTAGGGTTAAGGCCGCGATTTCTCTCCAAGGGAAATAAAACCCTATCTGCAAATATCTGAATAGAGAGTACCATTCTACGGATAAGAAACATGGACCGGTAGAAAAACTGATTAGAAAAGAAAATAAGCCCCCGATACCTGATGCCAATGACGGGTATTGAAGGTCTATGGACATATTGGACCGAAAAAATTTAGGCGTACCGATGGTAGGTGATGAAAGGTAACTGTGGTGTACCGTACGCAATAGAAGAACGGATAGGTCATGTCATAAGACACCGCGATTACGTCAGAAAAATAATGAAGGGAAAAAGTGATCAAAAAGGCCCTTGCGTAAGGTCAAGAGATGAGTGCTAGAGACGAATAAAGAAATGAACAAGAAGGAAGAACGCGAGACAACAATAGGGACTAGATAAGGAGAGGGATGAAAATACGAAAACAGCAGTACAAGGGCGTATCCAAGATCAAAACTAGAGGGGGGCAAGCCGTGGTCGTTTAAGTTGTAGTACAGAGAAGGTTACGGGTATCAAAATTTCAAGAAAATTATAAAAACGCTTTATAATTTGTTTAGATTATTTGCTCGAAAATAAAATATTTTTTAACTACATTTTTATACCAATATCACTTTTCTTGGATTTAAAGAATTTTTTTTTTTAAACTTTCATTATGAACTAAATTCACTTTTGCTTTAAGGGGTTGGGGGGCAGCTGCCCCCTTTTGCCCCCCGCTGGGTACGCCCTAGCTGCAGTGTACTTATTTTTGGGTTGCAGTGATATGAATGGGAATATGGAAATTCGTAGGAGATGAGAGAAATATTATTATTATATATTATGCTAACCTGCCTAAACCAATATAGATCCCTACAGAAATTGTCCTTATTGAAATATATGGTTTAGGCTCAGGGGTGTCCATTCTCTAATGAGGTATGAAGACTCAATAAAGTCATGATAAATGGGAAACCTTCGTCGATGCATAACCTCTTCGAGTGCCTCAATGAAATCTCACCCTATTACCAAAAACAGACACTTTGTTACTTCCACAATATATATTAAAAATTTCTATTTTGAACGGTTTTGGCTGTTACACGTCAAGTAGAGAAAATATATTGTAATGGGTATCAGTCGAAGCCGGTCAGAATAGAATGTAAAAAAATATACTGTGGAAGTAACAAAATGTCTGATGTTGATGTTATGGAGCCCTTCCACCGCGTACAAGCTTCAAGTTTCGATTTAATTTGAAATGTCACCCGATTATCAATTATTTCGAATCGTTATCGATCCATTTACGCCTTGTTTCGACATCTGGCTCGTGACATGAATTGGTACTTCAATGGCAGCACCATGTTGAACCCGTCTGATGGATCGTAAAATGGTCGCCTGTTCGCTCTATTCTACGTTTTATTTGAGTAGCACGATCTGTCTCCTTAGTCATCTTCCTCACAAGTTGCTTCCATTCCTAAAGCTATCTTATATGGTACGTGCATTAATAGCTAATCTAAAGATAAGCATGACATTGATTAAAAATAAAATTGCACTGTATTACAAAAAAAGATATATGGATGCTCTCATAGATGTGTTACAAAAAAAGATATATAGATCTGTGCTTAGGCAAAATTTTCATTGAATAATGCACCAAAAATATTTATATTTTCATTAATTTGTTGAATCCTTCGATCTACAGCCCAAATTAAAAATTTAATGAAACACTGTGTTGCACATGTACCTTAAAAGCGGTTCATTTGCAATTTTCTCGGAAAAATGGGTATATTACCATTATAAACAATTTTACTGATTACCACCAAACTACCTAAATAACTGAATAAAACGCTGTCTCTAATACTCTGAATAAATAATCCTGACGTTGAAGATGATGAAAGAACATGCCGTGGCGTCACAATCGCCCGTAAAACTTGCGACACTCTGCCTACCGCAGTATCTTTCACAGATATTTTATCCACTTATTAGAATGCGCTGGCTGAAGAGGGGTAAGTCTGAGAAAATAACGATGAAAAGAAGGAAATATAAAGATGAAGCACTAACAAAATAGAAATAATACCTGTATTTTTCCACACCATTAAGTTATTTCGCCGCCCAAGGCTTAAGCACAAGATGCTATCATAAGGAATTTAATGTTGAGGTAAAGCGTTTCTCCATTAGTTGAAGAGAAAGTTTTCGTTGTTGAAGATACAGTTTGCGTTGCCCAAATAGTTGTTTCTTAGTCCGGAAATATCTTCACCCGCAAATTAATTAATTGTGTGTGGTAATTTTCCCAGTATTTACAATGAGGTCTCTGTTTATTTTTTTAATGTGTGAACTTTGGGAATTCCGTCATTTATAAGTAATTTCACTTTGCATTTTTTGGATTCAGTGAAATAATAAAAGGGTTCAATTTAATGTAAAGAAGTGAAAGCTAACACTGTCCATAATACTGTTGCTGGCCATTTAGGAAATTAAAACTAGGTTCAGTATAGTGGAGTGTTCTATTAAAAATGAATTACCTCTTATTTATAACTGGGTATCTCTATATTCTTATCATAAATTTGTCAGAATAACACTTACGGCAGACGTTAGACACATAAGAATGATCATCAACCTTGTAATTTTCACTTTCCTCGGTCAATCATCGTTCATTTTCTTTTTTATGTTGGCTACAAGATCGCAGTGATATTCATGGAGTCAGAGTTGATGTGAAAGCCTATTATGAAATTTAATTTATGCCCCACGTGATAGTGTATCACCTCCTTTTCCCATTGGCTGTCAACGTCACGTGAATTTGGCCTCGGACTTCGGAATCTCTAACTATATCTTCTTATCATAAATTTGGCAGTATAACAAACACAGATGTTGGACAGTAGCAGGCTGAACCTCAACCTTGTCATATTAACTTTCATCAGTCAATCATTGTTCCTTTTCTTTTTATAGAAGGCTAGAAGATCGCATTGATATATGTGTAGCATATCCTCAGAGGTAATGAGGGAATATTTACCAACTCTGGTAAAATTTCTTTTATGTGTTATATGATAGTGTAAATGTATCACCTCCTTTTCCTGTTAGCTGTCAACGTCACGGTACATTCTTATTGTCTAAACATTATAATTTTATCCGACATTATTCTTATCATAAAATTGGCACAATAACACTCACGACAGATGTCCGAACTATAAGATTATCCTCAACTCTGTAATATTCACTATTTTAAGTCAATCTTAGTTCATTTTCTTTTTACGGCCTGCTATATGACCGCATTAATAATCATGGAGTATATCTTCAGAGTTGACGAAATATCCATACACTCAGATAAATGTCTTATATGCCTCACATGATAGTGTAATTGTCTCACCTATTCCCTAGTATTTTCCTTTTCGCTATTAACTTCATTGGATATTGGATCTTGTAATAGCACGTAATTCTCGTTGAGCATTTCTAAATGAATTACCTCTTCATCTTTCACCGTGTATCTCCATAGTTTAAATAAAATATTTGGCTGAATAACTCTTACAGCTTATGTTAGACAAAAAAGGCTGATCCTGAACCTTGTAATTTTCACTTTCTTCAATCAATCAACGCTCATTTTCTTTTTAAGGATGGCTTGAAGATCACAGCGATATATATGTAGCATGTCGACAGAGTTGATTTGAAAACCAAACACTTTGATAAAAGTCTTTTATGCCTCACGTGATAATGTAATTGTCTCGTCTATTGCTTTGTATTTTCCTATTGGCTGTCAACGTTACGGCCCTCGGGCAAACACACGTCTCGCGTGTCATAATGTACACGTGTAACACTTAAGAAGAGGGTTGAATAGAAGAGAGTATCCGACAAATCTTGTACTTGCCACCCCTATCGTTGGCTCGGAAAAAAATTATATGTATAGGTGTATGGCAGGATCGCCACCCACCCGTGACCCTATACCTCCCCCTTCTCCAACTTTTCCTTCCCCCACCTCCTCCCTCCTTCCTCCCTCCTAGCTCCCCCTCCCCCAGCGCAAGTCTTTCCTGTGAGGGAGAAACACGATCAATAGGAACGAGGGTGGTATTCCCCCTCCCCCTGCGCCGCCCAGCCGTATCAGCCGGTCAGGTAGCCTAGCGCGCGCGGAGATACGGGTCTACACGTCCGCATATATACATCGGGCACAACCTTATCTCGTCATGAAATCAGCAATTCGCGTACGAAATGTATGTTAAGGAGGCTTGTTTAAAGGTTGTAATAGGCTCCACTTAATGTGTTTTTATGAAATGACAAACCACTTAAAATAGGCTTTCAGTGACTTTTTTTTTACTAAATGGTAAAATTCACATTTTTATATAAGCTATCTAGGCAATACTAATACAAGCCTACAAAAATGCGTATTAATGCTCGGTAATACGCATTGGTGGTTTATCGAAAAACCAACTTTATTCTCATTGTAAATAATATAGCTTAAACTTAAGCTCGTCACTTTTTGGGCTGTTTGTGAATTCTATTATGCAGTGAAACTATGGCTGTCGTATGAAAACGACGCAATTTTTTACTAAAATAGCTGGAGAAAACGTGAAATTCAAAATAAAAGAATCAAATTATCCACATTTGCGTGCTCTTATAATTATTAGCTCTTGGGTGCTTACAGCGCAGACTTTATATTTTGCCGCATACTTTTGGAAAAGTATGAAACTAAGGCATAAGAATTTACATCATGCCTATGAAGTGTTCGTCCTTTTTTTCATGTTATCTCAGACTATTAGAGCTAAGGGTAGTTTTTTGTGGGAATGGCTGTTTTTCACGGTGCAGTTCACTGTAATGGCGATTACAGAATGCCTTAACGAAAGGTCATTGTAAATCGGCGACATCACTTGCCTGGAATCTTCAAGAATTTACATTCTGGTATCTGTAATTGCAAATTATCTTACGTGAGCGCATGAATAAGGGAAATTATACCTATAGTGAGGGAAATATTTCAAAATTAGCTAACGAAATGCAGTACACTGAGTGGGAAACGGGACTCTCTTAAATTCCATTCCGATATATATTAAAGTTTTCGTAACCACCTAACGGAAAGCGCATGTTTGTTGGTCTTATAGCCCAAATTGGTAGTGGTCACACTGTACGCGTAGCGATGCTCCAATGTATTTCTTGCGGCAAAAAGCCGTGTCTGTTAAGCCGGAAAATACGGTACGTGCGCGATCGATCCAAAATGCCAAGTGTCGACAACTTCGCGCGCATTACCCCTCTCACGTGGGAAAGTCTTTCCGAATTCTAAAAATATGCCGGTCTCATGTTCCTTCAGGGTTGGAGAGGGATTAGACATCGGGATGCCCCTGTATCACACATCTGCTCTCCGTCACCTCAGAGGGACTGTCGTGCTGCAGGTATTGGGTCGCCAACTCTTCCTTATTCTACCTTTCCCCCTACATAAGCCGTGGTGGGTATTTATTCATTCCCGCAGACGATAGCTGGATAGATAGTCAATTCCAGCAGACGATAGCTGCAGGCAATATCAAAATACATGGCTAATTCCTGCTGACGATGGATTGATAGTCAAATAGTTTTTTTATTTAAAAAAGGACTAACCATTTGTCTTGGTATTTATACATTACTGAAGGAAAAATCAGCAGAAAATTCAAGCGACTCTTATAGCATTGTCGTATTATAGCTATCTATCCAATTCTATAGATAGCTATCTAATCAATTGTTTCCTGTTCGCACGTTTTAAGGCAATTTTCATCCTTCAGTACAAGCCAACTTTAATATTCCTCATGTAAATGCCCGATAAAACGAAATGATAGAAATTTTTTTATAAAGTAGTTGATTTGAAAGTCAAGACAAGTTGGATGTTTCCTTTTTATTTTTTATGAAATATTTAAATTTCTCCAATTGAAGAATACGTGTGTTTTTTTGTAAAAGAAAGTATTCGAAGAATTGAAAAAGGAGTTGATGGTAAGTTTAACCCGACTTTCAAAATGATCATTGGTAGTGATTCACTGGCTGTTACAAGGAGCACGTTTTACATCTTATTTTGTTCGCCGCGCAGGGGTTTATAGTACTACTTAAATGATTGAATGATATTTTTTAGAAATGATAGTCAAAAAGTTTGAAGTAGGCATATTACTTGGAGAGGTCTTTCTATCTTGGCATCGACCATAGTTCATAGTTCCATTTCAAATTTCTTCTGGTGTCTTACTTAAAATGCGATTTCTAGCAAAACGATATGCTCAAGGTAATAAGAATACCTATAATATCCGTCGCGACTGGTATTCCTCAACTAGACCGTTGAAATCAACAAGGGGTAAATTAGCTGAGGGAAGAGCCTCTTCGATTTCACACACATAAGGTGTCACCTTGCCGACACACGAATGCTTGCTTCTAATTGGATCTCGGCTCGTTTCTCTGCTTTTGAGCCTTCGTGCAGGGGGCCCAGGCTGCACGAGAATACGTCATGCATGCACTGACGTGACTCGGCACACTTGGGTCTCCACTGCATCGTGTACGTGTTTATGTGATTGGTGCATCCTGGCAAACCTTCCTTGCCGGCGTAAGACCCGTCACCCTACCTACCCTTCCCCCCTCAAAGCGAGGCTTACCCTGCGGTGGAAAAAAACTTAGTCGACATATGTGGTGGAGTGCACAATCACGAAGGTGCATTTTTTCAATGTGTGGTCTTATTTAAGCTTTTTTTTTGACGTTGAACGACACCACACAGGCTGTGATACCTTAGTAAACTGAAAACCACGGTGAAATGTATTTCTACATACCTTCTAAATACATGGCTTACTTAGTTCCACAAGATTCTTTTTAATTTGCGGACACTAGAGCACATTTAAATAATGCTGTATCTAAAGTAATCATGAGGAGCTTGCCAAATGTTTTAGGACGAATAATAATGGTATCTTCCCTGGACAATTCTGTCAGCCTGTATGCTCCTATAACTCAAATAGGGTTGGACAATGATCATGTATTTTATGGACCGATCGAATGAATACTTTCATACGATGAGTAATGCAAAACTCACTTATGCGGGGCTTCAACCAGTGACCCTTGGTTTAGTAGGCGTTGGCTTTTTCTTCCATCGCCTCGGTGGGCGGTTTATTATCTGAAATTTTGGTCGAAGGCACGGTTAGTTGGCAAAAAGCTATCTGCAGCCAGAGCTGAATGACAAACCAACTTTCCCCGAATTCTCGCGGGTCTTAAATAAATGGGAGTGATAGTCTAGTATTCGAGAAATGCAAAATTTGCACTTGATGATCATGGAAATAAATTATTGTTGGAAGAGAATTAGGATAAAAGGCTAAATTTTTCCATCAAAGTCTCTTGGTGATTCGATAATACTTGACCTTTCGCTGACGGATACTGAAGATCAAATGAACGGATAGGATGAGAAACGAGGAGGTTACCCTAGGATACGTAAAGAGAGGGAAATATAGGGTACCATAGGCTAGAGAAAGATCCGCTGGATAGGCCAAGTCATAAGATAGTGATTACGTAGGAAATACGAAGGAAACAGAAATTGTGGGAGAAGTCCCTCCAGGAATACCGGGTACTTCGGGTGGATTTAAATAAAAAGTATTTGCACTTTTCCACAGTTATTTAATGCGAACATTGCGTTTCGGCTCACAGATTCATCATCTGGTACAAGAATGTCTCTTGTACAAACGGTCTTGTACCAGGTGATGGCTCTGTAAGCCAAAACGCGCCGTAGGAGTTAAATTATTGCGTAAAAGTACACCTACCTTTTATTTTAATATGCCAAACTTCCACGCCTGACCTTTATCTTATATCACGCCTGAATTGGTCGAACTTACTTCAGATATAGAAAAAGGACCTAAGGAGCATGAGGGAAATCAGAGAAGCTTGGGATATGGAGGAATGAGTTACTGCAGAATATCAATCTCAAGATTGCAGTGGTATGACTGAGGAAGAGAACTTGGGATATCCTGCAACTGTCGCGGTCGCATTTAGAACCTTCTCAAACAAATGGAGCAACTTTCCTCTTCTGTTGCGAATTTCTCGCTTCATCTTTTTTTTTAATGCCCCGCCCCCTCTGCCAGACCATCTTCCCATAGCCCCCCCCTGCCTCCTCCCCTGTTACATCCTGGTCCCTCTATACCCGCAAGTCTCATGCGGCACGGGTGGCTCGAATTATATGTTTGTTGCACTCGGGACGGTTGAATTCGGCCCAATTACGTTTACGTCGTGCATCGCCGCACTAGCCGACTAACTCAATTCTCTTCTCGATGGCGAGTTAATTAGGTTTCGTGAAGTCGCCGGCTGGTTTCCCACCCTACCCCTCCCCTCTTTTACCTTCCCCTCCCCTTCCACTTCCCCTCGTCTCCCGAAACGATCACTAGACGTCACTGCTACCGGAGTTTCCACAATTTTCACTGAACATAAAATGGCTATCCCGGTAAATCATACGCGGGGACATCTCTGCCTCACAAATAAACCGTTCCGTCACCACAAAAAATATACCTTCCTCTTTAATAAAATGAGCGTGCATATATATTCCAACATCCCACGATAGCTGGAATATCAGCGACCGTCTCTCCGCCTTTACTCGGGGAGAGAGCCGGGCGCGATGTATCACTTCATTTTTTTTCCTCCTCCCAGCGATCGCGGCGCTATATCGCGGCAGGATCGCGTAACTGGGACGTGCCGGGTGCCGGCGAACCAACCCGCCGGGGTTAATTTTCACTTGAACACGTATATTTTAAACCACCTCACGCGGAAAAGGGTTGGTGAAATGTTTCCACTGAGGGTTATCCTGTTGCCTGGTCGTTCCCTTCCCTTACCTTGGGCGATTTTCTTCAAGATCACCTCCTTGTCCTCCTCCGAATGTGGCTCGCCGACCACGACCAGCAGGTAGGCCCCGGAGAGCGGCGACGGGGGCCCCGCGACGGGCGGAGCCTCGACCGCCGCAGACGAGTCTTCGTCCATCCCTTAAGCCGGTTCCCGCAGGAATGGGGCGCTAGCCTCGGCGGAGGCCGGGGGCGGTGCGGGGGGAGGCGCCGGCGGAATGGGCGGGGGCGGTGGGTGGGTCTCCTGTCCGGGCTCCTCTTCTTCCTCTACGGCTCCGCCTTGCCTACCGCCTCCGGGTCCGGGGGCGGCGAGAATGTTGGGAGACCTCACGAAGGACCGTAGGGCCGCCGCCTCCTCAACCGCACGGTGTGACTCCGTGGTTATCCTTGCCGGGTTGCCCTCGCGCCGGGGAGGGAGTCCCGGGTTCGATCACCACTGCCTCCGTCTCGCTCGGAGGTTTCCCGGGGAAAAAATTAGGGTATAACTCACGGTGTATTTTTTTGTTCGGTAACCCCACAAACCACCAGGGTCTGTGCGGGGTTTTCTTATTATCTCGCGTTTCGAGCGGTAATAGTCTGTGGTGCTAAACACGATTCACGTTATATATTCTGTGTTGAGTGTGACACGCGCCCTTAGCGGTGTGTATAGTGCGGCTTTTTCGCGTGCTGGGGTGCTCTTCCCACTGTGTTCTGCTCCCGAGTGCTCGTAGTCCAGTCTGCGGTCCGCCAAGGGACGGAGGGGAAGCAGAGAGAGGTCGCGGTGGGGGGAGGAGGGGAGGAAGTGGGTGGAGAATATGCAACGGGGAGACTGACGGTGCGGAGGGGAGTCGGCGACGACGGTGGTGTCCTCTGCGCGGCGAACCTGGGAACTGCAATGGGGGAAGGGTTTTTCTCCCCCTTAGCGTATCCTTTCTGTGCTTCTTCCTCGGCCCCTCCCCTTTAGTCTCGTCTCGTCGCCTTCCTTTTTGCAGTCACTACATTCCTCCCTCGTGCGATCGCGAAAATTTGTTGCTCACGGGAGTCGAAATATCAGCACTGCCTTAAGAGGGCTCATCTCTCCCGCTGAAATTATCTTCATCGTGACCCATTACCTTATTTTATTTAAATCACGCTATCATCATGAAAATTTCAGGGTGCGTATTAGGTTTTCCTCAGGTTTTTCCCTCGCTTCAAATTTTTATTATATTATAGATACATGATCTACTCTATTCACCCTGAAATTTACTAAGTAACAGCCAAAGTTTTAGATCTTTTCAACAAGTTCCTACATCTTAAACAACTATAATGATGTAAGATAATATCGATAAGAAATTAATATTGATTCCATAATGTATAGTAAAATTGTTTTATCTATATGAAAAGTTTTATATTGTACATGCATGATGAACTCTATATGTCATTTAATTAAAACATTAATGGTCAGTAAAAGCATCTTTTCAAAAATTCCCACATCTTAAATGAAAAATGATTTTTTGATTAATAGCCGAGACGAAATGAAAATTGATTTCGCTATGGATCGTAAAATATTTCATCATCAACACTGGTCAAAAATCCTTAGACTGGTTTGAAGCAGCTCTCCTCTCAATTCTCCTATCATCTTTTTAAACCTACGTATTTCTTCTCTTTCACATCTTTCTTTACCTTTTACACATATTTTGTCCAAGGTCTTCCTTTTCCATTCATGCCATCCACTTGTCCTTCGACGATTGTCTTCATCAGGCCATCATGTCTCAAGATGTGGCCTATAAGGTTGTTCCGTCTTCTTATTTAGGCTTTCATGAGGCTTCTCTTCTCTCCTACTTTTCTCAGGACTTCTTCATCACTAACTCGGTCGATCCATTTGGTCTCGGTAAAATGGTTACGAAATTTTGTATAGTAAAGGTTACGGATGTAACCTATATACCCTGATATTTGAAAATTAATAGATTAGGTTTAACATCTTTTCAATAATTACCTATATACTAGACAAAAGAGATATTAGATTAAATACGGAGATGAAATGAAAATTGATTCCATTTTGTAAGTTAAAATTCTTTTTAAAAATTTTGCGTTATATGTACAGGAAGTATCCTATGCACCCTAAAATTTACAAATCAATTGCTTAGGCTTAACATATTTTCAAAAATTACCGATATATAAGTCAAAAAATTATATTTGATTGAATATGGAGGCGGAATGAAAATTTATTCCTTGATCTTTGATTGAATTGTTTATAAACTTTTTATTGATTTTCGCAGCGGTTAGATACACATTTGTTAACCATTTTTTTTTTTTTTTGGTATTTCAGGAAGAACGTAACGTTGAGCAAAAGGCGTTAATTCCTCGCGGCCATGAGCCCAAAATGGTTTGCAATAATGTTTATTAAAGTTTTCACAAATTATTGGTTAGTATAAAAAGCATATTTTCATTATAACATCCTTTTAAGCCATTTTTCGCCGGATTAATTTCAGACAATGTGTCCGTTTCTTCATGGTTTACCTAAGGAGATCATTATTTCCGCGCGACGGGTGTAACTTCATGCTACATTGCTCGTTTAAGGCCTACGCGATCATCTTGAAAATATTTATCTTTATTTATCACCGTGTGCACACTTAAATATACCTGAAGGATGTCGATTTTCCGCAGTATTTTCTCTAGCTTTTAGCTCCTTCTCCAAAGTTTCATGCTATATATACAGGATGTTTACTGCATTCCCTGGAATTTACAAATTCATTGCGTGAGTTTAAATTTAATTATATGACAGAAAATCATTTGAGTTGAGCGAGAGTGATAACGCTTCTTCTGGGTTTTATGAGAATACGCAGAAATTCTCGGTAATATCCGGTGGGAAATGGCTGAGCAGCATTTTATAAGTAATTTTAAAAGTCTTTTCCTGACTTTTAGTAAGATTAATTTTTATTAAGAATAAAATTCAATTTCAATAATGAGTTGTGCCGTAAATTTTGAACCAATGTAATGAATGATGCAAGGGATCGCCACCATATTTTCTGAGTTATACTTTTATTGCAAAAAGTTACAAATAATGTGATATTGATTTGTAAAGTTCAATTGATCTCACCAATTTGGCATTACAGGAGGCAAGAGGTTTTGAGACTGGAATCGCTTACAATGGAAGAGAGACCCTGCACAGAACGGAATGAGTTACTTTCCATGGAGATGGTAGGGAAAAGAAATATCCAATAGGTGTGGAGGTATTGGCAAATACAAGCTCATTTTATAAGAGGCAAGTTAATGGTTAAAAATTCACTCTATCGTCGGTTTTTTTACTGGCGAAATAATGGGTGTGTTTCAGAAAAAAGTATTTGGTAGCTTAGGTGACAAAGATTTATGGTATAAAAATTAAAATCGAAACAAAGATTTATAAAATCAATGATGTTTGGTAAATCCAATCAATTACAATTTGAAGTATTCCTATCTAAAATATAAAATCCAATCAATTATTTATGAATATTTGAAACAAATACAAAATAGGCATTTCACTATTGACATATCAGTATTACTATCATCACTATTCACAAATTTCGATACGTGCCTTCCTTGAAATATCATGTCAGACTGATCGTAGACTTTCCCGGCGTATACAGTTGTGGAAGGTTACACGGGATTTACACCGGGTCAGGTTCTCCAACTCCATCTCGGCCGACGTTTCGATGGGCGAGTTGTCCATCATCGTCCGTGTAACCTTCCACAATCATGTCAGACGTTCCGCTTCTTATTTTCAGAGATAATTCCGATGCTGTCAAAGAATTAAACTCACAGGTCGAAAGTATTTTATTTTACTGTGTCTAATAAAATAGTGGTACCGTTGCCCTCAACTGATATACCCAGAGCATTGTTGGCCGTACTCTGTTTTCATAAATTTTCGTTCGTCGCTGCACCGCAACAAAAATTAAATAGTACCCCAATTTCATATGTCTGACTTATGAAACATGATATATTTTATTGTTGTGTTCTTCCCGGTTCTACCGATTAAGGTAGTTTTCCATGGAGTGCTTGAGAAGAATTCCGTGAGCCTCCCCTTCCATCATGCTCTTCCAACTTCAATTCAAAATAAGACCTACTCCCTTTCATTCTATCTATAAAACCCATTCTTTTCCTTTCTCTCCCTCGTTTACCCATCATTCTTCCCTCTAACATTGTTTTCAACATTCCCACCCCGCTAAGCACTCTCTCCATCCATACCTTCTGTCTCCTTCGTATATCATCTAAAAGCTGCCTCTCCTCCCCCACCATGTCCAGCACTTCATAGTTCCTCCTCCTCTCCGTCCACTTCACCTTCCTCATATATAGCAATAAAATAATGGGATGATTTAGAGAAATCAAATGCACTTCTGATTTATTCTTCTATGCTCTCATCATCATCATCATTAGTCAACAATCCTAAGATTGGTTTGACGCAGCTCTCCATTTCTCTCTCCTATCCGCTAATCTCTTCATAGCTACATATTTATTCTCTTTTACATCCTTTATAACCTGTCCGATATAACTCATTCGGGGCCGTCCCTTGCCCTTTTTCCCTTCCACTTGTCCTTCAACGATTGTCTTCATCAGACCATCGTGCCTCAAAATGTGGCCAACTAATTTGTCCCTTCTTCTGCTTAATGTTTTTAGGAGGCTTCTCTTTTCTCCTACTCTCCTTAGCACTTCATGGTTACTCACACGCCCTATTGAAATAAAAACTTACCACGATTACAAGAGAGGAAATTATAATCGTGGAAAACAGCAAGTATATTTTTATTTCAAAACCAAAGTATTTTTTCAATATGGAAAAAATCCGCTCAATCAGGCTTGAATCTTTCGGATTTAATACTATGACCTACTTATGGACGCATAAAATTAAGCAATCTAGGTAACGAACCAATGACCTGGATTTGCTAAAAGGAATATATTGAATATTTAACTTCAGATGAGAGGTAGACTCGGTTCGGAACACGTCAGTGGAGATCCATTGTTGAACTGATAATTTGCATGCATTGGTGCAGCGCAAACATGAGCGATTGACCACGGAAAAATGTTTCCGTTTCCGTAGGATACAGCTCAGGCGATATCCTTGGTTCGCGAATATCTATATGCCATTTCAGTTGCAAAATCATTACACCATAAGCGGAAGTATGCCTTATGCAAACACTTCTACAAATACCAAGTGTTTGAATGCATTGGAGATTACTAGGTTATTAGAGATTATTTTGTGGTAGGTGTAAAGTTGTAAAATTCTGTGATGGTAAAAGTTATTCATAAAAGTAAAATTTCTCTGACGTAAAATGATTTTAACCATGGTTTAGAATGTCTTACAATCATATCTGACGAAGAATTTATTTTTAGGCTTAATCTGGTGGAATTCTTATATATAAATATTTAAGATTGATAAATTTTCTGAAAAATAATTTATCTTCCGGGAATATATTTTAGTGTACCTCTCTCTTATATCACAGTCACTTTTAAGGCCTATAAAATTACTATAGCACTTTCGAATCCGGGGAAGTAATCATGAGTAGCTTGAGAATTTTTATCAAGTTGAATCATTCTATTTTAGTGGTATAACCCATTTCTAATCATTAAAACGTACATGTAATGTAAATTTTAAAAAAAGATTAAGGAGTTGCCAGAACTGCAATTTGATTATGGGTAAATGTTGATAATATCAACCTTTGATAAATCGTAAAGAAAGGACCTTTGATTCGTAACACGCTGAAATATGAACCCAAGGGAGATTTAGTTATATGCTTCAGAAATATGAACCCAAAGGAGATTTAGTTACATGCCTTCGAGATGGCGAGGTAAGCAATTAAACAATTGGCGAAACTGGGATGAAAGAGAAGTTGATGGCTTGGAGGAGTGACATGGTGCCAATTATTCTCATGAATTCGTCTTTTTCGAAAAATTTTCAATTCAACACATGCCAAAAAATAGCATATCGTTCACGCAATTAAAATTTTTATTGTATCGATTGACACCTAAATTGTAATGCTCATGAATATCTGTTAATCATCGGCAGTCTATATTCTTGTTAATAAATGCTTATTTCCTTTTCTATCTTCTTGATTAAGGTTTATTGATTGATTAATACGTTTTAATTTTTTTCAATTAATTAATATATTTCCTCCAATCATTAGCGTGAATAAATGAGATAATTATAATTTAGTGGTTTTTCTGCGATGCTATCGAAATAATCAGAGATAATAGGAAGCTATGGAAAACGGATCTAAGTGTTGACTCCTATTTCTGTGATTAGTAAAATAGGGAAGCATAGCATCATTTTCAAGGGCCGCATGAGTAGAAACGTATAATGTATTATTTATATTTGCAGAAGGGGGTTATTTTCTGTCGATAAAAGTCTTTTAAATTATATTCATGGGAAAATCAACTATATATTTTCTAAAATGATTTAAAATTTAAAGTATTCCTCGAGCATGTTTGTTCAATTCACTATGAATTTCACAATTCACTATAAGCCTCCTATTCACTATTCACTACTTTATTCCTCTTCTCCAAACATCCTATCAAGAAATTAAAATACTAATGCATGTCCGATTTTCTACTCAACTCTGTGTTATGAGGGTGGCCGGAAAATTTCTCTCCAAAACTAATTTTTGGCAGTTGTCATTATTTTATTCCTCCCTTTTTTATTCCTCGAAACAAAACGTTGTATAAGAGTAGTACCTACGGTAATGGGCTTTTAATGAAATATCCGTTACTTTCCAGTGCGGAATAAATCCCTTTCGAATTTTTTACCTACCACCAATATATTACTATGTCTTGTGCCATAACTTTTCCGTCTGATTTACTTCCTCTTCTCTAATTTTATGCGCGGAAATAAGAGGAACCCGGATGATTATAATGAAGGGTGCCGTTTCTCGTCTAGTAATTGGAAAAATATTTAGTCTTGAGTATTTATTGCTCGTTATGATCATGAGCCCTATAAATCCCACTCTTCTTTGTAAAAGTCACCATCGGATTATTTAGCTTAACTTTTAGTTTTTTTTTAATATTCATAATAGGAAATCTTCATAATAATGATTGTTAAGGTTTATTTTTACAACGTTTTTCTTAACTCACTTTGTTGTCTGTCTGTTTGTTACGGTGGAATTTTGTTGCTCAATTTTAACAAAATTAACGTCTAGCTAGAGCATTGAAACTAGTTATATCTAGCTCAGAACTGGAGGACAATGCAATTTATTTACTCTTTTACCACGATTGGAACAGTTTAATATTTAGGAATAAATGTTAAATCTGGAGTTCCAAAAATGGTCACCAAAATGCAGGCGCTGCAGTCATTACAGCTGTATTTAACTGACTTTAGAACGTAATAATTACAACAACATCCGCCGTTGTCTAGTTGTTATAAAATGCAATTGCTGTGTGGGGGAGTTCCACATTGAGACTCTCGGAGAGCCTTATTTTTTATATCAGCTCGAGTTAACACTTCACTACCGTGTTTGTAAACAAATCTCCAAGCAATTGTTGACAATCGGTAATGTCCGTGTTCCTGTCGACGAATCGAGCAGTTTGATTTCACTTCCTCGGAGTGTTTGCAATTTAGTTTCATCGGAAGGTGAGCTCATCAACAGTGTTCCCGAATATTATTGATCACCACAAAATTCACAAATGGTTGATTGAGCGAGCAATTTTGACGGCCTAGAACGAAGACGTAGATCACTCAAACTCGGTGAATCAGGATCAAATAGTTGGTACTATGCATGAATTCAAATCTTTTACCTTTGTAACAAACGAAGACGAAGTCACCAACTATCTATCTGAATACTTAAAGTCCTTGGAACTGCCTGGTTTACCACGGCACGATTTACAGCTAAAGTTAGGCTCTGTGTTCATGGTCTTTCGAAACCTTAACCAGCCAAAACTATCCAACGGAATGCGTTTGATGACTAAATAAACTGATAATGAATGTGATTCACGCGAAAGTGCATTTAGTTTTTAAATAATTTCCTAATTCATATCATCTCTTTTCTCTCTCTTCATCTCTTATTTTTTCTGAGATGCAATTTCTTCTCAACATTTTTAAATATACTTCTGTTAAAATTCTGTTAAGTTTTAAATTATGAATCGTGACAAGCATACCGATCATTTCAGGCCATAGCTCCCTTCCCGCAACGATTAGACTATGAAGTCTAGCTTTAGATTACCAACGATTAGATTACCAAGCCAGCATTTATCCTAAGCTCCGTCACTCTTTCGTCATTGATAGCGAATTTTATACCCCGCATAGACTACCAAGGCCGTCTATAATACAAAATTATTCCCCACTGTTTCACTTCCTCCAAAGCTATGATGTAAACTTCCGCTACGTTCTTCCTAGGAACTGAATGTGTAACCGTTGTTTAACTTTTATAGTGTTTTTTTTTCAATTTCATTATTAATTGATTTATTCTGATTTTTTTCCTACATTTTTATAATAAGCATAGTATTTTAGTAGATATTGCTATTATATGAGGTGTACAGCGTTTGGATTGTACGAAAATGAACAGCTTTTAGTACCCAACTCCTTCATTTGAAACTTTTTGCATTGGGAGAAAATTTAATTTGCGAATGGATGAACTTAGGAAATATTTTAAAACTATTACAATGAATCCAATATTTTAAAACTATTACAATGAATCCAATTTTGTTAATCATCGATATAATCACTGTCATTCATCTGATTTTAATTTGATATTTTTCATATAGTTGAAGTATGTACCAAACTGGTATTAATGTAAAATATTGAAATCGGGGCATCTTTTTAACGCACAGAGAAACCCTTGTGGATGAGATGGTGCTGATATCCTATTCACCTTTTCTTGATGTGCGAGTCCCTTCCATCTAAAAACCTTTTTTTAGGGACACTGACCAAACCACCTTCCTCTTTAATGAGTTCCCAACCAACTCTTTTTCGATCCATTCATTTACCCCACGTACCATTTTGCGCTCAATGCATATTAGATTTCACTTATGCAATGATTTAACTCCAAATACGGTTTGGATTAGTTAGGATAGAGCTTAGTAGGCCCAGTTCCTTTCTTAGAGCCACCGTGGTAGTGAGTTCCTTACCATGGGCTACCTCATAATTCGACGTTTTTACTTGGAGTTGTCCTAAGACTTTGTCCAGGATTTGAATCATTGCATTAGAAGCAAAGTGTTATACCTAATAAGCTACCACGATCACTAATTGTAGTGTTTTCGGTGATGCGGTAATTTATAAATAAAATAAATAAATTACTTAGCTCTCAAAAATCAATGGAAATACATATTTACCGGTAGAGTGAAAAATGAGAGCGTCGAATAACTTCTCTCCCTTTTTATGAACCCTTAAATGGTCGCACCCCAAAACTTACGTAACTGATTTATTGCGATTTACAAAAATTTTTGTTAATGCATTGGTGTCATTTTACTGCTACTCACTGAGTAAGTAGTACGAATAAGGTTTATAGATTTTTATTGCTAAATTTGGTGTTAGATATACAATATAAATAACATAAACTATGGCCGATGCAAAGAAAATGGTATCATTATTTATGAAGAAAACATATATAGAAACATGAATTAAAAAAAAAGGAAATATATATGGCTTTGCAATATTTTAAGAAATCAGTCTGCTATGCAAAACAGACTAATATAAGAATAAAACAGAATATAGCATCGGGAAAAAATCTGTCAAAACAACGGTGGCAGCCGAAAAAGCAGTACTTGGAAAATCCAAATTCCAACTCAGCGGTAGAATTGCAAGAAATAATAGACTAGAAAAGTTTCCAATTTCGAACGACGTTATTTTTTTTTTTTTTTTAATCATGTTAGAAAATCCATTCGGGTCAATATAATCCGTCGTGTCCAATTAAGGGTTAAGATCGATTTCCTCTACAAAACTCGTTGACCGTCGATTCTATGTCCAGCTGTTGATTTTCCATAGAATTCTCTCTTTGATCCTCTTGGATAATTATAACGATGATTTGATTTAAATGACCGCATTTGTGCTTTTGATTACTGACCGTACATTGCACCGTAAGCTCCCCTTTAATCTTTGATGACCTCCGCTGCTGCTGTGGAGGGCATTCTACAGAAGGCCTATAGTTCAGACACGTCCAGAATAATGGATTATTGCAAGACGACACCTGATGAACGCACTATTTATGAGTAATATAGTATTATCAATAACAGATACTTTGTTACTTCCACTATACATCTATTAAAAATGTTGACCGGTTTCGGCTGTTACACCATTATCAAATACAGAAATAATATATATAATATATAGGTATATTTTCTGTTCTTGATAATGGTATGGCACCCAAAACCGGTCTATAAAATGGTAAAAAAATGTGCGGAAGTAACAAAATGTCTGTTATTGATAATATGGAGCCTTTCCACCACGTTCAAGCTTCGATTTTCGATTTATAGTACTACAGTACTCCCTATATAATCCAGTACTTCACGTCTACGGCCCTGCCAATAATTCGGCGTTTTTATACAGGTAGCTAGCGTTCAAACTGTCGCGTAAATTAAAAAAAAGAAGGCGAAAATAGATAAATATTTTATGCCTTCCGATTCAATGGAATAATGAGGGCTACTGATGCGAAACAATTCAATGCTATAATGTAAGTTTAATTTTTATTAACTGTAGTTTTACTTTACGTTATCAATTCAATTGAGTGCGTGTAATCATGTAAGTAGAATTCAACGTTTGTACACATGTGTGTAAGCGATAAAACATAGCTTGTGCCGTTAAATTGCGTCACTATCAGTGATTTCCAGTAATCTGGAGTTTTCAGTTATCCGGTGTTCCCTGGTCCGTTTTCTGCCGGATTAATTGAAGAGCACCGTGATGGAATTATGAGTACGCGTCCATCAGGCGTCGACTCTTTTTTTCGTTTATACATTTATTATTTTCGAAATATCTAGAGTTGCATAGGCACGTGACTCGTGTATATCGTTGTCACCAGACTCGAATACTAAGGCGACACGAGGCTCGCTACGACATCTATAAAAATGAACATACGGTAACAGTATGTATGCTCAATGCCATAATAATGAAATTTTTATTGATGTAGAGCAACTTTTGTCTCTTTATCCGTGCAAAAATGTATTATGACATGCGTCGACGGTTACTTATTTTTGCAATTTTCTTTTAGGCGGTATTAGTCAGGTTCCTGCTATGCAGTTTTGTGGTATTTTTGCTAAATTACCTTCTCTCGGTGAGCCCTTCTAAGTATAAAATTTCTCCACAACTCGCTTTTTACTAAAACAATTGTTCTTAGGTGGCCCTGCTGTGGAAAATGTACAAAAACATAGTTTTATTGCTATATAATTCATGAAATGGCTAAGTAATAAGTAGTCAGGAACACGCCCCTCTATCCTCACTTTTCTATTCTTACAGAGTCTGCATAATGACCACGGATGGAAACGTCTTACGAAATCCGCAGTGCTTTTTTGAATCCATTCGTGTGGAAGTCTGGATAAGTATCGCAGATCGTTTCGCCGAGCCACCGTTTCGAGGCGAATGCCGGTCATTAAATTCAAACAGCGAATCCAGGCAGATTAACCCAGTAATCGCCTTTTGGAATAGCCCTTGCATTGAAATCGAGACAGCACTAATGAAGGAGGTCATCAGATTCAGCGATTCATCAGAACGTTTGGGCGTGTTATAATTCTAACGTGTTTAATTGCTCAGTCTGCGACTTATGTTGATAGAACATGCTATGATATTAAAAATTTAGATATCCTTTAACGGACCATGAGTTATAAATATACTTCGTATATGGGTGTTTAATGTTTATATAATTACAATCAGGAGCGGATCCAGGATTTTTTCTGGGGGGCGGTCTGACACGTCTTCTCATATTTGAGATTAAAAACAAAATACGAAAATTACAGTAGAAAAAATTCTCTTTATTTTGGTACTAAAGTTATTAATTGTAAATTAAATGATTGAGGCTCCGTAATACACAAAACAAAACGAACGTAATGATAACAGTAAGTATTTAAAATCTTGTATATTATTTAAGCGTCTGGTGGGGGGGAACGTCATATAACTTGTGAAAAAAAACTGCTTGTTACTACTAGCATTTTTCAGTCTCATCTTCATTAATAATTTAATACGGAGAGAAGTTGTTATATAGGTAAAATAAATGAACCGAAGAAACATCAAAACACTTGAAAATGTGGATATTGTTACAGGAATAGATATCATGACAGTCTAATGGGTAGTTCAGTTCAGGTGGGAGCCGTGATCAGATCGAAAGGGTTCCTGCCACGAATATCACAAAAGAGGATCCTCAAGTAGGACTCTAAATGTGTTGTCACCCACCGCGCATTTAAATGGGTTTACAAAAGTCGCCACTCGCGTCGCTGATGAACAAAGGGATCCGAGTCTTACGGGTAAATAAGGTATAATTAGGGGTGTTAACCAAAATTTATACACATGATGATGTGATGTCTCAAATTCATAACTGTTCAATAGATGAAATGGATCGACGAGTGAGTAATGAGGAATTGCTAAGAGGAGTGGGAGAAAGGAGAAGTTTTCTGAAAACCTTAAGAAGAAGACTAGACAACTTAGTTGGCCATATTATGAGACACGATAGCCTTATGAAAACAATCGTAGAAGGACAGGGGGAAGGCATAGAAGGGCAAGGGATGGCTCCGAATGAGCTACATAGGCCAGGGTATAAATAATGCAAAAGAGATGAAATACGTCTATATGAAAAGGCTAGCGGATAGGAGAGAGGAATGGAGAACTGCGTTTAACCAATCTTAGGATTGTTGACTAAGAATGATGACGATGAGGTACGATTTTATTTACGTGGTGCGTCGACGGCTTAGGTCATTTTGCATTATTATATGCATATTGCATGGAAGCAAAATAAAAGAAAAAACGCTTGCGTAATCATATTATTCAATTAAAAAATGTTACAATTTCTTAAGAACAAACTTAGGTTCGTAAAACAAATATTACAGAGTCGATGTGCTCAATATCGTCGCCAATAATTTCGTCAGCGTCTCTAAATATATTAAACGCATTACATACAACGAGATATTCATCGCTATGGATATTACAAAAGAGGATGCTCAAATGACATATAAATGTGCTGCCCACCACCGCGCATTTAAATTGGTTTACTAAAGTCGCCACTCGCGTCTGTGACGGACTAATTGATCCGAGTTTCACGGGGAAATAATATATAATTAGGGGTGTTAACTGAAATTTATGCACTTGATGATGTGATCCATCAAATTCATAACTTTTCGATGATATTCCTCGCATTTGCAAACACTACAGTGCCAAATTCGGAAACAAATGGACGCATTACACTCATTAGCGCACCGCGGACATTTTTGAAAGCCGATTTAAATGCAACCGAAGTGTCAACAGAAATCAGCATTCTGTGGGATGGAATTGGGCCTCTGCTACGAAGTCCCCTTGAGTCTTGCCTTCAAATTCCGGGTAAACCCCTTTGCACACAGCCAAGGAAGAAGAAATCGTTGTGCGATAGGAAAACCTGGGCCCTTTATTCATAATGTGCGAAATTCACTCGCCCATGGCTTAGTTTGGGGTGAGCCTATTGAAACCAATCTTCGGGTTTAATTATTGAGTTAGTGATCACAAGCAATTGAAATCGTAGATAGGTACAAGACTGAAGTATATGAACACAACTTATAATAGTGCTTTAGTTATTTATTGGCATGAAATAACATGGGTAACATCTTTATAATGAATCTATCTATCCATTTATCAGTATCTCCAAATAAGATAGTGGAAATACGCGTAGGGTGAAATTTTCCAAACTCTTTTGGCGTAGCCGGGATTCGAACCAGGATATTCTGATTGTCGATAATGTAGTCTTTCAGTTACAGCATTGATTTTTTTTATACCTGAGCACTTTGATAAAATATATTCCGCCTATCTATTTTAAGTTTGTCGGCAAGTTTTAAAACAGTTTGATATTTACATCAATGGGAATATTAAGTAGGTATAGATCTCAATCCTCTTATTTAGCTTTCACTTCGGAATAAATCAAGAATTTGCTCTTTTTGGTGGCTTTATGAGGAAAGCATCAATTTTAAGTATTATTCGTGGGTTATCGTAATGGTTATTGTAATCCTTTGCCAAATATCCTAGTGCTAGTAATAATGCAGCTATCTCCCAATCAGACGTATATAATTGGTACTGGGATTATTTCTATGAGCGGATAATTCTCAGATTATTCGCTTGTACTTGTTTATGTCCAGTGTAGGGTAATCTTCAGTCAATTAGGATCAACTGGAACGCTCTCGTTACGACATAATTCGCGTAGCTGCGTTAACGAGAGTGTTCTATAGATTATTATTGTAATCAGATTTTATTGAGTTTGCAATGAAACTCTCCTCTCATCTTAGTGTGGGAGAGCATGAATGTGGGAGGGCAGTGATTACATTTCCATGTAATGCATGTAATGTAAAGTCAATATAATTTTTATTTTTATATTCCCTGAAAAATACGCTCCAATAGGGTAATTAAAGGCGTACTTTATCCATCACCAAAAATCTGTATCCGGAGACCGAATTGACGCTGATATAAGTTCCATATTCCTACTAGCGTCGT
Source organism: Ischnura elegans (assembly GCF_921293095.1). Taxonomy (NCBI): domain Eukaryota; kingdom Metazoa; phylum Arthropoda; class Insecta; order Odonata; family Coenagrionidae; genus Ischnura; species Ischnura elegans. The sequence continues at coordinate 44,274,173 of NC_060255.1, read as the reverse complement.
TACGTTATTATAAAACAGTGATAGAGTGGAAGATTTGCAGGAAACGGACCGTTACTAGGTTTTAGTAAACAAAGATCACGATACCTCCGCCGTATGCTTTAAGGTCCAGATTAATTTTATATTGAGGAAGAGTATAATCTGCGAATTAATTTAATTAAACCAACCCTTGATTTGACTAGCGTATTATAAACAAATTTTGTAGTGAAAGATTTGCAGGAAACGGAGCGTTACCAGGTTTTAGTCTTCAAAGATCACGATGCCACCGCCGTATGTTTTAAGGTTCGGATTAATTCAGTCAGGGGAAAAGTATAATCTGCGAATTTATTCAATTGAACCATTAGACCCTTGACTTAAATCTCTGAAAGTAGGTGATGAGGTCCTATGGATTATGAAAGGCTATTTAAAGCAGTTCCGCCGAGAAAGCATGCTGCTTAAATCAATTATCGATCGCGTATTCCTTTTAATGAATTGCATTTTAAGTGTATGGATTTTTATGTTATGTGATTCGTATGGACTTAATAGATATTTCAAACTTGCAAGTTCTTCGATGTTAAATCCTTTATCGACTACACTTTACATCTATCTAATCGAGGCCTTCCTTTGCAGACCTGTCATCAACGTGTCGTTCAATACTTGTTTGTATTATGCGGGCGCGTCTGATGATGTGACCAGTTATGTAGTTCAATATTCACAAGATTTTCGAACGACTCCTATTTTTCTCAAGACTTTAATTTTGTTCAAATAAGCTATCAATTTCATCTCCATCATTTTTCTGCAACACTATATATCGAGCTTTTCAAACTTGATTTATCTGGTGTACCTTCTATTTCTCATTAGTAGAAAAATGAGCGGATAATTAGCAGAAAAATACAATCTCCAAATATGAATTTAAATGAATTTCTCCTTTGCTTCTACCCATATACTCCCCGTTTTGGGTAGACTCCTCTTTTTGAAGAAAGCTCTCTTCGCTTGCACTATCATACTATTCTTATTATCTACTATTATTCTTATTACTTCGTAAATAAAAAACTCAAGGTCAACACTTCTTGTGGTTTTTGAGACAGGCCTTTATTGTATCGCACATTATCGGGATTGTTTGCTGGTTGGTTGAAGTTTTCTATTATGAAGAGCCCGCTTCGAATCTCAGCGGAATATGTTTTCTGACTTAAGTCTGAAACTTGCTATGGTCCTGTACATGACTATTCAAAAACAGTCTACTTGTAGTGTATGTTGGACGGGACCATAATATAGGCGGAATATTCTTGATGCCTCAATTCAAAACCAGGCCTCACCAAACGGCGGGTTTCTCCATTCTACCTTCCCTTCCATTATTTTAAAAGGACAAGTGAGCATCTATCTCCTTAGTTGGGGCATTATTTTTCAAGAGCCTTAAATTTGGGTGAGCTCGGAGTGAAGACTTGTGGATCATATCTGCCATATATTGAAGTCTATCCACTCCGAAATTCGCATCAATGCGGAGTTTTTGGCATAATATTTTCCCATTTTTTTCCATGTCCTTTCTCATTCATGACCGAATCTTATTTATTCGAGGAGCTCGCTTGCTCTCTTGGTCTGCTTTCCAAGCCCACATCGGACGAACTGAAAAAACGACTCGCTTTGCATTCGTAATATTTTTTATCGATCGTTGCATCACGTTCTGGAATTTTTTCCGTCGCGATTGTTGTGTTGCGCGGAAGTTTTATCTTCGCCGTCAAGTGGGAGTATAATGTGTACCAACGTTGAGAGAGTTGATTTTTTTTCTCATGAAGCTCTTTTTTTGTCAGTTTGCCGAAATGTATCGTCTCCCTCACCGCTGTCGTAATTCGAGAGTCTGTGCTCCGAGGCTGACTCAATTGACAGGCTGAATCCAGAGAGTTCACACGTAAAAGATATTTGTCGCATTGCTGGAGAGATTCGGATAATTGATTTGGCATAACTCTCGCCACATAGCGTGCTCTTTTTGCAGCTTTTGAAGAATATACGAATTTATGTGTCCGTAAACGTGTGTTTTGTGAAAATAAATTCCGTAAGATACCTTGTGAAACACCTTTACCCATTACATGCTTAGATCTATCAAGAGTTTCTCTTATTTATCTATGAAAAAGTATCCTCTTCTATTCTCAGATTTTAACTAATTATTTCTGGCTTTATCTAACTAGAAACTAATGGCGAAAGAAATAATGTCAACCGTAAAAGATACATGCCTTTCTAATAATGATTTTAAGAACTAATATCTTCCTAAAACAGTGGGAATATTTGAGGTATGTTGTCTTTAAATTTGGCTATTTGCTATTTCAAAATATAATATTATCTTATGCCATTGAGTCATTCAAAGTGATATAGATATGGAAATGAATTTCTATGAATTCCAGTTAATCAGTAATTTACATCTTCTTGTGATAAATATGTACTTTTCGGTATTTTTAATTATATAATCAAATAATTAATTCGATAGAATTTAGTGATTAGCTTCCATAAATAAATGTTGAGTGTGTAGCTGTACCCATATAAAAATAAAATGGTGTATTATTCGTACGCATCACTTGCCAAATTACAGACTAGCCATGCTTTCAAGTACAATGGCCATGGTTTCCAATTTTATAGCTTTATGAATGTTAATTTTATAGCTCTTATAAATTTTCTTTTGTCTATACCGAGTGTTGCTCTTTAGTGTGTGTTTTCACCGAGTCATTAAATCGAACATAACATATTACGGAAATTTAAGTTTTTATTAAGCGGATGTACCTATTTTCACGAAGCTGAGAATAATATGTTTCTATGTGTGTGATTATGAGAGAGTATTTTAGCAATTATTATATTTAATTTCGATTCGTTGAAAATATCGGGCTTCGAGGGCAAACGATCCAGGCGTTTCTCTTGTACTTTTCCGGGTATACGTCGGATGGTCGCCTTCTCCTTATTTCATGCTGCCGTTTCCATAGCAGCCGACGCTAGCTAATCCCTTGCAGCTTCAGTCGCTCCCATCAGCTCCTTTGTGCCCTGTGATCAGGGCTGCTTTTGTTTGCCCATCAAAGGGTTTCCTTCCCCGTGGCAAGGCGTCGACTTCGGAGGTTAGGTATCCGATTGCTTGAATGGTAATCACGCCGTAGACATGCTCCGTTTTTCAACCCTCTGACCCCAGTCGCGAAATCGTTTTTGCTTCTTGGGTTTCCGGACGTGAAGCGAGGCTCTCTTTGCGTAGACCCAAAATTAGCAAGACGTTGGCGATGCTGAAATTGACTTTGAGATTTAAGCGAATGTAAATTTTCTCTATATATTCGGTGGGCTAGAATACTTATACCTTGGGGCGTGAAAATAATATTGATTTTCTTTCGTAAATATATTGGTGAATAGAAAATGTATATGTCAGATCATGTATGGTAACTTAAAAAAATATTAATTGATGAGCACATACTCTACTACCCACGTATTTTTTAATGAATTTGGTACATGCCGGCATTATAATTTTTTTATAGGACGGTTGATAAGGTTAGTATTCAACTAGTTTTTCCATAATTTGTTCGGGTTGAAAGGTTATCTGATTGGAGAATCCGGTGGAATGCTGTGTCAAACCAATCGTCAGATGCTGGTTAAGCTGGACCTTTAAACATATGGCGGTGGCATCGTGATATTTGTTTACTTACTAAAATCTAGTAATGTTCCGTTTCCTACAAATCTTCCACTACAACTTTTTTATATAATACGCTAGTCAAGTCAAGGGTTGGTTTAATTGAATAAATTCACAGATTAGACGTTTCCTCAAAATAAAATCAATCTGGATCTTAGAGCATACGGTGGTGGCATCGTGATCTTTGTTTACTAAAACCTAGTAACGTTCCGTTTCCTGCATATTTTCCACTCTATCATTTTTTTAACAACGTCACGACTCTAATAGGAGAATGGAACATAGATCAGCATCAATCCGGTCTCCGGATACTGATCGCTGATGATGGATAAAGTACGCCTTTAATTAACCTATTTGAGAGTATTTGTCGGGGAAGTTAAATAAAAATAAAAATTATATTGACTTTACATGGCGTACATTAATGTATAGTATGGAAATTTAATCACTACCGACCTAAATGCTCTCCCACACTAAGATGAAAGGGGAGTTTCATTGCAACATCATTAAAATCTGATTACAACAATTTTATAGAACTCACTCGTTAACGCACATACGCAATTTATGTCGTAACGAGAGGTGTTGATAAAAAATGTCCAATCTCCACCATTATCATCATCATCATCAGCAGTCATGCATTCTAAGGGCCTTATTTCGCAGTACCTTTCGAGTCAATCTCTAAATATATGAACGCGTGAATGAACGCAGAAATACACTGTGTAACCATCCACCTTGTGCAAACGTATGTTCAGAAAATAGAACCTGTCCTAATTTGGTTCATCAAATCGCACATGTTCTGTTCCGGTTCAGCAATATCGTTTATGCATTGACTCGTACGGATCAATGTACCGTGTAACCAGGCCTTAACTATTGTTTGACGCAGCCCTCTACTCAAATCTCTTAAATCGGCTAATCCTCGAACACCTGCATAATTCATCTGCTGTACATTCTTCATCACCTGCTGCACGCATCCCACTCGTGGCCAGCCTCTGCCGTTCTTTCCTTTCACTGTCCTCGAACCATAATTTTCATAAGACAATCTTGTCTATTGATGTGACAGATCATGTCTTTCCTCCTTCTAGCCATTTTTTTTCAAAATAATTCTCTTATAAACTCCTCTCAGATTCTCCTTGTTCCTTATCCGGTGTCTAACCCGAGACATTTTAAAAATTCCCTGGTTGAATCACCTCGTGGGTAATTGGGCATTTTTCTAAATGTGGCGTGCGTGTTTCAAAACTTAAATATTCATTCAATGACTTTAAATAATTAATAACTGACAAATAAAAAAAATATGTGTTTGTCCATTATCATTTATGCACACAAGCATTCATATTGCATTACATACACACCCATCCATAATTAGGAACCGAATCCTTGTTTTTAGAACTTCCGCATTACTCACATGGTATGTCCGTTTGATCTTCTTCTTTCTATTAAGGTACTACATAGTAAAAGCTCCTAGCTTTTATTTCTCACTCCTGTTATCATTCATAGCTCACTGCTGTTGAAAAGTCTGCTCTTAAGGAAAGTCCTAATAAAATGCTTCCCAGCTTCAACTCTTATATTATATGATATGCGGCCCAAAGTGATAGAAGTTCTTAATATTAGTTAAATGAGACCTTATATATGAGCAATATTTTCACAGGAATCCTGTTGAAATATTATAATGTCGCATTTAACGCTTTAATGTCTCAACGCTTATATTCTCCACTGCAAGAAAACTCCTTTTTGAAGGAAATCCCTCTTCTCTTTAACTATTCTACTGGCCAAGTAGACTGCGTAGAGGAGGAATTCCATTCCATTGAAGGGTGATTTCTGTTGCCTCTTCGGTCGCACTGTAATCGGTTTTCAAAAATATCCGCGGCGCGGTTATGTGTGCAAGGCGATCCTCTTTTTTTCCAATATTTTGCAGCATTATATTTGTCATTGCGAGGAAAATAGCGTTGAAAAGTAATGAATTTGATAGCTTATGTGAATAAATTTCGGTTAATACCCCAAATTATACCTTATTTCCCCGTAAAAATCGGATCAGTATGTCCATCATCGACGCGAGTAGCTACTTTTGTCAGTTAAATAGGTGAAAACACATTTGGGAGCCGACTTGAGGATCCCTTTTTGTAATATTCGTTCTACTGACTATTTCCTTCTTCCAACAACTCCACCAAATGTCATTAAATTGAGATATGCATATGGAAGTAGATGTTTTTGGGTGGAAACCGTCAACCAAGTGGTGCTCGCTTCGCCTTCCAAATTCCCTGTCTCATCGCCGCGCCGCCCGAACTTGTCCCAAGCTTTGGGCGCGCCAGCAATATTACCGGACCGAAGCCCGTGTACAAGCAAACACCTTCCATTTGATTACATTGCACCCCACACTAGCCACGGCTTTGACGGTTTGTTTGAAAACGACCCCAGGTGCAGATTAAGATGAAGCCTGAGGCAAAATATGTGGAAGGGCTGGGCTACGATCAAATTGTGAAGTTTGCATAGTCATGGGGGAAGAGACAGTTGACCTCACTGTATTTGAGAGCCATTCCTTGGGGGCGCTTGCTTTGGTGCATGAAAAGCAAGAGGAAGTATAATTAGAGGATATATTCAGAGAGAAAATAAAAGGTTTAAGCTAAGGAGCAGATGTTTTAAAGGATAGTGTTGATGACTAGAATATTGTGCAAAGACTTGTGCAAAAATGAAGCGAAAATACTGATTTTTTACTTAAATCAGAACTTATATGACTGACATGGTGAAAAATCGTGTAATAATTGGATAAGAATAGGGTAAATGAAATACATAAACGATGTAGTATATAGGAAGGATGTAGTATGTTGAAAAAATATACTTGAGTGAACATGTACTACATTCTTAACATATTTAATTTACATCAGTATGTTCCAAAAAATCTCGCCTCACGCCGACGATTTCATGAGAATGGGGGTTTTGACTGCGGTTGCCTACAAATATCTTTGCAACTGAGTGGCAGGTCCAAGTTTTTGGAGGGTTAGGGTGGAGGGCACGTGACTTCAAGATGGGTGTTTCACCCGTGGGAAAATTTTTATTACAACTTTTCAGTACTTAAAAAAAGCCATATTTCTGACGATATTTGTGAATACTACGTTGAGTTTAGTATTGCCTATCCACCTAATAGAGATCATTTGAAATATCTTTGCGACGAAGAGTTAGGCCCAAGTTTTTAAGGGGGTGAGGGCGGAGAGCACGTGACTTTCTGAAATCCAATCAAAATGCGGTAGGAGGAGTCAAAGCCTCCGGGATATTCAGTCACTTTCAGACCACTCTGGTGCACGCTTCGTAAGTTAGCTATGTTGCCATGTCGGGTGTAGGTTTTTGAGGCAGTCTTTCGTGTACATTCACTGAGAAAGTCGTTTTTAGAAAACATGGCTACGCCCGCCTCTCTCTCTCGCCTGGGCTACACGACTGGGCCAGTCACAGAGATGTTTGGGTAGGACCATATTGGGTAGAACTTGTGATTACTGAGGTCCCAGATAAAACCTTTATACCACCCCAAACGAAATTTTCGGTGTTACAGGGTAAACATTTGGCCGCCGTCACCTGAATTTTCAGTATTCATACGTCCGTGGCTTAGTCAGTGGTGAGCTCTATCCCTACCTTTCCAAGTAAACCCTCATTCGGGGTGATAAATGATCGTGGGTTTTCCGGGCGACTAGTATCTGTTAGTTACTCTCAGGTTCTCTTCGTTCCTTACCTGGTGTCTAACCTGAGAACATTTCACAAAGTCTCGGGTTGAATCACGGCGTGAGTGATTGCATATTGTACTAACATAAGTGTAGCTTGGTTCAAAAAATTAATCTTCATGAAAAAATACGTGCTAACTAGTACATTAAGAAATTTTAAAAAAATTTTAATTTATCTATTATCAATTATATTAAAGCATGTAAGCTTACATTTTTATTTTATACGCATCCATCCATACTTGGCACTGGTATTACGATGTCGGTTTTAAGTTCCGGATTGATATTATTTTGAGAATTAGCATAATCTGCGAATCCATTTAGTTAAACCAACCTTCGATCTGAATTATTGTCTGCACTGTGGATTGTGAGAGACTGTTTAAAGATTTTACTCTGAGAAAAAATGCTGGTTAAAGAATTTATCAATCACATATTTCTGTTTTATAATTACATATCTTAGTGTATGGATTTTTACTTTACGTCACACACAATGGAAGAAATACCCTTTTGAGAAGTGGAAGTTACCTATCACTATAAAATATATCGTTAACATCGCAATCTACGGCAAAACTCCTGTGAAACTCTCATTAGAATATATTCATCTACATCTACATCTACATAATACCCCGCAAGCCGCCTAAAAGGCGTGTGGCAGGGGGTGTTAGGACACCAGCCGTTTACAGCTATTAAAAAAAAGAAGTGCTCTAACGAGGTTGGGACAAGCGTTTATTAAAGTCCTTTATTGTTCGGGGGAAAAACGAATTCCCATATCTATCCGTTCGGCAAAAAATCTCTCTTAATTTATCGCTTCTGTCGGACCTGGAAATATAGTGTGGCTCTAAGATTATGTTCTCTGTGTCGCTCTTAAAGATATCCATTCTTAATTGTTCAAGCAATCTAAGCCTAGCGCGCAGCCTCCGAGTCTCCAACGGCTCCCAGCCTAATTCGCTTAACATCTGGGTAACACTGTCTGTACGCCCGTAGCGGTTTTTGACGAAACGCGCAGCCTTCCTTTGTATCTTATTCAGTTCGCGGATTAAGTCTTTCTGCATTGGATCCCATACACTCGCTGCATATTCAAGGTGCGGTCGGACGAGAGCGAAATAGCACCTTTCTTTTACTTTCTCATCCGAAAATCTTCCCACAATACGCTTGACGAATCCTAATTTCTTCAGGGCTATGCCGCAAATATTCTTTATATGTAATCCCCACGTGAGGTTCGAGGTTATCGTAACTCCCAAGTACTTCACTTCGTCTGTTGCCTTTATGTTAATGCCATCCACTGCATAAACATTGTTAATGTTGGACGAATTCCGCAAAAAATGTACCGCCATGCATTTGCTCAGATTAAGTTTTAGTCCCCACTCTTGACTCCACAAATGAACGTTGTTTAAGTCCGATGATAGATTTTCATAGTCAGAGTGATCACTAATTTCGCGATAGATGACAGCGTCGTCAGCAAATAAACGTATTTTACTGCTAATGCGGGAGCAGAGATCGTTAATGTATATAATGAACAACAGGGGGCCGATTACGCTTCCTTGTGGAACACCTGATGTAATTTTTACAACATCAGAGCTAATTCCGTCGAGAACTACTTTTTGTTTACGATCTCTGAGGAAGTCGCGTATCCAGTTTACAACTGTTTCGTTTAATCCGCATGACTGTAATTTGTATAAAAGTTTTTTGTGAGGCACAGTGTCGAAAGCTTTCTTAAAATCTAGAAATAGAGCGTCAACTTGTCTTTTCGATTCACCAGATTTTATAACGTCGTGAAGAAAGAGCGCGAGCTGTGTTTCGCAGGATCTATTTTTTCGGAATCCGTGCTGACAGTCATGGAGGAAGTTACGTCTGTCCAAGAAAGTCATGATATTACTAACAACGATATGTTCAAGTATCTTGCCTATAATTGATGTTAGTGAAATTGGACGGTAGTTGCCTGGGTCATTTCTGTTTCCCTTTTTGAAAATGGGTGTAACGCTTGCAATTTTCCAGTCAGGCGGTAACTTCCCTTCGGAGAGTGACTTCTTGAATATGATCTCTAAGTATGGCGCGATCTGTGGAGCTAACTCTTTGAGGACACGCGCGGGTATTCCCTCCGGACCGGGAGATTTACTATTCTTAATCGATTGTAGTTGTTTAGTTATCCCATCACGTTTTATAGATATTTCTTCCATCAAATCCTCAGTATATGGGATGTCTAAATTGAATTGAGTATCGTCAGCAGTGTATACACTTTCGAAGTGGGCATTTAAAGTGTTAGCTTTGTCAATATTTTCGGTGACAAGTTTACCATCTTTATCAAATAGCGAATCTACGGTTGAATGTTTTCCCTGAAGCTCTCTCGCGTACGACCAAAAGGATTTCGGATTTTCTTCGAGTAATTCACCAAGTACTTTTTTCTTAAACTTTCGCATTGCAGTTCGCATTGATTTCTTGGTTATTGAGCGTTGAGCAGCGTAACTTTCTTTAGCTTCAAGTTCCTTCGATTTATTACGAGACGTGATGGACTTTCTGTACAAGTTGTATAGTTTTCTCTGTTTCCTTAGTTCTCTTCTGACATCGTTGTTGTACCAGCGAGGTTCCTTATTATCACATTTCAGTTTTTGCGGAATATGTTCGTTGATTCCATGGCGCAGAATTTCTAAGAAACGTGTCCATATTACATCTGTGCTTTGGTCCTTTGATGTAACAACGAATTTTTTGTAGGAGTCATTAAGCATCTCGCCAAATTTAGTGAAGTTACATTTATCGAATAGGTAAATATTGCGTTTTGGTTTTACGGCTGATACCACATCAACTTTTAACGTTGCAAAGATTACTCTGTGGTCGCTTATACCGTCAATAATATCGACTTGTTTTATCAACTTAGGATCGCTTACTGCTAAAAGGTCTAATAGCTTGTTACCTCTCGTAGGTTTGTCAACTACTTGGGCGAGAGAGTGATTTGCAAGTATGTTGAGTAATACCTCGCTGATTTCTTTATTCCTTGAATTCGGTTTTACAGTGTAAGTATCCCAGTTTATGGATGGAAGATTAAAATCTCCCCCGATTACTATTACACCTTTACTGTCTCTCTGAGTAAATGCGGATATTTGATTTTCTAGAAGGTACATAATATCGACTTCGGAGTTCGGCGGTCTATAAAAAGAGCAAACATGAATACTCCTTTTGTTTCGCTGTTTAATTGTACACCATACGCTTTCAATTTCGTTGTCAATTATTTCGTGGGCGGCGCTTTGTAAATGGGATTTAACTGCAATAAAAACTCCGCCACCTGTTCTATTGCGTCGATCGCATCTGTAAATTTTATATTCTGGAGGAAAAACTTCGCTGTCGCTTATATCTTCCGTAAGCCAGCTCTCTGTCCCCATGACCACGTCTGCGTCCTGAAAAATATGCTCGATTTCGGCGCGCTTGTTTTTTACGCTACGGCAGTTAACTACAACAAGGTTAATGTCATATTTTGTAGTTAGAGTTTCGGTTGGTTCTTTTCTAGGCTTTTGTACACTCAGCGGGAGAATTTTATTGGCAGTACTAATAATATTTGATATTTTTTCTTTCTCTGGAGCACGCGTTTTGGGAATAATGACGCTATTGTCCGGCGTTAACGCTTCTAAGCTTACTTTCTTGTATATTTCGCATTGCGGATTTCCTCGGAGGCTACGTTCAATTAAATCATTGATAACCCCGCTAGATGACCTACCCTCTAGTCTAAAAAATACCTACAGTGCTCAAAAATCCTACGAGCCACCCGTTCCGACGCCTCTTTGGAGTAATGCACCCCAGACGAATTGAGGGGAGCCCGGCACGATCTAAGCACCGGCCGAAGATCCACGAACTCTGCCCCAATGCTCACACAGAGTTCCCACAGCCTCTTGTTGATCCAGGAAATCCTGTCCCAAACTCGAGGGCCGCAGTCCGTCCGTGGAACAATGCTACAGATGGACAGTCGCATATCAACACCAGTGCCCCTCCGAACGCGTTCCACTTCCGAGCTTAGATCCCTGAAGGAATTTAAGATCTCATCAGCTCTGCGTTCGGAGGCATCATTAGTGCCGACATGGGCCACCACCCGCAGTCTAGAACAGCCCGTGTCCTTCACCGCTGCTTTTACCGCCGCCGTAGTGTGGGATACAAGACCTCCTGGGATACACCAGGAAGAGACCCGTTGGTCCGCTCCGTCTCTCCTTGCCCTCTTCTCCAACTGGGGGAAAATCCGCCGGACGTTGGAACTCCCTAACAGAACAATCCCCGCCCTCCCTCCCCGGCTGCCTCTCGAAGCTGCATCCCTCGCGACAGGGGGTTCCTTCACGACCTCGCCAATTAGCTCCCCGGAATTGTCCTCCGACAAGACCTCGAAGCTGTTGTGAACGGGGATGGGGTTAGCCTTCGCTTCCCCCACTCCCCGACTTGGCCGTGCCACCGCCCCCCGCCCTTGGGGTACAACCACCCACTCGGGCCTCAGGTTATGCGTAATCCCCCGACCCGAAGACTGCACCGTCCTCTCCAAGGTCTCCGCGCAGGCTACCGCCCCCGAGCTTGCTCGAGACTCCACCTTGGAATTGCGAGGACCCTTAGAGGGGACGCTACGATCCCCGGACCGTGGGATTTCCACAAAACCCGTTACCCGGGCGTGTATTTCTGCCACCAATTTCTCGAGTTCGGTGACGCGTGCCTCAAGAAGGTCGCTTTTCGCCTTACTCTTGATCTTGGTGACGGAAGATCGGCCAGCCATACTACTCTAGGGGCTTTATCGGCTTAATAAAAACGCTATGAAATTACAGAAATCGATAATAATGATACAAATATTGCGTAAGAGGAAGTTAGTTTTCTAAACGAGTTAGTTAAGACAGGTAATAATGATGAAGAACAAGGGTGAATGATAGAGCTCGCACACAAATGAAGGATCGAGTAACTTTTAGGAATTAACACTAATACCTTAAATCTATCAATAAGTTCTAATAATATTATAACTAGGCAATCTTTACAAACAATTAAGGCAACTTGAAATAAGGAAGAGAGAAGAGAAATTAAAAGCAAGTAAGTTGGTCAGCGACTACTTATCCGTTTCCCCGTCGCGTGGCAGGCACAGCAGCAGCTACAGGGGCAGGCGGCTTCACAACACTACTTCACTATTACACTTTTACTAATCTTACTACTTCGCAAAATATGATTTGCAGAAGTACACACTAAAATCACTACACTAAGAAAAACGGAAACAACGGCGTGAAAGCCCAAGGTGATCGCTGTCGGTCAGTAAAGAACCGGTTTCAGGAGCGCACGGCAAACACAACCTCACTCTACGAGAGCTGGTCAGGATATCGATTGTAAGACAACTATCAGTCTTCTTTTACATACCCACCCTTTACGATACTGAAATAGTTTAGTATATTGGGTCAACGTCCCACTTGTCTCTGTCCTATGGCTTCCATTTCAAAAGTCGGGTCTCTTCAGCCGTGTGTCTCATTGGCGAGAACATTTTTGAAGTATAGGCGATATTACTTATTTTTTTCTCGACCTCAGAATATCTATCTTTGACCGAAAGTACGAGAAGGGTATTGTTTGGTTCCAATCCCTTTCCACTGTCGAAACTATTGATGTATTGAGCTTCTTGTCCAATGTCTCAAGAGCTGTAAAATATCGGTCACCTCCGTGCTCAAGCTGGTTCTGAGTCTCGGAAAGCTGCCAATAAAGGGAAGGATACCGAAATTTCAAATCGGCACTTTTGTATTTGAAGTCAATAACGAGCATTCCCTGGGAGGTGGAATCCTTAATTGAATTCCAAAAACTTGTAAAATTATATGTGCTAGTTCGCGAACACCAACTTTTCTTCATGAATTACTTAGGCAAAAGTGCTCGTGTAATACTGAAAAGGCGTTCCTTTAGGCACGTGTAATTCGTTTGTTGGTTGATTATCCAATTCTATTTGAGAATGATTCCATTATTAAGTCAGTAATTTATCATAAAACTAATATATAGTATTTTAACGATTCATTGGGATGTCTTATATATTCGGCAAGCTGATGCCCTTAGCCGTGGGAAAATTTATTATTTTAAGAAATTGTAAGACAACTATCAGTCTTCTTTTACATACCCACCCTTTACGATACTGAAATAGTTTAGTCTCACAATTTGGCTAAATCCAGGATCTATTTTATTCCTTGCATTCAAGGAATTTATATGCGTGCGCGATAGAGATTTTTATGTTTAGCACAATATTAATTCTAAAAAAATTGTTTTCTCAAATTATCAAATTGTGTAATTTATCATAAAATTAATATATCGTGTTTTAACGATTCATAGGGATGCTTTATTATATATTCGGCAAGCTGGTGCCCTTCGTCATGGGAAAATTTATTATTTTAGTAAATTGTAACATGCTGATGATTTGCAAGTGAAATTGGTCGATTTAATATTGTAATGTATCATAAATAATATTTTCAGCTTTGTGAATCCTTCCAAAATTTAATAAAGAAAATAAAATCTTATAACCTCAATTTTGAATAATACTAGAATGTTATATAAAATCGATTTCTCTCTTAACTTTACTGATTTAAAGAAGGAGTTAATTTATAAATAAGTCACAAATAATGAATTTACGACAAATAGGAGTAAAGACATGGTAAATGAATAACTCAAGGCACGTTTTATTATTGCCAACAATTTGAAAAATTTCAAATGGGCCTAGGTGGAGCATTTTTTGGCTCTCGTTAATAATAATGTTGCATTAATGTGAATGTCTGTCTGAGAGTTTGATAAATCCCGTAAATTTTCTGAATTATTTTAAATTAAAATTGCCGAATCATTAATTAGAATGCTGAGTTTTTATGCTTCGTTATATCTACACTTTCTGCCTATTTCTATCGTCTCTCATATTTTAAATTAAAATTGCCGAATCATAAATTAGAATGCTGAGTTTTTATGCTTCGTTATATCTACACTTCGTCAGTAACAGCCACGCATAAAATTTCCGAAGTGGTGGGATATTTGGCCTGGACATTTTTTATAGTTTTTTGTTGTGGTCTAGTCGAAAAATCTTCTTCGCGAACGATATTTAAATTATTTGAATCCATAACGAACTATAGAAGTTATTATTTTCAGCTATAACGTCAAAGCTTTTCAGCTTTTCGGTCATATCGTCTCTCATATTTTTTTTAGTTTTGATAGTTCTATCCTTAATTCCACGTTAATTTGAATACTTTCAACATTTGATCTCCTCTTGTGACTAAATAATAATCCAATTCCCAAAAATACACACTCTACGAAATATGTTACTTTTGAGTCCATTATTGACATTCCTTAGAAACTGAATTAAATTTGGTAAAATGATTTACTTTTGGATGAGAATGATAAATTGCACCAGATTTAAGTTCCCTAGACTGGCAGATTCATCAAATAACAGCTCAAACTACTGGTGGTGGACCGGTGGCAGATTAAGGATACATATATCATCTACCCGTTGCGTTCGGGTACGTTGTACACATGGTTTGAGTTAACGATTATCATATTATGAATGTTGGAATGAAAAATTAACTTCGCTAATGGTTGTGAATAAAACATGAAACGATACTTTTCCATTATTCGTCTTTTATTCATGTTTTTAATTGACGAATAATATTATACTCAATTCATTCTCCATTCTCCCATTGATTTTCTTCCTATGAGCAGTCAAGGACTTTTTCTGGAAATACTGTTGATCAGTACGCAGAACGCGACGCTCAGAGTCACCTGCGACGTGACTAATCTATTAAAAGAGAGGCTTAAAGGTCTGAGGTTCCCTAATGACCTACATTGGATGGCTTTTTCAATGGCCCTCTGCGACATCTATTTTTTTGAAATGGTAATGCCAGGATAATGGACCTTGCAAGAATAGGGGCATATTTTTGTGTACCGAGAGAAATTAGAATGGCTAACATATGTAACGGGAATGCTCAATATTTCTGGTGGTTTTCTTTTCAAATGTCATGGGACTTTTGGTTTTATTAAGGTTTAATTTTTCCTTAAGATGATGAGACTGTGACGACTTGTTTCAAAAAATAAATTCAAGAAGAAGCAATTGCTAGGAACGTAGTTAATTGGGTTCTAAAATTACTAATAGTATGTTTTGAACTATATTTAGTGAATAGTTTCATTGAAATAGAAGGCTTAAGGTATAAAGATAAATGTAAGAGGAGTATTCTATGCTTATGATACATGATGCACAAAGGTTAAGAAAACACTTAGCTGTTTCACAAAATATATTGCGACCGGTTTCGATACAGCGTATCATCATCTGATGATGATACGCTGTATCGAAACCGGTCGCAATATATTTTGTGAAACAGCTAAGTGTTTTCTTAACCTTTGTGCATCATGAAGGAGTTTCACCATGTTACGCCAACCACCATCGCACTTATGATACATGTTTTTCCTACGTGATTGATGCAATTACGACGATAAATAGATATGTAGAAACCTTTTGGGATAAATTTCTCCTCTTTCACTTAGGAAAAAAATATATATATTAACATTACATTCGTTGAATATAACTCACTCCAGCGGTAAAACCGTTTGTTTTCCTTACATTTATAGCTAACAAAATACTGGCTAGTGCTTGGATTTATTGGAACCCAGTGCGCAGTTTCTTTAAGTGAAATTTGAAAATAAATATTATAAATATAAGATAAAAAATTAATAAATTAAATGTAACCAAATCAATGGTAGTAGAAGCATAGTCGAGGCCAGTTCATGGAAAGAAATCAAGGACAGGCCAAGGAAAGAGTTTTACCATCTCACAGTTAGAAGTGGAAACACCACACCACATTGTATACGATACGGCGTTGAATTCACGGAAAGCATGTTGGGACTTCCTCTCGGTAAGATATGTTCTAGGTTTGAAATAGTTTCTCTAGTCGGTGGTGCTCCAAGTGGGGTTGCCAGAAGTAGAACTTGGGTCAAAAGAGGACGAATTCGGGGTTGATACGTGAGGTCCCATCGGGGTGAACTAGAAGTTTGAGAATGCAACGCGCGGGATGGCCCATCCCCTATTTGAGGGGGACCAAGAGTCGCTGTTCGGCAGGAATCGTCACCTTTGCACGAGAAAAGTTTTGCGCCATTTTGAATAACGTTCCGTGATCTGTTGACCGACAGTGTTCCATTTCCGCTCATACGTTATTTGGAGTAGGGTGGCCGCAACTGTTCCATTTAAAATGCTTTATCTTCTTTGATTAATAATTTAAGGTACTTTTTTGCACGATTTATTTATTAATTTTTATTTTCATATATATTTAATATGTATTTATTCCACCGAAAACAGCACACATTGGCCTTTTACATCGGGGTTTAGTAAAAATCTCAACAGTTGCGCGTGCACGACCAACCATACCCTGGGTAGGGGTAACGTACCCAGGCGGGATTCGAACCCGCGACCTCTTCCTTGGCAGGCGACGGCCCTACTCCCCAGCCACCAAGGTAGGCAATGTGTGGGATGTGAATATGGTCTTCAAACGGGCATGTGTGGGTGAATTCGAGGACGAAGAAGAGTATAACTGAGGAAATTAATTACGGCTGTCAATTTAAAAGAAGTTCATAAAAAATTAATAGTAATAATAATAATAATAATAGCGAAGTGAAGATGACAAAAAATCGTCAAAACAGCTATTTCCTGAGACTTCTCACTCTCAGAAACAAAGCTTAAAAGTTGATCCGTGCGCAAGAGTCATATTATGTCGTTTTTTTAAATTTAGGTTAAAATTAGCTTTTTATCGCGAAAAAATTTATTCAAAAGTATTTAAATAATCGATGTGCAATTTTTTCAATGTTATCTTCGTATTCTGACTTTCATTTTACCTTTCATTTCCTATTAACTCATGGTGAGTCTCCATGCATTATTTTTAACTTCATCTTTCTGTGACTCCATTCATTATTTCATCTTCGTGGCATTAATAATTAAGTTCTGTTCCGAATGTCTGGACGATTATCGTACGTAATTGTGCATTTAGTTCGTGTATAAATTTGATAATTATATAGTACAATGTGGGAGGTGCATGCTATTTAGTACTTACTCTGTATCGAAAAATGAAGCATTTCTCTATATTTCCTACATTATGCTCCGCTAATAAACATTCCGTGATTTGATGAAATATTTCTCGGGATTCCCATCGGGTGTGGTATTGGGTTAATTCTCCCAACGTTTCAATGGCTGAGTCTGCCATCGTCTTCAGGGGTTTACTCTTTTACTCTTCTCTCCAACTGAGCAGTGCCTGGAATGCTATAATTAATCGCTACATCCGAACACAACAATAACGGAAACCAGGGATATGAATAAATAAATATATAAATAAGTACCGTAAAAAGTACCATAAAGAGTAAGCCCCTGAAGACGATGGCAGACTCAGCCATTGAAACGTTGGGAGAATTAACCCAATACCACACCCGGTGGGAATCCCGAGAAATTTTTCATCAATCTATGCGCCGGGAAAACCTAAAATTTTACATTCCGTGATTTGTAGACCGACAGTGATCCATTTCCTCCTATATTATGCTTGGAATAGGGTGGCCACAATTACGACATTCAAAGGACTAAACCTTCTTTTATTAATAACTCTACGTCTTTGTTTGCGCTGTTTATTTTTCCAACATAAGGTAAATTAATATGCATCGTGCATCGTGAATATGAATAGTGGGAACTCGGTAATCCGACAGGTGTTTAGCCGTGGCATAGTCGGATTATCGAAAACACCGAATTATTGGAAACGCAAAGGAAACAAGCGCAATTCACAAAATATTTTTAGGCATAATTTTGTAATTAATTATACAAAGTGACGCCAACTCTCCCTACTGCTAAAGGGGTGAGTTAAAGTAGAAAAAAATAGAGTTGCTAAAATGATTGCTCAGGCATAAATGGTTGGCAAAACAAGATTTTCCGTCATTATGTATGGAACTACTTCTATATTCCTCTACTCTGTATTTAAAACTTCCACCACCCTAGCCAACGTAACTATTAGCGTAAAGTATTGAATACTTCTATCAATTCTACAACTAGTTTACCACTAACTTTTATAAATTTATTAACTTAATTTATGCCTTTAAATATAATTCGTTATATCGGGAGTGTCTACATGTAATCGACTTAACGTAGTGGTACCAGATGGTGACGTGCCACGTTGACACCGATCACCACATCGACGTACATCAATAATTATATGTCTAATTAAAAAGTTTTACTTTCCATTATGCTGTGTTCTTAAATGAAAAACAAAATCAAGACAGAAAGTTTAAAGGAGTAATTCGTCTTGAAATAATACCGCTTGATCGGAAGTGATGCGACCACTTATAACGGTGTCCCCAGTCCAAAGGCGACTGATGGCGTAGTAATCACGTCTTGTTGCAGCCTACCGTGACACCATCGATCCTTAAGCAGTGTTCCGCATGGCAGGTTCGCGGCTGGTAATGCGGTATGACCCCAATGACACAGGGTCGTCATGGGACCTCGCGCGTGTGGAGGTGAAAGGTCGCCATCTAAAATGTCGCCTCGACAAAGATAGAGAATTCATTCGGTAGACAACATAGTACGACTTTGAAGATCGAATATCGCCACAATCTACTTGAGTACTGTACACTCGATCCGTCGCGTGCTGGAGCAAATTGGACGAATCTCGAATTTAAATCGTGATTCACGGCCATAGAGGAGTAATTTCGTCTTTGACTTTGATATATCTTGGTCATCCGTTTGTCCCAACTGAATTACCTACTGTAGGGATAATTTTGTCCATGGTTTGAATTATTTGCGTAGCGAATAGCTTTTCTTGAATTGAATACTGCATATCGATGGCTAAGTCCCAACAACACGTATCTCAAAGTCGGCCGGTTTGAGACAGGGATCTTAAACAAAGTGTAATACCATTAAAAAATTCAATACAAGCAACAGCCAACTCTTTGTTTGCAAATGAATGCTTTTTTCAGTTTTATTGACTTTTGGTTTTAAATTTCAGTGTACAAGTTAAAACGAATGAATATTTTTTTGCTCTCCTGAATAGTTGCTATTTTTGAGATAGCTGTGGTTAGAACTTAGCCATCGATATCCATTTCTGTTTTCTTTTACTTGACCTCGATTTCTCTATGTCGACTGTGGCAATAATGAATAAAATATCGATGATGATCTGAGTAAAATTAATTATTAACAAATAAATCCAAATTAATGGAAAAAATGACCTTTTACTAGCTTAGTTAGAATCAGTAAACAAATCTTTGAAAATAAGGTAGGTATGTCAAAATTATTTTATTTTATTTTTAAATACCATGCAATTGAATTATTTTAATTTTTAATTTTATTAGTGTGAAAAACATTGTAATGATCTTTTAAGCCTTCATGTATCAATTTAATGTTGTCGTATTCATTCATAGCCTTAAAAGAGATATCAAAAATATATTTAAACTTTGGCAAACAATTTTGCATAGCATTCTTAAGCCTTTACTCTGACACGCTAATCAACATACCACGTGTCCTCATTTCTTTTTTTATTTATTTTTCATGACAATTACCCATAAAATTATTATAGATTACAGATCATATTCTGGTTGATTTGAAACCTGTGACAGTTGTGCTAGAGAAATAAATATTGTTAAATGCAGAAAGTTTTAATTTCATCAGGTATTGAGAGATCTGATAACCATGACCATATAACTGATTTGCTTGCTTGTGTTTTTAATTTGAAATAATTATTGGCAATTGAATACTATGGTTCATTTTTATGTACTTAGAAACAAAGATATTGCAATACTGGAAATTCTTGGAAGTAAAACGTGCCATGCCATTTATATTCGATTAATATACGTAACGCCTCTTTCTTTGGAACTCTGGTTATGCCTTGAAAGTAAAAAATAGCGTTCCTTAAGGTTCCTTCTGATAAATCAGAATGTATTAAGTCACCATTTCTAGTTTTCAATGTAGTGCCCTCTGCAGCTGCGGAAAAATATAAATTTATCTTATGTACTACGAAATTTGTGATATTGTAGCACTATCAGTTACATGTGTTTCGATGCAGTGTATTTTTTACATGCATTACTTTTTTCATTGGGCAACGCAGAGTACTGTTAGGCTTGACTTGGTGGGTATTTTCACGTTCTTCATCAGTTAATGCTGGATTTTGGTGATAGTATTACGTTGGCCAACCTGTTCGCGTCTACTGATCTTAATCTTAGTATAGTATATGTTTCCTGTTATCAGCATTTGAGGCATGACGTCGTCACATCTGGAAAAGGTGCTATATATTAATGTATAAAAATTACATTTGATCTGAGTTGTTGTGTAAGTAATGGGTGCAATCAGTGCACCAACCTATTTCTTCGCAACCAATTTAACTATAAATTTTTATTTCATATGCTCAATGAAATTTAATATGGATGCAATTTTGATCAAATAATGTAGTTGAAGGTAATTACGTTCTGTAATTTTGCTTGATTTAACTTTTTGACGATATTGTTATGCAAATGTGGTTCATGAAGCCATCTATTAACGTGAAAATTCGTTTAATGAGAGATTTTTATTTAATTTTGCCAATAATATTAAAATGCATGCATTAAGCTAATGGGAAATTAAATCCAACGGAGGTAATTCATAGGTTTTTCGCTTACAGGTGGGAGTAATTTAAGTACTGCCTTGACTTTTTCATCAATTTATTTGTGTGTCTTCATATTGTTAAAATGAGATTGTATTTCTATCTATTTATTGGTGAAGTTTCGCTGATTTTATTGCCATAGCTCTAAATGAATATATTGAGAAGATGGTCGTTACAATTTTTTACCATAAATTTTGTGTGATACGCTTATGAAAGGTGCTCAAAACAAGAGAAGTATTTCTCATGCTTATAAAATCAACCTGTACTTTTTCAGATTGCATACACTCTGGTTCTTCAGTGCTTCCGATAACCTCCATTATCGAAAACGCTGGAGCAGCCCATGGCATTGGACTTGTTGCTCGAGGTTTCGCTGCCCTCAAGGTCATCGTAATGCTGCTAGTAGTTTCCGTGTTCTTATGGTGAGTCTAGTACTGCGAAACTGTTTCTAAGTAACAATTCTGAGTACATTTAAAAATACGCAATTAAGAGTACAGTATAATGCAAGAGAATACCAGAAGTAAAATAGTTTTCAGGTTGTAAAACGTTTTTCTTATTTCTATTACAAGAGAGAAAAAAATCCTGAGTGCGATGCATAGCTACCCAATTTTATATCTTGTTTTCTAGAATACAATGAAAATTGCAAAATTGAGGAGAAGCGCTGTGTGAGGATGGTTTATTCTCGGTTATCTTTAAGGTCACACTAAAATTGTTTGGCTTCTTGGTGAAAAGGAATAGCTTAGATAATAAAAATGATATTGTGCAAATGAAAAAAATGATAAACGCACTAAAACGATAGGTACCTCATAAAACATGCGCCCTTTGAGGAGACATTAATTTTTTGTCCAATTAAACCTATCGTCTCAGGGAGAAAACTTTTCTAAGAATTTATTATGGTGGCTTTCACGGTGATTAAATTAATGATTGGTCTGCGGGTTAGCTCCGCTTCGATTCATTTCTGGTGGACGACAGTTTGGGGCGATAAATGAGTGCAGAATACATGAACAACGTAAGGCAACCAAAATGAAAAATTTTCGCCTTTCTGCGGCTGTGGAGCATGCATGGTACGGAACCTGGATACGTCATGCTGTTCCAAGAATCAAAAATCATCGCAAAGGGAGAATAAATAATTCCCTCGGCTGATAAGGGAGGCGATAGAAATAGCGAATTATGGAAAGAACTCCAATAGGGAGGACGGCTATCCTTAGCTTCATCATTCAAACGGCTCTTCCAACAATGGAATTCAAACCGTGCAAATCACTGTGCGCCTGAATGGCCTGATATATAAAGAAATGCAGCTCTGCAGATCATTTGGACCCGGAGACGGGAGCTGGAACGCGCCCGAAACTGTCGTCCAGCAAAAATGAGCGGAATTAACCCGGAAACCAATCATTGATTTTCTAAGAAATATTTTTGCATAATTTTGTGTAAAAATATCGTATTATGTTGATGAATTCAACTGTATCGTGTTTTTTACTTAATATTCGTAACGAAGAGAAAAATATTTTTCATCTTTTTATACGGCGACGATCAAATTATAAGTTAAATTAATTTTCAATAGGACTATTCTAGTTTGTAGACCACGAATTTTCATGAAAAATTGGATTATGAAAAAGCAAGTGATTTAGTCTTTTCAGAATGGCGATTGCACGATTACCATTACCAAAAACTGTTGAAGTGAGATGGTTGCGATGATGTTTCAACAGGCATCTGTCATTTTCGCTGCTGGCCAGCAAAAGTGAAGAGTTCTTAATGATAAAAGTCACTTATTGCATCTTTACGATCGAAAACATTGTAGGGCAGTGGAAGATGGTGGCATTCTTTCAAGGACACAGCATTTCATTTCACATTAAGAGTTACGAAAAGGTTCAACGACAGATTAATTACAACGACAACTACAGATTACAACGACAGATCATGGGGAAGTTGAGTTAATTATGCCCAGCAATTACATATCATTGCGGAAATAATCGCTTTTTAGGCGGTAAAATTCAGTTTTCGGCATTTTTAAATTGTAAAATAAACCGATAAAAATTATTTCTCGTAATTTGTTTTAGATTTTTTTTCGAGAAATTCTGAAAAGTTTACTCTCATTTTTTTAACTTGAGAAATAAGCAAGGTGGCATATGCTATCATCGACAACATGTCATGACCTATCTTTTTCTCTCTCTCCAGGGCCCAAGACATCCTTTCTAACAAATCCTATTCATCACTCTTCTCTCGTACGCATCACTCTTGACATTTGGCAAATTTCCCATTAAATTTCGCGAAAAGTACCCGCTCCTATCCCGTACGCCGTGAATTCGCACCAGATTGCAGAATTGAAGCAATCCGCGAACGTTTCGCGAAGGATCTAACTAGATTTCGGACGGCTCTTCGAAAACCCTGGGCGAAAATCTTGGTCCTTCTCCCCATTGGCGACCCCGCTTTCGATTATCGATTCCCACTTGAAGAACGTTCGTCGCATCCCCCGAAGGAAATACCCCGTTTGCGCGCGCTCTCTGCCGGTGAGGAGATGAACCCATTTAACCCGCCCCATTAAACTGGTTTAGGACCCCGTGACCAATTTTACCCTCGGCCCGAGGGCTCCTTCCGTCTCCCTATGTCTGTCCATTCCCTTCCCACTGTCCTGTCTCAGATATTTTCCCGGCATTCTTGACCCTTTCGTAAGGTTGGCAAGTGAAACTAAACAAAAGTCAAAACTAGTAAAATTTCGATAGTTTCGTTTCCGGGAGCGAAAAGTTGAAACGAAACGAAATAGAATAAAACCGAGGAAATTAACTCAGGAGCGAAACGAAATCGGAGTCTAAACTACTTTGGGACGAAACGAAACGTAGATAATGTTTTGCATCGGAGGGAACACGCGCCTCACATTCAAACAGTTTAGTTTCGATCAACACACCGAGTATGAAGTATGGTTGAATGACGTAGACGTTCGGCTTACCGGCATTAGATGCATGTGGCACTCATATTTTTGCCACTAACAGGAGAATGGTGAACGCAAACTGGCCATTTGATTTTTAAGCTCAATGTTTTAATCTCTCTACGCGCATGTCAAACGTAATGGGTCGAAACTATTCCCTCTTATCCTCCTCCACTCTACTTCTGGGATCGTAACTTAACTATGAGCAGCGGAGTTTCAATTAATTTAGTTTCATTCCCGGGAGTAAATTTTCGTCCCGGGACGAAACTAAACTCTTTGGTGATTTTAATTTCGTACTGGAATGAAACTAAACCCATTTTTAAGTCGTATTTTCGTTTAGCTCCGGCTCGAAACGACACATTTTCTTTTCGTTTTATCAGCCTTTCATCCCTGCCTTTGAGTATCTTCTCGTAAAAACTCCATGCTGGGCAAGTTTTTCCGGGGCATTATCATCACCATTAATTGAGAGCTTGACTTGCCTGAGTTTAACATTGCATAATAAAATGCAAAAAAACTTCATAAATCTATAAAAATCTAATGCTGTAAAACGTACGTTGTTGACGTGGCCTGTCATCATGTGGTACATTTACATCGAAGTCACAGAATAAAAATCTTTAGTCTATGTATTCGATGCAAATATTTTGCATCCATCTGCGCGATCTTTTTGCAGTACTGAATCGGTATATATACAATGTCTGGAAGATATTTGATTTGATGCACTGCAAATGTCTAACAAGGCGTTGTAGAAGACGAAAAAGTGATAGAGTAATCCGAGAGTGGAATCATCTCCAGTTATGTCCCAAAAACACCCAAAATTACTAAAATTTCAAAACTTTAATTGCGTTGCGGTACGTTTTCCCGGTATCCGATTGAAAAATTAATTTTCTCACCAAATGGAACAAAAATGGGGGGCGTCCCAAAAGAAATTCGAAAACATTAAAAATAAGGACCGCCCTAATATACATGTATTAACGTAAGCAACGAAAGTTTGTTTCAGTATTGCAATCTAGGTATTCAGACCTACATGTACCATTTTGCATTAATGCAATGCATTTTTTTGAGATCTAATATAATTCAACTGAAAGGAATTTGGTCAGACTGATGTATTTATGTGGCCTCTACATTCTTTGAGGCTCGTCCTTCTAGGGGTCTTCTCTAATGCTCCAACGGATGGGCCCTAAAGAAATGGAAAACAAAAGATTAAAGCCATTCAACGACCCAGCATTTTGGGTATTACAGTGTAAAAGTTAGTAGAATATTAAAATCTGTTATTTTTTCTTCAACGTGACTTACGCATTAGACATAAATGTCCTGTGGAATTATGTAAAGTCGTAGCTAAAATTGAGACCATAGTATAGATGCTATTGCCCAATTAATGGACTTCATGACATTTAATGGTATGGGAGATTTATTCTTAAGGGGGGAAGGCGCAATCATCTATGTGGGAGATGGTAGCCCTTCCTAACTTTTGGGAAAGAACCATCGTTTAGTTTAGTTTCACTTAATCTGATTCGTACATTCCTTAATTTTCTCTATTAACCTAAACCAGGCGTTAATATTATGGCTAATATCCATTCATAAATACCCTTCTCACTTAGAATATACCCAGCACATATCACTAACCCTTGACCCTTCCAATCCTAGCGTGGAATCTCCTGATCGTGCACGTTCTTCCGGCCTTTTTCCAGAACGTCCGAGCCAAGTATGTGTACTCTCCCTATCTCAAACGGGGAGTGACTAGACTTTTGAAGGGTTTTTGACCCACTGCAGTGTGAGCGGCTACAAGATGAAGACTAGAACCGATACTCTATCCTCCTCTCTTGCCTTTATCTTCCGCCATATTTCCTCCACAGTGCTGCCCTCTCCCGAGCCATTTCGCAACCCATTCCTTGGCTCCGCCTATGCGACATTCTCCGTACATAAAGCCCTTGATTTCCCCCATTCCCAAGCATATATACCGTGTTCTCGTTTTATTTCCCTTTTTAGCAGACTCGCGTGAGTCTATCCGCCGATAGTGCTGTTCTTGCTATTCCTCGGAAGGTCACGGATGAACTCGAGTTACCGGCGAGACGTGTCGATGGGCTTTGTGCAGTTTTTTATTCAAGCCGCCTTTCAATGACCACTTCTTTCCCCCGTGGTTGGTAAAACGCTACGGCTAAGGCTCATTTTCTAAGTTTTAATTTTCTCTCTCCCTCTTTGGTGGGAAGAAACTGTTTGCTGGATGCCTGGGTGGATGTCCTATTGGCTGGAAGAAAGTGGTCAGTTTAGTGTGTGTACAGGCCCTCCTATGACTCTTGAGAACCCAATAGCTTGCTAAATTATTATTAAGGCGATACAGAAGCAAATTATGGAGGGATAGCTCCGCTCTAAATTATGGAAACAGGAGAGGGATAGGCGTTGCAAAATTCCCTGTAATTTATAGTTAAATGTAAATTAAGTTTAAAAAATTTGTGTTTGTGGTATACGTATTGCTATCCTTAACTAATTATTTCTTGGAAGTACATCACATTTTACAGTGAACCCATAGCTGATAATTTTTAGGATAATTCTGTTGTGCAAGTTTTTTATTCTCCACCTTTCCAAACACTGTTTTGTATCTTACATCTATCTTAAAGCCACTTATCTTCGCCTCTGGCGTATTATTGCATGCCATGAAATTCTAAATTTGCCCCTGAGGCGATTTATTATCAGTTTTATTGTTAAATATTAAATCAATTTTTTACCATAACGAGCAAATTCACGTGCATTTATTGGCTGAAGCATTCGTGAGTCATTGCAGTCGTAGTTTTTTTCGGATGTACCTCGTGTATTAATTCGGTATATTGCCCGACGTTTCTGCTAGTAATTTACCCAGCAAGTGAGGTATTAATAGTGGTTCATACAATGTTTGAGGTGAATAAGGGAGGCGTAGATAAGGTAACTTGTTATTTTTATAGACTGAAAACTCTTTCTACCCCTGTCCTGCTCATCCCTTTTCTCCGTGACCTAATATACCTTCTCGAGTTCATCCGTGAACTTCCGAAGGCAATAATTGGGGGTGATAACAGGATAATAACTGTTGTAAATAAGGAAATTAGGCTCATTAGCAATCAAATATATATAAACCAAGGCTGAAATTCACTTTGAAAGATATCATGGCGAATTCTTGGCGTATATTTGCACCCGTGAGCGTGTTTTTACACAAAGTTACTTGTAAAATGTGACTGAGTTCATCCGTGACCTTGCGAGGAACAGTAAGAACTGCACTAAAACTGCCAGCGACTAATATCCTTCACTCGAAAGCTGTCGTATTTCCTTCTAACTAGTGATCATCAATGCTTAAAGGAAAACTTTGGGGGATGTAAGGAATCAGTATTCGGGGTACATTCAAGTAAATTTTTTAGTTTCACAAGCACAAAACCAAATGGGAATTCGTACGTGCGTCTCCATTTTTCTTTCACCCAAATTCCGCCATACTAGTAAAATATAATTTGTTTGCATTGCTAAATAATAAAATATTTCGTGAAATATTATCTCTTCGTGGCCGTAGAGAATACGCAATACTCATGTGGAACAGCTTCTCTGGATTTGCTGTCAGCATGGTGAATATTTTAACCGATTAAGGCTATATTTTGATTTTGAAATTTAAAAAATTGTAAAGGATTTGGCTGTCAAATCCCTTAGTTGTAGGTAAATATCCCTTTGTTATAGATATTGATAAATAAAGAGTAGATTATTGGGTTTGTTCTGCTGACATATTTTGACAGAGAGAGAGGAATATATTTTCAAATATTTTTTTATTCATTCCCATATAACCGAAAACAGCACATAATTGCCTTTTACATCGGTGTTGAACAAATTAAAAATTATCCGTGCACGAACAACCATGTCCTAGATGAGGGCATCCTACCCACGGTGAAACTTGAACCCGCGGCCTCTTGTCTGGCAAGCAAGTACTTTACCCTGCCGCCAGCAATGCCGGAGTGGTGATAGGCATGGCGCCAAATTTTGCGTAGCAAAAACTTTCTGAAAGGGTTGAAAGTCAGCCAAGTGCATTGATTTCTATAAACTATGGGGCACTTGGATTTTTAATAGTTTTTAACATCTAAGTGTCGTATAATTATTAAATTTACCACCAAAGTCAACAGGCTAATGATCGTGGAAAATAGAAGTTTAGGCTCAATCAATTATACACCTAGGGTGACATTCGCCTTGAAACGTTTCATAGTGCATTCCATTTTTGCAGTGTATTTACACCCGCGTGCTTGACTGTGTAACAAATCAACTTGTTTGCAAAGGCACTGCTTTCAATTACATTGTGATCAATGGTTCACTATTTATATTTGAACCTATCTCTCTGGATAAATAGAGGTCACCTCAGGAAACGCTTAAATGTATGTACTCCTTAAAATTCATTTTCATCTGTTACCAGGGTAAATGGATCAAATTTAGCACCCATTTGGTCGTTTTCCCTAGGCATCTACAGGAGCTGTATGTAGATTTAATTTGCGTAGGTACTTTTTAACCCGCTAAATCGTTTTCAACTGAATTTTCATGCAAGGAATTTGGATTAATTAATTACATCTGTAAATGAGGAATAAATCGAACTAAGGCCTTTACAATGTTTCAATAAAAATTTCGAAATTTAACGTTAATCGTTACAGGTATGGGGGCCTACTGATGAAAAACTAAAAAAGAATCTACCCAGCTCTTGTTGGGTCGTCGCGCTTCGGACTCAATGGAAGTTTTTGTGGCCTTGGAAAGGATGAGAAATAAATAAAATTCAGAGGATAGCAACGCGCTTCGTTAAAAACTCCGACCAGTGACTAGCGGAGTCTCTTCGGCTTACAGAGGGATTACGTTGTTATCCGATGGAGATTAGTAGGCTACATGCTAGGCTTACATAGCGATCATTCCAGAATAACCTTGTTTCAGTCTCACAAGTAGAAGATAGACTTCGTACCGCTCTTAGTTTATATATCCGATGTAGAAAGCCAAATAAGGAATTAACAAGAAGAATACGTGTTTAATTAGTTTCTTTATCTTATGAGCTAAGTCAATCACGTACATAATTTTCTCTCTCTACCAAGATCAACTATTATGGAACGTATTTAACCCTAATACGGGCAACATATTTTTCTGACGTCATCGGGCAAGGTGAGTCCAATGGACTCTTTAACTTATGCTTTTAATTTAAACTATTAAACAATGAAAAATATTACTTTTCACGTAAATTTGTACATATAGTGCACTATAGAATCATTTAACATAAAATTGATTATTTTTTGTTAAACAAAAGTTTTACATTACTTATTAATTTCATACATAGTCAAACAGCGAGTACAGTACTCTTTTGGCTAATTCTTTTTGTTTTCACTACATAAAAACACCAAATATTTATCGTTACATGTACATAGTGATAATTTTACATTATTTTGACAATTCAAACCAAATATTTGTAAAATGCATATTACTTTTTACATTTCGTGCAAACAGACTCACCTTGCCCGGATTTGTGGGAATTCAGGGAAAACAATTATTTCTGAGTTACTTTAATTCCGAAAGATGTTTGAATTACTCTAATTTATAGAAAATATACAATTAGAAGAAGTGAAAAGTTTACAACATGCTGACATTTCAATAACATAATAAAATTATAAAAAATGTGATGCGATGAGTCCAAGAGACTCACCTTGCTCGTATTAGGGTTAATGTCTTTGGGTTTTGCTTATCTTGTAATTATTCACTGTAAATTTTTAGTTTGTGAGCATTTCACACTTATGGCATTTTAACAATTTATGATTCATACACGATCTTCTATAGGATCGCATCAACTATGCAGAATTAAAATGTGAAATAAATAATTTCAGTTGAAGTTAAATTTCTTCTAACATATCCTTCACCTCTCCAAAGTTCATTATACCAGTACACCAATGCTTTTCGAATAGTCATTTAGACGTCTTCATTAGTAATCTACGAAAGTTGTATGTACATCATGTGATTATAACTTTTCAAATCCGATAAATCGCCCTCCAGTCAATCAGTTTATCTGTCATTAGATGGTATAAACCACAATAGACATAGTCAAATATTGAAATTGGAAAGAGAAAAATATACATTAACATGCAAAACTAAAAAGGAAAAAGCATTCTGAAACAAATTTTTACATAAAGCTATGTACAAGTCAGATATTACAATGCATTGCTATTATAATTGACACTTTAGTCACAAAGACCATCGAAGTCCCCGGACATGTATTCTTCCATTGAATACAGGCGTGTAGTGCACAACCATTTATGGGCCATGTTTTTAAAATTATTTGAGTACCCCCAGGCAGTATGTTGCATGCCTTAATAGCCATGTTTTTTAAAATTATTTTTGATCTCTGACAGTCTATGGTATGGTGTAGCCAGGTCTTCTTTATGCCTGGTGTGATGTGGCTGTACATCACACCCACGCGTCAAAGTTGTTAGGTCATCTTTGGCCAATTTTAGCAGCTCATATATGTAGGCCGATTGTGCATAGAGGTTTTTACTCCATACCATGTAATATTTTGAGATCCTAGTGGTAGACAGGATTTATATTTGTGTTGCTTCCGTTATGATTTTCAGAAGCACACTGACCTTTGGTTTCACCGTGCTTCCTAAACTCTGTAAAGGGTGTTAAATGAACGTTGGAGCTTGGGAGAAAAGAGGAGTGGAAGGAATTAGTAATTTCGCTGGTGTTTCTCACTAGTCTCCTAAGGCTGGCCTCTTTATTAACACCTGTCCCTTGTTAATTTTAACGTAACCGCTCCTAAATTTGAACAGAAATGGCCGTGTTAACTGAAGCGTTGCCGTAGTGGAAGAACCAGTGCCGCCCTTTTATCCATGATTTGCAAATATTATGCAAAAATAATAAGCCCCCCGAAAGAGGAGATACTTCAGTAAGTTCGTCAACAGGACTTAACTCCACGACTTTTCCACTTATACATCAGTACTTTACGCAGGATACCGAAAGAACTCAGTATTAATTTCACCGAGTATGAATCGCTAATCTTACATGAACACGCGTTTTTTCAGGTCATATTTTATATGAGTCGTTTTACTGTATTTACATTTTTCGCGTCTGTGAGCATATAGAAAACTTAATTTCCACGCCAAACGCTGATCTTGACTACCATCAATTTGCAAAAATCGCTTAAGTTGAAAAATCTTTCGTACAAAAGCAATATCTGGAGCATTTTAATGGATAGTTGACTATATTGTACTAGTATATTTATACAATATCCAAACAGAACTTTAGTATAGCATAAATTAATAATCAAGTGAATCATTTTAGAGATATTGTGTACGTTTTAACTTGTATTTGGTGTAAAGATTAACATGCGCTATACTGAAATAGGCCATAATTAGGCCATCTATTAGTTCAAATTGCAGAAATATATAATAGGAACGCTTCACTCCCGCCTGTTCAAATTTTTTATGGCGTATAACTTCTTTGAGTAGCACTGTCGAAAATTTCAAAATATTCAACAGTGTTAAGACGACTATTTCAATTTTCAAATGCACCCTTGCCAAAATATCAATAAAAAAAGCCTATTTCAGTATTTTCTCGGGGCATGGTTTTCAAATTTGTGAGGCAGGTTTTATTATGCTATTGGTGTACTCTCTATTTACTGTGAATATGAAGGTAGCGATAAAGTTTTAAATGAATATTGCGTTACAAAAAAGATGAAAAAATACGGCCAATGAAGTAGGAATTATGCATCCTCTATGTATGATTTACATTCTCTAATCACCATAAATGACTGTCATTTTTCTATTTTGAAATTCACAATAATTAACAGAATAATTTTTTTGTGAAATTAATGTGAGGTACACATTGTAATCTATTTTGTGTTTTGCAAAATCCATCCACCAAGCTCAAAATTTTTGTCTTTTTTGCTTTAATCCGCTTCTATAGAGTTTTGCGGATTTTAGGAAGGCTTGTTCTTCCTTGTCATCGAAATTAAGCCATTCAAACTCCGATATCTTTTTATTTACCAATCTATAAAAAAACCTGAATGACGTTAAACAGCGTGGCGGATGGTGGTTCCATTGAAGCTCGAAGAATATCGATCTGCGATCATATTGCGTTAAAAGCTTCGCTCGCTCTCATTACCAATAAAGGAAGCCATAACTTTGTCCGAGAATGTATTTGGATGAGGAGGTCGTTGATATCACGCGAAAAAAGAGGCTGGTTGGAAAAGAAAGAATTTCCGTTCCATGCGTCGGCGGCGGCCCGTTGAGAACTGCGCCACTTGGGGGAGGCCGAAACCAATCTATAACCGCAATGACGAAACATGAGTGACGCGATGGTGTGATACGCCACCACTGGGGCACCTTCATGGGTTTCGATCCGTGACCACGCCATTCATTTTTTTTTTGCTTTTATTTTTTACCACGCTAGATTAGCCATTCGCCCCCTTCGCTGAGCAGGTCAAAAGCGGCGCGAGGGAATCTCAGACATGCTCCCGTCAAATTGGGCTCTTGCGTCATTTTTTACTCGAGAGAATTTGATATTGAATATTATTAATCAACTATTTGTTGAACTGTTGAAATTCACTTAGGAGTAAAATATATCAATCTACTCAAATTGCCGGCCTTGGTTGCTGTGGGGTAAAGGCCTCGCTTACCAAATCTAAGATTGCGGGTTCGAGTCCCGCCTGGGTGGGTGGTCCCAATCTACGGCATGGTTGCTTGTGTTGTAAACCGCGTTGCAAAAGTCTTATATGTGCAATTTATGGGGAAGGTTGAAATAAAATACCTTTCTGTTAACTATTTTGTTTAGAGAATATGTTAATAAGTATTGGAAGAAAGATCCGGGCGGAAATCAATGCTTATAGTATTGTTGTATTTGAGAACCTCTTTAGGATAAAAATAAACCTAAGCATTATTCTCTGAAAAGTATCATTTCTAATTGTGTATTTAAATAAAATTGAAAATATTTAATGTGAATTCCATAATTAAATCTCCAGTTATTTGGATTGTTTGCTGACAAGTATGGTTTTAAATGTTATGAATGGTCTAGCAGAAGGTTTGCACCGAAATTAAGCTAGGAGTTAAAGTTAAATCGGTAATATGAATCAATCTACTCAAATTTTCGCACGGTATCTAGTGCTGCAATATTTTCGAAATGAAACATAAAAACACCTGCACGAAAACTAGCAACTTTCTAGTGGCAGCAATTGTTGCTTTTAATTTAAAAAGTAAGGTTTATTTTGAGATAAATAGCATTTTTCAACGGCCCCATTCATTAAATTGATGTTATTTCCTGAAATTTTCATGATAACATATTAGTAAACTTTAAATTTTTGCAGGCGAAACTAATATTGAATTTTACGTGTGCATTAACGGTTTGTTACCTATACATCGTGTTGAAAATTTATACCGAAATTTTCATAGCTGTATCTTTCTTACAATCAGTCTCGGTTGTGTGTTGATTAGTGAATGAATAAATCAATCGGTCAGTCAGTCGCAAATAGGTAAGGTTAGACCTCACTCCATGCTAGGGCATTGACATTTAGGTTGTATTAGGGCCCAAAGAATTTTTCTTAATTAGCATAGGGTGAGCTGATTCCTTTCCATGTGTCACATCGTACTTGATTATAGAGATGTTGTAATGCTAATGGAAGTAGGGAATAAAATAATCCTATCCGGATTTTTGGTTTATTTAGAAAGCTATCATCTTGGAGAATAATGTGTTTTAACTTGTAAGAAGTCGGGCTAAAGGCGCCTTGGCCACTATTAAACTGATAGGTTAAAAGTTGCATGGAATGCACTTTGTGGACCTGATCACCCGAGGGTTGATTTTAGCGGTGAGGTTAGCTAACCCCAGATTATAATGCAGGCAGGCATTTAGACAGTCACACAACTAAGGTAGGGAAAGAAGTTTCTTTCTCTAGGTCAGCTCAAACTTCGAAAATATTTTTTGCTATTGCAGGTCCAAAAACCTTATCTGCGGATTAAAACTAGAACTTTTAGGGCGGCAGCCAAGTGCTCTGCCCATTAGGCAACCAAGCTGCCTGTTGAACGGGAGTAGATTAATAAAATCTGCAGCTTCGAAGGGTATAACAGGCACAACAATGAAATAAATCGGTGGCGATAATATTTTTAAGTTAAACCTGAGTCACACTATCATTTTTATCCAGCCATTTCGAGGGACATTTAGAGGGATCGCTCCAATGATGGCTGAAAAATGAACGTTTCACGCTATCGTTTTACGGGATGTCTCGAGGGATACAAATCCCATCACTCGGCGCGTCCCTGTTTCCGTCGCTGAGACCATCGCTGGCACCGTCTTCCAGGCAATCAGGACGCTCGGCCGCTAACAGCGATTGTAAACTCTGGTTCACACGATCATTTTTTTGTCATTTTCGAGTGATCAGTGATCAATGATCACTCCAGCGATCACTCGAGTGACCACTCGGAAATGATCGTCGCGCGCAATTGTTTTTCGAGTTCACGCCAATGATGAGGATTCCCATCCCTTTTTTATTACTTGCTTGGTCGCTTTTTCCGTCGCTAAAAACCCCTTGTCAGCCCCTCAGAACGCATGCTCGTATGGAGCGATTGCAGCGCAACGTTCGACAATCGTGGGAACGACAAAGAGTCGTGATATCGGAAATGATGCGAGAAGCGACGCACAGTGGGGCCAACCCCACTTTAAGTGGACAAAAGTCCAAAAATGAAAGTTTGAAATGGGGTTTTTTAAATATTAGGTTGGGTAATAGGATGTTTGAACTGTATAACAGTGTATTTCACGGGTTGGTATGCGTGCACCTTCGCGTAGAAATAAGTGTCAAAGTGAGAGAAAAGCGAAGCACTGGTCTCGGAGTCGCAGACGCCTAAATGAACGGTCGATTTTAAACTATGATTACAGTACACAGGCCCTTTTGATTTTAATGTTTTAACTTGCAATCAATTGGAATAAGTATGGAAAATATAAATTTGCTTTTACTATTTATATTTTGGAGAAATAGCCGAGGAGCTATTAATTATCATGAATGGAACGTCGTTGATTTTTCACGATGAAAAGGTTTTTTTAATTAGAGAAAAGTTATATAATCGGACGGAATCGTAACATGATTTTTAGATATATTATTAATTGAAGAATGAGCTAAATAATGTAAAAGAAATCAACTGCCATCGAGTTGCAAAAAGAGTTTTATAATAAAAGATTAGCTATTCCTGACAAGCCGAAAGGGAATCCATCCGGCCGCTATGGCCGCATAGCAACGGGTAAACTATGATATAAACAGTGTCCATTAAGATATTATTATTTTGTAATAAATCAAATGTGCATACATTAGATATTTTGTTTACACATAGATACAAGCGGTGAAGTTTTCTACGCAAGGGCTGAGATTTTTGAAATGTAGAGATGCCATTCCCGAGGCTCCCACCCTGTCGTGAATGAAGTGCTCGAAAAGGTTATTTCCGTTCAAATGAGGTGTACTTATTCGATTCAGGTTTGCCAATTTAGTACTTTTTCTACGCGCAATAAACCATATTCTATTGTATTTTATTTTTGAAAGTTACAACTACCTCTTCAATGTAGCATTTTCTTTCTTTGTGTTTTGGAAAATGGTATATGCAAACTTAAGATCAAATCTTTATTTTTCTATTAAGCATGAAGGTTTTTTTCAAAGATATTGCTAAAATAATTTTGCAAATTTTATATCAGATTTTTTCTGACCACTAGTATTATTTAAGTAAACTTTTTATTTTTATTATTCCAAACTTTTATGTATAATCATTTTTACAACTAATCAAGTTACTTTTAAAATTCTAAAAGTAATGAAATTAAAAAAAAAAAATATTGAAAAATTAATATTGGATTTCATTAAAGCGGTCTCTAAAACATATATATGAATATTTCAGGGTTGTTAGTAAAAGCTTTTGACTTTTGTCGTCTAAACTGGGGTTTGGCCCCACTGTGCGACGGCGGGAGGTATCGTTTGATTCAGAAAAATGATCAATTGAGCGATGATAGAATTTCAAAGTCTAATTGATTTCAAATTCCGCGACAGATAACTGCGTCGTCGGCAAATAATCATATTTTACTGTTAATTAGGGAGCAGAGATCATTTATGTATATAATGAACAAAAGGGGGCCGATTACGCTTCCTTGTAGGATAGCTTATTTCACTTTCACTTCATCCGAGTTAATTCTGTCGAGAACTACTATGGTTGTAGCAGAAAGAAAGTAAAAAAATCAGTGAAAAAATGAGCTGATAATAAATGAAATATGGACTTTCGAAAATATGAAGATTATAACCAAAAGTAATATTTATACTAAAATGCTATCGTGGATGTTGGACGAGGCGAACGAATGCGTGAGACATCTACACATTAAGCATGGGTGGGAAAGGCATGGGTGGAGGGAGATAGCCGGCGTCAGTATTAGCATGCTCTTAACGATTGGCATCAAGGAGACCATAGCTTAACGTCCCGTCGGACGGACGGTTTTTCTTGCTAAAAATACGCTCCAAAAACCACTCAAGTAGGAATTGGACAGTTTTGGAAGGCTGTAGGCAATATTTTTGAGGGATTTTTCGAATGGTATATTTCAATAAACCCAGTGGTTTTTTAGCTCAGATAATAAAAAATATGCCAAAATCTTCTGAAATTGGCATCATTATTTTAAATCTTCCTAATTTAGCTACCGGATCATCATGCGTTTGGATAGTTAAAATATTTTATCGAGATTTTTCTCTTTAATAGACTTAACGCATGGAAGACATTCGGGAATATAGGTCACCGAGCGGATTAGCTTTTCAAGGCTCCTAACGGTGTCACGTTCATGCACCTTAAACCTTGCGGCCTAATCAGTCATTCGTAAAGATTTTTTGTCCAACATCCATAAATTTTAGTTCACTTATCCCTTGGATAGTCAAATTTAATTGCAACTTTTCGAGTAAGATGATCTAAATTCAAGCCTTCCAAAAATATGAGAATTGCAGTAATGACGCTAATAAAATGGCCTTCCCCGTATACGAAAATTAACCGCGAGGGCCAAGGACCTAAAAAGAGTTCATCCCTCGCAATGAAGTGTGACGTTAAACTCGTTATCTCACATTTATGATCCGTAATTACTTTAATATTTCCGTACTTTCGCACGCAATAGGGGATGGACTATGGGCCAACGAATCGCCACCTCGAAAAGGGGAAGCCGTTGCAGTATCTCATCCTGTCATCGGGGAGCATTTTAATATTACTCCTGGCATTCGTCGTAGTTTTACTGGTGCAGTTCTTATTTCGTTACCACGTTCTGCAATTTTGAACGTGGGTTAACTATCTGTGGATCTGCTAGTCTGTTAAGCCAAGTATGGATCTTTTCCATCAAATTTAATGCCGATTCACCAATTTTTTGCTGGTAAATAAAATGCAGTAGCCCAGTTTCCACACAACTTTTTGTATGGAAGACTGGTTTACATGAACTGAATAATTTTAGTATGCATCGGAACCGGTCGTGTAATTCTATATTTACGTACTGAGGCATATTTAGTGCACCATCCTCCACGAAATTTCTCGTGCCTCCCCCAAAAATTCCTCCGAACATCCTCCGAAATTATTTGCATAGCTTAGTGCGAAAGGTCCTTGGCGGATTCACAGATATTTTTGGAATTTTGGAACATTATGGATTAGTTTCACCAAATCCAGTTTAGTTATCTAAATTACAAACGCTTAACTAGGAATGAGCCATAAAAAAATAGCACCACTTTGGCTGTAAACTGCAATATTTCCAAAAATAATAATCCAGTTTTGTAGTGCATGATAATGATGTGGTAATTCCTGGAAGTTTTTGGACATTTTGGCGAAGTTCAAAACGATTTCACCTTAAGAATTACATTCAAGCGAGTACACTCCGTTATTTTCCTGCGAGTTTTACTTTGTGTCTTAACTGTCTGTCTTGTAATAAAGAGACGAAAACATAGATTATACTCGTATGTTATTTCAAGTTGTTTCGAATCGCACAATTGGGTTCGGATTTTTTTTATTATTTTACGTGAACTCTTATTTGTGGGTGTAATGAAAACTTTTTTGAAATTGAATGGTATTTATTACTGTATGATGACATTGAGCAACAAAACTTCGGGGTCTTTCGGAATCCAACCACCAATGTGAAATAGAACATATATAGTGATAATGCTGATACACTTGATATCTTATGTGCTAAAACCCTCTGAATTTCGAGATTTATTTAGGTTCTCGTCTGTGAACCAACTGAAGGTATATTTTGAAGTGCCGTGGGTGTATTTTGATTGAAAATATTAGATTGAATTTCTTTAGTCTTGAATGCATTATCCCACTAAATGTTGAAGCGGAAAAATACATAATGCTTACCGTGGGTGAAGGACAGGTGATATTTGTTAAGTAACAGTATGATATAGCGCTTAACTATTAACGTTTCCTTAAATATGTTACCGTAAGAATTTTTTGTGAAAAGTTTGTTTTTTTTTCCAAATTCTCTGGATTTTTTTTTCAAAAATCCTAGAATTCCGATGCCCACCCATTAATGGTTTACGTTAGTGAGTAGGAGGCCATCCATGTTCTCATAAAAGGCTGTTGTATTGAGTTGACAAAAATGGCATAGACTTTTAAATTGTGTAACGAAAGTAAATTAATCGCTTTTTTTCGCGAATCCTTACTTCAGTAACCACAATTTATTTTAATCCTTAGCAGATGTATTCTTCGCTATTATATTCTAAAGAGTCCGGATGTGAACCTTGGCAGGGTGGTGACAGGAAATTAAGGAAGGTGGAAAGAGAGAAATTTGTCTCCGTCTCTTGCTTAATCGTCTCGGGGAAACGGTAGGTACCTCACCTTCTTAAATGTCATTTGCAGACGGTGGGATTACTACGCTGCGGAAAGCCGCCTCCAGTGGGAATGAGAGACAAATTGACTTGGGAAAATTGTACTGCAATACC
This sequence comes from Ischnura elegans, assembly GCF_921293095.1. NCBI lineage: Eukaryota > Metazoa > Arthropoda > Insecta > Odonata > Coenagrionidae > Ischnura > Ischnura elegans. The sequence goes on along the minus strand of NC_060255.1, from coordinate 44,235,397 downwards.
ACCTCATGCGATGTCATGATATGGGTAGCTTCCAAGATTGATGTTAATAATTTACTTTTTACATCTATTTTTTGTCAAAGTAATGCTTATAGTCATTTTGACGTAAGCCTTCTATTTGAAATGGAGGTGATACGTATTTACCATTTTATTTATATTCTGAACTTCAAAATTACTCATTTTTAAAGAAATTAGAGCATTAAAATATTGTATTTTTGTATTAAAACATTTATGATGCACTTTAAAAAAATTTATCCTAAGAATAATCATACTTTAAAAATATTAATTCATGATAACATTACATGCATTCACAATATTGTTGGCTCATGTTTGCTTAGTAGAATGGATATGCAAATTTTTTTACCATCTGTAGACCATAAAGTTAAGTCTTTACATAGTCAATTATAATCAATTAAGTCATCATATTGGTCAAATAATCGAAATATTTTTTAAAAAAGGTATCCTGTTTAATTTTTTCTTAATTGCATATTCTATCTTAGTCCCATAGACTTTTTAGGGCTATTTTTAAAACTTAAAATTCGTGTTGAACCAGTGTGAATTTTAGAAAAAATATGTCATTTCTATTTTTTCATTAAAACGCCAAATTTGTGTGTAACCTTTTTATGTATCTTGGATTTGATGTCGGGATAATGAAAACCTAATATATGGGAGCATTAATGAGCTATGAAACCGTAGTTTTCCCATGACGTCACCAAAACTGCCAACTCTAGTAGCTAAAGCTGTCTGTACATGACAACGAAGGAGATAAATCACCCTCCACAAACGCATTGGTCGCAATGCTTGTATCATGTCCCCAACCGGCCGCGTTCGCCTTTGGAGAGATGCACATGACACTCGGCTTTCAGCCTTAACCACAGATATCCCCTGGGCGAGCTCGATTCCTTGTTGACCTTTTCCAATCCGCGACGAAGTTGTCCTCACCGGCGACACTGGCGATGCATACATAGCGATGCATCTAAAGCCCCCCGCACAGTTGTATTGTGCACGATGGTTTTCGTGAGCTTCCTCCATCTAGTCGGAATGAAATGGCATGGGGAAGGGGTTATCAAGAGGATTGTGGTAGACGTTGCACACTATTCGTTGGGAGACTTTAGGGGCCTCTGCGACTTTCGAGCGTCCTTTTTTATTCCTCCTCTCCATCCACATTTCGCGGGGAGAAAGCGTCGCATCTCAAAAAAGACACGCAGTGCGGCAATCCAGCGGCGCACTCTTTTCTCTCTCTATGCATGTATCCCTCCGCCGTTCTCTTTGCCGTTCCATTCACTTCACTTCCCCCTCCCGTTGCCATTCCATTTACTTCCCCACCCCCCCCCCCCCTTCTCCCCATCGTTCCAGTTTTTGAATACAGCTCCTTTTTGGCTCTCTTCAGTTGCTCGACGAGGGATGAAAGTTGATTGCAGGTGTATTACATCCGTAGACCTCTTTCTCCCCATACCCTTACTCGCTCTCAGAGAAATCTCTTCTTTTGCTTTTCTCTGATTCCCTTACCTGCCTTTTCCTCCTGCTCAGAGGCCCCCCGAGCGCTTGCTGTGTGGATACTGCAAGGGATTGGTCTGGTTCCGTGTGTTTACCCTCGAATCGTGGATTTCCAAAATATTTTTTCGATTCTTTTGTAAGCTCAATTTGTTATCTTTCGTATCTTTTTTATTTTAGTGTTAATATGAAAGGGTGAAATGGATCGAAATTTGTTTATGACGTTCGACTGTTCGCTGGGGATCTGATCCATTTCAAGGGAAATAGAATCGAGGGGATGAGTAGCTAAGGGGTACAAGTGATATTTTTGTTCTAAACAGAGATAGATGAAGACATTGGTTAAAGAAAACAGACGAGATTAACTATATATTATTGTTGTGCATTTGATTTTCTTCTTGACGTCAGCATAGAACAGAAACACACTCATATCCCTTGGCCCCATAGTTTTTGTGCATGGTTCTAAGGTATTTGACACGGTGATCCCTTTTTCCTTGCCACGCCTGGGTAAAACGTCTTCATTTCGATGATTGCCATATCCAACTCCCGTCCCCCCCCCTAAATAATTGTGATTGTACTGTGACGGATTGGTTTGATGATGCGGCGTAACCACTGATGCCTGTAGTTCTGCAATGTAATTTTGATCGTATTTTCGTCCCAAATTTTGATGACTGGTATGCCGTGAATCTCTTTCCAATTGCATAAACGAGGATTTAATAAGGTGTTATGATAACTAGCAGCGCATTAAGGGTCTTATATCTATTTTTAAGAGAAATTTATTTACACTAGAACCTTTGAGGGTTAATTTTCACTATCTCTCCTCAGATCAAAGAGATTTCGTATTGACTTCTCCGCAATTTACTCACTCTCTTCTCCCTGACGCTAGATTGCAATATTATTATAATAAAAACTTAACTTTGACTTTGGGGTTTGACTGTCTAGTTTTTCGCTAAAACCTCGACTGCTAAGTTCATTTTTATACCAAAACGTTCTTTTGGATGTAGTTTTTTTCTATGGCATGTGTTGTACGCATTTAGTTTTGACGATACGTACACTGATGAAGACATTATCAACCGAAGCTCTGATTCTTACCATTATCAAGGTAACCAGTTTGCACAACGATTTGAAAACATCTGGTAGCCTTTTTATTTTTTCCTCTCTTTGGAATCTCTTGTCTTACTTGTGACTCCCTTTTCTGTCTCTTCCAAATTCTTTAAAATCTATGGATTTCACTGGCTTTGCTAAACAAATTCTGACTATGTTTATAACGAAATTTTAATTTTTCTTCATTGATTTTTCCAAGCCTTTTTTCATCCCTTGGTTATCGTTTTTGTTTTTTTAATTCTTTTATGAGCATGAGAGCGTGATGAATTTAATTTAAATTTTTTGCAGCATTTGCATTTTTTGCATTTGCAAAAACATCCTTAGGTTCCATGAGGCATAATTTCATATGCTAACGCTAATACCGATGCGTTTGTTTTACTAAACAGGGGATGCACATTTGCTAAAATAATAGAATGTAGTCCTTGCAAAAAATGTGTACTTGAAATGTGTTCCTATAAAGTATAAGGCTGAATTTTGCCCTTGAAGCGGTCTATCTATCCGATAATTAGTTTCTCCGCTTCTTTTTTTCTTTTTATTCTCCTTACAAGCGTTTAAATAGCTGCCTTTCATTTTTATTTTGCCTCAGTAGTAATACTAATTGATCGGATATAAGGTGAATTCAACAGTTTTCACTAAAAAGTTTTGATTGCATCTTGAACGTGACAAACTGTAGAATTAAAGAATCTGAGTAAAATTATTTCTAAATTTGACATTTGAGTCCTACCCCAATGACACTGTTTGCAGAGTCTGTGTATCTACCATAAGTTGATAATCGACGCTCATGATAAGCAATTTATATATTTTTATTCTGAGGTCCGAAACTTGCTCGTACAATATGCTCTCCTGAATGAGAGAAGTTACTTGGGTAATGCGAATTCTATTTTTCGTAGTGATGCTATAATGTTGACTTCATATTTATTTTTAGTCATCATGTGGTGTATCGAATTTGAAAGCCCAAACTTTTTAATGCCGTAGAATATGTAATTAATAAACTAGCAAGCTATTGATGCCGTTCATGATAGCGAAGATTTAATTATATCATAGGATTTACAGAAATCATCTTAGTAGACCACTAAAGTATGTGTAAAATGAAGACCGTAGAAAGCTTTAGCATAGCTAAACATAGCTCTTTGTACCTCGGAACTTGGAGAAATCAGAAATTACCGGAATTAAAAGGTAACTCAAGTACAAGTAAGAAGGAAAGATACGGAATAGTAAGGAATTTTTCATTTACGTACAAAGATAATAAATATGTATCGTGTTTGTAGAGAATAGCTGTCTCATCATCTCCCGAAAACGTTATCATCTTTGCAGTTATCTTATGCTTGAAGTGCTTTCTGTTTATCCAAAGAGCGGTGAATATTTTCTTCTTTTGAAATAAAGATTTTCCACCGTCATGGTTATCTTGGCGTGAGTAAATACGTCTGTAGATTTGGAAATGGCCCTTGCTTCTCACTATCAAAGCATTTGCTCGGTTTCCTCCAATTAAGGAGGAAATCCAGTTTACAGCAACCATTGAGCCGCGGCGGATGAAATGAGCAGACAGACATCTATCGCTGCAGTTCGATAACTCTCCTCAGTAAAAAAAGAAGAACTAGTTCCACCACGGGCATTAATCAATCCGCTCAATTTGAGCGCTGAAGCTGTTAACAAGGCGATATGAGAAACGTTGAGGCATCTTAGCCCTCCCTTCCCTTAATCCGTGCTTAGCTTGCATAATCTCAGACATAAATTGCTTTGTTATGTTGTCCTTCATCTCATTAAGACTTTGTGCAGCTTGCAGAAACTATTAAATAATTATTATTAACATAAATTATTGATTTATTCCGTTTTATTTTAACTTGCTGCACTTTACTAAAATGATTCCCCAAGGTCTTTAGCAATTATATTTATATATTGTTTTTAATTCTGGCGAGGTTGAGGCAATAAGTCCCTTCTATCACCCTCATTAGTGTTATTGCATGCATATATACGGTAGTGTCATGGTGCAGGGACATAATATTCAAATAACATTTTTATCAATTTTTCTGCCTAAAAATTATTAATATATACATTCGTAACTAAAACTAAAAACTTTTGTGAGAAAATGTGATCAATTAATTGTTACAAAAAGAACACATAGAGCAATATTTCCCTTCTAAAGAAAGTTAAGGCAAATGCGTTCCGGCACTGCCAATTTTGCCATCACGTCAATGCATATATATATAAATTTAAACAAGCATATATAAAATGAAAATAGGCAATTATAGTATTTACTATTAGTGAAGCGTCAAACCAGATAAACATATTGAGGGCTAAAGGTTAAAATTTCACTTGTGTGTGTAGAAAGTTTGTGTGAAAAAGATGTGTACTTGTGGGAAACTTCAGGGAAAAGCCCGCATAATTCGGTCTTACTTAAAGTTTAAGATTGATTCATGGATTAAAAAAGATAGGAGAATCAAATATGTAAAATATTAGTCCCAGTTTTACAATATCTTGTTTCGATTTGGCTTGGTGTGAAATCTGAATTTTGTTATTTCTTCCATTTATGGTGAATAGTTTAAACAACTGTTATTCTGAATTTAAATGTTCTACTTAAAATTATAAATTGAGGATTATTACTGTGTAAGGTCACTGTTGGCACTAACCAGCCATTATAATACTGGCCATACAAGTGAAATCTGGTGCGTTATTGTCATAATTATTACCGTTAATGTGCTACCTAAAGTTAATTTGACAAGTATGCGAAAACGTAAATTTTTGTTATGAACTCATTTATTGCCTTTTTTCTATTTCGGCGTTTTTGTTAGAAATATTAATTTCATTTTGCTCGATCTTTAAGGTCCTAAAAATCATAAATAAAATTTAAGCTATAAATAGCCATTAAAATGCCGTTTCTTATTGTCTATTGTAGACAATACCTTTTTATGCCATGGTTTTTATCGTGGGAAATCATTGAATCCACGAGGGTTGCAGTAGTGCCAAGAATGCTGGCTTCCCAATAAGTAGGTCCAGGTTCGAATCTCAGCCACTCAAAGATTTTTAGTAGCTGTGCTATCCCTCCTTTAGTGCTTTTTGGAAGGCACTTCAAGTACAGCATTCCGTCCGTCGAATGGTAAGTTAAGCCGTGGTATCCTGGGCTCCTTTATTTTAGGGCAGGCTAATCAGTTTCACTCCTCCCTTCCCAACTACCCTTTCCTTGTGGCGTGAATCACCCTATTGTCTAATGGTCTTTATTCAAAGTCAGTAGGGTTACATCGTAATCCATAAATGACAATAATGTTTCGTTGATCCCATTAAAGATAACTAGGTCCGGAACATGGGTGGAGTAGGAGGTTCCACGTGCCTCGGTCAGACGGTTTTAATAAAATTGTTTAAATTTTTCTAATTAAATTCTATGAAAATAATATTAAATTATAAATTATTAAACAATTAATGAAACTTCTTAATAGCAAACATACGGAGTGGAATTGCAACTTGCTTAACCCATTGAAGCTGAATGGGTTAAGAGACATTTTAACCGAACAGACAGATGTAAAAATACGTTTCTTCCTTTAACTATAGAAAGGCTCAATAACTGTTAGGCCGTGGTCTTATCACCGTAGCAAATTAAACCTTTTTTTTATCACCCATACAGATTGTTTAGTTCCGCTTCTAACCACGACAAATAGAATTCCCAAGAGATGGTACTCGTTAAGCTCTTTAGTATGAATTTGTGAAAATTTTTATGTGGATGAGAATAAAATAATGATTTTATATATTCATGGTGTTTCACAATCGATAATGATGGTGATAATAACTCGTTTCTATTAGAGCGAGAATTGGCTGGTGCCATAGCACCTCCCGCCATGCATCCATTGACGCTGCTACTTAGGGGTAATGCTACTAAGGTGAAGTAAAATTTTACTCACCACTTAGGTCATAATTTTAAAATTCTATTACATTGTGAACCTAAGTCAGAAGGCAATTTTTCATCGAAATATTTAATTTATTCCTTCGGCGAGGCATAATTGCCACCGCGAGTATTCTTTTAATGCATGGGTGCCAAAGTACCTGAAAGAGTCGTTAAGTTTTCCCCTCTTCTTCCTGGCGCTTTGCGCTTAGCCAAAGAGGTCTGCAGGTTTGCATAAATTTTTGACGGAGTCTTGAGGTCGATGATCTTTGCCCCGGAGACGGAACTCCTTGGAAACCTTCGAAGGACATTCGCGCTCATTAATTCAGGCGCTGCATGTTATAATGCTGCTGTAGGCGCTTCTTACTATTCAATATAGAAGTTGCAAGAGATCGCACTCATTAAGGTTTTTCAAATAAATCAGTGAAACTATTTGTGAATATAAGAATAAAATAGTAATTTCACTTATTCCTGGTGAAAAAATGGTGTCATACCGGGTTTTAATAGTGATAATAACTCCTTAATGTTAGTGCGGTAAGAGAAAAAACTATATATAATGCTATTCATCCGATATTCAGTCAAGATTTTTTTTCACTTGAGCTAGTATAATGTACTCTTTAGCTTTATATATTATTTCCTATTTACTAAATATAATATTTCCTTTTTCCCTCATCATAATAATCATGATAAAAATCAAGCAATAAATTTGGATGGCGATAAATAGTATTCCTTCTATTTCTAGTTTATACATTTCTGATTCCTTCCCACACCGTAGGCAACGGGTGTCCCAGCACCTTCTGCAGTACATTAATTTACGCTTAATCTAATTAAGTGATAGTACTTCATAGCGAAATTGCGTCAATACCATCTTGTAGCATCCCAAACTTTTTTACCGACTTGTTTTCTGATAGTCTGGACTCATTTAACCGTTTTAGTACAAAAAAGTAGATTTAGCCAAACTCAGGGGACATATTTAATGAAACGGAATAAAAATTTCATAATTGACTCCATTTTAAAAAGATTTTTTGATTAATTATCTTCCGCAGATCTTTTGAGTAATTAACTTTCTTATCTTGAACGATTCATAATTTAGGACTTACATATATTTATGACATACCTACTTTAGACTCAAGATCATCATATTTGAAAAAGGATAGTTATTAAAATGTTATTCTTGGTTATGGTGTTTCGGAAGTTTTATCCTACTTATATTCTTTCTCGGTGTTTATCTTCAAGTTTCCGGGGGTCTTGTTCTCTGGCCATTTTATCTTTCCGCCGTAAAAATCTGTGTTTTTTTTTCTTCTCCTTTCCTCAGCCCTCCCTGTTTCCCAACGCACTTTCCGGAACTTGACGTTTCCTCCGCACAAATGTAATCGAATTTTATTTCTCGCCGAATAATTTTAGTCCTCTACCCTCTCTGCAAGAAGATTCAAACTAAGTGATGCTGTTTTTGGAATTCGTCCACTTTTGTCGCGCAAATCAAATGCTTCATGAAATGTGAAGACTTATTCTCTTCCATTTGTCTTTTGAGTATTTTTTAGCTTATGACTGCTCAATTCCTGTTTTTCAAGAAAAAATTTCAATCGTTGCTCTAGAACCTTTTTTAAACTTTGGCACGTTTTTTTTTTTTAAATTTAACTCTTTTCTGCTACGGGAAAAATTATAAGGGGTAAAAACAAAACTTATACTGGACGAAATGAAGTGGCCAACCATTATCAAGATTGTTACTACAAACAAAATTGTATTATATTTGTCTACAATGTATATTGATGCTTTTTGAAAGTTTGATTGTCGAATTTTCAATTTATCTTTTCATGGATTTTTTTGGGTAGTTATTTCTACGATTTCCGGCTCCATTTTGCACTTGCTTCCACGATAGGGAAGTAAATGTTTTCTCTCTCGCTGCTCACAGTAATTGATCTCTCAATCCAATCATCTGCAGAACACAAGCTTTGGTTTGACAAGTACATGCCGTTGCGCTCTTGATTCTTTGGACCACCTTTTGGATGAAAAGTTTTATTAATACATGGAAATATATTTTCAAATATCGTAATTCATCGTATGAGAACAAGCGGCGACGTATAATAAGCTTATTTTAGATTGAAATAACTAGGTAATACTAAAATGCTCCCACAAATTGCTCGGTGATATGGTTTTTCCCCAACTGGATTGATAATTGATCTCTGCAGAGCAATACCTTGGACAATGGGAGGCAGCTGAGTCAAATAATTCATTGCGAAATTGTTTCTGTACCTCCTTATGGTATCCCAAACTTTTTTACTGACTCGTATGCTGGTGGTCTGGACTCATTCCTGCATAATTATGGCCATTAACTTTTTATCAGGTCTCTGTACACTCCCATTAAAATTTCCTCATTGTAATACATTATGCTCCCTTTTGTCGTCTGCACCGTTGGTATAAAAAGGTGATGTCTCGCGGCTTGTGATATTTTACTCATTCCACACGATCTCACTGCTTGTCGTCCGTAATGATTTCGATGCCGTTCTCTCCTGTTGTATCCCTGTTTTTGTATGAATTTTCTTACGCATAAAATTGGTTTTAGTTTCTTCTTTATTTTAGTGATTTCATTCTCCTATCCTAGATGTTCTGTTTGTAAACTCTTTCACAATAATATTTTCTTTCAAATTTTCTCTCCCTTTTATTCTTTCTTAGATATCCTGAGTTTTATTTCAAAAACAGACTCTTATATTGCGTTACGTTTACATTCATTTATTTTTCCTTTTCTTCTATTCATCAATCCAAGATGATCCGACAGCTGGCACAAAATTACAACGTGGCCTAATTGCATGAAAATGTAAATCTATCTACTAATTTATTTTTATGTGATGCCTGTATTTATATATTGCCGTATTAATAACTTTTGTAAAAGAGAGCCCTGGCCCAGAGGAAGAGGGGGCCGGACTATGGCCTCATCTGGATCAGGTAAAACAAAGTAATAAATCAAATGAAATCGACTTTATTAATCTCTTATAACAGCCCTAAGGTGCATCATACCGAGAAATGGGTACTGTCTTCATTTGAAAAGTATTATATAATACTTAACTTTTTCCCTAGCAAATTGCTGCCCAAATATCCCATAAATATATCTAATAACCCCCCTCTCCTCCCCATTTTTTAGCCTTAGCTTAAATATGAACGAGGAAAATCATCAACTTCTTCGCTGCTAGTCTTCCTCTCATCAGCTATTTAAGCTAGATTAAAATGAAAAAAAATCTAGATTACGTCATGGGTTTGTTTGGGCTGACAAATACGAGCTTTGGTTTTCATTTTGTTTATATTGACTGTGAATTCTTTTTCCTTATGTATTATACTTGCAAAGAGGGACAAGTACTAGATTTTAATAAAATAATCATCACTATTTCACATGCTAATTTATAAATATTTAATTTGAAATTTCCCAAAAATACTGAAATAGTGATACCAATTGCTTTTTTATGTTTCTTAATTTACGGAGTTGGTTACCTAAACCTTTGGCCACTGCATTTTTCTCCTAAAGCGATCTTGCTTGTATGTACATATTTCTCTAAGTGGGGGAAGTCTCACAGTAAAATGTATCAACTAGGATGGGAACGTAGTTCCTTCTTCGTCCGCAGATCAATGTTTAATCGACTGTGCGCTGCAGGAAGACACACAATTTTGCATTTATCACGTTTAAGGCGCTAATAACAGCCTGTTGATTATCAATATTCTCAAAGAAAACATTGGTTATTCCTACGTTATCATGGTTGAATATGGTAGGAAACTATGATAGCTTTCCATGCTGAAAGCCTCGCTGTGCACTCAGAAGGTTGTTTCTAAGGCAAACGCACAGGTTGGTGCAGTTTTGCGGGACGAAACTTGGAGCATGTTAGTAGTTACAATCAAATCTCGCAACCAGCGTTGTGGTACCTTGTAAAATACTGTGGGGGCTCTTGAGTTGCACCCTCCATCATGAGATATCTGTTTTTTTAATAAAGTAAATCATTTCCAATCTAGTGAACGACAAATTATATAACCATCACTGCATTTATTCAATAAAATTATCACATGGATTATAACACTTCAGGTAAATCACGAACTACTGTAGCTCTTACAAACGGGTAACTTTTAATGAAAAGCATTTCTTCTCTCAAAACTCTTAGTGGTGGTGTAATGAATATTTTTGCTTTGCTCAAACCTCGCTTTAGTTGAATATATTTTTTTGAAACGGGGATAAAAATTTGTACAAAGCAAGGAAGGTTATGGAAAGCAAAAATAAATCATTGCGCGGATAAGAGTTTTGATTTCAAAAAAGAAATTTCACTAAAAGAAATCAGTGCATACGAGCCAGAGTAGTTTGTGATATACCTATAAGTGTAGAATGCGACATCAATTATTAATATTGAATAAATGCAGAACTGATTGTACATTTGGTCGTGTACTGAATAGATGGTTTATTTGTGTACTTCATTTATTTTCTGTATTCATGCAAGAGCTAATGAATTGAATTGAATACTAGAGTGGGCCGAAAAAAGGTTTTTTTTCCTGATCAAATTTGCCCTGTGCGGGAAAGTTGCGAAATGATATAAGGATCTCGCACACAAAATTTTTTTCAAATCGGATAATATTAACCACTGCCACCCGAGCTCTAAAGTTTAAAATTTTGCGAAAAATCAGGCTGATTTCAGAATCAAACGGCTATGAAGACGAATTTTATGAAAATATGGAATAATAGATAATATCAAAGAGTGGATACATATTTATAGTTTATGAAAATGAAATTTGAAGTTTTTTTGACAAAATCTATGGTTAAAAAAATGTCTATGAATTAACAACAAAGTTATAGTACAGACCACCCGCACAACACAACTCATTTTTGCCTACATTTCTAAAACTCCATTTTGGGGGCTAAATTGCAGGTAAAATAATATTTATTTCGATTGAATTTCATTTCTTATCAAATAAGTCATCATATGGTAGTAAATAATCCCACAAAAAGTAATAATAAGGTAAATTATTTGAAATTAACATCAATCATAATGACGAATAACGTACCTGTGGAGCTATTTTCAACAAGAAATTCAGCCAAGGCTTAGAAAAAACAGAACCTGAACACCAAGCATTTCACTAAGTAGCTCTCTGCTAGTTTCGTAAAGAAACTACCCAGAACTCACCACCTTTTCGGCCCACCCTATTGAATACCTCGCCCAATTTCGTTATTGCATTGTGGTTTACTTTCATTGAAGAATAAATATCATCCGGCATTATCTCTTGCGGTCCTTGGGTCCCTTATTTTATTACTGAAATTAGCCACCTATGTAGAATAATTATTTTATCCTCTTTCAATCTGTAGTTCAAAATTTTGCAAAGCTTTTTCCTTGTTCTTGCGAAACAAGGGGATAATTGTGGACGGAACCCTGAAGTTAAAGGGCGATACACTCTTCGGTAGTGGAGGGTAAGCTTAAAGAGAATCTCAATTGTCAATTTGGCTTCAAAAATGTTGGGGCACTACCTTTGTCCTTCACTCGGCGAAATTGGCCGCGATAATGCTCCAAATAGATTGTAACCCGAGGAAATTGTGTTCTTCATAATTTTGCTTTTGTAAAGAGGCTCGGGATACGTTATGAATGCCATTTCCACGAAAATGTCACAGTATAGTCACCTATTTTACCACGTTTTGTAATACTCATTTTCTCGTTTCTTTGTGTGCTTGTCTTTCCGGGAAAAATCTTGCAACTCAAATTTCGACCACTTTCGGATTAGCTAGAGCGTTGAAATTTTCAGAATAGCTTAAAAATGAATGGAAATGCAACTTTCTTGCATTTCAACCATGATCGGAATAGTATATTAAGTAATATTCAGAAATAAAAATTAAGAATCGAGATTAGCTCGTAAAATGACCACCAAAATCCAATTGAGCCACTGCAATCATTACAGGAGTAATGAAGGCACTTCAGAACACTGGATCACTATTATTTTTCTTATTTGTGATCCAGATCGAGACTCTCGGAATGCTATTTTTCTGGTGCTGCTGTTTCTCCACTCTAACAAAACTAAAAATTTAAGTAAGTCGGGACTAGCCACGGTGATAACTTACGGAGTCACCCGCAATGCAGACATTTTCCCCACAATTTTGACTGCTTGTGGCATCATATGTTCATCAGTCCATACTACCTTGTCCGGAATAGTCCTCAAATTTCCTCAGAAGCTTAACTGGCTAAAGCACTTGACCATAAATCGCGGGGTCCGAGTGCGAATCCTGGTCAAGGCTAATGATTTTTTCTCTGTGGATTTTTCGCACAATTTTTGCATTGCGGGCGACTCCGCAAAGATATGACCGTGGCTAGTCCTGGTATTCTTAAATGTATTTTTAGCTTATTTAAAAAAAATAAATTTTGATTTCTTGGATTAATCGATTTATTGTTTGAAATTTCAATTTATATTGCAAATTCGATCTTCTCTTTTCGATAGATAATCGATTTCGATGGACTTTTTTTCCATCACTATTTAGGAGTTAACATGACGAAACATGTTATTAAAGATCAGCTTTAGTACTTCTCAATACGTTTTCTTAATTACCCGCCTAAGGTCCGGTAGGATACGTAACAATTGCTCGACCTTTGAAATGATGTGATGCATGGTTATAGTGGCATACAGTTTTACTAAAGCCGGTTAGCGGATGGTTCGAAGCGGTCATCCTAAAACTTTATTGTGCTTTAATTTGTAAATTTTTACTAAGCTCTAATTATTCATGCATTCACATACTAGAATATTTCCCGCTATCAAATTTTTATACTGACTAGTTTTAGAATAATACTGATATAAGTGTATTTGTAACTATTTATTCAATGGACCATAGATTTTTCGATTAATCGATTCATTGGTTCAGATTTTGATTTTAGTTGAAAAGTTGATCTTTTCATTTCATTTTCCTATCACTATTTGCGATTCGACACAACGAATCATGTCTTTAAAGTTCAGTTTCAGTTACTTCTGAATACATGTCGTTAATTACCCGCATATGGTCCGGTGTGATACGTAATATTTACCCAACCCCTGAAAGGATGTGATGCGTGATATGAGGTTACGTACAGTGATACCCATCCTCTGGTGAAAGGCTTTCTCTCTCCGTCGCTTTAACGATTTAGTCGACCTTCCCGGGTGAAAAACTTGTGCACTTCAGTAGTGCTCCAACTGGTGAGCTTTAATCGAAACCCGATGTTAATTCGAGGCGAAAGGCCTTGGAGATGTGCGGGTTGGAGCATCTGCTCCTAACGACCATTCCCTTACGGACCGCGCATTATATCCTCCCATTGCGTCCCCGCTGCCGGGCGTTTCCATCTCTCTGTTTTGTCGGATTATGCCTAACGGCGTACCGGATCCAGCCTCGGGAACACCATCGAGAAAGGCCGCTGGGATAAAAGAGTCGGCCACTTCGTCGGAACTGCCGTTGCGAAAGTGTACTAACCGAATAGCGCGCAGGATTCCAGAGACTTAGGTAAATGGTAATAGGAGAGCACAGGATACCAACGAAAAATATATAGCATTTTGAGCAAACATCAATATTTATTACAATAATAATATAATATTTTTCCAACTAGCAGTCCACCCTGCGTTGTTCGAGAAGTGGGAAAGTTGAAACTTGGAATTCATGGTCACATGGTTGGATTTTTAGGTAAAAGAACAAAAAAGCCATGATGTAAATGTATAGCGGAAAGAAAAAAGACATCCTTAATTTGAATTTGAAGGCAACTGATGAAGACAATATTCAAGGGATAGGGAGACGGCAAGAAAGGAGAAGGAAGACCTCGAATATATGGAACAGTTGAAGGAGAAGAAATACGGAGGTATGAAAAGAATAGCTGTCAGGAGGATTAGCGACAAAAAATATCAGGATATTCCAGCGAGGCGAGGCACTTTCTGGGTCGGATGCGCGAGTATAACTCCACACTAAACATATTTTTATCTCTTGAACCTAAATCCGGTATAATCCTGGCGTAGAGAATGTTTTTTTTTCCTGCAGAAATATCCGATTTTTAAAACTTTCAGGTGACGACAGTATATATAATTCATTTTACTGCTGATATTATTCGTCTGTCAGAGAGCCGAAGATTTTTTTTGTTTCCACCTCTTTTATTTGTGGCTTCTAATTGTCCCTCAAATACCACACGGTACATTGATTTCGTTGAGTATCTGTTGAAATGAAGAAATATTATCCAGCTACTTGAAGCAGTGTAATCAACAATTTCTACTTACCAAATACTATATCTAGAAATAGTTCTCTAAAATTATCAAATAGTCTACAACTACCGTGAATGCGTTCTAATGGACAAAATAAATGGTTGCAAAACTATTCGCAGATGTCATTATGAGCCGAAAAAATTAAATTTCCTTTTTATACTTTACAGCAATTAATTGTGAATAATTTTTAAATCATTAATTTTTTATAATGTTTTGATAATGTCCCTTCATAAACAAAATAAATTAAATGCATTACATATGATTCAATTATTAAAATATTTCCATGAAATTACCGCACAGCTATTCAATAAATAATTTATTCAGTCATGTTATCGTGAGAGGATTATTATTGTTTTTAAGAAATTGGTACAAAATATTATTCCTTGTGAAGTCGCTTGGTCAGGCTGATGACAGTTTCGATGATTTATGGCAGTGGAAATAGGAATTGAGTTTATTATTATTACACCACCCTATATTTTCTCTGGTTACTTTCACTTTCTAACTTAACTTAGGGTTAGAATTAAAATTAAGTCTGTTACTATTCGTTCCATCGTGGAATCTTCATTCTTCGAATTCCTTCGAATTAGGTTTTCTTGCTCGACTGCCTTCAATATCCAATTTAATATCTCCGGGATTCATATTTTTGTTAAGAAAATTACAGGAACGATGTTGACGAGGAATCCCAGTAGGGATATCCAGTCACTATTCAAACTAACAGTGGGGTGGTGAGGAGCCGTGATGAAATTAAGGTAAAATTGTATTCTCATTTATTTTCAACTGACCCCTCAGATTTATAAGTGGACTTGTTTCATGGAAAACTATTTTTGATATTTTCCCAAAAGCAAATTTCCGCGAAAAATTTACGTTATACATTTTTAACATTGGTGATTTATTTTTTTGGAAGAGTCCAGGGAGAGAATTTCTTCAAATTATGGGTTTTTGGACTATAATTCACCGTTTCGCTTTTTCTCTCTCAAAATTGGTACGTAAATTATGTATTAAATGCCTTCTCGCTCAGACAATATTTTTGAATTTCGACTCGTTGGAATTTCACTGCTACGGTAATTAAATGAACGTTATGCAAAAGTAACAGAAAAATAGTTTTTTAATTCTTCTGGATCAGAAGGTGTACGAAATCGGTGTCCAATCAATAATTGTTTAGTAATTTTATTTAGCTGTAATAAATAATTTCCTATCATTTAACCTTTTCAGTCCGATATTTTTCTCTACGCTAATGAAAATCGTTCTTTTTGGTATTTAAACTTAATTATGGTGTCGACGGTGAAAACTTTGCCGAAAAGATTGGCTATTTTCTGTTAAGTAAATTTAATGATCTATGTCCATTATGGACAAGTATGCACATTAGGGGGTTAAAATCCTTTTAAAGCTATGTCCATGGTGATGGATACCATGACTGAAAGCCTTAAATGAAGCTTAAGATAGGTATAGGCGTAGACTAGTAACTGATTTTTTAGTAGAGCATTTTTTTTGGCAAGTAGTTGTGCTTTTAAAGGAAATTAAAACGTACTAGGTGCTGACGGAGGTTGAGTCCACATTTTATTCCTTCACCATTCTCGATTCCAGTTGAAATTTGTGGTTAGTATGAGCTCCATTAGGTGACGCTTTGAACCTCAGCGTGATCTATAGTAACCCAAATGTGAGATAGAGGGGAGCATCATCTATCTTCGGAAAAGGACGCGAAGTGGAGGTTACCGCTCCATTGATAACCCAAGAGGCGTTGAAAACGTGCGTTAGGTGTGATGCGAGCGATATTTCACCTCAAATGGAAAACTCAAGTGTCTTCTTCGTCTGCATGGGAGATATCATGTATGGATCACTAAATTATCACTTCATCGAAGATCCTTGCCAGACTCATTGAATTGTGAGGCACCTGAGATCACTAACGTGCTTCAGGGATTGCATTTAACGTGCTTGCATTATACCGTCTCAGTCGTCATAGATAGGAGTACCAACCGCGCATGGTATAATAACGCTGAATTCTACGTTGAAGTTTCTTGGGCGATTTGTGAAAAGTGTGGTAATAAATTATATTACTTTACTAATTATCAGCAATATCTCTTGCTCACGTAAGATTTTATGAAAAAATTCAATTAACCAATTTATTTTGTTAAAGCAGGCTCGCTTTTGTTAAAAATGTGGTGCAACTCAAAGTTCCAGTATAAAGTTTTACGTAACGGTTTTACCGTATGTTACCTCACTATGTAGATTGATTTATTCAACGCTTGATCGAAATTTTTCCCAAAAGTAAGTGGCATATGTGCAGATTGAGAGTGGAACCTATTATAAATATATTTTACAATATCAAAGGAATAAAACAAAGTGTAACTTTCTGATTTCTTTCTTCCAAAAAATGCCAGAAAAGAAGAGAGGAAGGGTCGATTTTCATAAAATTTCATATTTTAAGAAGCAATATCATTAGAAGTGTGTAATATTCTAAGTCATTGCGTATTTTGTTCAGGACACTGAGACAGTGACGACGACTCCATGGGGCCTGAGGGGGCCCGAGCCCCCTCAAAAATTCGTCATGGGTGTGAGGAAAAAATGTGTCAGGCTTGTCGATTTTCCCCGGAGTGTCCAGATATCGAGATTCGAGTTATAAGTGTTCTAATGTTGATCATATGACTCTTCTAAGATGCTTTATAAACTTTAACTCACTACTTATAAAATTTCCTGGGGCAAGATCCTCGGTTTGGGCCCCCCTATATTTTTTGTAAGTCCGCATCCCTTTACTGAGGTTGAGGGAGAGCTGTGCTACAAGCCGTAATGATCCTTTATTGTTTCCAAATCATCAGGTATTTACTTTTCTTTTGGTGATTGAATCACGATACAAAGTTTATATTTTTAAAATGAGATCAAACTAAATTCACCAACTCTTTTGGTATTCCATTATAAGGTTTGTTGGACAATTCACTTTTACTTATACCACTGCTTTTTTATATAGCGCGACCTGGGTTTCGATTAGTAATCCTCGTCTTCATGAAGATGATAACTACTCATCGAAATCTAAGTAAAATAAAAGTTATTTTTCCAAGAAATCTAAGATCAAACTACCACTTCATTCTCCGAAATAGCGGTGTTGCTCTTAATATGATAATAAGATATTAGAATATTGTAATAATTTCTCCAACATTTCCTCAAAGCATTTGTGATGGATTTACTGGTTTTTGTTTTTACATGTATTGACGAAAGAAAGAACCATGCTGGACGTCCGCGCTTGCGCAATTAATATTCTATCAAATATTCCATTAATCTATTGGTATCCACAATCGTATTAGGACATTTATTGTGGATACTAACAATGAACCCTATGCTCATAAGCTTGGAAAGTAAAACATTTTACTTCTTTTGGCAGGATAATTAGGATTAGCATTTGCACAGTGTTTTATAAACTATACGGCCTTTACATGGCGTTCAATATCATATCAAATTTACTCCTTTATGCAAGTTCTATTGTGGAATTTATCTTACGGTAATGGTGTAGAATTAAATGCCTACTCCGGATTTAAATATCTAATCTCTGTGTGGTTTGCTTGTTCATTGTTATCTAACTTTTTCTGAAAGTCATTTCTAAGAACAGGAACGAAAAACAATCTGCTTCAAGTTCAGCATACCATTCGGTCTGCATGCCTGCTAAGCACGCTATGTCGCTACTGCATGCCGTCATGCAATGCTACGTTACGCTAGCCCATAAATCCACGGAGGAATCTTTTCCATTGACGCGTCGCAAAATAGTCATTTATGCAGCAGTCGAGCAATGAACCCTATTGTCTGGAAGGGAATTGAAGAAATGCCTAAACAGAAAGCCGTATGAAACGCTTGGTGAACTACGTAATCTCACATAATAAGATATCACACAAAAAGCTATAGTAATTTTCCACACTATTTCTCCACAGCAACAATGGCATGTTTTTCCCAATATTTTTATTTTGGAAGGAATAATCTTCTCTTCGTAACCCTTGAATTTTTAAACCAAAATAGTTTGACTGTTTCATTGTATAGTTCATTCTAATCTAGGATGAAATTTTCATCAAGTTTAATAAATTCATGGAATTTAAAGCACTGCGGTGTCCTCAGCTGGTGTGTTCTTCCGAATACCTTTGAGGCAGTATTTAATTGGGTAGACTCTGGGCAGTCCAACAGTCGGAAACTCCAACACGCCGAGAATTAATAATAGTGGAAGTGGGGTGGGTAGATTTAAAGCGCGATTTTTTTTCGGAAATTTAAAATGGAAATTCAAAATGGCGTTTGTTATAAACTCTCGTTCACAAATGCATACAATGAAATAAAATATGGTAGCGTATCAGTTTTCAACCTGACAAAATAATTTTTCAGCGCACTTAAGATTTACTCACAGTATTTATCAGTGTTGGTGGCAGTCTGGAGATGGTTTTACTTTTTTGATGTCATTTACCGTAATTTTTGAAAAGAGGATGTGTTACTTTGCATGATCGTTGGAATTGAAGTTTCTTATGCAATTATAGTATTAAATTATTATGTTTATTAAACTAAAATTTTCACCACATAGATGAAGTTTAGCATGTTAAATGTTTATTGCATATTCTGTTGCAGTGACCTTTCACTAGCAGTCATGGAAATGCTATCTTTTTCAGTGACTTGGATATTAATTCATTTTTAATGAGCTATTTCAACTCAGAGTGGGATTTAATTATTTAAGACACTGGTGGTGCGCCTATCCCCTTCATGTTGTCCCATTCCTAGAATTTAAATTTTGTACTCTCTCCGTTTTCACTGGGGGCTGAGTATTACCTCGACTCTGGTATTTTGGGCAGTTTTAAGAAAGTTTTTACTTTTTTGATGGCCATTTATTGTAATTTTTGGAATTGAAGTTTCTTATGCGATTAAAATCTTAAATTATTATGTTTAGAAAACTAAATCTTTCGCCACATACATAATGTTTAGCATGTATAATGTTCATTACATATTCAGTAGCAGTGATCTATCAATGGAAATCAAGAAAATACTATTTTTTTTAGTGATTTGGATATTAATGATTGATGAGCTATTTCAACTCAGAATGGGATTTAAATTATTGAAGACACTGGTGGGAGGCCTATCTCCTCCATCTCATTCCTAGAATTTAAATTTTGTACTATCTCCCTTGACTGAAAAGTGAGTATTACCTCGACCCTGGTGAGGCTGGGCCCTTGCTTCTGCTTTTTCATGCCTCTTCTATATGCATTACCTCCCATTTCCCAGATAACCTGCTACGAAAGCTGCCCAGTAGATTGGACGCAGAAATAATTCAATTTTCCATTTTTTGTCCGGAACTCGCCTTTTCCCAGGAATTCCGTAGAATAGTCATTGCCCTCTAATTATTTCTTAAATCTAGTTGAGGCTCCAAGCCTAGAATGTTTTACATTGTATTCTCTTTTTGGATCGAAAGCTTCATTTTTGGAAATCGAGTGAGAGACATTATTTTACTTAAGCGTTCATGTAGCTAAAGTGGTATAGCTCAGTATCATGTAATACGTTTCAACGCCTGTGCGGAATTTTTAAGCAAAAATATGGAAATCCTCGCACAGTAACTGCGATATGTGGCTATGGCTTATGTGTCTGATATCTTTGGTCTGAAAAGCAGTGAATTACTTTTGCCGTTTTATTATTATCATATTCATGTTCCAAAAACATATTGCTAAGTACTCTTACATTCGTATATAACTTTACAAATTCATCGACTTTAAAGTGACTTCTCTTTCATCTATTTGGGCATTTATAAATGTACCCAAGAGACATACGTGGACAATTATGTCGGAAGATGAGATGAGTCGAAGTTGCTACTTTATAAATCCTGAGTCACAATGCTTGGACCAGATGAAGTATTTTCTCTTACCCCAATGACTCATATATTATGACTATATCAGTGGCAATTACCGTAATATGAGTCAAATTTACGTCTTTTCCCGGTGAAAATAAGGCTTTCATCAATAAAAAATATTTTTATGCAAGTAATTACTAATTATGTATGCAAGTAATTTCTTAGAGAGAAGTAATTGTTTCCTTTGTAATCATTTTTAATAGGCATAACTGGATTTTTCTATGTTATGATTTATTCTCAAAAGTTACCTACTCTTAACTTAAACTCGTCAATAATACGTAGTCATAAAAGATAGATTAAGTGTATATATCAATATAATTTAAGGCAGGATGCAGATAATTTTAAGAGTTCCATGGTCGGGAACTCCCTCTCCCCTATTGCCGAAAAATAGTTATGGAAATGATGGAATAAATATATAACATGAAAATGGAAAATGCAAAACCTATTCGTAAAACATATCTCAATGGGCTGAGATAAATTGAAGTTTTATCAGGGAATGGGAAGCGAAGAATAATTCATATTGTACGGGAATGCCAAATTAATGTGTGGAATACGGAAAGACGCTAATAATTCGTGATAATAATAACTGAAATTAAATATAGATTCTCTCAACCAAATGAATGCAAGCTACGTATCAGTGTGTGAGGGTGCAAAACTGGCACTCCGACTTGTCAATTTTTTTATGATTTCTACAAATAGAGATTGAAACGGAGCAGAGAAATAAAGCATTAGAAAAGTAGATAAAGGAAGAATCTTACGTCGAGAAGTTTTTACATCATTGAAACTGCGTAAAATCTTTCTAAAATGGCCAGAATAGATCAAAACCTATGAATAGTTCTAATGCATAAGTTCAGAGCGTGAACAGGTACACTTTGAAAACTATTACGCTGCAAAATATCTTCAAATTGGAAGCTATAATTAATTATAACAATATGTCAATTCAATGTTCTTTAGTTTCATACTTTTAAAGATATATTTTTGTCTCCTAACGAGTACAATTCATGTTTTGTTCCTACGGTATTGGTTTTAAAAGAGATTTTACCAAAATTTTATTTAAAATCTGGATGGTTTATGTATATGAAAGCTTGCTATCACCATTATTATGAGGTCCTAATATATGGTAGAAGAATTATGAGGAATATCTGGGTGTAATGCATGGATCATTTTAAAAATAGGCAATGTAGTAATATTATTCTATCTTGCTGTTCCTTATTGCAGTCAGACTCGTCTTGGATATTTTAAAGCTCCAACCGATCTTTTAAAAAGTATTGAATTGTAAATCCCTAGAGGTACTTGCGGAAATAACCCTAACTATTAAATTTCGCTGACTCTTCGAGGCCTCTCATACCCTCTGAGATGATGGTTAGCCTACCTCGCTTCTGGAGATACCATCCTCTGGCAACACCCTAATTTCAGCTTAATCAGCAGCTTTATGGGGTACATATTATGTTAGGTCGCGCAGATCCAGCGATGCGGCCAGAATACACTATCTTTGCATCAGTGGTTCCCGTTGCCTGAGCATGTTTGTCGTGATTTATGAAAAAGATAAGGAATATGGTATTTTTAATGAGTTTTGGATATCTTTTTCCTTAAAATAGCCCTTTCCGCAAGCACATACATTTGGAGATGCTCTGATTTTGCCGGGAGATTGGGATTTAGCCGCCCAAAACTTAAAACTTAAAATATCGTGGTGCAGTTCACAAATCTGATTATTACTTCACATATTATGCACCATCTGGCTGATAACTCGGAATAAGCTACGGTAAAATCACCATTAATACCTACATGAGAAGTGTATTTCAAACGCAATTTCCTATTGATACCGCTTGAATAGATCAATTGTTATTACGGCTGTCAGTAAGGTACTAATGTAGGGATGTACAATGTACATAAAAATTTCACAAAAATGGCTTTAATTTTCTGCCATTAATCGTTCCCAAGGGTTAACCCCTCGCATCGGAAACGGTAGGCCACTGGTTCGAATCCCGCCTGAGTGTCACCCCCTTCCGGAGCTCAGGCATTTGCGATCGTGCATATTAAGAAATTTATACATATCCTGATGCGATTGGCACTGAAGTGTTGTTTTTGGCAACCTGGGGAATTATAAAATTAATAAAAAAAATTCTTTCAGTCCATCTAACAGCCAAAAAATTGAAAAAAATTACAATGAGAAGGTAAAAATCTGAAATGGTTGATCGTTCTGTGGACGAAGTCATCGTAATTTTTTCATATATTTATGTGCGCGTTACATTTTATACATGTGGGAATTCTCTTCCACGCTGAATGCTGGTGATTGATCACTCCCTGCCAAACACCCTAGAGGTGGCTCGCAGAGTACAGGCCCTGTATATGTACTGTCTCCGTCAAAATGATGCGCCGCTGTACTTTGCACATTTATATCTGGGCTTTTATGCATGCTAAATTAATGAACCTACGTCGTTTTAATGAAAATTTTATTTTTAATTCTAAATTATTTTTTGTGTTATGAAAAATTCAAAAATGTGTACTCGCAAGTACAATAAATGACTCCGCGCACCGTAAAATTAGCCGTTTTTTTCAACTTCAATAACTTTGTAACCCAGCTTAGGGAAAACTACTACGTCTACAGCATTCATCCTACACAATAAGTTGCAAATATTAATTTAGATAAATAAAATGGCTTTGGAGTATTTTAAGGCATAGTTTGTTGTTAATTAACGAAGATGTTGAAAATTATCCAGCCCTACAGTTTATCCCGAAAGAAAGAATAAAAGTGATAGAAACACTTTTTTATTTATTTGCAATTTTTCTATGATAGTGTGTCCAACCAACCAACCAACCAAGCGAGGCCAACTACTCTACATCTATAGTAGATGCATAGTAGTTGACCTCGCTTAAAGCGTCTACGCCTACGTGATTCACGCTTCTTCGACGTTTTCCCTTCTCTTTTCAGTCATCTTATGTCCCTCCTGTCGTCTTTCAAAACCCTCAGGAGACTCCCAACGTCCCTTTCTCTCCGGTGACGAAGGCTAACTACTCCCGCATCCCTCCATGCGCCACCTCGGCTACTCGCTGACGAACCTCTGCGAGGCGTTTAAACCGTCGGGGCTGATGAAGGCACTGCGATGATCAAGGTAGCCACTCAGCCAGCACGAAAATAAAATTCCCGAGCTTTTCCCGGCTATCCCGAGGACTTTTTCATTTTCTCTCGCTACACAGATTTTAGAATTTTAATCTTTTTCACCTGTATCTGGCAGGTAAATTGGTATATTTTCCAAATCTTGAAGTGCTGATTTAGTGTTGATTTTTTTCTTTTAGAATTTCAATTTAATATGATTCACTATAGGTTAGTGAGCAGTGGTTTCCGTCGAACACTAGTGTTAACATTCAGTGAATGTATATTTTCTTATGCTGATCAGGAAATTAAAACTTTTTCTCTCCCGATGGCATAAATAAATATTAATAAGTTCACATTCCTAATTTTTGGGTACACTATGTAATGGTAAATTCAATCTTCCTCTATAGCTAAGTCATGCAGTTGGCGCGACTGTGTATGAAACTATACCAATCCCAAACCCATGCCCTGGGTAGGGAACTTACCCAGACGGGACTCGAACCCGCGAACTTCGATTTGGCTGACCATTGCTACTTTCATCCCCGCCAGATTTAAGAATTTTCTCGGAATATCGAGTGAAAATTTCGGGATTTTCCATTGCATCCTAATCCTTGGATTTTTCCCGGTGTTTCCAAATTTTCCATTTGGTTGGTTACCGTGGGTGATGATAAAAAAAAGGAATAAAAGAAGAAAGGGATCATCCTCCCTTGCCGCCGGCGCCTCTAAAGTTCAAGGACGAGGTGAAGGTCATTTGAAAGGGCTATAATAAGCACGGCATTGAAATTAAACCTGTTTCAAAGAATCATCACCTCACACCTTTTGTCTCCGCATTTCTCACTTTCCCTTCCACCTTCTTTCTGTTCTCATTTCTCTTAATCGTCTTTCTTTCTTCTCTCTCTCAGACACCTTTTGTCTCAAAGATATCTTCATGCATACTTTCGTCCGGTTCTTTTTTTGCTCCGTATTCAGCCTCAGACGTTCTACAGGAAGCTCGGCACATCCTGAAGAGGTTTTTCAAGTTGTCTGGATGCCAAACAACAGATGAAAACAATCCTAAAAAGAAAGGATGGAAAATAAAGCTGACTTGATGAATATTAATACCATTTGAATACAGTTCCTGTTGAACGATTTATTTGACTTCTTTAGCAATTAGGAAGAGATATATCTCTCAGCAATAATGATAGCACCATCTTAGAACTGCATTTATTTCTAGGTCAGACAGAAAAGATATAACATCGGAGATTTTTTCGAACGTATGTTTATAGACATTCTTTTACCCCGAGCATTTTGGTATGGCGAGTATGATTACGCAACTCGAAACTCTTACAACACGCTGCCATGTTTTTATAGTATCTTACACGTTTTAGTTGGTTTACGAACACCTTCCACCACAGGCCTATTGTGACGCCTTGCGGCGTACTATATAGATGTAGAATAGGATCCTTCATTCATACCCGGAATCGCAATTTAATAAGATAATTCGGTAAATGGATGGTAAAGACAAGTTCCCATTCAGCCATTTTTTTCTTTTAACTGAAAAAAGTGCTAAAAATGCCACCCACTTTTCATAAGCTAGTGACATAATTAAAGTTCTGGTTCATAAAATCATTCTGAAAGACCTGATCCTTGGCAGAAAGTATCTTTCATTACTGTATTAATAACAACGAACCACGCGATGCCGAGAAGTAGCGGAAAATCGGTCAGCCGCTCCGCATGAGTCATTGACGTCATAAACTTTTCAGCGAAAGGGTTAAGCGCCTCGAATATCTCGAGATATATCGAAACCTCGACGTATCGCAACGGAACATTACGAGCCTAATTATTTTCCAAACTCTATTGCTATCGGCAGCAATGAAAAAATGGTGATCGAGCCCATTGATTATGATCAATGCCTTCATCTCAAAGATCACGTAATACAAATCTACTTGCATCAAAGGAACAATTATATTATTTGTTCTACTCTGCGATTCTGAGAGGGGTGACAATAGTGATACAATGGTGATTCTACCACATTAGCAATGCCATAAAAATTTCATTGGATAGGAGCCGGAGGGCCAACGAAACTCATAATTTGTCCTCTGCAGCATTTTTTATTCGATCGATGTAAGGAGTAAATAAATAAATTTTGGAGTCTGTTGAAAATTTTTATGCTTTATAGGGAAATACCTCGGAGATTATTGCTTTAAGCCTAACTTTTTTAGTGTCAATTAGCAAAGGAAAGGTTGCAACAAATATTTTTTAAATATTGCGAAAATGATGTTTCAGGGCTCCTCTTGAAAATAATCGCCCCATTTGATGTGTTGAAACGTTCTTTTCAACGATTTGCTCTTTTAAACCCTTGCCTTATTTTCAGTTTTATAATTTTATACTTAAGAAACTGATAGCTCTTTCGTGAGTAGCATCATATTTTCGGAATTTGTGCCTTCTTATTTCTGTTTAATTTCAATTTAATATGATTTTTTTCTCTAGGTTTTTTTTTCAAGAATTTCAATCACGTGAGTACCTGCCATAAATTCTCGAAAGAGTGCAGTTACATTACCTATAGAGAAACTCGTCCAAAATATTACCCTGAGCTTCGTTCCCATGTTGCACTTCTATGTATTTTACGTTCAAGTAAAATAAGATGCAAATGCTTTGTTTATTTCTCTAAGCGGATCACTGCAGTTTTAACAGCTGAGAAATTTGTTCAAAAACTTTCCCCTTAGCCTTCGATCCCATGGTTGCGCTTGCAATAGTATTTTACTTGTGAGTAAAATATCATCTAAACGTTCTGTTTATTTCTCGAAGCGGATTACTAAAACGTCTGCAGTTTTAACGGCAGAGAAATTTGTTCGGAAACTTTCCCCTTAGGCTTCGTTCCCATATTGCGCTTGCAATGGTGATTTACCTTCAAGTAAAATACTATCTGAACGTTCTGTTTATTTCTCGTAGTGGGTTACTGCAACGTCTCTGTCTCATCCTCTGAGTTGGTATTTCCCAGAAGGCAGCGATGTCGTCTGCAACTCTTGTTTGGCAATCTGGCCTTCGCAAGGCCTCGCCACACTTCCAACGATGTTGAGGGCATAAGCTTGAGCAAGTGTCCCATTTCACCGGCCAGACGACAAATAAGGACGCGCAAGCGGCAGGGTATTAAGGCTGTAGTGGTGGTGTTTGGCCGACCTTTGGCCGTGTGTCCGTGGAGGTGAGGGAAAAGCCCAAATGCTGCCGAGCAATGCAGTGGCCGTGCACTCGTGATACAGACCTATCTCCGTGAGAACTCGAGGCGATTCTCTTCCTCGCAAGCTTAATCGAACGGAACCCGACATGTGCGTCACTGTCAAGGTCAGTGCCGTATCCAGGAATTTCGTTAGGGGGGGGGGGCAAAACCAGAGGGCAAAATTTTATGAAAAAACAGGGTAATACTAATTAGAGGGTTTTAAACTAATTTTTAATACTTTTCGTAATCGAAAAGACTTCATTTGTTAAAGAAATATTTTGCAAATTCATGATTTTTCAATATTTTGTTTTCTTTTACGAAGGAAAATAATCATGTTTATATATTTAGGGAGGGGGGTTTGGACCCCCCGGACCTCCTCCCTGACTACGCCACTGGTCAAGGCCTGTAGAGTGTCTCGCCTAAGGGTCAGGGCTTTGGTAGTAGTAATAATAATAGCATTTTTGTTTCCGGGATGCGTTGACTTCGAGGTCATCTTGCACCACATCGTATCTAATGGAAAAAAATTGCCTGGATAACTTCATAAACTCGATGAAATCTCGATATTCTTGAATTTATGAAATAGTAATATATACCGGAAAACATGATGGCCTGATTAGAAAAAATCGTAAAATAACAGGTGGCAGGGATGAAGGGTAAGGGACGGCGCGCCGCGGCGTCAAATAAGTTACGTAGGACAGGTTATTTAAAAGAGAATAAAAACGTCACAGTGAAGATAGGAGTGAATAGGAGAGAAGAATGGAGATCTGCGTCAAACCAGTATTAGGATTTTTGATCAATGATGTTGATGATAAGAGAAAAAAATGTATGCAAAGTGAATTGCATTGTTAAATTTTGGAGACGAAGAAGAAGAAGAAGATTAGAAAAGTTATTGTCGAAAATGTTATTATCCGGCTAAGACGCTCAGGGTCATCACGGAGCATGTCCTTCAGGAGCTATCCTAGAACCTAGGTCCCAAAATGTCCATGCTATTGCGCCATACCCGATACAAGTTACATGGTCAGGAAATGTCTCACACTGATTACGGAGTCACATTCATAACAATGAGGTGGAATTTGTTCTTCCCTGAAGAGATAAGAGTGAGTCATGGCGCTTAGTCCCATCCTCAATGTGTGATAACTACCTCCTCTCTCCGAGTTCTCCTGAAAGAAGAGGTCCACACTGACACGCCAGGTTTGTGTAGTCTCTTTGAAGAAGTGCTCAACTATTAAGAGGACCATTGATCCCGTTCAACCGTTTTATTTTCGTCACTTATTGTTACTTGTTCAGAGTCTACGCTATCATATCCACATTTTCAGGGTATCGGGATTTCAAACCCTAAACCCAAGTGGCGCAACCGTGCATGGTCTTGTTGAAGCAACACCTTTTTTGTTTCAAATGAGGATGATTTTCATGATTTCTTCGACCAGCCGGTCCATTAGCAATGCCTAATTCTCTCCTGTAATCGTTTCCTTTTGGCAACTGATGTAGATAATTCCGCTCCTCTCCCAAAATGTCGTTGCCATGACCTGACCAGCCCATTTACCCATCTTTGCGTGCTTAACTTACCCCGTTTAACTTCGAAATTACATTTTTTGGCTCTTCTTTTGTCCCAATAGTATAATTATGAATCCACATCGTATCAAAAGTTACGTATCGACGTCAAACATACTCAGGATTAGGTGGAAAAGAGCCGAAACAGCCTCGGAGTTGACCACACGATTTTCTTTATTCTCCATGGTGAGCAAAGGCGGGAGCGATCTTGCCAAAAAAAATATTCACACCCAATTTTTCGTGCAAACTTAGAGCGATTCTGCTTTGCGAAATGCTTGTGGCCTCAACTATATCGCGCAATTTGATTCGTCCATCACTTAGAAC
The DNA here is from genome assembly GCF_921293095.1 of Ischnura elegans. Taxonomy (NCBI): domain Eukaryota; kingdom Metazoa; phylum Arthropoda; class Insecta; order Odonata; family Coenagrionidae; genus Ischnura; species Ischnura elegans. The sequence goes on along the minus strand of NC_060255.1, from coordinate 44,206,692 downwards.
TATATCGTGGAATTTTTCAATCATTTTTTGGGATAGACACTTTCACAGGGCTTCCGGAACGTTGCGAATTTTATTTGCATTTATGGCCACGTTTTAATTCTTTTACCCGGTTGTAAATAGTTGAAAATACAGGAGTAGATCTTCGATGGGCTTCAAATGAGCTGTTTTCTTTCGTCGTTAAACCTTTCAAAAACAAGCGTATGGTCACCGCAAAAAACTCAATTTTATTCACTTTTTAAACAAATAAAAGTTATTCACTACAATCTGCAACATCAATGAAACTATGGGATGGATACAGCTGAAACTCTAATAGCTGGCTAGTCAAGAATGCTGATAACTGGGAAAAATTAATTTTTGATACTAAGAGTGCTATCTGTTGGAAAATCTAAGGACTTATTGAACGACCCTCGTAATAAGGATTGCAAGGAACACCCACTTCACCTTATCCACCCTCCAGTTCCTCTAGGCCCATCCTCTCCCCATTCTCCTCGCCATTACGCTCTGCAAGGAGATTTTGCCGTCCACGTGTCTTGCCACGACATACTTCATCAAGTAACCATGTGTTAACACGTTACAATAATTGTTAATAATGGCTTGTATTTCTAAAATTAACAATTCGGTCGCCATCAATTTTTTCTGATTTTGTCTTTTATCTCAAAAATAAAAATATCTCCGAAATTTTGAATTGATAACAAATTGTTTTCTATTATATATTATAAGAGTCTGCCATGATGAAATATGGAATTAGTAAAACAAGACGCAATATAAATTCATTGAAATTTGAATGGTAGGTATTTCACAATATGTTGATTTTTATTTGTATTTAAAATACATTTTTATTTCTCCTGAAGAATAAAATTATAAGCAAAGTGATCGATGACCTTGTCATCTCTGAGGAGCCATAAACATATGACAAGAATTTCCTTGCAATTAGCGGAATAAATTAAATCGAGCAACCTCAAAAGGTATTATTTCATTTTTAATTTCGGCATGGGTTTTCGAACCCGGTTTTTTTAGTGGATCCCCCTCTGATCCCCTTCGAATAATGGGGATTTCTAGGGACACCCACCCACACCCCCTACTTCCCCTTACCTCACCCCCTCTCCTCCTCACCGTTAGGCTCTGCATGGAGATCAATAAACACCTCACGTTGCCCCCATAGAGCTGGGAGGAGTTTTCGACTCCCACGATGGAAACGGAACCATTCTTGCTCAACTAATGCACGAATCAAATCCTCTCCTGATGGATCGGCAGGAAGAAGAATAAGGGTGTGTCGGAATATCGTCACGCCAGGGAAATATCAACAAGAGGCTCAGAAAAATCGAAATCAGGGATTCAACATAAACCCACCCTTCTCCAAAGTCCCTCCCGATATCCTTACGATGAGTCCTCCGGACGTGGTATCAAGCAAATCCATCTGAATATCGAGATTTATATTTCTATTGTTGCGCGGATGGAAATTCCAATTTCGTTTAAATCTAGAGTGAAGGAAGTTTTTTTCATTCAATGCCGTCGTGTAACTCTACATTGTAATGTCGCTGGTTTTTTCCGACTTTTTCAATTATTGCTCATTTTATATTGATATTAAAACCGCTTCATTATAGTCATTAATACTTGAGGCGTAAATTGATATTTTTAAAATGACATTTGAAAATTTCAAATTCGTATGAATCCAAAGTGTTTAAGGTTTTGTTCAAGGCTGCTATTTAACTGCCGTATTGTTGTGTCACTACTTCTTCGTATTTTTTTTACATTTTCTTCTGTTTCTGTTTCAATGTCTCATTTTCGTCTCTACAACTTAAGGCGTAACTTGACATTGTGATAAAGGCCTTTTGAAAAATTTCATCCTGTTACCTTTAGACTGGTCCTATTGTATAGCGATATATGCTGCTCTTAATTGAGGAGGTGATTACGAGTAGATAAATGAGAAATTACATAAAAATGGAGAGCCATGTAAGTAGACCACCTGCATTTTCACTTAAGGTCCTCGGGTTCAGATCTAGGGTGAAGCCTTTAGGCATCTCTAACCTGCCCTGAAAATGTGAAATTCTCACACTTTGATCTATGTATTAAGCATTTTTACCTTTACAAATCAAACTCGTGGATAATCACTCCGCGAGTGATGAATTTACCAGGGACCTGCATTGGCCGGTTAACGTTTATACCAGCGTAAAATTGACCTCTGTGTTGCTTAAATTGTTGAGTTTTGATTATTAAGTATATTTGACATTTTTGTGATTTTTATTGGCAAATCTTAATGGAATGGAGAATTTTCCTATGTTTTAATCAAAACTAAAAAAAAATCTAAATTAACGGGTGGGTTCCACGTCCTAAAAATCCCACCCCCAAATTTCCTTTCGATCTCCCGGCGATGAGTTCTCCGGATGTCAGTAGAATCAATCTGAATACCGAGATATTTATTTCTCTACTCTGTGGTGACCGGAAATTCCAAATTCGTACGAATCCAAAGTGATGGAGGTGATGTTCAAAGCTGACATGTAAGCACAGTTTTGTAATATTGCAACTTTTTCCTTTTTTACAATTTTTTCTTTTTATATTTCGATATTAAAAATGTCTCATATTCGTCGCTACAATTCGAGGCTTAACTTGTCTCTGTGATATGGCCTTTTTGGGTTTTTCATCTCCTTGTTAGACTTTTCCTTTTATATCGTGACTGATGATAGTCACTTTACATACATATTATTTACGGAAAACATATTATTTTACCAATATCTGTCAGAAAACTGTGTATTCAACTTAAAATTGACGTGGCTAAAATTCCTAAGGTCTTTTATCTTTTTATTTGCCACTTTGGCTTTAAATTTTTAGTGAAATAAAATATACTCCTGTACTTATTCTAGTCAATCGTATCAGGTTATCAATAGGGACAAGACCACAAATTTTGCTCAAAAATGGGAAAATCACAATTAGATCTAAGACGTAACCAGTGTATGCGCCAAAGAGAAACTGTTAATACCTTATCTTGTCGCTGAAATAAATGAAAATTTTTATCTGCAATGTATGGTGATCGATACGGAACTATGATGTGCATGTTTGTGTAAAAATGCACGTTCTTGCACATATGTTATTTATTGCCTTTAAATATAGTAACCAGTGAGGAAAATAAATAGCTATTGACTTCACATATCTAGGTATCTCCTCTAGAAAGTAAATTATGTAAGCCTAAAAAGGAATCTTTTAATTTGGATCTTAAAGATTGCATAATTTTTCGGATACTGCTCCTAAAATTAGCTCCAAATCATTCTATCAAATGGAGTTGTTTTGTGGTGCAATTTTCTCGCAAATAATTATTGAAAAATTAGAATTTGCTTAAAATTAACGTAAAATCTTCATCTTTTTTGGATAGCAAACAGAAATATCAGCCTTAAGTTAAGTCGTACCTTCTTTTTTACACCTACAGAAATACATTCGCTAGAGTTAGCTGTAGTCCCCACGCTGTCTCCTGATAAATCCAGCGCCTAAGGTGCTGGCAGCGTAAAATATGAGGGTAGGCTAATATTTTTCCGCCAAGTTATTTATGACGACTCGCTGATCCGTTGCGTGTGATCGGTTGGGATCTCGACCTCCATGCTGCGGGCCGAGTTTCGGGTTTTCGTTTTTTCTTGAATATTTGTGGCTTGAGCAGTTGTATGGTGTCTTAAAGCCGGTGCCGCTTGTCCTAAAATACATCAAAAACGTTTACGTAAATAAATACTTCAAAAACGTTTAAGCTCTAATTCACTTCACATTCTACTTAGCTCATTAAATGCTAATAAACTTGAATTTAGTACGTTCCATATTATGAGGCTGATATATTTGGAATAATTTATATAATTATCAGCAATAATCATTGTGTGTGTGATGAATTATAATTTGGATTGCAATGCCATTGCTGTTATATCAATCAACCCATGGTCCTAATCCCAATATGATCTCATAGTATTTTATCATAATATCCATAATTGCATGGAAAATGGTATACCAATTTTTCGAATCGAACATTTAAAATAATTACCAAAAATTATTATAACTGTATACAGTTTTAATACTCCTGAATTAAATATTTATCCTAGTTCAAGGATATTTTTAGGTCACATGTAATGAGGTTATTAGCAATTTTTAAATTAAATGTATGAAAATATACGCAATATCGGTGATTAATTACGTGTTCTGGGAGTTGCAATTAACGAAAGACTTCAAAGCCTTGGGGAAAATATAAATATCAAAAAAATATCATTTCATTTGCAATACGTTTACGTTATGATATTTTTACGTGACTTGTTCCTCAATATATAATTTGCTTATTTCGATTCTTGGAAGGGGACACAGGCCGTGGTGGTTCGCGTAATGCTGGATGTGAGCCTAACTTAACCACTTGAATAGTTTAATGATAAAATTATAATTAATATGGTATTTATTAATATTTTAGACGCTATTATATTCAATATTCCTCTTCCCAATTAGTTTCAATACCTATTTTCCTTAATTTCTCTTATTAAGGTCTTTGCTATAAATCGAGACCCACCTTATGCAACATAGAAATTAAGTACGAGTTGTGTTCAGAAAATAACGGGAGTTTTTGTCTTTTGAAAAAATATTTGTTTATTCGTTCACATTAATTTTGTGGAAAATGAGTGCAAATGTTAAATTTGACTGCTATATAGTTGCTAAAGAACAAAATCTCGCTCCTATTATCAATATACGAGGTGTGTTCAGAAAATAACGGGAAATTTTAGTTAAAAAATATTTAATCGTCTACATTGATGTTGTCGCGTTCAAAATAGATATTATGCACTTGTGCCAGCGCTAATTCCAATTCTTCGAAACACTTCTCTAACTCGATCATTAGAAAGCATTTAGCTCGTGGCCGGATTAATCCGAAGTAGACAGGGGAAATTAAAAAAAAATACAAACCCTAGTGGCTAAGAAAGTCTCGAGGGATTCTCAGTGCTTCTACGCGCGCTGCGGCTTGAATTTATGATACACATCGTTGATTTATATTGCGGATGCTTCACATGGCATTACTCACACACTGATTCAACTCTAAATCTGGGTAGACATGTCGAAATTAATTGCTATAGTTGTAGTCTATGAATAAAATATTTAAAGCTATTATCTGCATACGAAATTTGTTCGAAAAATATGGGGAAATATTAGTTGTTTTATTTTTATCTCATCTTTTACATTAATGTTTTCGAATGCTAAGTTATTATGTTCAAGTTGACTGATATATCAGTGGCTCTAGAACGATATCTCACTATTATGATCAATATATGGCGTTAGTTCAGAAAAATAATGGGAAATGTTGGCATATAAAAGTTTATTTATTCGTTTACATTGCAGCCTTAACTCTCCGTCAGTCGCGTCATATTTTGGAACGCAGTGTGTTGCGCGGCGTCCCACAAACGCCATTGAGTAATGGTTGAGGAAAATACATGCAAGTTGAAATAGCTGTTTTTACGGAAAAAAATCATTCATATAATATTTAATTTCATACATGGGTATCCAACATTTATTTATTCATCACATCCCCCGTAAACAGCACATGACGGCCTTTTACGACGAGGGTTTCCAATATTAACAAAGTACAACACAAACATCCATGCCCTGGATAGGGGTCACCTACCTAGGCGGGATTCGAACCCACGACCTACGGTTTGGCAGGCGAGGACTTTACCCAACCGCCACCGAGGCCGGCAATATGCATATTAATAAAATACTTAATATACGTGTTTCTACAGCAATAATAGTTTCATTCGTGTGATATATTAATTACAATCATAAATGTGTAGCAAAAAGTCGTGTATTCCAAATTTAATGCTATATGTAGTTGGCTATAATATTTTTTAAACTATTAAACGCATTAAAAATTTGCTATGAATATCGCGAAGGAATTAGTAATAGATAACGTATTGTACCTCAACTTGTCGCGTGGAATCTACCAGTTGTCAAAAGCAATAAAATATTCATATTAAATCCAGAAATACGACGAAACATAAAATCATATTGTGACTAATTCAGAGGCACAAAATAATAAGACGCAAGGAAGTAAAGTTTCCTAACTTTGAAAACAGTGGCGTAGCCAGGAATTCCGTTTGGGGGGGTCCAAAACCAGAAGTGGATATATTTAAAAACATGGGGTACTTAGTAGAGAGTTTTTGATTAATTTTAACATTTTTCATAATCGAAATAACTTTATTTGTTAAATAAATCTTTTGTAAATGCATGATTTTTCAATATTTTGTTTTATTTCATGAAGGTAAATAAATATGTTTTTAAATTCCAAGGGGGGAGGTCCGGACCCACCCCCCTGGCCACGCCACTGTGGGCAAAGAAAAGAAAATGGTTTAGCGTCTGGTAGACGTCACGCCACCAACGGAGGGTTAAAAATATTCTCAATTTGATATTGTGCACTTATGCAAGCGCTTCCTCCAATATTCGAAACGCTTCTCAAACTCAATGGTTGGGATAGGTTTAAGCTCTGTCAGTGATTTACTTTAGTGTCACCTACAAGACTTGTATGCTCGTAAGACGATGGACGTTCTCTTTTTCTTTAGAAAGAGGAAATGGCCATACGGTGCCATTTCTGGCGAATACGGAGGCTGGAGCAGAGTCATAGTATTGTTTTTGGCCAAAACATCCACTCATCTATCATTCAGTTCTTACAACAGAAATTTGTGAGGTAACCGAAATATTTTACATTTTCATAGTTACCTATCTTAAAATGTAACTTTTTGCATCGAATCTTTTATCCTCCATGGACGATATTTTCATACAGCGATGGAAGTTGGCGTAGTGGAGACTATTTAGTTATAATTGTCCGATTTAAGCAAATAAAATTAATATTTTTAGTGTCACTAACCATATTCTGCCTTTTTTGAAACTTGAAAATTATTTTCTATAGTTTTGTCGTCCTGGGATCCATAGGCTGATAGTCTCGGAATAAAATAATTTGCGATTTTTTTTAACTTAAAATTTATTTGCCACAAGGATTCTCCCTTAATTTTTGTTCACAATTGAAACTACCTACCAGCATTGAAATAAATCTACCGCATCCAGTTTCTTTGCTTTACCCTACCTCACGGTAAAGGGTACAATTTATCATACTGATAACCTTTTTAAATTTTCTAAGCGATAGTAACCCATTAATCCCCAGCGTTGCGTAAGCGCAACATTAGTGAATCGTAATTCTCAGAACAAACCTTTCCTTCAGATTTATTTTTTATTCAGTTTACTTACTTTTTTAAACATCTCTAGTACTTGTTATGTCGTTTTCACTAACATTTTCATTAACATAATTATATTTTATTATTAAAAAATTTCATTTATCAAGAAATTGTATCACTTTAAATTGTACATGATTTTTCACTAAGATTTATTGAGGAATCTTACTATCGGTAATGCTTTATCTAGTTCTATGTTTCGTTATTCATCACGTTTATTATTTTCATTCACTTTCATCGTTGCTGGGAAAAATCTAAATGTTGCAAATAATTCTGCGTTTACGCAATAATACGCATAACAATTTACACATCCCGAAATAAATAACGTTGCGTATAATTAGTAGGATTCATCTTCCTCTTCCGCCTTACTTGCTAAAATGATTTTCCACTTTACTGCGTTAGCCCATAAAAATCCACTTGGTCTTTTTGGCCGTTCAGTTATTATTTCTTAGCGATGGAGTTCCTCTGGCGTATTATACAAGCGGGGCCATCACTTGTCTCTTCCGCTGGGTGATGTAATCAGCTGCCGACATTTCGATGGCTCACTTTGATTATTATCGACCAACTCTACTCTCAGTTCTTGATTGCGTCACACGGCGTCGATCAAACACGGCCAAGCAGAGCGCAATCACCGACAGTCATCTGTCTACTTCATTCTTCACTCCCTTTCACACATGGTAATAGAAAATTTCATCAAACGCTTTAAAAATATAAGAACTGCTTCCCTCTTAAGTATAAAATAATGAGTAATTTGTGCCTAAGGAAAGAAAAAAAAAGAGATTTTTTAAATTTATGGTGGAGAATAATTATACAATTGGTAACTTAATCATGGATATAAAGGTACTGAATTGTATTTAAGTAACATTTCAAAGTGGAATACCTGCTTTTGGTGAAAAGTAATGGGGAAATATCAAAAATGGAAACTTATAACTGACATCGAGTACATGACTCGGTGTGAGCATTCCTGATTTAAATTTTTTCACTTTATACTGCCAAGTTAAGAGGAGGAGGGAAAAGATTTGCAGGTATTTTTACCGGTTTATTTATTTTGTGAACCATACCACCTTTTCCCTCCGGAGATCATCAGAAATAATACCTTTAAACTGAAGCATTTACTCTGGAACGTAAGGTAAAGCTTCTGCATACCAATGGAGCAAATTCTAATGCTATTACCTTTTCCTCAAATCAAATGCTTATTCTCTAAGCTTATAAACGAGCAACTTTGGCCCAACGGATGCTTCACTTTAAACCAGGAAGAAGCAAAAGATAGATTGGGTTGGTGTGATAACTAGAATGTTGGCTTTCTACCCGGTAGGTCCGGGTTCGAATCCTGGTGATGATTTTTTCACTGTCTACCCGATCCCTGCTTGAATGCTCTCTGGAGGGATCTCAAAGCGCAACGATTCGTCCATTGGACGATATTAAGCCGTGGACCCCTTGGTGCCTTTCGTTGAGAGCAGGCTAATGCCAACGCCGGTTTTTTCCACCCTTATTTTCCCACTTCTTCCCACATAGCACAAATGGTCTTAGCTGTCAGTTGCCTCCTCCATATAGCATACCATCCTGTGTAAAGGCTCTATATCATGATGTGAACAATTGGCATTGTTATTCTTTGGCTTTCTCACTAAACTACTTTTACCTCCAATCATTATGAATGCCATCTCACTTGACACTTTTTTCGTCAATGTTAAAAATGCTCAATTCTATAACCCTTTCCTTGAGCTTACAGTGATTTACTGACTGAAAATCCATGTGTACCTACTTAGTCTTGAACTTAGTTCCTAAATAGTAAGTTTTCAAATGTGAATTTCATGAGAGACGGAAACGGTTAGTATTTAAGCCATAATTTATAATGACGTAGAAAAAAACCATAAAAATAATCTACGAAGTTGACAATTCAGTTCGCGGTTACAACGGATGAGGCGACTGCCAGCATTGAGAAATATTTGCAGGTAACGAAACGATTTTTGGTTTTGAAATTAGGGAATTCCTAGCTACTGAAATATCAGAATTACAACCAGTGTCCTTCAAGAGAGCGTAATGGTTCACCTCTTAATTCTTATGTGTATGAATGATGCTGCCAGAGTCTAGCAGAGTTTTTACCTACGTTGTCTCAGATGTTCTGTGAAAAATACGGGTTTGAAGGATATATTTTACCATCGTAGCATCGAGTTTTTGTAGCGCGGTGACATTTTATCAGATTTCTGGAGAAACTTGTAGATCGCCCAAGTAGGATTTTTTTTGTCATAGATATCATTTGTTGCATAAACGTTCGTCCTTGATTTTCAATTGTATGGGTTACACCGAGTCCAGCTTTGCTATAAACAATATCACCAGCCCTCCTGGCGTCTTTATGTCGCAGGTGCTCTTTTCAAAATAGTTTTTACAGCGCGGTTAGAACTAACCGTATTCAGCGTTTTATCGCCAATATCTCTTGGTAATGGTCCATGCCTTTTGTGGTGAAATATCTCTGCGTATTCGGGTAAAAAGAGCTCATTTAAAAACAATTTTCTTCGACGCGATTTGAACTAACAGTGCTCAGCGTTTTTGGATAAAACTCTCGGTAATAGTTCATACCATTTGTTGAGATATATCTCTGCGTTATTGACAAGCCTCAAGAGGTCTGAAGTAAAACCAAAGTACTTTCTTAGTTCAAAAATAGTTACATACCATGTGGCGCCGGGTATAACTGAGGTTGCTACACGTATCTATTTTTAACTTCCTTTCATACAGCGTTATCACTAAAGAATGGTGCGGTTTCAGTCATTCATAGGAAGAGAATAGCGATAGAGTGGCAGAGATTTATCAGAGACTGCCCGATCCCTGCTTGAATGGCTTGAGGAGGGCACTTCAAGTGCAGTACTTCGTCCGTCAGATGGGACGTTAAGCCATGGCCCCTTGGCGCCTTTCGTTATGAGTAGGCCAATGTCGAAGATGGGCTTCTCTCTTGTCGAGTGACAAAGGGCAAACATTTTTAAATTTTGTTAGTTACGTAAGTAAGCTTTATGAGACCGAAAATTCGGAAAGTAAAAAAAAAACATTAATTTAAAGTAATTCCATTTTTATTTTAACCTTGTTCACAACCGCACCACTTGTTTTTTAATCCTTCATTTAACTGATGAAATTTTAATTTCCCTTATTGTTTTTTAATTTAAGCTTTCGCGGATAATGATTAATAAAAAGTGACATACGTGTGTATACCGCGTGATATAGTGGATTTACGTTACGTGACCGACTGCTGGTTACTTCTTCAAGGGAAACCTCAGCCCCTTGAAGAAGTGAGCTGCAGTTGGTCACGAAAAGTCGAGGCAAAATCCGATATAATTCGCGGCTTACACTTATCTTTCTCTGTCTATCACTTTTAAATAACCTTATTGCATTTGCAGGTAGTCAACCGGTTGAAATATTTATTTCACCCAAAGATTTCACTATATTCAAATTGATTTTCAATATATCATCGATTTGAATTGTAGGTTTTTAAGTAGTTCTATTTTTTTCTCCAACGCTTCCTATTGTCTTAACCATACGCTACCATATCCAGGTTCCTTATTTATTCCTATACCTATTCATTTCAAATCTCTTTTTATACTTACATCAGCCAGTCTTCTATGGATTCTTCCTTCATTGTGAACGCTTCATGTATGCTACGTTTTCCCCAATGCAGTTCTTTTATAATTGAATGTTCTTCGCTGTGTTTTACTCGTGAGTCTTCATCATGTAAGTACGTATATTCATCAGTTTTCTCCCTTTGCTCGGAACAGTCCCATTGTTATATCATATACGTCATCTCTCCCTTCTCTTGACAACAAACTGAGGTTGATATTGTGTGGAATTGTAGGCTTACTTTTTACATTCAAGCGTTTTATCAAGCTCAGAATCCTTAAAAGGCGCTTTTAAAAGTAATTAATATATCAAAATAATCGAAGACGCAAAAAAAAAACAAATTTAAATGAAATTTTGGGAGGGCAATTTTTCGAAAGAAATTTTCTCACTAGTTTGTGCTAAGAGAAAAAATAACAGCGATGGAATTTTTAATTTCAATTTATTCATTTCATTTTTAGTTCATACCAGGGAGTAACTTATGATTAAAAATTGGATATACTTTCAATAATGATTGAGTTTTCTTCTGGAAACGAAATCAAAAAACTATAGGTGTTTATAATGATCGCCATATTTAATTACTCATTCCTTATAGAATAGCAATTGCAATTTTCTATTTAACTATGATGTTTGCACTACCGAATTTACTTCTGCTTTTGCATTTTCCTTTCAGCGGGAATGAAAAAAACAAGGATAATTCTACTAAAGGTCCATTTACTTATTTTTGTGTATTTTGTTCACGTAGCTGTTTCTCCACATGTATAATAGTTTGTGCTCCGTTCCGTTCAATTTAAAATACTTTTCGCATTACTAATGGATCTATATGTTTACCAGCATGAACTATTCCTATGTGTTGGCCAAATATGGCCTTATTTCGATACCTTCGTCTTGATATCAGCATAATATACGTATTTCCGTATGAAAACCAAAACACGTTCCCTATTCTGTCTCTATCATGGATCACAAAGCGCTATCATATATTCTGGAACTCAAATATGTATTCATGGATTCATAACACATGTCTCAGACTGCGGTCTTTCCTGCTGGAATCTTGCGGTGAAAGGGTTTCTGTGTATCGATTACGTATCCATTGGAAGAATGAATGGTTTTAATGCATTCTGCCGAAGACTGTTCTCATGTTTCAAAAGAAAAGCGGGGTTGCTGCGAAGAGAGTGAACGTATTTATCGCCTCTTGGGCTAAGAACTGCAGCCAAGATTCTGCACCCTTCATAACAATCCCATATACTATTTTTTAGTGATTACTCTCATGTATGTGTCATGTCTCGACTCGATTTTATAGATACGAATTCAAGACACGACATAGCGTAGGCATCGTTTTTTTGCTGCGTTAGTCCTCAGCAAAAGTAGGTATGGATAACATTTTCACCGTCGGCGATTGTAGATCATCTCAAGACTCTGCAACTTCCCAAGCTAAATCAATATGTAATTATTCAAATATAATGTTTCTTAAAATGTATATAAAAATAATCGAAGTGCAGTTAATCATTGAATATAGCTTTAACTCAGTCCGCACTTATTTACGCATTAAAACTAATCTATTTTTATGCATTCTGTTGATATATAAATCTTGAAAATGATATATGGTTGATATAACGTGGCATTGTTGTAATCAATTAATTATGTAGATTAAATTTGTTAATTTATTATGAATATTATTATGAATGGCTGTTACTTATAGCAAAATTATTTGGAGACAATTACTTATTTTTTGACGAATATAAAATTCTGATAATAAAAAGTAGGTATTAAAAAACAGTAACCAGAGTGGAAAGGTGAGTAATGATATGAAAATCTCTCTTGCCGCATTTTTTGACCAAGTATTACTCAATTTTGTCATTCATTACCCATAGTGATTAAAAATATTGCCTTATGTTTAGCGTGATTATAGATGATCAAATGAAGTAGGGTTTTGATAGGAGAATTTCGTTGTCAGTACGTCTATGCTATTATTCTTTAACAGGTAAACTATTTATAGATAGTGAGACTTCGCTTACGCCTTTGATGCTTAGTCCAATGGTTTTCTACAGCGTGATTTCTTTGATTTCTCCTGACATTTCGATTTCGTAGCTTGCCGTCATCTTTGGGGTGAGTCACACTGCATCTGAAGATTAGAGGATACGACGATGTCAAAACGCTGATGCAGATCGTCGTTGAAAGTCGGAGAACATCTCGTGCCAATATACAAAGGTGAAAATATTGGGGCGGATGAGTCATATCAGTGTAGGAGGCCAGAGCGGTGATGGGTTGTGATATGTCATAAGTATCTCTTGTCAATGAAGGATGTACGTCCGCGGCTGTACTATTCATAACCAATACGTATGGTTCATTTTATTTTGGAAAAGTATTGCCATCATGGAAAGCATCTATCGATGTTAGGAAAGGGATTAGGGCACAGAAAATGTTGATAATTCAATAATTATATTTTACATTGACTTTTTCCAGAAATTTGAGCCGACTGTTGAGAAATTTCTCGTAACTATCATTATTTTACTTCGATTATAGTGTGATAATTTAATAACAAAAATTCAATGCAGTGACGTGCCACTTTTTTATTTATAAAATGGTTTATAATTTACGCAATTTTTGTCTGAATGGCTTCTATATTCTAGCAGCAATCAATTTTTATACATGCTTCGACAAAAACAGTTCCTTCAAACTGTATAATAATGCGGATTTTTGAATGCAGTATTCTATAAAATATGCATCGCATGTCCTCTTTTTCTAACCGTCAGCCGATGAATTTTAGTGTTTAGTAGTATGTAAGGAAATTTCCATGAAAATTACATGTATTCCTTTCTCGAACTGACCTAGAATCAACAGAAGTTCTACTTTATTGAAAGTTCTAAAATCATCTTTCTCAAAATGTACCACAATGGTAATAGTACCTACTAGTACTGACGATAAAATAAATAGGGTTTTCCGTTTTTGTATTCTGGGAATTGAATTACAAAATCAGAATTTTCAAAAGGTTCTTACGATGCCTGCATAGCATTGGGAACTTATTTTTTGCGGCAAGTACATAAATTTTGTCGTGCCAAAAAATGCAATCATGTTTGTTCTTCCTAAATGAAAGAAGCACGATAGTAGAACACTTTAAGAGTTATTTTTCAATAAATGCGGGGTCTGAAGTCACATTAATTGTGCTGTTTAACATTAATATATTTAATCAATCAAATCGAACCATTTCAAAAAAAATGTACGAAAAGCACTAAATCATACTCGAAATAATCTCCTTTATTTCAGTTCTTCTGGCATAAACCAAATGATAAAGCTTTGGTCTATATTCCAAAAATTTACAAATAAATAATATAAAACAACAGCTATTTGCGCTTACGATTGGCACTTCTTCATTTCCCATTTTTCTATTCCATTCCTGTTTAAGCTAAGTTAGCGTAGTTACTTGGTAAATATTTCTGATATTGGTATTAGTGAAATCATTGCGCTACTGCCTTACTCCTTTTTAAAGACATACATTTATTTTGTTGTCTTTTGTACTTGTGTCAACGGTACTTTTTACCTTAGATGTATTTTCAAAAACCATGGCACTCTTATGATGTGTGTGGTTTTTTCCTTTTCGAGGTTTTCAACCTCATATTATCAAGTTTTCGTGTCCATTCGATCTACGTAGTAAAATAACTATTTTCGATAGCAATCTAAGTATTGAAGTGATCTATTTTTAATTAATAAAATATTTATTTCTCTTCAGATTTAAATAGATTAACCTCCAGTGTCAAATGAGTTGATGTAACTACTTGTACTTTTTAACAATTAAATCATTAAAGTGAAGTCATTTTAAACAACATACACAAAATGTATTAGGTCAATTTTAAGCACAATCTCCTTTATTTCAGTTCTTGCTGCGTAAACCTAAACTTAACAACCGCCCTAAACCTTTTAACACACGCTCAAAACATTTTTCATCTTCACCGCTATTAAAAAGATATATCTTCCAACTCACAGTATTCAACTTTGTTGCCAACACAGATAACAAAATTTTGCATGGATTTCATCATATATTGCGGGAAAAGAATGCATTTCAATTTTAAATACAAGTTCTCCAGGCTATTAAAATCCCAAATGATTCATTTACATATTCGCTGCTGATGTTTTTTTTGTCGAGGACGTAAAGGCATTTTTATACGGGTTATCCACGCTAATGCGTCATATATGAAGGGATTACGTGCTCTGACCTGGCCAAATTCATTTGCCGCAAGGTCAAAGCAAAAAATCAATATTTTATCTCAAGTTTTCCTCATCATAGCCCTGAAATTGAGGAACAGAGAGCCGTTACGTGGGTAACATGAGAGCGTGTTAACGCATTGAAAGGTATGGAGAGGAGCCCCTTTCATCGCGTGCTTTGTTTCCGGCCATAAATAAAAACGATAGCGGGACCTACAGAGCTTTTGGCTATGGATTTCGTCCCTTTTAAAGCCATTTTCGTGAAGAAAATGTTTGTGGCAGTTTGGAAAAGTTCCAAATTGGTAATAAATAGTGTTGATGATTAATATTCTACGCTTCAGAGGTGTCCGGAAGCAATTGACGACAGGGTTGTTGGGTTTTGTTAGTCTGCGGTGGGCTGATGTTCTGTAACGGTTGGTTTCTAGGCTCTAGGTTCTCCAAGTGGGCGTATTACAGCACTCTTGACACAGAACAGACGCGATGAGTGTTTCCTCTCATCAAATCTATGCAAAATCTTGGCAGCACAGTATTCACTAGTTGCATGGACGACAGGGTTGTTGGGTTTTGTTAACCCATTATTCCCCAGACTGTACGTAGGGCTTTTAACATCGGGTGTTTCGCATTTTCCGATATAATTAGGCCTAATTAAAATGAATTTTTGGAAAAAAATTACATTCATCATATTATATGATTTCCATAATGCTGCGTATACGCAACGCTGGGAAAACTCCGGTAAATAAATATAAAAAAAATAATTTTTAAAACTTAGGTTACATATTTTATTTTCATCTTGATTTGCACACTCGACATCTTCGCCGGGAGTTATCAGTATTCCTTTGAATGAAATACCGTAATCTGCCTTGACGGACATGCTGGGGTACGCCATTTTTCCTAGGGTGTCTTATGAGCGCACCGATTTTTATGCCAAACGCCATTAGTAATAAAAATATAATTATATAAATGGAAATGTTGGAGAGAATGACAAAATTAGAACGAGGGATACTTAAAAAAGTCAGTAAATCGAAAAAACAAATATTCTGAAGTAGAAACTTGCTCTGAGAACTAGGATTCAATAATGTTGCGTTAACGCAACGCTGGGGATTAAAGGGTTAATCTGAGGAGGGTTGATGTTCTAAAACCGTTGGTTTCAAGGCTCTAGGTCAGGGGCCTTCAACCTTTTTTGATGCAAGGGCCAGAAATCAATTTCACATCGTCCAGACGGCCACAATGCTCCACTTCACTCTACCACCACACCAATAAAATTATTTAAAAAAACATTTAAATTCGAACTGCAATAATCTTTATTAGTTAAATAGTTCAATCAATCAATCAATGCGATTTTAAAATTGTATATCTTTGACGAAAGTTTCGATATTTGGCTTGCGATACAATTATTTCTTTAGCATCTATGGGCCGCATGAAATTAGCCGACGGACAGCATGCGGCCCTGGGGGCCGCGGGTTCGAAACCCTTGCTCTAGGTTGTCCCAGTGGACGTATTATAACACTCTTGCCACTGAATAGACATGAAGAGTATTTACCCTAATCAAGTCTATGCAAAATCTTAACAGAACAACATTCACAAGTTGCATCGACGACATGGTTGTTGGTTTTTGTTTATCTGTGGTTGGGTTGATGTTCTGTAACGGTTGGTTTCTAGGCTCTAGGTTGTCCCAGTGGGCGTATTAAAGCGTTGATGATACTGAAGAGGGTCTCTTCTCCTTCGGTGCGGCTCCGTGGGTGAGAATAGCTTTAGCTAAATCCCTTCCATGCATCTCGTGTTTCGTGGACGTTAGTGGGCGTCTGGTGGTATTGTCCCTGTTGCGGTTGCCTCATAACTGCCTCGTGCATTGCGCGAATATTTGTGTTCATAGGGGACTCTGCACTCGTTTTTTTCCCTTCGACATTGCGTCACTTCGTCCTTTTCCACGGAAATACTACCTCGTATGTATGATTTTTTCTATGGAGAAGAGGCTTGGGCGTTGACAGCAGCCGAAAATTCAGGAGTGGAAGCTTACGAAATGTGGTGCTAACGAAGAATGATGAAGATAAAATGGATCGACCGTGTGAGTAATGAGGAAGTGCTAAGAAGAGTGGAAGACAGGAGAAGTCTTCCAAAAACCTTAATCAGGAGACGGGGCAACTTTGTTGGCCGCAGTTTGAGGCATGATGAACTGATGAAAACAATCGTAGAAGGACAGGTGGAAGGTAAGAAGGGCAAGGGACGGCCCCGAATGAGCTACGTAGAACAGGTCATGAAGGATGTAAAAGAGAGGAGCTATGCCGTTATGAATAGGCTAGCGGATAGGAGAGAGGAATGGAGAGCTGCGTCAATCCAATCTTAAGATGGTTGACTAACATATTGATGCTGAGGTTTGATTTTATTTTTGTGGAGCCTCCACAGCTTAGGTCAATTTGCGCCAATGGCGGCTAAAGAAATTAAAAACGCTTACGTAGTCATACAATTTCTTAAGTGGTGGTTCGTAGAAAACTTACTACATAGTCGATGTTGCCAAGAATTTTGTCAACGTCTCTATATATATTCAGCGCATTAAGTACCTACAACGCGAATTTTTTGATATTATTGTTTTCAATAAAATTGTAATATTCATCGCCATGAAATCGCACAAAAGAGGATCCTCAATCAACCTCTAAACGTAGAACGTTTCTCCTTGTGCTTTGCATGATAAACCCATCGGGTATGCTCCTTCGAGGTTATCAGTAAGGTTTAATCCCTTTTTTGATTTGCGATATTTTTAATGCATAACATTTTTATGCAAAAAAATTAAAAAGCCTTGTGTTTTTATGTATGTGCGACGGTATTTTCATGAAAATAAAATATATGTTTTGTCACTTACGTAGGTCGTAAGTGTTTGAATTTTATGATATAGTATTGTCGTTTCTCATCGTCTGCTCTGAAAGATGTTTTCAGATTCGATTTATGTCATCACCCCACTGTTATATATGACCTGAGTGTTGACGTTGCCGTTTTTTTTTACACACGTCATACGAATGAGATGTTTTATGCCCCTTTTGAGCTTTTATCGGCTGGAGTACGCGTTCGACTGCTTCAGCGGAGGCTGTTCGTGAGCATGCTTAACACGCCTCCTTGTAGTAATGGAACATTTTATCCCGTGGTAAAGCTCCAATAAATGAAATGGCTCCGGACGTGTTGTACGACGGAGAGCTATGTTGGCGGAGTACAAGCGGATCGTGTCTGTGCATCGACTGAAATTACGGATGACGCAGATTTCAGAAACGATTTCCCTTCTAATAATATTTTTATGATAATTTATTTTTTGATTCCTACTTACACAGTCGTTCCATTTTATCTTCATCATTCTTCGATAGCACCACATTTCGAATGCTTCCTCTTTTGATTTCTCTGCTGCGTGGACGTTGACAGCAGTCGAGAAGTCAAGAATGGAAGCATTCGAAATGTGGTGCTACTGAAGAATGATGAAGTTAGAATGGATCGACCGAGTTAGTGATGTGGGAGAGCACAGAACAGTGGGAGAAGAGAGAAGTTCTCTAAAAAATCATAAGGAGAAGACGCGACGACTTAGTACGCAACATGGCATGCTAGCTTAACGAAAAAATAGAAGGAGGACAAGTTGAAGGGAAGAAGGGTAAGGGGCGGCCCCGAATGAGTTACATAGTACAGGTTATAAAGAATTTAAAAGACAAGAAATACGTCGATATGGAAATGTTAGCAGATAGAAGAAAGGAATGGAAAGCTGCGTTAAACCATTCTTACGATTGTTGACAAATGATGATGATGATGAATCTTCGGATGAAATTATTTTGTATAAATTTTAATGGCCTAGAATGCATCATTCACTACTTTTTGTTTAGCTTCCTCAATATGATTTATAGTTATTATTTGCCTTTTTGGGATTGGATTCAAATCACTATAAGAAAGACAGTGAATATTGCTCATAATGATATTATTAGTTCGAATATTATTAACTCTTGTGAACCCAGAATCGTATTGCGTTTTCAATGATATATTCTTACTCTTTCATATTTCCCCGACGAGATGCAAATTCGTGATAAAAAATAATTGGTTTTACTAATTTGAGTAAGTTTATTCGGGAATATGGCCTATTTATATTAATCTTTAATTTGACCAATCAAGTTTACATCCATTCGTTAGTAATGCATTAAATTAATTAGATTCATTGAAATAGCATGCGGCAATCATATAAAAATCAAGAATGTTTTATGCATCAGTTGCTGCGCATTCTCTCAGTGATGATTTAATTTAATTTATTTAAATAAATATCCCAAAAATATTATTTTAAAATGAAAAAATTTTTATGATACTTATATGGGACGGTCTTTGAGCTTTTTCTGGATTCATCCAAAGGTAAAGGGTGTCGATGTTAATGTTTAGGGCATTTATTTAGGCTCACCTGAGAAAGATATCAAAAATTTATAAATTTTCTAAATTTATTATAGTGTTCGACGAGAAATACCTATCAGAAATATTGAATTTATCCGTGGGTAAGGCTTTCATCGTATTTTTTATAGCATTTTCAAAGAAATGGTACTGTTTAATGGTGGAAATTAAATATGATAACGCCACATATCGAAGGAAACATTCGAAGGAAACATATGAATGAAATAGCAGCACACTGTTTGCTATATTTTTGCTCCGTGCTAGCTGTCCTGATTGTTATTCAGTCTTCAATGCGCAGTTATGTGTCTTCTGCGTCCCTAAATTACCTACATTATTCACCCTTGCAGTGACCCTGAACCTTTTTACCCTCGTGCACGTTTTGCTACAAATTATTCTTCTTTTTACCAACATATTTCGTAGCTGCTTCACCTGAAAAAAATATGACCCGAAAGAAAATCGATTTGAAGGGAGAAAAAGCTTTTTGATTGGTTGCTTTTCCGTTCCTTGACCCGCAACGCAGGATTTTCCTTATTTGATCGTGAAATCTTCCTACTACTTTTAATATTCATTCTCTTCCCTTCCACTTATTTACATGGCTAATTTGCGTGTATTGTGGGATAAAAACTGACATTAATGGTATTGCCAAGCGCAGATTTATATACAATCAGCCTTTCCTCGAGAAAATACATACAAAGCTTGCACTTAATAGTCCACCTAGAAAGAATCATAATTTTGGTGCATGAAATAATTTGATGAGTTAGTACATGATATGAATTTCTAAGGTCTATGTAAGCTACAAAAATTTGCTAGTATGAGAAATTTAAGAATAGATTCCAAGGATGTACTTATAGATATTCGAAATATACTTTAATGTTTTACGAGGAACGAAAGGGTAGGCTAAGGTTTTCAAAGTGTTTCAACAAAATTGTGTTGGCGATATAAAAGCCACATTGTGTGCATTCAAAATGATCCCGCGGATATTTTCAATCCCCATTTGTTAATTAATTAATCTATTTTCGCACATTAAGTTATAACCTTGCCTTGATTATTTTGTTTTGATAGAATTTTGTTAGTCACACGTATTTCGTAGAGATATGTTTTTTTAATAAAGCAAAAATGGATTTACGACCATGATATCTCTGCTGGCTGTATGCCGGGTCTACACTAGTAACTGAAGTGACCACTTAAGTTGGCTCTCTATTTAAGGTGGTAGTGTAGGTGTCACCAGCTTCATTTAAGTACACCTCCACTTAAGTCATCTTAGAACCCAACTTAAATTGTATAGGCAACAGTTTCCGCACGGTTGAAGCTCTTCAAGTGTTGTAAATGGCACATAATACCCATCTCTCTCCTAAATCATCCCGTTGATTATGTTCCAAGTTGTGCTGTATTCTATGATGTGGTTATTGAGCGTTCTATTTCGTTAGTTAATTTCTAGTGTTGGGGTTATTAAATCGACGAATTTATTTTATGGAGTTTCTCATCTTATTGTTGGTTTTATTTCCGTGAAAACTAATTGCCTGTTGCTCACGGTGAAACTCGATTTATAAAACTTAGAAACGTTATAAGGAATTTTAAGACTGACAATGAGACGACGGCAGAGGATCCGGTGAAACAGTTAATTTTCCATGGTGTCATAATCGAAAATAACGTAAACGAATGCACTCAGTAACATCCCACACACTGTTATTGAAACCATTGCATAGGGCTTCAATTTTAGTCCTAGGGATGCCGAGGGGGATAAGATATGGCGATTTCATTGCACGTGGGAGGAATTCAAGGTTGAAATTTAACATCAATGGTTTTAATAAAGCAGTGGAATTTGACTAGCAATAAGTGTTTTCGTTTACGTTATGAATATGTCATTCCACGAAGTCACGCTTAGTAATTCTAAATTCCTCTGGCTCCATCACCTCTCACCATATAGCGTTCCCTCAGGAACTGAAATCGGTCTTTCCTTTTAACCTTCTAAATCCAAAATGGTTAATTCACGGAGTTCGGAAGTTTATTTCAAATGAGAGTCGCTTTGTATCAAAGAATCACAAATTGCTCTCCTAGACCTTCATCTGTCAACATAACTGTTTCCCGATATAGACAATCACGGCGCTGAAGTCGACTTTAAGCTCAAGTGTAGCTACCGCACCACATTTAAGATTATATTTAAGTGAAGTCACTTAAGTTAAGTCTGTAGTGTAGACAAGGCAGTAAGCACACATCGGATCTCAGGTTAAGAGGTTATTTCTCACTCCCTCGACAGATCGTTAAATCTTTTTTATGTGTTTTATTTATGTACTCGTTTAAAAAAGCTATAGCAATTTCCAATTTACAGGTTATTTAGGGTAACACCGTTATCAACTGTCAAAGAGACTGTGTCTCAATTTGAGAAATTCTCATTTGGAAAATACCGAAGTAAAATGTTCAAAATGATTACTCAGGAAAATGTTGAACAGCATCTATCTAATAAGCTTTAAAAATTTTTGATGATAGAGTACGTTTTAAAGCGTACTATCCGTAACGAGAAGGCTGTTCGATCGAGTTTGGTGTAACATCTTAAACCGTGGCCTTCTTGGTACCTTTCGTTTAGATCAGGCTTTTGCAGACGCCGGGTTTCTCTCCAACCTCAGTTCCATACCCCAAGGTACCAATGAACTTGGTTCCTCTAGAATTTTCTTCCATACACGGTACCAAATTTTTTTCCGGAAGTCATTTTATTTTTACTTGCAAACGTGAACCTTATACTTTCCTCTCTTTCGGCGAGGAGAGAAATTTATATTTGTTCGCTTTCCTCTAGAGATTGGTGACCTTTGGGTATATGAGTTCTATGAGGAGTACAAATGCTTCCACTTCCGACCTTTGGGCATTCTCTGCTGCGGCAGGATAAGTTTTTCCCTTTACCCGTCCTCCCTAGATACTATAATTGCATCCCTGAGGCAATCCATCCTCCGCTTGCTTTGTTGACTCTTCCTTCTCCCCCTACTCTAATAGATCACGCGATCCCTAGTCCCTCTATTTTGAGTTTCTTCCTTCCTCGGTGTTCCTCTGGAAGGGAAAGGCGTTAGGGTGTTCCACTGTTAATTATTTTCTCTTGCTTCCTGTTCTTCCCTGGCCTTTCCACGCGTCTATTTCGCTTTTGTCACTCTGTAGGCCCCAATCAAGGCTCCCTCTGCGCTGCCACCATTTACTCCCCATTATCTCCCGGAGAACAAGACGGAGGTCAAGCCATTTTCTATCCATTAGTGCGTCAGGAGAGTCTCGGTCCTTTTTTCATTTACGACAGCGTTCCTAATTTTTTTCGTCCCTGGCGTATTGCGTGAAATAGAAGGCAAATAAATAATGATTGTTGCCCAGAGAAATGTGAAGAGACAGCCCAGCAGCTACAGTTTTTAGGATTGCTTCTATGTGTAGCTACGGATGATATGTGCTAGTATTATTGATTTATCGCTGAAAGAGTTCTGCCAAGTTTTTCAAGGATCTTTCATTATTTACGGAATTTGTAATGATAATTTGTTGGTATTCCTCATTTTTACGGCCCTATATTAGATTTTGGTAGGCTCGATGCTGTGCAAACCTTAATAAGTAGACGGGAAAACTTAGTTGGCCACATTATGAGACATCATGGCCAGATGAAAACCACGTAGGAGGACAGGTGGAAGGCAAGAAGGGCAAGGGATGGCCTTGAATGGGTTACACAGGGCAGATGGTAAAGGATGTATTAGAGAAGAAATACGTCACTATGGAAAGGCTACCGGATAGTGGAGAGGACTGGAGAGCTGCGTCAAACCAATCTTAGGATTGTTGACTAATAATTATGATGCCGTTATTCCAAACAAAAATATAGGTGACATGTAAGAAATTGTAGCAGAAGAAATTCATGTAGACCGATATAGCTATCATATGGTATTGGGAAGTAATTTGTCTCCCGGGACATAATTATGAAAAAACAAATGTGATAAAAAGTATAGGCATTTGCAACAGCTAATGTGACACGCCTTGGAATGTGGAGTCGGGTGTATGGATGGTGTAGTCGGATGTACTTATGTAAGTGGAGACGCAAAACACATCGCGCTGGCTGATGAGTCATTGACAGAAATTTTACATTTCATTAATAAAAAATATATACTTATTGACCATAAAATTAAATGCTTAACTCGTGGTGGAACACATTCGCATGCGAACAAATTCGTGTTATTTATTGATTTATTTTCTGATTTATGCAGTACTTTATGCATATTCTTCGGTTTATTCTCTACCTATTTAATCGTATAGTTTGTCCAAACAGGGAAGATGGGTAAGAGGCACCGCTCGAGAACTCAACGATAGCCGCGTATCTGCCGTTAGCCATAACAGTACCGAGGTCGGGTATATAACATGAGCTTTAATGAGTCACGATGCCTAAATAATTATCATGTAAAAGTAAGCGCAGTTTGTAATTTTATTCGATTTTTGCCTTCTACTTGTGATTCCATTAAAAAAGTCTTAACACGACGGCGTTATGTCAACCAGTTGTGCAACACTTAGTGTGACACTCAAAAAAAGCACAGTTCAATTTTTTGCTGCCAGTAAGTGTTATATAACTAATTAACAAAAATCCGTCGTTTTTAGACTCTTTTTACATGAAATCACTCGTAGAAATAAAATTTGTAATAAAAAATTACAAATTACGCTAACTATAATGTGGTAATTTTTCAGAATGGAGTGCGATTCGTGACTCATTCGGGACGTTACATGAGTGCACGGATAAAATTTGGATGCAATAAATTTTATTGCATTATAACTTCAATAACTCCAATATTCTACATGATGGCACCTTCTGTTCTTGATTTTTTCATAGCATTTGAGTCAATGTCCCGTTACAATTGCAAAATATGAACGATTCCTGCCATTTCACACAAAATCAGTGTAAAAACCTAAATGTATCCCACAATGTATTTATAAGTTATACAAAAAAGAATATTATATTATTAAAAAAGAGCCGTGGTGTTGAATCATAGGAAAGACTAAAATCCAAAATATAATTTATGAATAATATATATGGGGTACCTGAGATGCACCACACAGTCGTTCGTGTAAGTTTTATAGGCGCAGTAACGGAAGGGTGAAACTGAGCAAGTGAATTAGGCCTTATTTTCCATGTGTAAATAAGATTATATTACTTATATTAAGGGGCTGATACGAAAGGGCGCCTTCCAATGGATTATTAATTAGCTAATTTTTTAAATACTAAAAACCGATGCCGACTAAAAACTAGGCGGATACTTAATGGTAGACAGTCTAAGTACGCATCCAAAAGCAAATGAGCAGTTTTAAATGGCATTTCATTTTTAAATGGATTTTAACATAAACCTCAATCATAAAACTAAACTCGTATTACAAACTCAATCTGATGTCAAATTAATTACAGGTCTTCAACTGCATTACCTCAGTACGTTTCCCTAGTCGAACCAAGGTGTGGTAAAATATGTTCTCACTTCCATGAACCATGGATACCATAATGTTTAACAGCTACATTAGACGTTTACATAATGAGTTTTTACCCTCACTACTGTGCCTACCCTCGGAGGATACGGAGAGTGGCGGAAAATGACTCCTAGCGCACGAAGTGGAAAAGCATTCAACGCAGTAGGTCAGTCGCAATTTGGATGACAAATGCTCGCGAGGGAATTCAGTTCTTGTGCAGCGGTCTATGAGTGAGTAACCAGTCACGCGTGATTCTTCTGCACGGGTTCACGTGAAAAAACAAGTGATTTTTCGTATCTCGCGTGCCCTTTCAACGGCGCGCCGTAGCAATCGCAGTGTCAATTTGCATCCGAAGTCGACCTAATGCTGCTGCCGTTTGCCCTGGAATTTTGCGAGCGCAGAAATCGCTGCGAACTATATCGAATCATATCCTCCAGAAGCAGTCTGCGTCGGTTTTGATCGATGGGGTATTCCCATAGCTGGATTTGAGAATTCATGAAGTGAAGTCGCCCGTAAAAGTGCCGCACATCGCTTTTGATGGCAATTTTCTTGTCTTGCGATTTGTTGTTACATTGCCCTTCAAAAGGAATATACGTTCTCGCCTCTGCCCTTTCTATCCTTTCTTCTTTACCATGCCTTCGTATGTTGATGCGTTTTTCTCCATTAGCGTTTAGGTACTCACATCTGCTTAGTTAGGGTTTATGTTATAAAGTAAACCACAAAAAAATACCCATGCCTGATTTTTCAATGTCTGGGTAGCGCTAACCATAAGATTATACAGATTTCTACTTCACCTAGTGGTGGCTGAAAATTCTGGTTGGTATGAAGTCTGATCTTTTACAGAAGCTAACCGGAACTTTCAACCACCTCTAGGTAAATTTGAAGTTTGTATTATCTTATTGTTAGCGTTAACCAAACATTTTAAAACTGGCCCTTAGTAACTTAACCAACAATAATTTCACCACTTAGTGCCATTTTCAAGGTCTGTCACGTAGCCAGTGTTTAATGTTGGCATAGGTAAAAATATTTCCACCGAGTTCGGCCTGATAGTCTCATTTCGCTGTGTCGCATAACTTCCAGAAGGAAAATATTAAGTGTTAATTATGTTCCTGCCTGTTCTTCCGCTTACTCCTGTAGTTTATTATTTACTATGCATCTCATCTAAATTGTATCAAGATTGTTTCTTTCATGTCAATATTCGGGTTTTAATTTCTAAAATAAAATTAAAAACACTTTTCGAAAGACATGGACTTAACAAATGGCAATATTTGCTGTTGGATCATGTGATCACTATCGGCAACGATTGGTAATAGGAATTTTTCAATGTTTTTAATGGCCTGCATGCATTAATTTTTATGCAAAGTGAATCGTGCTTCATATTAACCTCCTGGTCAGTAACTGGGTACCCGGGTATCCATTTCAGTTTCCCACTTAGAATTTACTAACTTTTGCTCAAAAAATGTTATGATCCCTTGGATCCCCAATAGTGAATTAGTTTGACAGTGATTCAATGACAGTTATTAACTTTAAAACTTGATACCTCCTCCGTTCAATGACTGGGTACCCGGGTACCTACTCATTAAGGTAATTGTGTATGAAAATCGGTATTTTACCCTTGACACAACATTTTTCAAAGTATATATGTAAGTTGACATTCGAGTAAATAATCAAATATACTGTTTGTAATTTCCTTCATTTAAACAATTTCACTATCAACAATATTAAAGGCAGTAGGTAAAAAAACATAATTATGTTTTTTTCATGATAGCTACTTTTCTCTTATTTGCAATATTACAGTTCCGAACAGGAAAAATATGAAGCGTTTAATTGTTATAAATAATAAAAATGTATTTACTTAGAACTCTCCCCACATATCATGGTAAAATACAAGGTTTATCACAAATATGAAACTCACGTACCGAAGATGACTTTCAAGTTTTGCGACGTTTTTTGAATTCGCTCTGGACACAAACATGGTATGCACCAGTAATCTTTTCCTTTCCCTTATCCTCTTGTGGCTCTTTGGCCTTTAAAGATATTTTTCCTCTCCGCATTTTCTTTTAACCCATTACCTCTTCTTTTCCAACCGTCGTCGCATGATGTTCTTTTGCGTCTACCTTTGGTAGATCCTCTTTGATGCCACTGCAAGGTGCCAGGATGTATCTGTTGATGGGATCAAAATCCATTAAACGTGGAGGATATGGGACAGGATTCAATCTATCCTTGGTCTGGTGAAAAAAGTAATGAGTTTTTATCCCCAAGTCCCAGATTTGAATGCCAGCGCAGCGATGGATTTTTCAGTCGTAATTCGATCCTTTCTTTGTATCTGAACTATAAATACGTCGCCTACATCACTCATTCCATCGAATAGAACATCAAGGCTCCTCAAGTTTCCTTTCGTTAACGATAGTTCATACTGCCACCGTGTTTTTCTCAGTCCTTTCTTCCATATTTCCTCATGTCTTTCTTCGTGGCGTGAATGACTTCATCGATCGATTGCATCCACCAAATATCACACCAAATAAAGATGAAGCGTTTTAAATGGGCCTTTCTTTATGTTGGCCCTTTGAGCGCAATATTTTTCGCTGTTTTTGTTTTTCATTCCCCTTACATAAAGAAGAGTGGCGCAGTGGAAGCGTACTGAGCCCATAACCCATAGGTCCGTGGATCGAAACCACGCTATGCTAAACACATTTATTTAGTCCTTTGTAATTGATGTGTGCTGTTTTTGGACCTCATTAAATACAGACTGCTTTCGAAAAGAAATGCAATTGAATTTCCGCGCCGCTCGTATAAGGAGTGGAATCAAACCACGTGGAGTAGGTGGGGTGGGCGCTAATATTTACCGCAAAATCAGTCTCAGTGCTTTTCAAACTAAGTGCTTTTCAATGAAATAGCTAGGACGTCAGTTATTGTAATCCTATGCGCGCCGACCGTGTCACGAAAAATGTTTAATCGAAAATCGAGCAAAGTTTTTTATTTCGTACCAAACTGATAACATTCGACGAGTAGACAAACAAAATGATAAGTTAGCCTAACAAGGGCTCGGTTTTGTTGTACGCACACGCTTTGAGGTGGTTAAAGGCCTTAAAGGAGGGCCGGGAATGGCCTCACGGCCAAAAAGGCGAGACTGAGCGTATTGAAAGTAAAATCGGTCGTCTTTGCATCGTCTTTTTTCACAGCAAAGGAGTGGTCCATAAGGAATTTGCTCCTCGAGAACATACAGTCATCGCTGCCCATTACATGTATGTTTAATAGATACATAAGTTCCTGCGACACTCGGTGTCTTTTTTCTATCCATTCATCCTCTTCAACCTCTCTTTCCATTTCCTTCCGTATCCCTTAAGGGTAACGAATATTTCTTAGAGGGAAAAATTTCATTAAGTACTTATTTGTTTGCGTACCAAAGTAACATCTCTGTTATGTCAATATTTAAGTTTCATGTTTAGAAGCCATTTAATTACTAATTCCTTGCTAATGCAGTGGAGGGTTTTTTCTATGCTTTATTATTCATCATTGAATGTCACTTCCTGCGTCTCTCCCAACCTCAAAGAAATACACAATGAATCAATGGGCTCAATCAAAGGTTTCATGGCATATGTTTACAGTGAAACGAATTTAGAGAAGAAAAGATTTTTTCACTTACACTTCTTTTGTAATCTTTTAATCATATTATGGCGCTAATATTTTCACTTAATTGCCCTGACCTCAGGCTGAAAACGTATATTCTATTTAATCACTTGATCTTTCTAATCCATCACCTGCTTGTACCTGGATAAGTAGATAGCTCCATAAAACCCATTTTTCATGCCATAGGGCGTAATGCCAATTGGAATCCAATTCCTTAACCTCCGGGTAAAACATTGCTGGACGTTGGTACAAATAATTTTTTTTGTAATTTATTTTTACTATTTTCATTTTCTTTCTCACTAGGCTAAATATGTTGGGCTGAGCTCTTAATGGTGGAACCACTCACGTTTGATATAATTTGATTGCCAGTTTATTTTTCCTTTCTGTGAGTTTTATTTCACCATTAATTCATGAATTTTAATTTTATTTAAATTTTTTACTTGAATACGGATAACTTTATTCCTTGATTCCGAGCAGTTTGAAACAAAAACAAAAAAGATTCTATTATGTTTTACAGAAATGTTTGATATTTAAAAAACTATGTTCTACGTACTAAATGTTTATGGGGATGTTCTGTGTATGAAAAATTGAGTAAGTTACCTAAAACAAATTTCGTACCCATCACCTGAGGAGATAATACAGTTGTTTTCACTCTTGATAATGCAAAGCAAGGATAATTTTAAAACCGTCGTATTCTTCTTGGGTAATCATTCACTCTCAAATAAGCAAAATATGCGTTTTGTATGCACTATGTATGATAGTTATAAACTTCCTGCAACCGTGTTTGAAAATATTCCACGTATGACACACATTTAAAATAACAAGATTTCATTTTTGTATACAAAGGGAGAGTCTATACTTTTTTTTCAAATTTCCGCCATCCCTGCTTGACTCACCATTAATCATCTCCATGTGTAGGTATTCAGGTAAAGGGACGGGTTTATGCAGTCTTTTATTTTTCCATGCGTATCCAAGGCTGGTGCCTTTATCTACATGTCACCATGCGATTCTATTAAGGGATACCAGCCATGAAAATTGAATATTGGCTGGGTGCAGGAGGAGCAAACTGGAAAAGTTTTTTTTTCTTGTTCACTGGTTTTGTTTTTGTCACTGGTAGATTATGGATACCAATTTCCTAACATTGGCCTACTAAGATTGTCTAAAATCATCCAAATAAAATCGGATTAAAAATATTTGTGAGATGTTCATGGTGGAAAAAAACCAAGTACTGTTCCACAAACTTTTTATTTATTTGCCGTCAAATAGTTTCAATGTCTTTACCGTCATTATCAAGACAATCAGCTTGTTTGTTCTGATCTTCAACTGTTTGTCTTCATAATGACGGTATAGACGTTGAAACTAGTTGACAGCATATAAATAAAAACTTTGTGGAACAGTACTTGGTGTTTTTTCCACCATAAACGTTTCATCGTTCCATCAAGTAACGCCCAAATCAGTTGATTTTATATTTGTGAGATATCAGTACCCTGGTAGTTATTCTGAACCAGCAGTAGACTTATAAATAATAAAATTTATACTTCCAGGCCTCACCTCTTCAATATATTGACTTTATTTTTAGCAACAATAGATTCACAGTGACGTGTTTTTACTCATGAGGATTAATACTAAATTATTAATTATTTTTTGTAAACGTATTGTGTTTGAATTCGTTTCGTTTAAATTATTTTTTCTATTTGGTATAGCTGGAAGTGGAATTAGTTTCAAACTAGTCACTATTACAAATATCAAATTCTGCAATTCTGCACCGGGCTCCATTTCCTTATAATGGCATAGTTTTTGAGCTTTGAATATCTTGAGATATTACGTAATTAAAGCACTGAAGAAATCATTAATTGAGAATTTCGACTCTTGCGCAGATGTTAAATTGCATTCTACGACGATTTTCACTGATTTACAGAACCTACAGGTACCAGTGGTCAACAACTCAATATTCAACACTTATGCATTTAGGCCATTTAGGCGCCTGAGACACGGCTATCCGGCGTCGCACGAACCTGGAACTGTTTTTATAATAATTTTTCCTTCAATTCGCACATTTCGAGACCTTGAATTATTAAATCAGATCATTTTTTTTAAATAAGTGCCGGCCGGCCTAAGTTACCATTGATTCAGTAAATATTTTATATTTGTTTTATTTGACTATTTAGGTATTTTTTCATATTTTTTACTGTGCTCCCAGTTGGTGATAAGGAAATAAACAGGTTCACATCGGAATATGGAGAATAATGCGTAAAACTAAATCAGAAGTAGTGGCTATTGCGGAAACGTTGCCGCCCGAAAGATTAAGGTTCAATTATTATGAGTTCGTTTTCTTAAGATCAATAACTTATATGAAGTGAATTCTGATGTGATTTAGCCTATATTGCTATATTGAGCAGTGTTTTGTAGAAAAGCAAAGTAATTTTCTTCCAACCATATAATGGAATTCTACAAAGTAAAGGCCTCAACAATTAAGTGCATATATTGAGCAAAATCACTAAGTGGTCCTCATCCCGATAGTAAGTTTGAAGCCGTTCCTTTAACCTTTGGCGCAAGGGTCAAGGTCACTCCTTGCATATTCCATTCTGTTCAATCCGCAACAAGGAAAAAAGGCCGCAATTGCCTTCGCGCTGACTTCGTAAGAGACTGTGCATTTTTCATGGAATCGGTCCCTTCATTCAAGCAAAACGTCCTTCCCATTAAAAGAGGGAAGAAGTCCCGTAGAACATGCGGCCCAGTGAAGCAGTTAAAAGGTCTAAAGGTGAAGTCGGCTTCGTCTTGGTTCGTAGTAGTCGTTTTATCTATCCCAACGTGATTTCGTTATTTCTTTTAGCTAAGTCAATTAAGTGAAATATTACTGACGTTTTTGTTAAATTTACCGGCTAGAACTTTGGATTTTGACGTCACGGGTATGAGTAAAAGATAAAATACAATCATTATCTAATTTCGACGAGCAACGGTAGCGACAAATTATTTCTTTGCTTTTATTCTTGCTTAATGAAAAGGATCAAACTTATATTATTTCTTCCGCGTCTTCCGCGTTGATTCATCTTCTTGACGACAGCTTCACCGGCATTCCAGCTGGCGTCTTTAGGTTTGTAGTGTGTCACTGACTGACGTGGAGGACAACCCGGTAACCTAGCTGCGCCTACTGTACCACTCTGCAGAAGTCCCATCAACGTGAAAAAACTCTGAACGCCTTTTTGAAATTCATGCCCATGGTAGTTTACAACGTTAGTCGAGACATTGTATTTACGTTATCTTACGAGGGCGGTTTTTTTTCAGCCTCCGATGGGTCATGAACAGAAGGCAAAGTGATTGATTAAAAATAATTTCGTAGCTAAATGCTGAGCACACTCGTTGTGTCCTTTGACATAATCACCGGGGCCATTGAGGAAGTTGTCTTGCCTGTGGACAAGCTCTACTATACCTTCTTCACAGGATGTTGCCGCCAATGGCTTCCTATGAATTCCATCTTTGTCCTGAAGCTCATTGCCCGTTTTAAAACGCTTTCCTCCTTGACATATCTTCATTTCAGCGTAAAGATGGAAGTCCTCCAGCATAAGGTCGGCATTGCACGGCGGGTGATCGAAAATTTCCCATTGAGTTTACTCAAGGAGCAGTTTGGCTGCATCAGCGCTGAGATGACGGGCGTTGTCATGGATTAGAACACTTCCAGAAGTCAGCATGTATTTTCTTTTGTTTTGTGAATGGGAATGGACGGAATCTTTCACGCGGCTTCACTCTCCAGCCACATTGCAATAAATAAAAAATCCCTTCTATCAGCATAAAGCTCAGGACATGTCAATGCTGAAACCATTCGGGCAGTTGCCCTATCTGCGCAGTATCCGCCTGTCGCTTGTATGGTGTTTTTGCTGAGCGATCGGAGGCTGAAAAAAACGGCACTCGTATTATGATAGATCGTTTAATAGAATTGAATCAGGCGGGAGATGGACTTTCTCGGGGTAGTGGTATGTTCAAATCTGCAGAGTAAGAGCCAGTCAATAAATTGCATCGCATTCACCTGAGTGGCAGGATTTTATTCACCACAAGGATATGGAAGTATAAATTATGAACTTAAGCATACGAGTCTCATATTTTCGTTATTACACTGTTCTGCAAAAAAATAGTTCAAAAAATGCCCTGCTACAATTTAGGGTGTTTCTGGCTAATTTTTGGTCGCGGAATCCGAAAATGACCTCCGTTTTTTTTCTATCACCCTCCATTTTTACGCAACCCCTAAATTGGGGAAAACAACCCCTTATCTAAACTTATCGCTTTTCAAGGGACTTTCTCTAATGCTATCTGCTTCTGATTGAAAAAAACTGACGTTTTAAGGCTATTAGGGTCAAGAGAGAGACAAACTCTACTGGGATTGAAAAGATATAGGGGGTGAAAATTGAAAAAAAAAACTTTAAAAAACATTAAAATAATAATTTTTCTTAGTTTTTTACGACATATGATATGGTAGCTAATGGAGAAGTTTTTAAGGGATGAATACACTGTTCACCCCCCTATTTTGTAAGGGATTAATATAACCTTAAATATAAGCGATAAGTTTAGATAAGGGGTTGTTTTCCCCAATTTAGGGGTTGCGTAAAAATGGAGGGTGATACAAAAAAACGGAGGTCATTTTTGGATTCAGCGACCCAAAATTAGCCAGAAACACCCTAAATTGTAGCCAGGTATTTTTTGAACTAATTTTTTTGCAGAACAGTGTTATTAGTTCAAATATACTCAAATGGTTCAAAAAAATAATGCTGTAAGTATGTGAGATTCTGAAGCTGAGAAATGCTGTGGTTGGTGGGAAGAGGACTGGGAGGTGTTTTGAGGATTACGTGTTCCTTAGGGATCATATTCTACTTGTTTTCTGCCTGTCGGTACATATATGGGTACAAGCATATAATTCTTTAATTTTTTCAAAATATTATTCGCATAGTACAGTAATACGAGTATGGAATGCGTACATTTGTCTACAGAGATTGGGTATTGACCCGAAGCGTACGAAAATCATGGAGTAGTGAAATGAGTAATTTGTACGAAAATAAGATACCACATATAATTTCTATTTACTATTCGATATTAGGTGAACAATTCCATTCAAATTTATTTTGAATTGAATGAAATTATGTATTGTGTGGGATTGATATCTACATTAAGTATATGATCAATTTAGTTCACTTGGACTGACTAGAAAAATCCTTCTTACCCGCTCTTACTTTTTGTATACCTGTGTATGTGGTCATGCATTTCCAGAATATATTACGGTTCCTACGTTCACTTTATTTTGTGAATTACCATCTGAAAGAGTTTTGTTAGCTAGACTTTACTGATGAAATTTTGAGCCATGAAATGCCCTTGGATTATGCATGAATCTTTTTCAAACACCCAAGTTTACATGTTTAAGTTGAAAATATTTGGGAAAAAACGACAAAGAATGAGAGAGTTCGAATTATAAGATTGAAGTCTCTATATCAAAATGTTATTGCCATGAAAAGTAACGTGAAGGAATATTTTTTGAACGATAATTATATTTTATTTTTTAGATGCAGATTATCTTTAGGTGACGTATTATAGAATCGTCCATTAAATGAAAACATGAGCTTTATCTCGTACGTAATTCGGTTACGCGCCAGGTCTATAATTCGGCTTCACGTGCCATTCATTCAGAGGGCCACCTCTGTGTTTACACTCATGAATAACTTACCACTGCGTCCTCTGTGACCGGCGTGAAAACTCGCTCAAAGCCGACTGCAGCGTGTCGTAATATGCAGCCGTGGATGTGCAACTATCAATTTTGTTCTGGCAGTTCCAGTGAAGCGGAGGCACTAAAAATAAAAAAGTAGTTAAGACTAACAAACACTGGGTTGCACCGATTTGATGCACCGTCTTCTTTCAGTATAGTCTCTTAAATTTATTACTAGCAGCGCCAACCTGCCTGTTTCACAGCCAGGTTGACTCTGCTGCGCTATCGGCCGTTGCCTTTTTGCCTATTGTTGTGGCGCTGTTGTCTGTCATAGTGTTGCATCTGTTGCTAGAGGGTGAATATGGAATTCTATGCAATAAGCCATCTTCAAGGTGTGGTCTATGTTTTTGTCATGAGAATCATGGCCCAATCGCCAGAATCATAGGTCAATTGCGAGAAGTGGTCACTGGGGGTTTGAGGGACATGCACTTAACTGTGGGATGCCATTGCCTGCCTCTCCTTTGCTAGAGTTTTGCAAAGCAGAACCACTGCAG
This sequence comes from Ischnura elegans, assembly GCF_921293095.1. Lineage (NCBI taxonomy): Eukaryota > Metazoa > Arthropoda > Insecta > Odonata > Coenagrionidae > Ischnura > Ischnura elegans. Next base: position 44,171,941 of record NC_060255.1, on the reverse strand, counting down.
AGGGGAGACAGGAAGTTACCCTTTTTTACCCTGAGCTCCTTCTTTGAGATATTAAGTTTCAATATTTCTCATTTAAATAACGCGAATATTTTCCACTCAATCATAATGGTCATGGAAGCTACATATTTCGCCATTTACCGTCACAACGCAAGAGAACACGTAGTTTAAATCTGTCGTAAATAGAACTGGAAATGTATACATTTTTGATGTTACTCAGAAGAAACATTGGCTTGCTCCCGTTTAGTGTGCAGGCTGCTTGTGGTCCCTTTTTACACTTTTTTTGCCCGCAACTTTACGCAATGTCGAGCTTCAGCGCTGGGACCAAGTTCGCGATGAGCGTGCAGAGATTCTGCGTCGAAAGCACCATTCCCCATCCCTGTAGCACTTGATACGACTGAAATAGACCCTAAGGCGTGACTGCGCAAAACGCAGACAGACTGACACGCTAAAAACTTCAAATATATAGATTACCATTCAATTTTTAAAATTTTTTTCCACACAATTGAACTGGATAGGACGCAAAGACAGTGGCGGATTCAGGATAGGGACAAAGGGGGCCAAGGCACTCCGGAGGGTGACCTCTCTGTGGGAGTCTGGGAGTACGAACATTTTGAGAATGTCTATGCTGGTAGCAACACTTTAACACTAGAATGACCGGGGTAAGCTGCATAATTAAAATGACCGCCAGCGGACAATTGACCGTTCGGCCTTTTCTTGCGCTCATCATTCTTTTTCCTTATTAATTTTTACCTAACGAGTGCAGAAGTGTTCTGATTATGTTTTACGGTCAAATACAACGTTAGGAAAAAATTTAATATTGCAAAAATAATTAATTAAAGCTAAAAAAGTTTATTGTGAAATAAAAATGTGTCTCACTTACATGGTTAAAAAATAATACGTCATGTGTTTCAAAACACAGATAGCATTTTAAAACATGTTATTTGATTTTGATTTCTTGGCTGAAAACATGTATCATAGAATAAAAATGAAAAATACAGCATTAAAATGAAGCACTACAAATTCGTTCTCAAGGTATGTATTTCTTTACTCTCTTAGCAGGTTTGCAAATTCTCTGATTGCATTCACGGCGTTCACACATATATTTGGGAGACAAACATCTGTTTAAAATTAAATAATTTTCCTGGGGCATCGAAAAACATTAATTTTTGCATTTGTAAATTTAAAAAACGTGAGATTTTTTGGGTCGAAAACCGTGGTGTGAAGGAGATGCAAAATGCCGAGATCGGCCCTCCCGAATATACCAAGTGGAATCTAGGTGAAACTGTCGTCATCCAATGACAAACAACGCGACGAAAACACAAAAGATCAACGAATCAAGAACGGCACGGTAAATTACGAGACAACAAAAGAAACAGCGCGTTGATAAGTAACCAAATTGTGGAATTAGACGCTTATTTGAATCTCAAGGAGATAGAAAAGAAAGATTTCGGATTGTGTCGGTATGTATTTCATTTTATCGATCCTCTGATTCTATGATTAAACCCAAGCGTCTTAGTACGATGTATTCTAGAGACCAAGTGCGACGAAACAATGAGACTGACATAGGGAGAGCCGATCGATCCAGAAATATGTACGTATAAACACGTTCAATGATCGCGTTGTAGAAAATATTTATGTAGCGTGCAGAACGGAGGAACACAAATGAAACCATCAGAAGAAGCGACGATCACGGGATAGGAAGACTGCGTCAAAGCAAACGAGTTGACGGGGAGGTGGTTGGAAGTATGCATGAAGATTATATGACACTGGTAACGATCACCAGAAATGCCTCTTGAGCGACAGACCGCATCAATTTCGGGGAAGAAAAAACAACACACACCTTTATGCTTCAACCGGTGAAAAATTCATCTGCTATAATCTAGGAAAATCCTTTATGCTTTGTCGTACATTAAATAAATTTCAATCTTCCAATCAGCCGAGTACGAAAAAAGTTTTCATTGAATTTGTTGGAAAAACATAGTTCATATTGGAGGATTTAGGAGAATTTCACCAGGTCAGGTGAACCGTATGACCACAGTGTGGACTGAACTACGGGAATTGGTGAATGCAGCATCTTTGACAGTGACTGGCATGCAAGTTGTAATACATCGCGGAAAGGCTATTCCCCGGGCGCTCACGGACAGCAAAGGAATCGGGGATGCGGCGTCGCGCAGTGGGCAGAAATCAGAAAAGACAAAATTACAAAACGGCTTTTTCTGACTTACGAATTTGAAACTTAGCTGGTATCCACAAAAATGATTGAATTGTATGGATATGTACATGTCATTTGACAGGTCTTACCCGTTACTGAGATACAGAGGCACAAACGTGAGAAAATTTCCATAAAAACACCCGTCTTCAAATTTCTCTGAAAATCTTCCAAGATAAGTAGATAAGTAGAAGTTAAGGTAGATTCTTGCGGAATAAAAGAACACATAATCTGCAGCCTTGGTGTTTTTATGTAAATTTCCATAATCTTAAATAATATAATCGATTAGTTCTTACCATGCAGTTTCAATATGGCGTACACTGTTGAGGTGTACATTTGAAATTAGTTTGCGACGCCGGAAATTACGTTGATTTTTCGATCGCGCGGCAGGGTTCGTCTCCGCACGTCGGGAGTTGGATTAGCCGCGACGCGGTAAGATTATTGAAACTATGTGGGCCTTAAAAGCTCAGCATTCACCGTTTTTAAGTTTTGCTTCAAGAAAACGATTTTTAAATAGTCTATGTCGAAGACAGTGGAGGATTTTCAGCCGAGGTAAGCGCACGTTTCATTGAAGTTGAATTAGTTTTCTTTAGATACGATTGAAGACCATGCTTCTATTTTAAGCGTTCAAACCTCGAAAAAGTGAGTGACTATCGAATGCTTGGTAGGCTTACTAGCGACTTTTTACGACGCAACATACCTTGATTTTGCTTATCGATGGCTGAATTCTAACAACACGTATCTCAAAGTTTGACCGGTTTGAGACAGGTATCTTAAACAAAGTGTAATGACGTTAAAAAATGAAATCCAAGCAAAAAAATAACTCTTCGTTTGCAAATGTATGCTTCTTTTTCAGTTTTATGAATTTTTGGTTTTCAATTTCAGTGTACAATTAAAAATATAAATCGTTTCTTTTGCTCTCCTGAAATTTTGCTATTTTTTAGATACTTGATGTTATAACTTATCCATCTTTATGAGTCTCTCCGTAACATAAATTGTAAAATCATACGCAAAAACTGTTTTAAGAGCATAAGAGTCAAACTTGAGTAGTATTCATGTGCGGTTAAGTGCACGCTATGATATTTTACGAAATTGACGCCAAGGATCGGTAAAGAGTGCTAAATGACGGTATAAAATACAAAAACAGTCAATTGACCGCTCGGGGTCATTCTAGGTAAAAGCTGATATGTCTATGAACATGAAGTTTTTCCCCAAAAAACTTCATTCTTCAGGTCATTTGTTACAAAAATTAAAATTCAAAAACTTTCAGGGTTATTGATCGGAAAATAACGAAATGGTGCGCGAAAGAAAAACGCGAACGGCCAATTGACCGCCCCCGGTCATGCTAATGTTAAGGTGCCGTGACCGCGTGCCCTAGGATATACAAAGCGGAATACACGAAGTCTGGTGCTCTTGCGGAGATCTATTCATTGGCCAAACATCAAGGGTCATGAAATACGGAATGAATTAACACCGAAGGGACACCAAAAATAGAAAGTTTCACTTATCCACCATCGCCGAACACTCATGGAAAGGATCAACGCACAATAAGGGATGCTAAACTCATCACTAGAGAGAAGCATTACTATCCCCGACTAAGGGGCGCAGCTAGGAATTAAGGCTAGATGGGTTTTAGGTGCAACTAATACTGCAGAGTCTGGGGGTATAGAATACCCGCCAAGGTTAGCAGGAGTAGCGGGGGCTCTCCCCCAGAAAAAAATAACATAAATGGTTCAAAATGGTGAGTGTTACGGCTTTCTGAGGGATATTTTATGAATCTTTACGCTATTATTTAAGTATTATTAATCCAATTAGGTAAAATGAAACTTTTTTAAAAAAGATTTTGTTTTTCACGATATAATTATGAACCGATCGAGAAGAAAAATAATTGTTGGTTAAAAACAGGTGAGGCACACCCTATTGAAATCAGTGGGTATTTATTCTAGGAAAATATTGAAGCATCTTAAATTTACAGGGTGAAATGGAGCCTTATATTTCAAATAACCTTTAAGAAGTCGCTGGCAAAAATGTAGAGTGGTTTTAGCGTCGCAGCGGCCCTTCAAATCTCATGGTATTGAGAAGGCTCCGCTATTTCGTACAGTATCTCCGTATTTAGAAAAAACTACGCTATTATTTTTTCCAAATATCTTATCTACTGGCACAGTCGTGAAAGCTCGGAATGTTTCGCGTGGCGTCGCGGCAATAGGTGGGACCTGTGGCGCTAGGGATGTGGGATGGGGAGACAGAGAGAGGCGGGCGTTACCATGTTTTCTCCAAAAACTTGGTCCGTGCAGAGGGTTAGAAACCGTCTTCTCACTTGGCAACACAGCTAACTTACTTACTAAGCCTACACCTAGGAGGTCTGAAAGCGACTGAATTTCCCGGAGATTAGGTCCCGCCTATAACATGTTGATTGGTTTTCAGGTAGCCTCTCACTCGCAAAGACATCTAATATGAACTCTAGCAGCTTATAGACCAAAATGGAACTTATATACGGGATATCCTTCGTATTTTCTGCCTCTAACATGTGGTAATGACATGCTAGAACGATAACGATAATATATAATAGAGTAATAATGAATGAGCTGATAGGAGATTAAAAATTACAAGAGGAGACAAAAATTGTGATCGTTGCGCTATTGACATTGAATAGCTCGTATTGTCTTCATCTATTTCTGTATATTTTTTCCTCATCACGCCTCAGTCTGTGAAATATCGTTTCTTAGGCATTGACTATAGTTTTCTTCTCATTTTAATTTTAAGCGTTATAATTTAATTTTAATACCTTTTTCAATGTTTTCCAAGAAAATAGAATTAATAAGTATAGGCCGCGTATTTAATTTTAATCGAGTTTCTTTTGACCTACCGAATAGAAAGTAGGAATATAGATTACATGAAGATCAGAAATTAAGTTTTTTAAATACATATGTGAATCTATTATGAGGGCTAAAAATAATTACAATGACATCTGTTGATTGGCTGAAATTGAAGTTGACTGAAATTTTCTTATCTATTTCATTTTCTAAGGGAAAAACTTTGTCCATGTTTGCCCATGAAGTATAATTATTTATATTGGCCATGTTAAATACTGGCTAATACGAATGGAGAGTTTCATTTTCTGTGATGAATAGAAAATAGGGTATAGAGAATGGAAAGTTAACAAATTAAGTTTTTAATTGTTTTAAAATAATTATGCGAACCTATCGTGAAGTTTAAATACAGCTACGATGGCCTCTGTAGATTGGCTGTCTTTAAAGCTATTCTACGCCACTAATCGAGCCGTTATCATCATGGGACAGCTTTAGTAGAGAGATACCTTTCAATCGGGATATCTTATAGGCAATTTGTGATAAGATCTGGTTACGTAATGCATGTTACGGTGATAGTGATGACTTGCACTAAAAATTAAAGTCCGCCTCGTAAAATAGCGAGCGTGATAATAGAGTGAGATCGAAGAAAATAGCGTTTGAAGCCGAGAATGATTATGAAAAGTCAGCAGATTTTCAATCTCTAGCCGAGTTGAAAATTAATAAAAAATAATAATTCGACACCCATGTAGAGTTTTCTGGCAGCTTCGATATTAACACCACCACCAACAACCGAATACCACCCTTTCCCCTCACGCCTTGTACCGGCATCCTCACGGCGGAAAAAAAATCATCGTCAGCTTTTCTAGAGGAGGTCGCTTGCAAAGACTCCAATCTCCTAACCCTTGCTAAAAAAACCAGCACTTTTTTCCTTGGTATTACTCCCTCCACGGGGAACCGAAGAACTCTCTTTATAAGGAAATAAAAATAAGAAAAAACATATTCTTTCTCCTTTGAAAAAAAAAGACTTGATTCGATCCTCCAGACTTGCCGAAATTTTCGCCCCATGTCTATGCCTTCGTTCAACTTTCTTTAAAAAAAATTAATTTTTATTGAACACCCTCACAGCTCTTCGGTTCCTTAACTCTTCCCTTCCTTTGCCTGTCTTATTCCTTTTCAACGGAATCAAGACTGCCTTTCACTTGTCAGGTCGCTCCTTCTCACACCGTCCTCAGCTTCCTCTCAAGATGGACCAGCTTCTTCCGAAAGCCACTTCCATCATCGCCTCTTCTTGGGTCCGATATACCGATTGGAAGGAGAGCGAACTAGTCCACTTGTAATAACAATGAAAAAAGATCTCGCACCCTTTTGACACTAGTTTTTTTTCTGAAAATGCCTTCCAAATAATGGTAATGAAGGAGCCTTGTGGTCTATTTGATAGGGACTTAGCTACTGACCGATTTATTATTTATTATTAATGTATTCTAACGATTAAGGTAGGTTTCCATGGAGTGCTTAAGAAGCATTCTAGCAGCCTACCGTTCCTTAATGTACTTTCCTCTTCAATTCACATTCCTACCTTTCATTTTATCTAAAAAATACTATGCTCTTCCTTACTTTCCCTAGTTTACCTGACAATCTATTCTTTAACACTGTTTTCAACATGCCCTCCTCACTAGGTACTCGCTCCATCCACACCTTCCGTCTCCTCCACATCTTATCAAGAGGCTGTCTCTCCTCACCCACCATGTCCAGCACGTCTTCGTTCCTCCTCCTCTCCATCCACTTCACTTCGTCCATTGTATACCACACCCACATCTCGAAGGCTTCCTATTCTCTCTCGTCCTCCTTCCTTATAATTCAAATGCATTTATTACACAAAAGTGAACCACTGTCTCTCCTCTCAGTGTCTCTCCTCACCCACCATGTTTAGGATTCTGTTTGTTCCTCCTTCTTTCAGTCCACTCTATCTTCTCCACACCCAAACCTCGAACGCTTCCAGTCTTCTCTTGTCCCCTTTCCGAAGTGTCCATGTTTCCGAACCGTAAAACGCTACACTCCAGACCAGACTTTTCACTAACCTTTCCTTTAAACTCATACGGAATGAGCCTCTCCTAAACTCCTTCCAGTCCATGTACGCCTCCTTTGCTGACGCAATTCTCTTTCTGATAACCTTACCGACCGTAGAAGTCCGGTAAAACTCCTGGGTGAAACTTCGCGAATTCTTCTCGTGTTTGGCGCTGGGGAAGGGTTTTTACCCCCGAAGTTTCGATGAGTATGACGCGATGTTTCACCTCTCATCCTTGGAGCAATTCATCGAAACTCTGGCTTACATATCCGCCGTCAAATCCAACAATATTCAACGAATTTTATTCATCGGGGAAACATAGCCTATTATATCGGATGCAGACTTTGAACTAAACTTAAGCCCGTCGAAAAATAAACTAAACATTTAAAGCGTCTGATACGACGTTTTTGTCCTTCAGTTGAATAGAACGTTAACAAAATTTCAGTATTTATATTGATAGCCGGCGAATTACATAGCGTATCCTGTTAATATATGGTATTGTATTCGAATGTCATTAGTTAATTTTTTTAATCGGCCTTAAAGTCTAATTAAAAGCGTATTTCTATGATTAGTAAACTGTTTTTGTCTTCTCTCATAAATTATTGAAAGTCTCACTCCTTGTAACTTCGGCAACCAGTAACCAAAGAGTTTTTTTACATTATGTAATTTTTTTGCATATTAACTATTTTGCCCGTTACATGAAATCATTTCATTTCAATTAGTTTCTTTATTAGATTTCAATGTAACGGGTCCGCAAGATTCGCGTCCTCTGGCCACTGAGTTACACACAATTTTAGAGACTTCATATTCGTCATTTAAAAGCATTTCATACATATTAATCACGCATTAGATGCACCAAATTCTTCTGCAAAGAACTGTTGCTTGGAATATTTAAAACGGATCACTTTATATTTTCTAAAAATCGAGCGCTCAGGATTGTGAATTCACGCTATTGTGAGGTCGTTCTTTCCAATTCTGTCTGGTAGGTTTTTTTTACTATCGTGAGCCTTGTTGCTTGTGGATATCCCAATAGAGGACTTCATAGTCATAATTTGTCTTCATACATAAATACATTATTATCATAATTACAGATTCTTCCAATGTTGGGATAAATGTTAAAACAGTTGCAGTAAAGATAATTTTTTTGCGAAAAGGTATATATTTTCCTTGGCCTAAAATGGGGTTGTCGGAAATTAGAAATTGGGTTGCGTACTATAAGATTTGAGTCACTTAATCGCTGAATAACTACTTAATAACTCTTAGAGTACCATCATGCCGTCTATATCGGTGAAATGCACCGGCTGAATGACGAATGCCTTGAGAACGCTCTGCAAACTATTTATCCATCCATCCTTAGTGAGGAGTTTGTATTTGATTCATCCTTCTGAAAAATAAATTTCAAAGATGTGCTCCCCACTATATGCGCAATTTCTACGACCCTAATGACTTGTAATCCTAAAAAATAAAATACCATCATCGTCTTTTCGCATTCCTAATGAGGCCACGAAGTCATGTCGCCGTGGTTTAATCTCCTCTATATCTGCGACAATTGAATAATACACAATCAATCCAGAACCTTTCCTGAACTTCTCATTCATGAAGAGTTAAAATACCTCCCATTGGAGTAGATGTATGAATAGGAACGATGAATGGAAATGAAGTTGCTTTAGGGGGATTGAAGGAAGGTAACCTCGAATAAATGGGCAATAAGGCGTCTCTTGAGCGCAGTAGTAATCATCGTACACGAATACCATGGGGAATATTTATGTTGAATGCGTGAAATTAGGATCGTTGTAAATTGAAATGAGAGTGGTAAGTAAAACTTTAAATCGATCTTCTATTTTATGAGTGGTGTATGAATTGAAAAGAGTAAATATTTTGGTGTCGTGTAAGCAATAGCTCCTATGTTGTGGTAAATTTTTTGATGAATCGAAATTCTTCATTTCACATTAAAATATAAAAACTAACTACATCCTTTACCTCTCTGTTTATCTATCCATATTTTATTTATTGCGCGTGAACAGAATCATCTCCGCAGCTCTGTTAGTTCAATATGTAGTTGAAAAATTATGTGCAAAGTTTTACTATTTCAGCATACATAAATGCATAGCTAAGTTATAATTATGTTTAAGTTTTAGATGATTCAGTTTTTTACCAGTCTGAAATATTGAATACTCATATAATTTTAAATGTACAATAGTAAATCATGCAACCTGGGTAGGCTTTGATATTAAGATTGAGGAATTGAAAATTATTGCATGGAAAAACGAAATGTCTTATCATTTAATTGATGAATATATTCGATGACATCACTCTAGAGACCGTCAGTTATATCAAAATTGAGGTAGGCGATTGTTCCATTCACTAAAGTTACTCAATACTATAATCACAGCATTACTCTTAGCGGCTAAAATGTACAGTACCTATAATTAAGATATGAATGACGGTATTAGGGGCCGGTACTACGATAACAATCCTAGTCTGTAAACTATCCTCATATAAGATATATCTCTTGCTCACCTGGGACCCGATGCATAATCGTTACTTGAGGTAGTTACTCAAAAAATATGTTCTTATCTTTCTTAATATCAAAGGTGTATACCAAGGCCAAAATTTCGTATGGCAGCACCGGGCACTTTGCGGATACATTTTTACGCAATAACAAAATCACTAGGTTATTCTTAGCAACTAAACTTTATAGTTCCTGTAATAGGGGTCTGAATGACGAGTTAGGGGTCGGTACTCCGATGACCACCGTAGTCCTTACTTGTCTGTAAACTACCCTCATATGAAATAATTGTCTCTTACTCACCTGGGACCCAATGCATCATCGTTACCTGGGGAACTTACTTTAAAATTTTATATCTTTTCTAATATCAAAGGTATGGACCGAGGAAAAAATTTTGTGTGGCAGTATGGGGCACTTTGCAGATGCATTTTTGGTGAAATTCAAAGAGAGAAAGGCGCCCAAGGCTTTGAAATATGAAACATCTTAAACGTAGGGGCCCAAGTAGGCAGAATGGATGCCGTTCTCAAAAGGCCGGCAACGCTATAAATCCCTTAGACCTTTTTCTCCGCATGACCCTAGGCCTTCCCAAGCCTTTTACTCCTTTTTCCTTCTTTACATTTTATTCTTTTTCTCCAGCAATGCTTGCACGAAGCCCCCATTTACACCACTTTGGCGTCCAGGAAACTCAAGAGCTTTGATCCAAACTCTCAGATACCCTTGGAACCTTTTTCCGACCTTCCGAATGAAATTATTGCCAACGAGTGTTTGAAAAAAAAGAGAGGAGGGTATAAGTTACCCTATTCCAGTAATGGAGGCTCAATTTGATTTATTGAATTGTGAGAAACTCACATGGTAAAGGAATCGATTGCGACGCTGAAATTTTGATGTATCTAAGTCACCAGTGATGCCTGTAATATTCGTTGGGTCCTATTGCAGGAAAGTCACGACACTAGAACACCAAACGTTATGCAGTAAGTTGCCGCAAACAGATAATGCCTGCATTTGAAACATATTTTAAAATATTGCGGGCCGCAAATTGAAATATTTCCAATGCGTACGTAATAAATCCAACTGCATTTATGTTTTGCTTAATTCAGACTGTTATGATGGTTGGGTGAGAAATCTAAAACAATAGTTTGCCTAAATTATTAACTTCCTAAAAAGTTCCTATATGATGTTATTATGTCTAATCTTCCAGTGATCCGTTGCATGGAAAATTTTCAGAACTAAATTATCGGTCCACAAAAGCATTGTCGAGTACTCACTTCACATGCATTGCTTGTTTTAGTCTCTGCGTTCTAGAAGCATTTGATCTTTATGCTTCTAGGGACTCATCATTTCAAGCTAGTGTCTCACAGCAAGGCTCATCAAAATGAATGTTGTGACTGCCTTGAATTGTAAATCAGTATTTTCGCTAACTTTTAGTATCGAAGAAGTTATGACAGGATTAAAATGAATTTAGAAAATGTATCGATGATATTATCAATAGTTATAATATGCACTGTAGGAACGCGAAGTGATTCCGAATCATGTAAACAAATGTATATCTTTGTGCATAATTTAATATGCAGTTCCACGATATCTCTCCGGGAAAAGTTGACTTCACTTTAAAGGATTTTTATTGATAATATAGTTCTCATATACAAGTGAGATTTAAAATTTATCATTGTTTATCCTTTTTAATGAAGTTATAGTTTGTGTAAATCGTCTCTCATTCTCACTCATTTTTAACCAATTGTTAGGATACAAGTAGTTATCGCAAGCCGCTCTTGAGATATTTATACCAGGGGTTAGACTGAAGTCTATATTATACGACGGAAAATAAAAATCTGGAACTCGCTTCTCTTTCATTTCCTGGGTGCGTTCTTATTGCTATGTCAGAATTCACACCTAATTTGTCTTTCGAAACGTTCTAGGTGCCCTCAGGAAACATCACCCGGTGCTACGCCCGAGAAACGTTTTTGCGAAGGAAATAGCGTCGGCAACGGAGATACGGACTACAATTGAGTTCCACACTACGAGCTATACCAATCTTTTAGGCCTATATTGATGTGCTTGTTACTGAATTCGGTTCACGGGTTATCCCTTCACTCGCTGACGTATAACGTTGCAAATCATAAAACGGCAGTTTCACGCAATATCCGCGGATGCATGTATTTCATGGATGTTTGCGCAGATGAACTGATACGTGACGCATTGGCGTGATCTAAAAAAAATTCCGAATATTTGCATTTTTCCAATTCAGTGTAATATATCCATCACGGGTCACCTGCCTTTAACATTAAAGCGTGTACGCTTCGTCATGTCTCCAGTTGCGCATGCCTCTTCTCATTATGCTGGGTAAAAAAATTCTCTCTTATATTCCTAGGGGCATAGCAAGTGCGATAGACGGTTGCGATTGCGTTGAGGCGTACAGCCAAGCTATCTTAAGTAGTTAGCCGTCAGGCTGGAGCAATTCAGTTTACTATATTAGCTGATGACACACGTTCTCCAGGCATGAATTGGTATTAATCCGGTGTCCTACGGTACATTTTTTTCTTGAATAATACTTGAATGGCCTACGGGTTTCACTTACTTCACTTGTTAGCATGCGAAGACTAATGTTTGTCGAATTTCTGTGAACAGTGAAGCGATGCGATGAGTTGTAACTTTACCTCAAAACTCGGACACTAATTCGATTTTGCGCGCTTATTCACTTTATCCAGTTCCATTCTGGAGGCTAACGAGAAATAGGAAAGACAAAGAAGCAAAATTCTGCTATATTTTCGTTCATTACAGACCTTGGAAAAGGTATGCTTCCTCATGCAGAATTAGATTATAATATAATCGCACAGGGTGATTAATGCATAGTTCTTTTATGCAAATGTTTTCACTAAATAATTAACTCTTTTTATATTTAGACAAATATTCTTGCAGCCAATCAGTGCAAAATTTATCGATCTTTCGCTTTCATCATGACGTGGGGATATAATCTTCGATGGATTGGGTTGAATGCAGAGGCGTTTACGAAATTTATGAAAACATTTGCAGTTGGACTCGGGCGTAACACAATTAAATATCCGTTCAGGAAAATATTTTAGTTAAAGAGAAGGCAAACCATTCCGTTGCACCACATAAATAAATCTGTCCAAGCATATTTTCAGTAGGTTAATTTTTACAAGTAGGAAATAATCTCAGCTGCCGTCAGTATTTTATTTTTAAGTTATTTACTCTGGGTACTGAGTTTAGTTCCCTTGGAAATAAAATCACGGGATTTGCCCTAATTGTTTTTTATCTTAAGGATTTTTAAATGAAGAGTAATATCGATTCTACATAGTAATTATAGGGTATGGAAAAAGGAAATTTCATTAAAATCGATTCGAGAAACACCATAGAGGTGGCTCTCAAGGTTTTCTGTAGATGCATAACCCCATTGAATCTAATTAAGCCACATTATCCTTAGGATTTGCTGTTTGTCCACTGTCCCGCAGGAATTTACTATAGGAATTTCAAATCGTTGGCGAGTTTTGTCTTCGCATGAATGTGCAAGTTTTTTTTTGTTACCAGGAGTAATATTTCTATGACCGTGTGGTAGGCGTGAGGGGATTTTCTTGCGTGCTGTTGATTGGTTACTCTCTCCCAAACACAGAATGGCTCGCAGGGTGTTATGTAGAAGTAGATCCCCAACTTCTTCATTTCCGGTTACTACCGCGTAGGTTAGTGGACTGACACTAGGTTAGTAGATTCCCAACCCCACTCCTTCTGGTTTATAGGTGCAGGTATTTAAGATGATCAATCAATGTTCCCCTTGCCTGAGGATGACGCAGTGCATTAAAACGATGTTAGTGATCTAATAAATATTTTATGTAGAAAAACAAAAACAAAAAAGGCCGGAGGATGACGTAGTGCGTTGAAACCATGGTAGTGATTTAATAAATATTTTATGTGGAAAAACAAAGTTTAATTTGTATTCAATAGATTAGTAGACCCTAACCTATTAGGTTATTAGACACTAACCTACGCGGTAGTAACCGGAAATAATGTTCAACGCACACAGCCGAAATCTCCGTTCTCATATGTAAATCCCCTATTCAATGTAAGTGAGCCAGATTATCCTAAGGATTTGTTCTGTGTCCACTGTTCAGAGCATAATGAAAAGTAAAAATTTTGTATTTCCCCAAAAATTCATGTAAAATTAATGTGGAATTAAAAAGTTTATTTTTTTTACTTTTCATTAAATTAAGTTGAATCGATGAAGTCACGCCTGAGAATTATCCACTGTCCAGCATCGGCACGCTGGAATTTTAATGAATCAACACCGCTCGACGTGGAAGAAAAAGACCATGGATATGGTCGGAAATCCTGAGCATGAATGTGTGTGAAACAAATATGGGCGTTGGGATGGAACTCTGACGATATGAGAGCCGAATTGAATAAAAAAAACACTCCAAACAAAAGGATGCGGAGCCGATAAAAATGGAACGAGGGATGAAAGACATGAAGAAGAGGAAGAGGATTTCAGGAGGTACGAAAAAAAACAGGAAATTTGCGATAGAATAGAAAGTCTGCGTCGGGACTGTGAGCTTGTGTGTTGGTCGAGATGAGAAGGGTGAGGCCACTTTGTATTATGAAAAGCTCTGAAGCACTAAGGGTATGGCGAAGAGGTCGGGAGTTTGGCGGATATGGGAAAGAATTTAAGAGAGGAAGGAGATTGTTGAGGAGAGGGTAAAGAAGTGAGGAGAATTCTGGCGAGAATGTGTTCATGAACGGAGGCGTAATTGAAGGATGAGAAAGTAAAAGTATGTTTACAGTGGTGGCCTATGCGGGAAAAATCTGTCGTATTTCATTTTTTTTATTTTCAATGGTCGATCGTTTAAACAATAAATGCGTTGTTAGGACGAAATAAAGGTCCTAACAGAAACTTTCCATGAAGACCGTTTTACACGAGGCACGGAATTGCATAGATTGTGACTGCATTGATTTCTCATTATGGCGTGGAATTGCGCGAATTTTGGAACGGAATTAGATCAGGGGCTATTTTGCCATCCCACGTCCATGCATTCTCTCGTACGCTCTGGCAATTCACCGCTGTACACGATGCCATAAGTAATGAGATGCAATAGTAAGGGAATAAAGGCTAGGGAAGGAAAAGTGATGGAAGGTGGGAAGGATAGTATTTAAGGGAAGAGTTGATGTCGAGTAAGTCGTTGATAAACCAAGGAAAATTATACGCGTTATCCTTCAGTTGTACCACATCAATAAAGTTCTCGAAACAGAGCAGCTTAATTTTTGTAAGTAGGAAATAATCACGGTTGCAGTCAGGATTTTATTTTAAATCTGTTAACCCTGGATACTAATTTTAGTTTAATGGGAAAAGTTGCATTATTTTTGTACGCTAGAGATTTTCAAATGAAAAGTAATATCGATTTTACTTTGCAATTATTTGGTATGGAAAATAGAAATTTTGTCATAAAAATTGATTAGTATGTGAAAACGCTGTACTATTTCATCTTTTATCATTATATCACGTAACTTTCGTGAACACCATCGTGTTCCTTGCTTTTCTTATTCGAGCAATTATCTCACCTGCCCATACCATTCCCGGAATTAACTTCCTCCCTTTTCCTTTGCAGTATTGGTATCAGTTCGCAAATGTGGTAAGTTCTAACATCCCTTTCGAATCATTCTGACGTGTAGAAATTGACCTATTTTGATGCGAGATGATATCATTTTTGACCATTATGCATATTGTAACATGATTTTACGATTTTACTTTTAAATGATTTGGTATGTAAATAGGAATTTTGTCATAAAAACTGATTCATGTGTGAAAACGTTGTACCATTTCATCTTTTATCATTATATCACGAAGTTTTCGCTGCATCTTGCGAAATTAGACCGAACAACCACACACCTTTTTCCTCTTCTTGAAATTCTAGTAGCTTTTAATGACTTAGGAATTTGGTTTAATTCTAAGTTTCGAATGTAATCGTCGATTAGTAAGGGAATAAAGTCATGGGAGGAGAAAGTGGTGGAAGGTAGGAAGGATAGATTTTAAAGGTAGGTTTGGTGTTGGCTGACTCCTGACGGAGGAAAGAAGAAGTGGGCGGGGCCAAACATTTGGGACGGCGTTTTTGGGATGAAAGGATGAAGGATATAGGTTGGCGTGGGGGTCGTCCCAAAGAGGCGAAGTGGGATAAGTGAAGAGGGAGATGGGGGCTTTGGATGGAGGATTGGGCAGGGTTATGGGCGAAAGGAAGAATTGCAGGATCGCTTGGGGAAGGGTCGGAAAATTCGTCCGGGGTGAATGAACCCTGTGGGGAATAAGTTTATTTTTTATTTCTTCTTCTCCCTTATTTTCTCGGAATATTTCGGGATCGGTAGCGGGAAACCGGTCTGATAGCGATGAAAGGAAACGGAGGGAAAGAATTGTAAGAATGGATCAAGTGAAAGACATAATTCATGAGCAATGAAGAGGCGTCGGCAGCGTAAATTATACGAAATTCAAGCCGCAAATCTTTCTATTTTAAGATTCCGACTCAAGAGATGCAGGTCTGGCAAATCTTACGCTGAATTATGTAGTTGCATTTGTTCATGCATTGTTTGTACCAGAACCTACTTCAAAAATGCAGATTTGCGCATGCGTATGAATACGAAAACCTGTGCAACCCTCGATGGAATAAAAAAGCTGCGAAAATTTAGGGGTGGATATTTCCTTTTTTCTCCCGAAATATACGTTATTCACGGTATTTCCGATTTTGAATGTGTATACATTGTGCACAAATGAAGCCGGAATCAGCTCTTTACATGTAATATTTCCGACTGTACAGTTTTTCAAAATTGCGCTTGTTTTTGCATAGAACTACTCTTTTCGTTTTAGTCACGTCTGATGTTTTTTATGACCTCAGCATATCAATGCGGTAATAAGGTAAAATTAATCTTGAGGAGAGAATAATGTCAATTTGGCGGATATCCTGTTTTGTTGACTTTTATTTATCCAATGTTTATATGTCCGCCTAAAAAATACATTTTTATCGGGTGAACACTCCAAAAGTATAAGTAAAATTATTAAAAATAAACTGATCGCAACCACAAGCATATAACGGTCAAGATTGCAAATACTGAAAATACTAACTCACTCACACAGTCTCGAAAAATAAAAAAAATAATCTGAATCACTTCACTGGAAAAATTCACTAATTCTTGATTAACTTTGTGGCATTCCATTATAATTTTTCCTGGATATCAGACAATTACTTATACCACTTATTTTTTATCAGAGCGCTCTGATAAAAAATAAGTGGTATAAGTAATTGTCTGATATCCACGAAAACTTACTTCACTGGCTTCTTTTAAAAGCCAGTCATTCCTCATTTCTTATATACATGTAAGTCCATTTAGTTGAAACGCTTGTTACATGTTGCACACATCATTTAAATTGCCGAATTTGATTATAATAATTGCTATTCACCCTTGGTATGTAAAAGGTTCTTTTAAACCAACTATTAACATTAGGTACTATGTTTCTTATTTCCTTCAATAACTCATTACTCACTAGATAGTCCCTTATTGATGACATCACAATGTTGTCAATTGATGGCGTCACGAGGTAATTGAGCTTCACGGCTTATATTTAACGTCTTGCATTATTCCTCTGTGGTTTTTGTTTCTAGAACTCTTGTGACCAATTTTCTCCCTGAATGCGCGGTTCTTTTTTAACGAATTCAATCAAGACTCTAAATTCATCAAAAATTTATGAAAATCATTCGTGTTTTTTTTTTACTTCAAGAGAATGATTGAAGAAAGAATTTATCTCCTTTGTTACTTAGAGATTCCCTTTCATAAACCTAAATATATGAAAGAAATGCGATCTTTAGCCTGAATAAACGATCCCATTGTTAGGTTTGGGCAGGTGTAGTGCATGCAATAACATTTTTATACTAGAGAGGAAAAGGCAGCGTAAATTGAACTAAATTCCAGCCACAACTCTTTTAGTCTTTCAATGGCATGATAAGATTCCATTCTAAGAAATGTTTTCTAGGTTAATTTTCTCAGTGTAATGAAGCTACGCCTGTAAAATGTTTTTCTTGAATGGAGAAGTATTTGCTAGTCTGAGTAGAGCCCGATATATGTAGCTACATAGTATTAAGCGTTACGTTCATTCATAGGTAATCTCCTAAAGATAGAGTAAGGATATTGCAGGGAAAGTTAATCTTGAAGAGAGAATGATATGACGTTAGCTAAAATCGCGTATGACTTCAGGAATCATCCATAGAGAGCACTTACTATATTTAATTGATGATCATTACATTATTTAGTTTTTTCAGTGTTCAATCCTCAAAAAATAGATGCCATTGCCCTAGCTAACTAAGGTAACATTATGTCCTCTATCTGAAATATTTTTCTTTGTTAAGAGCCGTAACGTTATGTTCCGTCACAATTTTTACTGGATCGATTTTTCGATTTTATTGCGAGGTCAAATTTTTGAAATTAAACATTTTTTATCCATTTAAAGAATTTAATTTTCCCCCCCTTTCCAGAATGGTTTCACTTTAAAGAGACGTATTTATCGTCCTTCTTTGACGTTAGGAGGTCGGAAATTGTTGAATATTGAAGTTTTGCATCAGTAGCAATGGAATGGGAAGGTCTCTTTAATAAACAGAGGGCTATTGTCGGTCTTGATCCGCAGAAGAAAGTGTTATCTCTCCATCTAAATTCGTTCGCTCGCTGGAAAATCTTACGCGTTGTGCAACAGAAAAGCATATAAGTCATTAATGAAATAAGAAGTCGGAAAATACCACTTATTTGATTTTTATGTCCTATCCTTCACTTTTTAAACCGTCGCACTATCTTACCGGCCTCGGTTGCCAGCAGTAGTGCATCGGGGTGAAGTCCTTTTCTGCCAATGCGATAATCGCGGGTTCGAGTCCCGCTTTTGTAAGTTACCTATATTTAGGATACAGGAGTTCGTGCTTGTGCTGTTGTGTTGTTGAGATCTGTTCTCAACTGCTGACATCTTCGATCTAAAGGCCATTGCGAGCTGTTTACTAGGTATGTGGATATTAAAAAAATAAAAGAATGGAGTAACATACCACTCCTTTTCCGATATTTGTCTTCTAATCATTATCAACGACTGGTAAAACTACAATTCATATTGTATATACAATGAGAAAAATGCTTCCTATACCAATGACATTGATATCGTGTTTAAGTATGTATGAATAGCGGCGAAGAGAGCATTTTAGCAATCTTGTTGTGTCTCGTTTCCTGTCAATCGTAGCCTTGATTAGACTCTCTGGTCTTCAAGATAAATCTTTCAAACTTGTGTGGCTGTTCGCGCGCCGTAAGCTAATAAAATTTGAATGCGAAAGCCGGAAGAGGTTCTTCATGCTTGATGAGACCGTGGAATTTCATCGGAAGGCGAAGAATCTAATCCTATTAAAGATCAAGAAGGAGACGTTGATTAATGATAGCAATGAGTAATTGCTGGCGAATGACGTTCATTCCGTTGCAAATAGTTTGCGGAGAATTGTGGTGAAATTTTCCGCAAGTTTGATCCTTGTTTTTCCGCCTGCAAATTAAGCTGATTAATACAGTTAATCTCGGTTTACCAGCTCGTCCATGTGTATAAGTAATTTTTTCTTTGCAATGATAGTGTCAGAACACAGTATTACTCATTCAACGGCTTTTTTTTAAACTTGAGGATTTAAAAAAGGGGAAAAGTGGCTACTACAGGCATAAAAAGTTACAGTTATATTTCAATTGCGGTTATATTATTATTAATATTACATGTTATAATTTGTATGTTAATAACTATGTGCCCAAGGAAATAGTTTAATGATTAAAAACGCATGCATTGCCGCTAAGAGCTGTATAATTACTCCACTCATACAACCATTCAAGGGAGCGCATGGATTACCATGAACTATTCAAGGTACCACAAAAAAATAAAATGTGTCATAGCTTACTTCAACACCTATTTCAATCCCCAAATGATCTTTTTTATATATGACCTCATGAATGAAATATTTCGCACCGCAGCATTACTTTAAAATCTTTGTGCTGAAATAAACAAATATATCTGCGCAAAACATTTAACCCAAAGTTAAAAGGGCAGTAAACAGTAAATATATTACGTTTATATATTAGTCAAATACAATGTTGATATACCAGTGAATATAATTTTTGGAATACTGCTATTGTTATTTTCTTGTGATCGGGTATTTAAATGTGACTGAGTAAAGGAAATCGTATGTACATAAAATTTGTGGAAAAACATTGAATCCCACCTTTTAAGGATGCTTAAAATGGTGCTAAATATTTTTGAGGTATGAGTTCGCTATTTCAATATTTTTTCTTAGCTCTCATGGGTGGAATGTTGGTCAAATTGAGCGCTGGTAATCGAATGAATAATCTATTCCTAAAAGAAGAGGGTGAAGAATTAGATATAGCATATATATCATTGTTACTCTATGAAGAATCTATGTTTTTGGAATGGAAAATGTTGAGAAAAAATGTTGTTTCTTTCTTCTAAGAATATCACATGAATACTGAACCTGGTCCATGTTTACCAAATAAAGGTGACTGGAATTTACAAAGTTCCAATATATTTATTCTGCCATGAATTTGATTTTCCTCTAAGTAAACTCGTAAACCATATACCAACATTAATGTATGACTTTTTACATTCACTCATCTACGAGGGCTATTAAGAAAGTTGCCTCCGTTTGCTCGCTACGTGAAAAGTGATACCACCAGTGGGTCGTTGGCACGCTCGGCAGGAGAGTCAACTTACATTTGTAGTAGATAAAAGGTCGTCTGAACACTAGATGTTTTTTGGTAGCTTGTCAAAATATGTTCTGTTATTCAATTGATAAAACAATATTCGGTAGCAGTAATTCATTGGGAACTTTGTACTGCGTATGGGCCAAAGTTTATGAGTGAAGGAGTTTTTCCGGAATGGGTGTATGCATATAAAGCTTGGCTCCAAGATCTCAAAGATGTGGTCACCGGATGGCTCCACGCACAGGCGGGAGATTACTTTGCAGAAGACATTTCAAAGTTAGTTTATAGGCATGATTAGTGCCTTAATGTTCATGAAAATTATGTTGAAATGAAAAAATTAGTCGTAGTTTTAAGATGCATATAGTAAATTTTGAAAATCTACTTTAGCATTTTATATATTAAAAAACGGAGTTTACTTTCCAAAAAGACCTCGTATTCATAAGATTTCCAGATGCGAACTGAACCGTAAGTTGAACTCTGAGTTGATCTTTGGGTATTCGATGGGAAACGTCGATATGCGTACGCCATAATAAGTATACTTTTCCTGAAAGTACGAGTGAAGCTGAGGTAGGAACCTCCACAGAATGCCATGAATAACGCGAAGGTATTTGCATAAAACATATTGTAGCTCAAGTTGTCGCGTGGCATCTACCAGACTCCAAAATCAACAAAATATCATTATTTATTCCAGATATGTAACAAAACGTATGGTAATATTGGTGACTATTTCAGAAGCATAAAGTGATTAGATACTAGAAAAGTAAATTTCAAAGCTAGGTAAACACAATGTGGTCAAAGAAAAAATGGCTTTGCGTCTGGTAGACGCCGGGCGACAACTTGAGCTACAATAGGTACTTTAATGTCAGTACCTTCACGATACTCATCGCAAAGTTTTTCAATACGCTTATAAATTAAAAAAACAATTATTGAAATTATTAAATTTTGGATAGGCGTCTTCTAGTTCTATTTAATATGGTTAATAAGGTTTCTGGTAGAAAACTTAACCGTAAATTTAACTCCTAGTTGATCTTAGGTATTCGATGGTAAACGTAGAATATTTAATTTAAGCAACAGCTATTTAAAGCACTAAATTTTGGACACGCGCCTTATTGCTCCGTTTAATAGGGTCAATATCGTTTCCGGCAGCAAACTGTACCGTAAGCTTAACTCCAAGTTGATCTTAGGTATTCGATGGGAAACGTAGAATATACATTTAAAAAAACAACTTTTGAAGTATTAAATTTTGGAAACGCGCCTTATTGCTCCATTGAATATGACGAATAATGTTACCGGCAGAAAACTTAACCGTAAGTTTAACTCCAAGTTGATCTTCGGTATTCGATGGAAAACGTAGAATGTATAATTTAAACAAACAACGATTTAAAGCATTAAATTTTGGACACGCGTCTTATATATCCATTTAATAGGTTAAATAAGGTTTCCAGTAGTGGCTGAACAGTGACTTTAACTCCAAGTAGATCTTTGGGTATTCGATGAGGAACGTCGAGATATGAAGTGCGAGGGTACTTTTGCTGAAAGTACGAGGGAAGTTGAGGTAGGGACTTGAGGGACGCCTTGAAGGATGGACCAAGCTTCGGCAAGCAAAGGTGCGGACGGGAGAAGAAAAGAGGTTTGAGGATTGAAAGGCCCCGTTGGTGAAATTGGAAGCGTGATTCACGCCGCAGATGGAAAGGGGAAGAAAGAGGGACTCGTAGTAGGGTTTGGCGGAGCGTATTTGAGTGGAGCGAAGGACAGACAGCCAGCCATTCTCTCTCTCTCTGAACCAACCCGCCTACGTCCTAGAAACCCTGGGAGACCCCAAGATGGATGCTTAGGGGCCGAGGGTATGCAATTTTTATGTCCCAGCAACGCCTTTGCCCAAGTCTCTTCCGGCTGGAATACATTTTTTAACTCTTCTCTCTCCAACCCTGACACTGTGAAGGGTTGGGAAAAGTTGGAAAGGAAAACAGCACGTGGGATAGGTGAACGTGAGCAATTATTCCATATTTTACTTCGCCGGCAGGGATGTGCGCATGCGCGGAGGTAGATACAGGTCGCCAGGGATACACAGGTCGGAGTCACCCATTTATAATATCCAGTTGTCATGTCTCTCCTGCTCGGAATTTATTTCGTGCGGTGACTGTATTCGCGCGAATCTGCGTATCTCCTTCCCGTTATATTCAGTTGACGGACTGGGTTCTATGCGACGGGTATCCCTGAGTGGATTGAAGTAGAAATAGCCCATAGGAATGATACTCTAACGTGTGTCATGCTAAGCTGCATTATTATTCCTACATCCCACCTTGCTTCGTGAACAGTATGAATGGTAATGTTTCTCCCATAAGCATACTTTGATTCTAAATTAATTACTTTTTTATATGCTCATTAGTTAACTTTGCTTATATCAGCCGGTAGTATGATTTTCTGCACATCGTTTGTCAAATTAAGTAGTTGAAACTGAATAGTAATAAATATTATATGACTAGTTAAAAGTTTCAATGCGTCACGACTCGAGGAAAATTATTATTCACCTAACTTTGTAAGAAAAGACGTTGAAAACAGAAAGGATCTAAAGCGGTATTCCTAAATAGAAGCTTAAGTATTAGTCCAGAGGCTTGTTAGATTGTTTTTTAAGATAAAAAATAATTAAGACATTGGAACTCAATTGTCATTGGAAGTAAATATGAATATTTTTAATGCTAGTATTCTATGTATTGCTTTCTTTCAATAAATTTCTTTTTTGGGCGTTTTCCTGCAGTGGTTTTTTTCGCTGAAGGATACTACACCCCTAACCTCATGTTTTTTCCCACAAACAGAAATCCTTTTTACTCAAAAATTACAATATACAATATACGCCATTTGTGAAATGTCTATTGTATTGTAAATGTTTATCTACCATTTTTTAATATGTTTGCATTGACGCTTTCGTGGGGTTAGGTGGAAGAGGGGACTTCTTAGTCTCAACCTCGCCCGAATGAAGACATCTCATTATTCTTACCTTTTTATTGCCATCATCTCATACTTCTCTTAAACTTTAATAGCTTTGAAAGAGCCGATTTTAGAGAAATGTTACCTAAGTCATATCTATTGTATAATCTACACTTCGTCAAATTTTTGTTATCACTATATAATTTGCAAGTAATTTCGTAGTCAAGAAATTCAAATGGTCTACTTTCTCAAAATTGGAGAAATATAATGACAATATATACTTAAATTTTAGATTTTAAACTTAAGGGTGTCGGCATATGAAGCAGATACTTTTCTTTCTTTTCTCACATTTTAATGCCTCCTCTTTCCAGATTCTTCTAATCTCTTTGTGTTATGATGAGGATGGATCTGAAAAAGATGATGATACAAATGATCACGCACCAATTGTACGAAAAATCCACTGAGAAAAAAATCATTCACCTTATCCAGGATTCTAACCCGGATCCTTCGATTTCTAGCCGAATGCTTTAGCCATTTACACTACCAAGGCGTGACTTTTCCCTGTAGAAATTTGTTGGCTATACCGGAAGGTGGTATGGGCTACTGAGCATGTGATGCGACAAGCAATATCGGTAGCTTAAATGCTTAAAGTATTCGACCGGAAATCGAGGGATCCGGGTTCGAATCTCGGTCAAGGCGAATGATTTTTTCTCTGTGGAATTTTCGCACAATTTGTGCATTACGGTTGACTCCGTAAAGTTATCCACCGTGGCTAGTACCGGTATACTTAAATCATACATAAAGATAAAGTACTCGGAAGCAGTATTAACTGGAACCGTGTTTTTTACTGTCCTTCTCAATATATGTAATAATATCACTCTAACAGGCCATGTTTGCAGCTTTTTCACATGTATTGAATTATATTCGCTCGTAATACAGATATTATTTATTATAGATTCATGTGAGAAATGAGATTAATTTGTATAGATGCTATGAAGTTCAATTTTTAATAGCAATTTTTTTCGAAATGAATTCTATGGAATATTAATTTATTGGTGCTGAGATTCCAAAATTACCGTCTCTCTAAACTATTTGCTACTGATGCTGAGCTTGAAAGTAATACTTTCTCCATTATCATGGAAGAATTTAAGACTATATTCCAAGGATGAAATTCACCTTGAAAAAATCATTTGGCTTAGCCGGGATTCACACCCGGATCTCCCGATTCGAATTCAAGCCAAAAAATGACTATTTCATTGCAAACATCCTTGGTGTATTACATTGCACCCGTGCACGTGACGGCAGTGATTTGGTTTAAGTTTACATCGTAATATTATATATATCATTTCGACGGTAAAATAAACGAGTCGCTCTTGCTTAATTTCAAACTCCGCATAACATTTGTTACATGATTGAATACACCAAAGCATAATATCATGCCTTGTAGCGGACGTGGGATTTTTCCCGACCGTTTGTAATTTCAAATTCATTCCCAGAAAAAATTACGAGCTACACTTGCATCGCATTGAGTTTAATTTGTCGTCGTTGCGGTACTAAAATGAAAACGGGGGAACATTCATCCACTCCAGCGATTTCGCTACGGTTGATCACCGGTGTCACTCTCAGTGTTTGAAAGTCTAACCGTACGCGGGGTCATAAATAAATTCAAAACGAAGTCTAATGAGCCTGTTAGGGACAAGCGCTTGGAATAAATGCCTTTGGAATTTCCGTGGGCGTAGATTTGAATCGCTCTCTCTGCGTGTTGTTTAAATTACCTACTCGTACTACCAATTGAAAACTCTGTGGCCCACCCTCAATTATTGGGGAAGATACTTAATGAATGAGGTTGCATCTATCTCCAGTAGCACAAAGCAAGAAATTTTACGTGCATTTAAATATTTAAACGCGTTGTAAAGCCATGAATAAAATACAAAATCTTAATTTGATGATTTATATATCTATATATATAAAAGAAAGTCGAAAATCGTGTTAGTTAGAACACTTATAACTCGAGAACGGCTGCACCAATTTCAATGAGATTTGGTTCTTTGGATTCGTTTCAGGCGGGGTTAACATATAGGCCATTAAAAAATGGATAATTTCACAAAAAAAATTCATCTCTTTCCTATGGACATGCTTTTAGGAGTTATAGTAACACAACAATTGATAAGTCGGTCAAAACTACAAATTAAATAATTTGTTTTATTTTTACCACTTTAATAACTGAATTTAGTAACAATATAACATTTTAATTACTAAATATATTCAAAATATTAATTAAATTGAAATTACATTTAAAAAATTTAATTCGAGCTGATTGTAAGCCCAGCCGTGGCCCAGCCGTGGCCCAGCTCGAGTTGACACTTCACTACCGTGTTTGTAAACAAATCTCCAAGCAATTATTGACAAACGCTAATGTCCGTGTTCCTGTCGAGGAATCAAGTAGTTTTAACTCATTTCCTCGGAAGGTGAGCTCATCAACAAAGAGTTCCAGAATATGATTGATCACCAAAAAAATCAAAGATGGTTGATTTAGCGAGCAAGAACGAAGATGTGGATGACTAAAACGAGGTAAATTCAAATAGTTCGTACTCTGCATGGATTCGAATCTTTTAAATGTGTAACAAACGAAGACGAAATCACCAACTATCTATCTGAATATTTTAAGTCCTTGGACGTACCTGGCTTACCAAGGCACGATTTACAGAAAAATATAGTTTCTGTGCTCATGATCTTTCGAAGCCTAAACCAACCATAACTATCCAACGGAACGTGTTTGATCATTAAAAAAATTGGTGATGAATGTGATTCACGCAACTTTACTCAAAGGAAAATTCAAAGGTTAGGAAGTCATCATTCCGTAGATTCCATGATCTCAACTCATATGCCCTTTTGAGCTTAAACGTATTCAATTTACAATTCGTGTTGCATTCGTGAAAACGATTAAAAAATCGCATGGTCATTCTTTCAGTTTTTGTGTTGTTTGTGCTCATGTGCTAATGAAAACCCATGATTTTCTCATGGTCAATTTAGCGTGCTATGTTCACGAGTCGATAAACCATCCTCTGTATTTCTTCCTTCGCTTCAAGTGCGTAGCTAGGATAGGGGGTTTTGGGCGCAGCTAATACCACGGGTCTGTAGGGTATAGAAAACTCGCTAAGGTAAGCGGGAAGTGTGGGGGCACTTCCCCCAGACATTTTTTAAGATAAATGGTTCAAAATAGTGGGTTTTATGGCTGTGTGAATAGTTAAATATGTTTTGTTTGTTAGTCATCCGTCCCCCAAATATTAATAACAAAATCTTTCATAAAAAAATTCTCTAAGCTCTTGGGAGGGGGGGGGGGTTTATCCCCCAAAACCTCCCCTCGCTGCGTCACTGCTTTGCTTCGCTATATTTATTTAGCTTCATCCGCTTCATCTTGCGCCTGATAACAAAACAAAAACTGTTGTTTCTCAGAAGGTGCTTGACGCAAGACATTAAACCCGAATGAGTAGGGCTCACCGTGGTGCGTTTACGCATGCAGTACGTTTACGCAGTGCATTTTTTCTAAACAGAGATACTAAAACTGGTGCGCCTTAAGTCATTTAATGCGAATGCTGCTTCATAGGGGCTTTTCTTGCA
Source organism: Ischnura elegans (assembly GCF_921293095.1). Classification (NCBI taxonomy): domain Eukaryota; kingdom Metazoa; phylum Arthropoda; class Insecta; order Odonata; family Coenagrionidae; genus Ischnura; species Ischnura elegans. Next base: position 44,145,035 of record NC_060255.1, on the reverse strand, counting down.
CGATTTTGAGCATCAGTCAAGCGTCGGTTTGGGGTCGTGTCAACCTGCCCCCTGAATGGGCCAAGTGTATGCATCAGACTTGGACCTAAAAACATTTTTTTACAGCTAATAACGCAAATAGCCAACAACTGAATGCGTATAATTTTTATTTCATGAACTGCTTTATTAAACCACAATGCCCAAAATTTCTTAAGCTAAAACGTAAGAAAATTTGTTGAAAAAAATCCGCGTAAACGTGCTCCGATTCACCCTATGTAGATTCAATAAAGAAAATGTCTTTCTGACAAGCAATTTCGGTACTCATTTACGTATTTTTATTGAATTTGTATCCTTATTTTATTATAATAAATTAAACATGATTAAAAACGATACAGCCGCTCTTGATTTATAAATGGTGTAAGTAAACTGTAAGTTCATTGATTGTTAGGCGGTACGAAGTTCGCCGGGTCAGCTAGTTGTAGTATATAGAGGAGAATAGAATAACAGAAATGATTTGAGGCAATATCCCAGCAGGTCACCTAAAGCTCAAAAACTGGTTTTGTATCTGTGATTGAATGTTTAAATTGTTTAAGAGCTATGATTATATTATTTTTATTGTTGTTGTTGTTATTATTATTGTTATTATTATAATTATTATTAAATAACTTTCACACAATTGTTTGGTAAATTTTATTTTTTGAACTTGTGTCCTTTGCATTTGGTTGCATTTTGACACGTGGTAGGTAAATGTTTGCATGTACTTTTATACCACAATTTCCTAAAATAATAGTAACTGTGTTTTAATTTCACCATACATTCAAGTGAAATTATGCTGTAATTTGTTGGAAAAGCTTTGAGAAAGAGATTGTCCGCATTATTTAGGAGAAAAACTTGAGTTTAATTATATTTCATTACTCCGTTTCCATTAATACTCGCTTTCTTGTTTGTCCTTCCGGTAAAAATCTTGCAGCTCATATGCCGATCACTTCCTGATTAACTAGAGCGCTGAAACTTTTAGAATAGCTCAGAACTGGATGACAGTGCAATTTTCTTACACTTTTATCACGATTGGAAGAGTTTCTCGAGTAATCTCGAGATACGGTTTAGGTTATTATTCTCTCCATTTGTAGTTAAATACGATGCAAGCCACTTTTCACGATGAAATGATACATTAAAATGCCATTCTTTGATAAACTACTGATGAAATAATACTACGCAGCAAATATTTTAAAGATATATTGAATATTATACCGAAGGAAAGGTAGGTGACGATGATCGCCGAAAGTGTGCAATAGCAATGCATAAACGGTTCTCAGTCTTGAGGTTTTACTGGATTTGAACAACAAACACTATATCGATGGGTGCTAGGTACTGTTCTAATTTGTCGGAATAATGATCTTCTTAAAAGTCGTGCAGCCGTTCTGAACCCCCACTCTGGCGAGTTCACTGAATAGCACTGTTGATACGGAGCAAAGGATCGACAAAGAAGATTTTTCAAAGAAATTCTGGCAACTGCAATTAACGTATACTATTGTTTCAGGCTTAATTTTGTGGAATAATGCTATATCCATGATTAAAGCACAAATGGTAATACCCACACTATTTTATTTATCACTTAACCGACCTTGGTTTCGACACTTGACACCTTGAAAATGACACCAAGTGTCGAAACCATGGTCGGTTAAGTGATAAATAAAATAGTGTGGATATTACCATATGTGCTTTAATCATGTGCTATAAACTGCAATTAACTTGAGTATTAAATTACTGATGCAAGAGTACTACGCATCAAAACAGTGTGTGGCTACCTCCAAAGCCTTTCAAATTTTTAGAGTGAAATTTTGAGCATTCCATTGCGGCAGCGGGACATCAATTCATTTCAGATTGAATGTCATCCATGCTATCTGTTCCATCAGGCTATCCATCGCTAAAACCAAGCACTCAAAACTCTCCGATTAAGAGAATCATTCATTTCAATTGCAGGTATTCACAATCGGAGTGATAAACATCTATTCCCTCAAGCGCTCACATGAAGAATTGTTTATTCCGCATACGCAGGATTATTCCATCAAGTACTGGTAGATCGTATCTTCATTTGCATTTCACGTTTTTCTCTGCGTTGCACTTCCGAGTACAATTTTATTTTTCATGTGAAAACTGTGTGTGACTTTTATTTCACGTATTACTTCGTATACGCTTACCGTTTTTGTGCTTTTGACTCATTCTAGCATATTGCTACTTCAATCGTTCCATTAGAATTTGAATTACTGATATCAACCTTTGCGGTGAGAGGATTCCATTTCATTATTATTATTGATCAATTAAATATTTGCGGCAAGGAGAGTTTTCACGTAAAAAGCCAACGAATATATTTTCTGTTTAAGATATTGCTAGGAATGTGAAGTAATTAGAGTAATTATTAGGAAGTGTTTCATTTTAAATACCGCAATTTATTCCTTTTGAAATGAAGAGAATGATATCTTTTGTTTTAAAATGAGGAATCACGCGACTTATTCTTAAGCAGAGAGTTTTTTTTAATAAATGGTTACGAAAAGTTGTCATTGGCATTCAGTTTTCGCATTCATTATAAATTCTCAATTAATCCAAAATCCCGATAAATGATGAAATCATTGGTAAATCTTTGATTCATGATGTTTCCAAAGATTTTACTCCTGTTCAAAATATGATTTTAAAGTAGTATAGATTATTATAACCACAATACAAATTGGTGACGATGATAGATAAAAGTGTCCAAAAAGAATGTACACACGGTCTCGAAGTTTCATTCGCTATGTCGCCCACTCACAAACTGAGTCTCGATAGGTACTAAATACGGTTCTATTTTTTCGGCTTATTGCTCTTATTAAAAGTAATGCAGCCGTTCCGAGCTCCCACGAACAACACAAATTCACCAATCGCTGTTACTGTTGGAACGTAGAATCCGAGGAGGACTTCATAAAAGTAGAGATTTAAAAGAAATTCTGGTGACTGCAGTTGACTTGAATGAAATTTATTTTAATTTTTTAAGCTGCATAAATATTGTTAAAAGTATTCCTTGATTCATTGGAGACAATTTGGACTTCATAAAGGGATTTCATTCAGTGATGTTTATAAAGGTATTGCTTTTATAATAATACTCATATATGTCCATGCGCCCTTAGTAAATGTCTGTATTTGATTCTCTGCTATTATTAAAGTGGTTTTAGTACCAGTTTTAATAAATTAGGAATTTTAAGTCTCTAAAGGAAATTTAATTTCCGATTGCTAGAATTTGACATTCCAATTTTAGACGCCATTGTTATTTGAAGTTTGATCCATGTGAATCCGGGTATAGTTACTAACTCAATAAAAGGGCTCTTGAGCCCTTATTGCTAACTTTTTCTATCTATTTACATTTCTTGAGAAGGTAATGATCAAAAAAATTGCAAATTTTCCTGGAAACATCTAGATAATGTTTTGGAAAATCTATAGCCTTCTTCAGGCCGAGAATTTTAACTGAGAAAAAAACAGTGTCAAATCAGCCACTGAATTTTTAAGCATAATAAATGACTGTATTGTAACATTTTTTATCGATTTACACTCGATAAACGTTTTTCTTCTGTTTATTAACTAAAATATTTTCACATTTCGTATTTTTACTGAACGGTTGAGAGGGTAATTAAATTTATAAATTTTACTGTCTGAATTGACTTTTCAAATTCAGGAAATATTCGCAAATCTGATGATATTGCGAGAAATTCTTCGCCGGGAAATAATGGGGAAGGTGATGAATGAAAAAGGCTCGCTAAGATGCTTAGATAGGGGGCGATGAGAGAAATTTTAATGGGATACGCGTCTGAGATAAAAACCATGAAAGTGAAAGGACGACCCGTGCGTCTACATTATATGAGGAATGTTCGTGTGTTCTCACAAAAGGCTGCTTTTGCCAAAAAGTTTCGATGATATAGAAGCAGGATATGAAGGATATTTAAGAGATTTTACAGTGAGACATTTTCTTCAAATTCAATAGAATTCATCTGCTGATAAAAAATTGGCTTCTTTCTTTACCCCTTCTCTTTTTCAGCAGTAATAGAGGTGATCAGGTTTTTAAGCATTTCAATTCGAAAGCTCGTTTAAACATTATGATTGGAAAAGAGTAAATCTTGAATTACGAGGACGTACACCCCCCTTCGACTTTCTCTTTTTAGCCATTTCACGCGAGAGATTGCTCATTCAAAACATTGTGTCATCATATAGGGCGAAATAAATCAATTAGGAATGTTCTATATTATTTGTCATCAATGTTTAAAACTTTCATTATTTCGACCCTGAGTTTCGACTAGTGTATAGTCATTATCAAGTTCGAAACTAATAATACTAATCGAAAACTTGGGTCGGAACAATAAACGTTTTTGTGGAACATTACGAAGTGATTTATTTCATACTAAAGATATGTGGTTCCACCAAGAGAAGCATGAACACTAAATATATATTACTTTTTCATCTTGAAATTTTTATGCCGTATAGAGTTTCCAATTTGAGAAACAAAGTAATATGTAATGAACGGAGTCTAATGTGAATGCCTAGAAAATTGGGATGATAGATATATTGGCAAAAATAGAATGGTCAAGTGGGGGTAATGCGGCCAACTGAGCCATTAATCTAGGGAAAGAGTACCTACATGTAGTTCTCATCAAATGACTATGTAAACTCTTCTTGATTTTTACATTCTTTTTGTTAATTTGCTTGTTTTTGCTTCATCTACGGAATATTGTAATTGATATTTAACCCACATCTCATTGTCGGATAGGCTAGTATTTTCATCTTGATGGTAAAACCGTATTCAATAATCGGATATTTAAATTTTTTCGATTGTGCTCTTATTAACTAAAATTCCGTGCGGAAAAAATAGTTTTAAAATTTCTCAATAGATAGGCGTTAGTATTTTATGATTTGGCAGATTTTTCTTAAACAGCTCTAGTTGAATCGATTACATGATTCATTATTATTATTATTATTATTATTAAAGTTGTTACAAGTAGGCCATTGGCCTGGTGGTAACATCCAAAAATTAGAAAATAAAAATATATTTGAACAACGTTAAAAACACGCTTGATTGAAAAAAGTGTAGAATCCAGTAAAAAGTAAGTAATAATTACGCTTTTCATCACTCAAAGAATGAAGGGTGGGTTCTGATTAGGTTTAGATAATAATATAGTGTGCCAATTTGTTCTCACCTATCAGGCTCCTATGCTCCTCAAAACTCAATTCAATATTCCTAAACATCACCCACACTTTAGAGTCAAAGTGTGGAAAAACTTATGCCTTACTTTGTAGTGCAGGGGTGGGCAATTGTTTGGGCTCGAGGGCCACTTTGTATGAGCGGAGGTTATTGGAGGTCCGCACCGTTTACAATTATTGTATCCATCAGCTAACATTATATTTAATTTCAGAGAAAGTAGAAGTTGAATAATAAAAATGAAACAACAGTGGTGATTCTTTCCAACTTATTTAATTTGGTTCATTTTATAATATTGTTAGTTAAATTTCTATCTGCTAACACATTTAATTATATAATTCATTTAATGAGACAAGTGTGCCGTATCACGTTTTTTTACAAATTCATGGAATCAGGAGTGAAGCTGCTTGCTGAGATTGTTTTTATCATGCAATGTATTTTCTATTGTTTTTTTAATAACTGTGTTTTTTTCAAAATCAATTTACTTTTTGTTTCATTTTGTAATCTTAAGGCTTTACCTCATCCTAAAGGAAAAGGAGCCGAAACCGTGTTTATGAAATTATATTTTCACTGTATTCACACTTTATTCACATTATTGCTCAGGAAAACTTCCGCTGTCGAGTCGCAGCAAAACATTTTACTGTGCCTAATAATGAAACAACAAAACTACCTCTTGTTTTCTTAGTTTTAATTGTATGTCAAATGCTTGTGCCTGCTCTAAAAATATTTACATTTTACATCCATTACTGGTATTATGGGAAGACGGACGCCGAAAATAACCCATGGAATAAAATCCTTCTGGATTCATCACATTTATTGTTGTCCTGCATTGCTATCTCAGTGATTTGATCGCTTAAATACTTCAGCTATCATAAAAATATGTGATGGAAGTACTAAAGAATTAGCAAGCAATTATATCTTGTCCTAAAAAATGGGATTAGAGGAAATAGAACCTTGGGTGATCTCCGCTCTTCCAGAAGCAATTTTGGCTCTATGAAATTAATGGAAAATTGGGGGCGAGGAGGAAAAAAAACTGGTAGTTATTCCGATGAGAACGAAATGAGAAAGGAGAAACGGGAACCATCCAGCAAAAAAATTTGTGGGAGAGGAAGCGGAATGGAAGACTGGGGGTTTAATTTTACGAGAGGAAAAGCGTTGGAAATAAAATGTAAGCATCCCTTTCTCGGTTGATATTAAAAATCACATCCTAAGGAAATTGCTCATTATATTTCGAAATAAAAATGTTTTTCCTCGTAGCTCAAGTTTTTAGTGGTATAAGAGAGAGAGAGAGAAGCAAATGTAATCGTACTATCAGTATCAGAGAGGTAAGCCGGAGTTAAGTGTAGTGCAGAGAAATTCGGAAATTAGACAATAAAATCGGGTAAAAAAACATCTTTAATAACAGGCGAATATTTTGTAACGGAAATTAACTACAATGGGGAAACTAAAATTGATTTCTTGGTCTATGGATATTTTAAGTGCCCCCAGATAAGCATATTTATCTTATAAAGGATGTATAAAGCCCACTTCTGACCACTGACTGACTGATTCGTGCAAATGTTTGGTGTGAACGAGACGAGATTCGACAAAAAGTCACGAAATCGACCTCCTCTAAAATATTCTGAAACCCCAGAAAATTTTTGAAAACACTAAATTTTCCTTCTATTGCCGTGTTTCCAAGTCTCTACTTCTCGGTTGATATCGAAAATCACGTTCTAAGGAAATTGCTCACTACATTTGGAAATAAAAATGTTCCCTCGTAGGTCAAGTTCTTATTGATAAAAAAGAGAGAGAAACAACTACAATCGTTCTAGAGTATCAGAGAGAATATTCAAGCGTTGAGAATTTCCGGAGGGAAGTATACTGCAGGGAAGATCGGAAATAGAGTAATAAACGAGGTTAAAAATATCTTTAATGAGTGGCGAAGATTTCAGAACGGAAATTAACTACGATGGGAAAAGAAAAACCCGTTTACTTGGTCTATGGTTCTTTTAACTAACCCTTTGTTTCCCCTAAATAGGCATACTTATCTTTTGAAAGATGTAGCAATCCTCACTTATTCTATACTTACATGAAAGAGGATGTCTGTTTGTCTGTCCGCTGTGCGTTTCCATGTGACTGCATGGATTGCGTCAAAAGTTAGTACATAGCTTAGTAGTAGTATCTTATGCTCTCAAATGCTTTTGTGCTACTTTAGGTTGCGTTCGACGTGTCCTTTTCTCATTACCATTTGCAACGACACATTATGCATATTCTGCTGTGGGACATCCGTCAAATGATACGTTTGGCTTTGAATTTCTTTGGGCCTTTTTTAGGACCAGGCTGACTGACGGTATTGGGTTTATCCGCAAAATCGTTGGGGCAACGGTCCAGCATTGGCAAAAAATCTGTATCAATTACTATTTAAAGTATCAATTGAATAAAAGAGGCAGATATTATTTTAAAATACTCTATTAAAGTGTTAAGATAAAGTTTTTATGCGGAAAGGTAAAAAGTACTAATCTTTATTCTTACATTATTCAAAGCTATATTAATTGATTAGAACCAACAAATTATTTTCCTCGATGATAACTGCATTTAACCTCTTTGAAAATCACTTACAATATTGGGTGCGGCTAATAAGTCCATTTATATGCTGTAATCAGTGGTGTACGTAGGTGTTATCATTAAAAAAATTTTAATATTTTTTTTGCATACTTGGTGTCAACATAGACTTTGAATTTTCTCCGAGTTTATTGGATTTTGGAAGTCAACAAGCTCTCAAGAAATCAAGAAGGGGCGCAGAGGCCATGTGAGTAACTCCAGAGAAACCCTCAAATATATCTTGATTACTTTTAAAATTACAAAACTTTGTTGTCGAGTTCACGCAGTCATTATTCACCCATCGTACCATGGACATTTGTGCACTTAGAAGTGCCGTCTATGATACTTATATTTCCAAAGTTTGCGTACCTAAAATGTAACTCCGTACCCTAAGCTCCCACAAAATTTTTAACACTGCTAAAAACATTTTAACTGCTTGTACATTTTATTTTCCTAGAATATAGAATTTTCAAGCTAAGATACGGTTTCTCGGCGTAACGTCAACAGGAACAGGTATTTAGTATGAGGAATCAGCTCTTCAATGCTTGTTAAAGAAGTGAAAATTTGATTGCAAAATCCTCTCAATTGTTTACGAGTTGAAATCACTTGCCTTCTAGGTAACTCTTGCAGTGGGTATTTAATCATACATAATATATTTTAAAACTATTTTTAGTATTTTCTTAAAAACATTTACGAAGTTTAATTAAGCCCTGATTTTGCCTTCACAGCCAGGCTTTTCGTCCTCTGCTTTCAAGTGATCATGGCAGTTAATCATGGAATAAATTTTGTAGCATATGTGTGCACGTGACACATTAAATAATTAGAAGAGCTTAATTATTCCTACTATTTAGTTTTCTCGTTATTAAGGGTTCTTAGAGCTTAGTTGCCCAGGCAGCCTTACCAAATCCCTCAAAACCTCATTCGAATCGGTATGTAGAGTTTAATGTGAAATATTTCTCTAATTATTTTTGTAATTATCAGATAATTCATCGATAAATTTTAGAAATCAAACAATGAGGAAGGATTATCAAATAATCGAGCCAAAGTGGTAAACATAGCGGTTTACTTTGAATGCAATGCTCGCAATGGTGGAAATTATTGAAAATTAGGATGAAATTCAGCATGAAATAATCAATTGCCTAATCCAGGATTCGAACTTGTACTTTCCGAACAGGTCTCCATTGTGTAGATCTTTGTGTAGATGGGTTGGTGTATACGGCAATATGCTTGATTAGGGCGTCAGGATTAGAATTCCGGCTTAGCCAATTTTTTTTTATTTTAAATTTCGATATTGCTGTAAAGAAATTTGTTGAGCGTTTTACAAATTCGATTTCCAATGCAACAGAAACGGGAGAGGCTTATTCCTCCGGAGAGGATGTTCCTCAAGAACTAATAGGATTATAATCTGGCTTGATATTTACTGATTTGCAATTACCACATTCAAGTTTTCTTCGGTTGTAAAATATTTTTTTTAGTTTACTGCTTCGTTGTGTTTATACGTCTGTAGTTATTGCATGTATCACACAAATTTTTTTATGCCTTCTGCTAAAATTTGACTTCGAGGAATTAATGGATATGCCTCTCATTTTTATCAGAATTCAAAACCCAATTTTTCGTGGTCCAAATTTTATTTTCACCTATTGCGGTACCAAATAACGTTAACAAAAAGCGTAAATAGAAACGTTTTCAGTTTTTTTTTCGGAAAACTTTTCTATGAAGCATATTTAATTTTTTGTCGTGTTCAATTTATGGTAGTACTCTTGATCTTAAGTATAATGTGTTTAGGATAAGACCTTACCGATTATAAGTTAGTTTCTCAGAAGATAATATTGAATAACTAGCTGTATTCTCGCACAGAATTCATGATTTTTTCTATTTTTATATATATTTGGGCTATTTCTTCTGCAATCATGGGCGAAAAGTGAAGTGAGTGGCATTAGACCTGAATTTCGGAGTGAGTTTCCCTTTTTAGCGTGAGAAATTGGGGCACCTCTATTTACTTTAATGAGCTAGTTACGACAAAACATAAAAAATCTTTAAAAAAAATTTAGATGGCATTTTCGTGCAAATTACAAATATTAAAGGTGACTTCTAACTTGAGGACGAAATGGGGAGGCACAAATGGACGAGACGACTGATGTACCTTTTACTATTGCTATTGGAATGCAAAATTTTTAACATATGACACTGTATCCATTTTCAGCAAAAAATAGGAATTGGGCTATGACTACCTTATAAATCTGTGAGATGAACAATTGGTCATGAATGTTTTCTTACCTTTGATTTCCATCGGAAATTTTGCTAAAATCTAACACTCATCCTTTTATTTTTTCATACAAATTTAATTATAATATGTGTTTGCTTCTGCCCTCCATTTTCTCTTCCTCAATCATTCCTCCTTCAGTTCTCTAGTGTTCATTTCTCTTGAGTCCTTTTCATCTACCACAGGCTATTATATTTTGGCCTTCCTTTTTGAACCGTCCATTTTTTCCTCCCTCATAATCCTCACTAAATCATTGTGTGGTGTGACATGCAGCATTTCTATTAAGCAGCGTTAAGGCCGTAAATTTTAAACAGCACCATCTGAAAGAGTGATTTGTTTTCCATTGACTGTGAAAGCCAATTAATGGATTCGTTGGTAAAGGTGAAAACCACTAAGAGGTCGTTGCGGGGACTCTAGAATTATGATAATGTCTCGAGGGATTCATTAATTTCCGATTAAATGAGGGTTTGGAGGTCAAGCCGCGACATTTGAGGTCTCTGTGGCCTCCGTGGGAGAGCATTGCAGAGAAATATTCTTTAATGGCTATGGGAGAATCGAAATCAACATCGCTTTGCCTGATGCGATTTCTAAGAATGAAATGCTTCGGGCCTATAGAATTAAATTGATTGTTCTCCCAGTCAGCCGGATTAAATTTCATTTCGCTCAGCTTTTATAAATTCGTTGAAATGTGATTCCGAAATAGAGCTTTATGAATGTCGTCAAAGATTTGAACGTGAATTTAGTCCATACCGGTTGCCCTGTGGCTTCCTAAGTAGAACAAATAGAATTATTACACTTAATTTGCTGTCATTTCAGCACGAACGTAGAAATGTTTTATAAAAACGGTAATCATTTAAATTAAATTCATGAAACTCAACCAGGCATTAGTGACGTCATGGCAAAATTAGCAGTCCTGGAACGCACTTTCCTTAGCTTTTTTTAGAAGTGAAACATTACTCTGTGTGTTTTTTTATTAAAAGTAACTATTTAAATTTTATTACATTTTTTTTATTACGAATGTACACATTAGAAATTATGAGGCAACAAAATTGATGAAAGTGTTATCAAACAATTATGTGTTTTGTTAACCAGTGCCGGAACATTGTTCCGCACCATGACGACACTGCCAGACATGCAGCATGAACGTAGATATTATGTTTAAAGGAAATGATTTTGGATTAAATTCATGAGACTAGGCATTCCGCGCGAATTGTACTTTGTGTCCCCACTGTCACTTCCCACAGACTGGATTTGTATTGACAATGGTACTTTGGACGCTTAACATTGAAAATTATCAAATAGATACATTTTTTGGGATGAGTTTTTGATTTTATCTTCGCGCTATCATCAAATAATATCTGCATCTTCTTATGATGTATTATATGGAAAAGGTTTTGAAAATTAAGAAACCGTAGGCTCCCTAACGCGGAGGAATCTTGTTACATCGTATACAATATTTAGCCGGCTGCCCTTTAGGGTTCCTCAGGTGAACGTGAGCTGTGTGTAAACAAGCAAATATGCTGATTAATTTTTTTGTATCATTTGTTTCCTTACTTATAATGATGAGTGCTATCGTCTTTGATTGATGACATATTCGTGGCTACGGCAACGTGTAATTATGGCCGAAACAATTCATTTGTAATGCCAACTACTGTCTTCGATGGGAAGTGATTTAAAAAAAAAACGGTAAAACAAATGCCTTAGCTGTTCCTTCAAAATTGTTATGGGGTGTACCACTGTACCAGTCTATCATAACAAGTGCAGTTACATAGTCACTGCTATGCTTAATTAATATGTAACGTGCGTATTTATTCTGTAGAATGTAAGCGGCTTCAAAATTGCAGGAATTTGGAGGACTTTAGCTTTACAAGCAGTTGGGTTATATATGCGCGTAGTGTGGACGTTAGTTTTATATGGCTTAAATTTGTTATGTAGGATGTAAAAAGCCTAATAATTTCATTAATGGGGAGGGATTTAGATTTCCAAGCAGTTTGGATATATGTGCGCGTAGTGTGGAATTTAGCATATCCTACTCTGATTTATATGAACGACATCCAGAAAGATCTTGAGTGACATTCGTTTTTTCAACTCCGGGGTATAACTTTTGAAATGGCGAATATAAGGAGAGGATTTAAAGGAAGTGATTATTATGGCTAAGGAGAAAATCGGATTAATGGATTAGCGAGGGCATCCAATGGAGGAGGAGTCCAGGAGTGACCTTTAGGTGACAAAGGGAGCCTCGCTGGTGAATGAAGGGATCAAGAGGCTGAAGACGTCTTAGGAAACGATTTGGGAAATAGAGACCTGATTGTGAGGGACGAAGCTCTTCTTTGGAAGATTTAAGGCGATCGTCATTGTTTCAGTGATTTGGATGAAGGGAAGTTTATCTACTGTGGCCAAGGGTCCATATTCGGTTTTTATTTTCGATAGGAAGGTAATCTCAATCATTACCCCTTTCTTATTTGTCTAAAAACGATATAAATATATAAAATGAAAGAATAAACCTTATAAGGTTCACTAATATACTTAAAAACCAGTTTATTTGAAAAACCGAGTTTTGCTAACGCTGGCGTAGGTATGTAGCAAGACCGGGCGCCAGTCTGAGGCAAATAATACCGTATTTACCCGTTGAAGCCGCGCACCTTTTTTTCCGGAAATGCCGGTGAAAAAAGGGGGTGCGTGGCTCGCACGAATCCTCCAAATTTTTATGCAAGCCGCGTACCATTTTCCCTCAAATTATCATCTTTTGTTTCTCCTGATTTTAGCATTAAAACTAGGAAAACTTCGCATGAATTACTTTTCTAACATTATTTAGCCTTGTATGATCTTAGGTTTTCCCGGCGTATTAGGTGCAGAGAAGTTTCTTGGGTTTTCCACCGGTTGATGTTGTCTACCGTGAGACATGGACAACATCAACTGATGGAAAACCCGTTAATTTTTTCAGCATTATTAAACCTTGTACATCACGGTAACGTAAATTTATCGATTTAGCAACGATTCGCAAGTACCTATATTAGACCGCTCCCCGAAAACGCTTGGAAGTTTTTTTTCCTCACAAGCCAGCAAAAAAAATGGGGGCTCGTGGAGTACACGAGGGCGTGGCTTACCAGAGTAGTTACAATACGACCCTTCTTTCTTGCATCCATTGGCCCAAGAACTCTATTTTAGCGTATCTTTTCAGTCTGAATGTGTCCAAAAAGTCTATTACGCTTGTTTTAAATGAAATTATGATGAGGGCACCTAACAGAGTTTATTCATTTTCCATAATGGGAAGACTGTTAAGCCTGAAATAATCAGTTATGCAATTTAAATAGTTATTCTAGATGGAAAACGAAGATATTTGAAGGAAATATGAAGTTTCTTTCCAAATGCCTTGTTTTAATGATGCTCAAAATATGTTCGTTAGCTCGACCATGGATTTCATAGCATAAACAGCAAGCAATAGGTACCTGCAGTGGCGTAGCCAGGAATTTCGTTCGGGAGGAGCGGGGGGGTCCAAAATCAGGAGAAGAAATTTTTGAAAAATAGGATGCTAAGTAATAGGTTTTAAACTAATTTTGACATTTTTCACAATCGAGAAAACTTCATATGTTCAAAAAATATTTTGTAAATTCATGATTTTTCAATGTTTTGTTTTCTTTTGTGAAGGAGAATAATTGTGCTTTTATATTTCGGGGGGGTCCGGATCACCCTTGCTACGCCACTGGGTATCTGCATATATTACCAAAATTGGCTGAAGTGTGCTAAAAATCTTGCGGGATGCGCCAGTCTGAAGCAACAAAAATGTTATATATCATACCTCCATTCATTGGCTTAATAAGTCTATTTTAAAGTATATTTTCATTTCGAATGTATTGAAAATTCTGTTACGTAATTTTTCTTATTAAAAATTAAATTTTTACAGGGGTAACCTCCATTCACCACTGAGGGCAAGTCGCAAAAAAAGTTTATAAGAACTAATTTAGCTAGCAATAATTACATATCTTAGTTGAATGGGTTTCTGTGCAAAGAATAGATGCACAATCTACCAAAATGATGCTCGGGTTATACCATGTGAGAAATCAAGAGTTAAAGTTCCGTGTTCCAGGAAAATCTAGTTTTCAGAGGAACTATTCAAAATATTTGCATATCATTCAAATAACTAGTAGTGTAATCTTAATTTACACCTTAACTTTCATTTTGTTCCTGTGGCCCTTGCTAATATGAAAAGCCATCCAAGTTGCATCATAGGCTGAATAAAGTGCTAACCTCTGTTTGATATGAATTTTAGTGATAATAGTTAAAAATGATAGTGTTATTTAGGGAGAGATGCGGCACATTTCGTAAAATAACTATATTTTATATTACTTTGCTTTTTCGATTAAACTAAGAAGTAAATATGGTGACTAGTCCTGTTTCTGACGTACACGCAAAAACGTATACTTATATTATTCTTGTCTTTCCTGTAAGAATTATTTTTATAAAAAATTATCTCGCGGCGTGTATACCTTATGTTGCGGGTGACATGCCGCACCTATAAGAGTGATTCGCCGCATGCTAATAAAACCGACTAAAACTTATTTCTGTATTCTGCAGCTTCACTAAAAATGAAAACTTGTCGCATTATTAAAGTTTTGAGGAAAATAAAATATGCTAATACTTTTGATATATTTTTACTATTTTTCTAATTGAAAGGGCATATCTACGATTTTAATGCAATTGAAATGCAGGTTGTAAAATTAGAACTATGTTTATGACATTACATCATAAACATACACTTATAAAAACAAAGAAATTTATAACTAACATGGGCTATATTTTTCCAATTTTTATTGAAAAATACAAGTTGAACCGAAGAAGTTCAGTTAAAAGAGACTTAATTTAGAAGTTTTTTTTTTAGAATTGCAAAATTGAAGTTGAAAAATAAATTAATCCAATTAATTTAAGTCATGCTTTGCTCAAGTCATAACTTGCTGTTACCTACAAACTTAGCACATTAATGTTCAAAATATACGTATAAAGAATCATTTTTAGTATACACACTAAAAATATTATAATGTTGCTAAAAACGTGTTATAATTCGTTTGAAATCATTTTTCATTCCGTGCGGCGTATATCCTAAATGAGAGAAATGCGCCATGTGCACCGAAGTTCAGTGCGGCGTCTCTCCCTGTTCCTACGAGTAAGACTCCGCACCTCGTGGCTCTATGGCCTTTCAGGCCAATATGGCGTAACTAGGCTGAAAACATCAAAAAATCGTAATATAGCAGTGCTTCAACGTCCGATACGAATTTAATAAAAGGCGAGGAAAAATTTTGAATGTAAAATACTAGACTTATCTCAGTATTTGAGCTTTAAAATCTGTAAAACCAATGAAAAACAAACTGGACATCCTTACTTATCCCCTGTCATCTACTGTGCCCTTGCACTGCGTATCTGCCCGTTATCTGCCAGGAAACGTCAAAACTAAGGGCGTGCCCCGTCTATCCCATATGCGTCGTCTCTCCCCGAATTACCCTACCACTGAAATGCGTTAGTGTGTGCTCACGTTCTTATTGTATATTGTCTAGTATTGTTTTCAAGAGATCAGCTGTAATTTATCTCGAAAAATATATAAGATATATTGATTTAGGGCTTGTCATATTCGTGAAATAAGCTTTGACCTAGGTTTTTCAATTGTAGAAGTAGAAAATAAAAATGATGACTAATTATGTGAACATTAACAAAAGAGCCGATTGAGAAGCAAATTATTATAAGTATTGTTATATGTATTATATGCTTATATTATATTAGCAATTGTTGAGGTGAAATAAATTATTCATTATCTTCATTAAATTAATTATTTATTAATTTTTGTGTCTAACGGCACTATTTAGTTTGGTGTATTGTAGTCAAATGGAGAGTAATTAAGTTTTTCCGTCTCATGAGCTCATTTTTATATTGTTGAAAGGAATATCATTAAACGCTTTTGAGGCTTTGGATATGCATCCTGTACAGTACACCCATTTATAGGGAAAGTTATTCGTTTTTGCTAATCTAGTCGTTAATGCATGCAGAATTCCATTTAATGAGCTTAAATCAATCCCTTTGTTCACTTTGAACTCTTATCATTTCTGGGCTTGGCTTCGCATTAGCGCATTGTATAAAGGCGATTCCATTTTCGTGGATAATTAATAAAAATCCTGATATCTATCGTTCGCCATATGATTAGCTATATGCTGTGATTATCTGTTAAAATTTTAAATTTGACTTCTTTCTACGCTCATATAAAAAATGTATACTGACATTTATTGGTATAAATTGAAATTACTGCATGCCTACTGCGTGAAAATAGAATTTCAAAGTTTTTAGTAGTAATTTATTTTTGTAAAAGTAACTTCAAAATAAGGAAAATGATCCTATATTACCAGAGAGATGATCTTTTTAATTACCATTTTTGTCACAGTTGTCACTGTACACTGGAAAAATAATTAAATATTACCTTTTCACCCTATTGCTGATCAAGAGAGTCGGTATTGGCAATTCATGAAATGTAATCATTTTAAAAGACATTTGCACCATTCCTCTTTACTCTGAATCTAAATTGTACGATGCAATTAGAACATCCTCATGATAAAAATAGGTCATAAGCGTATTTTCTTTAAGGTCATAGCCACCAAATCATTGGAAGCCACTTTTAAGCAAAATACTGCCACCAAACCATTGGAATTTTTAAACTTTTTACAAAGCTAGTTGAATTCGCTTTGTAGACCACCTTTACTATGGCTTTATTTCTTAATAAATAAACAATAATGGCGAAATGTAACCAAAATATTTTCCCCTGCAAATCTTTGCTATATTATTTATTTTTCCGCTGGGTATTTTAAATTTGTTACAATTATTTCAAAACTCCGTTTTCTCATTAATCTGTAAAAAGTAGTTTTTGTACAACTGTGGACCTTGGAAGCCACGGAGGATAAGTGCATTTTTTTATTTTTGGAGATGAAGTACAGGTAATGGTTGGTGGGGTCCATAATGCTGTTGTGGCAAAGGGATGCAAATGAATCACTGATAAGTAAATGAATATAGGTTCAGTGATTTACATGTATCTTTGTAACAACACTATTGTGTACCCCACCAACCATTACCTGCAAATACTTATCTCCAAAAAATTGCACTTATCCTTCTTGGCTTCTAATTTCCTAAAATAACTTGCAATGTTTTTAAATATACTGAACTCTAATGGCTTTCAATTTATCACGATATGCATGATTGTAAATATCCATTAACACCGAACGTCAGAGCCCTTTTTTCTCACCCACATAGGTATTAATCAAACGCCCCTATATTTGCACAGGGATATGTTGTTCATGTTGCTTTTCATTGTTTCTCTGTCCATTGAATATTGCATAAAAGGTATAAAATGTGTGCAATAATTCCATTATGGTTAAAATCATTTCCGAAAGCAGATAACAAGCCAGCAAATATTTTGGCTAATGAGGTCAATCCATCCCACTTATCCGCCAGAATGTGTACATGCAGTAGAGGTGCTGAACTGAAACTTTATTGCAATTTGAAATTATAATTCCCTGTTTTGAATTTAGCCCAGGCTCGTTATTCTGAGCCCTTTGTATAATTATTCCATTCAGTACTAGTGATTTGCCTGCCAGACCTTGACCTTGGTGGCACAAATGTATTTCCACGTTATGTTTTACCTTTTTTATACGATTCTCTTTCGACCACTCACTAAATTTAAAACTGACTGCATCCGTGATGTGGATCTATATGGGATAGATTCTCTCTCTGTGGTTTATTTTTTAATAGCCAAATATTATATAATCCTCCATGAAGCAAGACCAGAAGGATGTAGCAGGAAATTATTTTGTTGTTAAATAAATTGAATGTCCTATGTTTCCATTGGCTACAATTTTATTTCTGCCGATTTCACAAAATTCTTTTGTCTAATCTACAACCACCAAAACATTTTATCATTCAAACCGGGTTACTATCTTCACCGGTTGAACAGAATTCGATTAAGCTAAAGTTTCTTTTTTGAATTATTTATTTTCATTATTTATTTATCTCATAAAACAGCCTCCTTTCTATTTATGGAACCAACGTCCTGTTGATTTTCAGCAAGGATAACAATATCTTCAGTGCATTTCTTTCACAAAATTCTTATTGTTGTATCAATTATACCTTTGCTTTCTGTCCTAAATGTAAGGGCTAAATATGGTAATCAATCATGATGAACGTCTTGCTTAGTTCTCTCTGACTATTCAGCCTTTTCACGAGTAATAGCCTTTTATTTCTAGTTTCTCAAATTTAGTATCCCGGCGGAAATATAAATCGAAAATATATAATAATATAGTATATATTTACGCCACATAAATCCCTGCATTCTGAGGATCAAATACAGTGGCTGATTAGATATATTTGGTGCTTTTCCGGTGAATTAATTTCGTGAAGAGTTCTCGGGATTGCCACCGCGTCAGGGAATGTATTACTGCCGACATGTCGATGTCCGACTAGAACATCGTCCTCAGCCATCATCCTATTTTCATCGGATTATTCCGAATGGATGGGACTAATTCTGTGGAGAAAAGCGTTCACGGATAGTTTTGATTGTCAAGAGATTGGAGATTTTATATGAGTTTTTTGTTGACTCGTGCTTTATAAAACCTCATAATAATATCTTAAGGGGCTTAAGTTCGACCATAAAGTATTTTGAAACGGTACGCAGTCCTACCCAAGCAGCAATCGATATCAAGACAACATTGTAGGCGTTAACATATGACATCCGTGCAGTATCCCTGTTTATCCAATTAACGTGGTGAATATACAAAGGACCCATTGAAAAACGTTGCAGCAATATCTAGCAGTGGACATGGAGGTCCATATTACAACATCTCTTAGATATATCTTGTATGATGTGAAGCACGATGTGGTGGTAGTTCTGAATATTAGTAATATTGGACATCCAAGTTATAATATCCGTGACATTCTTAATTGAAATTAAATAGATATCGTCCATTCATATTTAAAAAAGGAAAGAAAAAAGAGAAGACTATGTCTAAATACAATAAGGGTCAATAAAAAAATATTGTGGAAAAAGTTAATGTACTTGTTTTTTCTTATTACATTTACCATCAATTCAGAAGTAACACTTACTTCCTTAAAAAAATTATTCAAAACAATATCCCTCGGTGACATATATTCGGAATAGAAATGAAGAGCACAATTGTTTTTTATATTAATTTTATGTCTCGGGATTAGTATAAATAATAATAACAAACCACTGGTGGAAAATAGTTGGGTTGGTTACTAATACAACATCTCAACTTGTTATTGTTTATAGTAATCCCGAGACATGCATAAAAAACAATTATGCTCTTCATTTCAATTCAGAATTTATGTCACCAAGGAATATTGTTTTGAGTAATTTTTTTGATGAAGCAAGTGTTACTTCATGAATTGATGGTAAATGTAATAAAAAAGAACAAGTGCATTAACTTTTTCCACGGTCATTCTTTTACTAACCCTTATTGTATTTAGACCTAGTCCTCTCTTTCCTTTCCTTATTTTAAAATGAATGTACTATATCTACTTAATTTCAATTAATAACATCACGAATAGTACATATTGGATAATTACGAGACGTTTTTCTACAACTTGTAGTGGATGTAAAAAAATAGGATATTTATGCAATGTTTTCAAAATATCCATTGTGCAATGACTACGAGTTTTTTATACATCAGCCTTATTAAGATATCATATGGGTATCGTCTGTTGCTTGGGAACATTCTGAGGACCTAATAGAGCGACTGATTAGCTAATTTTTCCTGCCGACGTAACTCTTTATTTGGCCGAGCGAATTCCCCGAGCTCGAGGCATGTACTTGGCTTTACTCCCATTGAAGCATTGATTGCGGCGTTCACGCCGGGGATAGCTAGGTCGATCAAGGCAGCTTTACCCATCAGCCCGCGCGGCGCTTATATCCCGCTTTGCAGCGTTGTGTACACACACTCAGGGTCAAATGAGGAGAGAAACGTATATCGACACCTTTCACTGCGCTTAACGGGACCGCTTTTAATTTTAACGCTGTTATTTATTTTTTATCTATTTCGTCGGAGTGAGAGGACGAGTCTCTTTCCTAGAGGGAGTGAGGAGTTGATGCTCTCTTTGCCTTAAGTCAGTATACGTCCAACTCTATGCCTTCCTTTCCCCGGACAGTCCCGTGTTGAGGGGCCTAGGGTTATTTATTTTCTCTTTAATTATTTTTTTTTGGAATGACGGTGGGGGGATAAGAGCAAATACCTTTCTCTTTTACTTTATTTTTTGCTCGAACACGTCCGGACCCTTTCGTTCGCATCGCCGGTAAATGGGATGAAGTGGGAAACGTTGGAGAAGAGACGAGATCCGATAACTTTTTAAACGCGGGAACAATGGAGAAGAACCCTTGTGCAGGATGAACGTGGCTAATTTTGTGACTAAAAGAGTTCACCGTCGATTTCAATTGTCAGGAGATTTTGTGTAGATCCGCTTTGTTAATTCGCACTCATTGTCAGTAAAACCTATCAATGATATTTCAGGGGCTCTAGTTCAACCAATATGTACTTCGTACTCGATACTTTTTATCACTTATTACATTAGTAGCTTATTCTCTCAATTTACACCAATTTTCTCCTGTAAAAATTCTCTCACAGATAATATTTCCCTGCAATTGGATGAAATTTTAACTTCAATCAAGGCTTTTGCATTGCTATTGCAGAAAAAAAACTTTGTTTTACCCTTTCCGAGTCTTTTCGCAGAGTTTTAGCATTGAAGAACTTAACTTGGGTTGCAATGGTGAGGAGATGGGAGATTTTGTGTTAGAAACTTTGGGAAAGAGGCGAAGTCGGTTCCATTTTGAAACGCGGACATAACAAAGAAGAACGCTTTTTTAAGATGAAAGGGGCTGATTTTGTGACTAATACTGGCGGTCACTGTGGATTTTAATTGATAGGAGATAGAAGATTTCATGTGAGTCATATTGTTGATTCGTGCTCTATAAAACCTCTATATGATATCTTAGGGGCTAAAGTTTAACCAATATGCACTTCAAACTCTCTATTTTTATCATGCATCATATTAAAATAAATATTTACCATTTTCCACGATTATGAAATTTATTATGACCTAGGCTTCGACGTTACTACAAGTTTATAATTGTGAAAAATTGCAAATATTTATTTCTAAGTGGAAAAATACCTACCATTACGCTTGAGCCTTCGGATTTTATCATGTATTACGTTGCTAAACACTTCTATCAATTTATACCAATTTTCTTCGGTTAAGATAATCTATGGATAACATTTTCCAGTAAATAATTTTATCATTTCAAAATAATCCCGAAAATAACATATCCAAGTAGTTGGATGAGTTTTTTACTCCATTAAAGGCTTTCGCATAGTTATTGTAGCAAAAACTTTCTTTCCTCCCTTCCTAGTCTGTTCGCAATTGAAGAACTACTTGAGTTGCAAGCGTCAGGAGATGGGAGATTCTTCCTGAGTAACTTCGTTCATTCGTGCCTTATAAAACCTCTCAATTATATGTAATGGGCTATAGTTCGACCAATATGCATTTCATAATCGGCACTTTGTGTCGCACATTGGTAGCTACTTCTCTCGATTCATACCAATTTTATCCTGTAAAAATGATCCCACGGAAAACATTTCCTGCAAATGGATGTGTTTTTAACCTTATTCAAGGCTTGTGTATAGTTATCACCACTTCCACAAGGCTATAGCCTGCTTGTGGCAATATGTAATAAGTAAATATTGCAGAAAAAAATCTTTTTTCCTTTCCTAGTCTTTTCGCAGTTTTCTATTGTTAAAGACTTAACAAGAGTTATATTGAAGAAAGATTTCCTGCTTTCCCGACGAATGGACTTGGTAAAGAGTTCTCGGGATCACCACCGGGTCAGGAACTCCATATCTGCCAACGTTTCGATGTCCGACTCGGTCATCGTCCTCAGGGCTGTGAAGCAGCCCATTCATTCACAGCCCTGAGGACGATGACCGAGTCGGACATCGAAACGTTGGCAGATATGGAGTTCCTGACCCGGTGGCGATCCCGAGAACTCTTTACCAAGAATTATATTGATTTTCTACGAGTAGACTTAGTGGAAGTTCATGGATAGTAATAATTCAAACAGCTGTTGTAATTTTTCACCCTTTTTTAATTTTCTCGACCGGTTTCTTACACATCATTTTCCTGAGCTGTCTCTGAGAGCGCTAGGTGTTTGAATTGTTATTAATAAGAATTGCCACGAGAAAAACTCCCTCTGGATCAGAAATCAAACCACGCACTTTTGACTGTCATACGGTCTATTTTGATCCCCAATGTATCAGAGAGTTATTTAATCGTGCCAAATCTTGTAAATTTCACCGCGATTCAATAGGCAGGTTTGAAATATTGAACGTTACCGCCATGCGTGGCTTTAGCGCAGATTGGAAGTTCTCTGTTGGTTATGGCTTCATTGAAGTCATTTTCTTTTTGTTGCCATGCTATATGGACCATCTAGTATCTTGAGCCTCGGTACAAATACAATTACCATTGGGAATCTTGGAAGCTGGACAGCGAAGACGCCTACGCAACGGCGTTGGAAAACCAAAGGTCCCTTGTTCCCTTCCCAGTCCAAGGGACACAATTTTCATTGCAATAGGGTGATTTCCTATTATTTTTTTATTGCCTAAATCGAAAGATTATTACTGATGGAGTACGCATTTCACGCTCCTAGATTTTCTAATGACGATATCTATTTTTCGCGATTAAACGAAAAGTGAAAATTTTCAAGCGCGCGAAAACGCGACGGCTACGTAGGAATGATGGAAAAAAGTCCGTGTGATGTATTTCTATTTCCCACTGCCGCCTTGTGAGGCGATCTCTTGACCTTGAGGTGAGGCTTGAGCGCTGATACGACGCAGGCTGCTAGCAGGTAGCTGAGTATCCTGCTAGCAGGTAGCGCTTGGCTTAAATATGGATTATTACTACCTTATCAAACGAAGGAAACTTTCCGACCTTATACAATTTTAATAAGTGATTATTAAAATTGTCTAAGGTCGGAAATTGTCTCTGTGATTCATGTATGCATTCGTAATCTCAGACGATGTATAACTCCTATCCTCTCGTGCATACACTAGGTTCCTGTGACGTCACGTGGAGTGGAATCGCATGGGCGCCAATCTGGCCTTTTTCATATGAGGTTAAAATTGACCACTCCCATTCGTCTAAACTGGAATTTCTAAAACCAAATAATTTGTATTTTATGGAAACCCTAATGGTGGGTAACGAATAGCAATCAATGCATTTCGTTTTCTTTGATGAAGGAAACTACTCTATTATGCAAATTTCACCGCCTTTCACGCGAGATTCTTAAAATTAGGTATTTATTGAAAAGCTGTCATAATTATAATTTGTTGTCTCAAGCGTGACTTCATGGAGTCGACTTAACTTAAGAAAAAGTAAAAATTTAATGATGAAGTGCCACGTCGTAGCCTAGGCAGTACTTTAATAAATTCATGGGGAGTTACATATTTGTTATATGGGTAAACTTTTCTCGGGATTCCCACCGGGTTAATGTTTTTATATCGGCCAACGTTTCAAGTACCGTCTCGGCACTCATCTTCAGGGCTGAATATTGATTTATTTAAATAAATCAATATTCAGCCAAGTTTACCCACATTATTCGCCGGGAAAGCATTAAATCATATATTTGTTATACTTTTCATTCTATAATAATTAGGTTTTTTTCCTAAATTTAAAAACATTTTTAACGGAAATAATAACCAGGTGGACGAACTTCAATGAAATGAACCCCAATGTTCAAGTGAGATAGAAGTTCTAACGTAAAATAAAGGAGGTTTTATTCATTAGAATTTGTACTGGAATTTTTGAAGCTTTGAGCCTGAATCTCCTATTATATGGACGTACCGACGGCTTTTTCCGATTACGGACGACTGCGCGAAGTTTCTACTCATGCCATCAGCTAAGATGACATTGGTTTGGTGCGAAGTTTCTCGGAGCCATTGCACTAATGCATGAATATTGCAAAAAAACTAAACATTCTTTCAAAAAATTGGCTATTACTGTGGTTTCACATCTCATGGTGACTGCAGAGCAGACTGATTTTCCAAATTTTCTTGACAGCCCTTCACTGTTTCATAGCTCTATGTTGCCCTTTTTAGCGGACGTAACTTCATGGGATTTGCAAAACTTTGCTGCTTCGACAGGACAGTGCAAAGGACCGAATTTCTGTTGATTGTTCGATGAAGTATTGCCATCATGCTGCAACTACCAACAAGCGAGGCTGTAGGTCCGCTTGGCGTCATAGGCGTTCAAAATAGGTAAGAACCCAGCCATATGGGTGAAATGAATGACAAATCATTTAACTAGATCAATTTATGCGTTACTAGTATACTGGTGAGAAGCTTTTGGCTAGAAACAGCACTTGCGTTGCACAAGATGCCTCATTTTTATCTGGAAAGGGTTTGATTTTTCAATGGTATAAATTATTTACAGAATTCCACACTTAACATTTGTATTTCTCAACAGAATTACTCTGAATAAATGTTTCTTTTTTACTTCCCGGCTCATAAGAATGAATTATTTCATTCATAAAGACTAATGAGGAATAAATATTATTTCTAAGCTATGACTTTGTGATCACTTATGGTATTTTTATTCTTGACAGTAATTAGTGTTTCTCTGCAAATTGTAGATTATCAATTCAACGACCTCAACTGAAGAGTATTTAGTGTATCGAACTTGATATCTACATCTTATAATTAATCATAAAATTATCCTCTATGCATGTTTTAGTGTTTTGGGTGAAAATAAAGATTTACAAAAAATATTTTCTTTCAAATTATATCTTCGTGGCAAGTATATTTTGTCCCTGTGTTCCGAAATTACATATCGCAACCATAATCCTAGTAATATAAACTTTTAATTTTATTTAGTAATGACGAGCGTAAGAAGCTCATTCTTTTCAAAACTGACATCGCCGCAATTCGAAACTTGCCTAACCTATGATGGTTATTGTTAAGTGTCTACTAAGCGGACTACTTCAGGATAAACTGGACATTTTTTTTGATACCTAAATAAATTTAGCGTATTTCACCGGTTTCATTTTTTAACTATCCTAATTAATAAACTTTATATTAGCTGAAATTTGAAAACATTATATGTGAAAATTATAAAAGTTTAGGACTTCAACTATATAACACACTACAAAATATAGCTGAAGGAAATGTCGAGGGGCTGATACGAGGATTTGGTTTAAATCCCTTTAAGTCCTTATATTAACTATTTATAAATTGAGCCTCTAATTATTTCCGGGTAATATTGCTGATGGAGGTCGGTTAGCATGGAGAATTTAGGAAGTATTCTAGCAGTCTCCCCTCTCTACATGGACTTCAATCTTCAATTTTTAATAAGGCCTACTCCCCTACATTCTATCTAAAAAAATCCTTTTCTCTTCCTTCCTCACACTCATTTACCCATTATTCTACCCTCAAGCACTGTTGCCAACGTTCCCTTACCGCTAAGTGCTCGCTCCTTCCTCACCTTCAGTCTCCTACGTGTGTCATCTTGGAACCTGGATTGAAATGAAATTAAACCAGTGAATTTCACAAAAATGAATATTTCTAGGGTTAATTGTTCATCATTATTGCCACTATTGAGGGCCTCACCCTGTGAAACGCCCGAGAACATTCAACTTCCACGCAGGATATTCACCGCATTCCTTCCTTACCTTTTGTCTCCTCCGCATCTCATCTCACCTGGAAAGAAAATTATATTAAACCAGTGAATTTCACAATAATTATTATTTCTGGGGTTAATTGTTCATCATCATTGCCGCTATTCAGGGCCTTACTGCGTGAAACGCCCGAGAACATTCAACTTCTGCGCTGGTTGTGCACCGAACCTTATTTTTCTCATAATCGTGCTCAAAGAGGACATTTCATGGGACCATAATGGAATGAAAATGGGAAAAATGAAGAGAGAGGAAGAAGAATTAGGGTAAAGATGAGGAAAAGGAGACGGTAAAACGATCCCGGTTATAGCGGCGCTGATGATGTTAGCAGGAGATAGAGCACGAGGGGGCTTCTCTTGTCGACTCGAGAGTGGAAAGGCCTAGAGTGAAAGGATTGTGGTCTATAGAGAAGAGAGGGGACCATGCGGGTTGGGTGGAATGTGGAGGGAGCGGTGGGTGTGGGCCAGCTGAGTGCGGTCAAGGGTGCAGAGGAGCGGGAGAAAACACACATAATCCCATGTGGAAATGGGTGCTCGTAAGTGTGGCGCTATGTCGAAGCGATCGCTGGGTCAGGATGGGAATTTGAAGGGAATATAAGAGTGCTGACAAACCAGGTTTACGGATCTTCCAGAAGTGTTCCTCATCTCTTAATATTTTTCTTTTATTTTTAATGAGTAGTAACTCTCCGAGTTGATCCGTGTGGGTCTTTCTCTAGTGGTTTCCCTCTATATTTGAAGGACCCCTGGGGATTTCTCTAATAATCCGACTGCCGCAAATTCACCGTCTGCTCGTACCCTCAGTAAGTTCGCGGATCCAAATGGAGCGAGGTGATTTTCCCGACTTGGTTACTTAGGAAAATAATTCTAGTTTAACTTCCTCATTTCCAGGATATGTCTACCGTTATTCTTGGTCTGAAGTTCATAATTTTCTAGTTTCATGATTTCTGTTATATGTTATTTCTGTGAATCGCACTTTTGTGTGATGACATTATCGGTAAGGAGGCATTGAACTTTTTGTAATAACAACATTTCACTTAGCCAAGCGTGAAATAATTCGTTATAAGAACGTCGATGTATTTTGTAAATCAGTATACGCATATATATTAATTCACCTGGACCGAGGAGGTTGACCGTTTTCATATAAATGTATGAATGTTAATGGAGTCAGTGTTTTTGTGCGATTCAGGGTTTATCTTGAGGCATAATTGTCATTCTACTTGTCTTTTTTCCTCGATGAATTACTCATTTACACTACTAATAATAACTACTGACATTACTTTTAATGTTCAGGCTGTATGTAGAAAATCCTTATTATTAATATTTGCCTTCATTTCAAATTTAAAAATGTTGGCTAAGAAAATTTCGTGGCCTCATATATAAAATATATATACCTATGATACAGGCTAATGTTGAAAAAGTAAAATACTCTATGTACCATTAAAACTTCAAGGCGATGATCTCTCTTTTTGAAGGACCCCTGGGGGTTTCTCTATTAATCCGACCGCCGCAAATTCACCGTCTGCCTGTTCCCTCGGTTGCTTCGCGGATCCAAATGGAGCGAGGTGATTTTCTCCCAGCCGTGAATGCGTCAGTTAGTTGGGATAATTATTCGAGTTAAACCGTTTTCATGTAACTTCATCATTGGTACATGGAGTCCGTGATATTATGCGATTAAGGCTATACCTTTATAACTACTACTGTTCTACAGGTCTTTTGTTCATGACGAATAATTCATTTATACAAAGCGAGATGTATGAACAAAACCATTATCAATATTTGCTTTTTTCTAAAAAAAGAGTTGACATTTTTGTCTCAGATAATTTCGCAGCCTCCTGAATTAAATTTTTTATACCTATCCTGCTTTATTAATTCACAGGACGCCTATTTTTATATATAAAATAGGGAAACCGTTTTTTGCAACCTCGTCGGATAAAAGTAGTGATCTCACTCTACTTCTGAGACTTTTTAGTTACTGCGATTCCATCCGGTATAAATGAACCGCAAGATAGGAATGTGATATTCAAGGTAAAGCCAGGAGGAAAAAAACTAGAGCAATTCAACTGTTTGGGCAGCATATTAGAAAACGCAGACTCAGCGTTAAGGACTTCTAGAAGAGAATTGCATTATCAAAGGAGTTTATGAACAGGAAGGAACGTATAGTAGGATCATTGTTTAGGAGTTTAAAGAACAGGCTTGTATAGAGTCTGATCTGAAGTGTAGCGCTTTACGGTGTGGAAACATGGACATTTAGGAAGAAGGACGAGAGAAGACTGGAGGCATAATACATTTATATGCGCTTGTGGAGAAGAAGGTGAAGTGGACGGAGAGGAGGAGGAAGGACGAAGTGCTGTACATGGTGGGTGAGAAGAAGCAGCTTCTAGGTGAGATACGGAGGAGATGGTGGGTATAGATAGAGTGATTATTTCACGGGGAGAGGATGTTTAAAACAGTGTAATGTTGTTGAGTGTAGAATGTCGGGTAAAGGAGGAAGAAGAAGAAAGAGAATAGGAATTTTTAGATAGAATGAACGGGAGTAGGGCTTATAATGAATTGTAAAGGGAAGTCCATGAAGCTAAAACACTTCTTAAGTTCTCCATGGAAACCTCCTTTATTCGGTAGAATACTTTAGTAGTCATAATAGTGGAAAAACTTTCGTGTTTCGAAGTGAAGGTCTACGCAGGTGGCGGAATTACAATTTTCTGCTGATTTTTACTGGAATTAGTTAACTGCGAAAACTTTTGTGAGGGCTTTGCGGGATTTGCTATGAAGAGTTCACGGTGCTCTCTGGATACTCAAGTTTCATTGTTAGGGTCATTCTCCCACAATCGTACAAAATTATGTCCATAATAAACCAAATAAATAAACCAAAACTGGTAAAACAAAAATAAAGTGGCATATTATTTTATGTACTCTCTTACTACTTTTAGTGGCCAATTAGTGAAGAAAAAATTACATTCCTCAAATTTAATTTCCACAGGCTATGATCCGTCATGTCCGTGGACAGTCCCACACAGGTTTTCGAAGAGGTGTTTATTGTATTAACAACCTTTACTGAATAAATTATTACAAATTTTATGATTAAACAAGTTACAACAATGTAAACATTCCAAAATAGTCTTTTTGGGTTGCTTTATTTCATATTATTCATTGTAAAATTAAAAGAAAACATTTGTCCTACCGAAAAAAGCAATGCCCGTGGACGCACAGGAAAAAGGAGGAATTATTTTTTTAGGATATGGTGGCAGCCCTTAACAACCAGTGTGTAGAGAAAGATAATGTCAGCTATATTGTGTTGTTGGAGTTTATACATGGTTTAGTGAATGTTTTAACGCTGAAAGAAAAATTTTGGTTCAGTATTTTGAAAGAGCCAGGAACATCAGTCATGTCCGTGGACAGGTAAAAATTAGTAAAAGTAAAAGCTTTCACTAATTACAGTTGAGATATCTTTTGCACCTAAGAAATACAATTTTAGTGTAGTAAGGAACCCTTACTTATTGTACGTCCTAAGAATAACTTAATTTATAGGAAATCGTCATGTCCGTGGACATCATGTCCGTGAAATCTGCAGTCCATAGACATGACAGATGCTAACGGGCATGATGATACCTACACTATGACTTGCTACAGAATGTCCAGTGACAAATTTTAAAATATTCTCGTCAGTAAACACAATATTCCTCTTCTGCTATGTCCGCGGACACATATTTCGTGTTCGTAGACGGTACAAAAGTAAAAATAAAAAAGTGTAAATATTACTAACAATTTCTGCCACTTACGTCATTAGATTTTATGATTGATAAACTGTAATTACACAATTTTGGTTCTCAATAAGCAGAAATTATTTTTTTTTATTTTGCCTGTAGAAAACGTACTTTTTTTGAAGATTGACACGTTAACGTTCCGCAGTGCCTCCTTACACTGAGAGAGACTGAAATCTCTGATCCACTCTGAAATTAGACATTAGGTTCTGAAAGAGAACTTTTTCCCAAATTAGATATATTTATTGAACCACCTATTCTGAAATCTTAAGCCCCGAGAGGGTACGATTGACAGATTTCGGCTTCACTTTGTGGAAGAGTATCATATTCGCGGTAGAATTATTATAGTGGTCTTCTATAAAATATTTATAATATCTTAGCGCGTTTGACTAACTTCAGGTTCATATGTACGCGTAAAATAACTATTTGATCATCATCTAATACTTCTGAAATTGTTTTTATTATCTAACAAATATTAAATATCTGTATGAAACCCGCCTAACCGAAAATCATTCCTTGTTCACTGAAAATTTTTGCTGAAGACTAATAATAATTATTCAACCATAGACTCTGTAACAATGTTCTGCTTGATTTACTGGCACCGTTCAATATAAAAGTTTTTTCTTATTATTTTTACTGGGACAATATTATATTTCCTAACTAAATACCGCAGTTCTTAGCTGTTCTCACTTTTGGACGCTTAGAAGGCATGGGAAATCTTCAGAAAGCCTCTTCAGCAGCAGGCCAGAGGATGGCCAAAGCGATATGATTTTGGAAAGATCACTGTATTTTTTTGCTTGAATATCATGGCTGTAGATTAGTTTTTCCGACTCAAGCGTCATTTTTAATGTAAAATAGTTACAGAGTGCGTTTCCTGTGATGTTTTTCATGTCCACATTCTTTATGGTAATATCTCGTTCTTTATTTTTGCAACCTATCAATGCTCATAATTCACTTACTTTTACTAATCGTTTAGAACTATCATTTTCAATATATAGTAATTGTAGTCAGGTAATAAATAATTATTTTATTTAGTCATATTGAAAACATGTATACCACATATGTATAACGAAAATTTAAGGAAGAAAACATTCGGAAAATTTTAATTATTGGACAGATACGTAGTACTTGCACATTTACTCTACTTTCATATCTGCAATATTGATTTAACTGTGGAATGTGGAAAACTTATTCCCCAAAAGTTAATAAAACGAAGGATAATGATATTTTATTACATATGCTATGATGAGTTTCCAATTATACAAATTATAGTTACTTTAACTTGAGATTTACAAATAAATACGTGCTGGCCTTCAAATGTTAAGGGTAATCCTGATTCCTTACTAGTCGGTGGGAAAAATTTCTCCTTATCCCTGAAATGAAACAATAAATTGGAAATATTCTATGGTGGTTGAAGTGAATGATGAGGTATTAGAGTCCTTTTCTTCCTTGGGTTTTCTCACGTAATTGATGACCTTTCGTTTTTCAATGCTGGAACAGTGTATATTACCTAGAATTTTCATTTCCGTGAATTAACTTGGTTTTTACGAGCAATTCCTTCAAGTGTCTGTCTTCACCTATGACCTTATTTTTAAAAAAGTTTATTTTTTTTAGTCCCACGCGTGGAGTGAAACATTTTTCATTTCAAATTACGTCTTTCTGGGAAAATTTCATCTCTACATACACTGCGTGTCAGTGGTATTTGGAAAGGAAAGCTTAGTTTCTTCAAATGTGTTTGCTTGACGATTTCAATAGAGATTATAATTTCTCCCATATACGCGATGGGTACGTCTCCAAATTTGTTACACCAACGTTTGCTACGGGGCGTAATGATGACTTAGAAATAAGGTAAGTTGGTGAACCTTCTCGATTCGGAGTGCAGCGTCTTACCCATCCAGATAAATTACAGCTCATCTTTATTTGAACGTGTAATTAATGGCGCATTCAAAAACTTAGCCCTCTGATGTTTGTTTTCGGGGAGAGCTCTTCGGTAGAAACGTTAGTATTTGCCACGTAAAGTCCTCTATAATCCTTCAGCAGTCCGCCTGCCTTAATTCCTTTCTGAGCTAGGGAAAAATAAGCGGTAGGACTCATATTCGAGGAAAGAATGTGCTAATCCAAGGGAAGTGGTGGGCCCATTTTTTATATTTTAGTTTTTTTTTGCTTTAATTTCGTTCTCAACTTCGTCGCTAGTTCGTCACGCTTGCAGAGAGAGACACGGGTGGATTTAAGCGCTGGCTGCTTTGGTGTTCCCCTAGCTACCTTCAACCCCAGAAAAATTATCAGATTAGCAATAAAAATGAAATTTCAAAGCATCGGATGGAGCAAGTGACTTTTTACGCATTCAAGCGCGCAGGTTCAAAGTTATATATAACAAGGATGAACATTACCGTGGAAAAATTATTTGGATTAACCGGGATTCGAGCCCGGATCTTTCGATCCGTGTCCCTTGTAGCATAACGTTGAAATTTTTCACTGTGCCGAGGGTAACCAAAAATAACATTGTAGATTACCAAATTATTTTTAATTCCCCCCATGTAAAGGCCTCATTGGGCTGTTTTTTTGTAACTAGGACAAATAAATGATTACGTTGGGAAATCTCGTAACTGATGTAATCGAGAATCTCTGCGGCTTTTCGAAATCACTGTTGAAGCAGTAGCTACAGCCAAAAGAGCTATTTCTTCCATGCTGCCTCAGAACAAAACTGACTAAATATCCCAAAAAATAATACAAAGATTTAAACGCGGAAAATAGTTATATATTATACAAACAACATCCCGCAGAACTTAGTTTAGTGATACAGTTACATTGTAAACGGGGTCAAAGTTACATTTTGATATGAAAGGTATTTTCACTCTTAAAGACTTGTACCAGATGATGTCTCTTTGACCCGAAACACATCGCACGCATTAAATAATTGTGGAAAAGTATCACTACCTTTCATTTAAATATGTCGAACTTTCACTGTATCATGTCTGAATTGGTGAACATATTGTAAAAATATTATCCTCTATTCCCATTATATTAGGCCTGATAAAGTCTGAGGTAGGGGGAGACGAAACGTTTAAATATTTAACCGTGCCGAGTTGTATAAGTAACTTTTTCAAGATGATGGCTCTATGAGCCGAAATGCGTCGAACGCATTGAATGATTGTGGAAAAGTACGACTGGCTTTCATTTCAATACGTCGAACATTCACTATATCATGTCTGAATCGGCAAAATTATTGATGTAATTACATTTTTTTCCATTACCATCGTATTAGGCCTGATGAAGTCCTCGGCAGGGGAGACGAACCGTTTAAAATACGAGGTGTAATGATGTTCGTATTTAATCTTGCCCAAGGTAACCCAAAAGAACATCGTTAATTAACAAATTATTTTTTATTCTCCCCATTCAAAGGCCTCATCGTGCTGTTTTAGATTGTCAATAAGATAAATGACTTTTTCAACATGATGTCTCGATGAGCTGGAACGCGTCGGACGTATTAACTAATTGCGGAAAAGTCCAACTGCCTTTCATTTCAATACGTCTACAATATCACGCCTGAGTTGGTGAAATTATTGCTAAAATTAAATATTTTCCTCTATTCCCATTATAATAGCCCTGATGAAGTTTCCGGCAGGGGATACGAAACGTTTAAATTTTTAATCTTGCCCAGGGTAACCCAAAAGAACATCGTTGATTACCATTTTTTTTATTTCTCACTACGGATCCTAAATTCGAGTTGGGCGTGCGGAGCGCGTGGATAGGGGAGAATTGTAGCGGCTCAACCGGCTCGCGGATTTACGTTGAGCACCCTCGGGCCGTGGTGGGGTGTTGGGCACAATTCATATTCCAGCTCGCTTATTTCGCATCAGTGCCGCTCCATCGCCAGTCGCATTAATGCCAAGCCGATGGGGCGGCAGAGTGGGGGGGGGGGGGAGTGAGAGAAAGGGTCGTTTTAGCATTTAGTGGGGACCCGGGCAACGAACGGTCTCCCATGCTGAGGGTGGCGTTGGGAGAGAGAGGACGACTTAAATTCCAGGGATCCCGGGGACTATGCATCTACACCCCAGACAATAGCTTTCCCTCCGTCCCCCCCTGTACGTGTGGTCTGTGCATGGCTTTCAAGCGGTGTGGTTGTCGGTTTTCCTTCCACCTGGCGGCGGTCCTGAACCAGAGCGATGTTTATTGAGAACATTTTGGGGGCTGTGATTTGCTATCTTTCAGCCACAAGTAAAGAAACGCTTTATGTATGGAGGAATATTTTTTCAATTATTTCCATTGTTTCCTGTTTTCAATCGGGACACATTTTCATACTACTATTTGTGTAGACTTCGTTCTGTAACATACAATGACGGATCCAGGACCATGAAAAGGGGGGGGTCTATGTGGAGGCCTAAAGGGTAACCTCGGTTTGGTTGTCGGTTTTCCTTCCACCTGGTGGTATCCCTGAGCCAGAACGATGTTCATCGAGAACATTTTGTCGTAATAACAATAATAATGTATACTAATCAATTAATTTATTACAAACAGAGATTTATAGAAGATATAAGGAGCGTTAGCTAAACTAGAAGACGGACCTGCGTTTTTGTTGTCATCTTTGTAAAATAGTCGTCAATGTATTGTTTTATAAATACTGGAAAATAGAACATGTACCAACATTGACAACAATAACATCTTTGACTAAATATATTATTACCACTAATATATTTGTTATAACAAAGTATTTCTTCATTTCTTGAATAAGTAAACAGTCAATATTTTCTACAAAAATATAAAGATTCGCCCTTTTGTGATCAGCTGGTAATAAGTAATGTGTTTTGCTATCTTTCCGCCACAAGCAAACAACAACGCTTACATGTAAAGTAATATTCTTTCTATTATTTCCATTATTTGCCATAATCAATCGGGGCTCCATTTTCATATTTTCTCTGGTATAGTCGATACGTAATTCGGTGCGTAACATGCGAGGGTTGCCCAGAAAGTGATGCACATTATTTTTTTCTTCAACATTTATTTATCGCACATTATGAGAATCACACATATGAAAGAATGTTGTTTCAGCTACACACACAATTTTTACACGTGATCTCCGTCCATTGATACAGCAGTCATCCAGCTTCACGCTAGGGCGTGTTTGCCCTCTCGGTACCTATCTTTCTTCTGACCACGAACTATTTCTTCACTGTGAATCACCTTCTCTTCGTCCTCAAAATGTCTTCCACGAATGGAATCCTTTAATAGGCCAAACAAGTGGAAGTCTGAGGGGTCTAGGTCAGGGCTGTAGATTGGATGGGTAACACTTGTCAATCCTTTTTTGCCATGTGTTCAGTAGTCCTCAAACTTGTGTGGGGTCGAGCATTACATTGTTGAATCAAAACTTCTCCAGGGATTTTATGGGCTAGAGGTCGCTGGAAACATCAATTTCTTCTACTGATTAACAGATTTAACGCCAACTGTCAAGTAGTAATGCGTCTTTATTAGCAAATGGCAACATCAGCACGCTGTCGCATTTCAGGTGAGACAGCCGTGGTTAGTCTCCCTGACCGCTGCAAATCTTCTAGCACAGCGAAACCGCCATCTGATGTACTTGTCCTATGAGCTTAGTGACTTACTGTACTCCTATTGACAGCAGATACTCCATAGACTTTGCACAAACGTTTGTGAATATTTCCCACCGTTTCTTTATCTGCAGTTAGAAATTTAATGACGGCACGCTCCTTGTTACGTACATCATTTATAGACGCCATTTTGAAACGGTCATGCAGCTACGCTATCTGTCGGAAGAGCCAGAAACTTTGTGTGCGCATTCATGTAACTTTAGATAATGCATACGTAATGTTTAGAATTCACGCTATTGTTGTCGGCCGAGAAAATAAATTGTGGTGCATTGCCTCCTGGGCAACCCTCGAATAGGCCCTCTCGAGGAGCGGTCTTACAGCACGCTATTCTCAAATTCGATATTCGCGACATCATAAATCATAGCTAGAGATGCGTGAAAATCGCAAATGCGATAAATGCGATATAGATGAGATGTGCGCAAATGAATGCGACATAGATGCGATGACTGGACTTATATGATATTTTTACGCAAATTTGCCTTTCCGACGGCAGAATTCGTTCATTTTGTGCCGAGCGCAGCTTAAATGCTCCGCCGACATTCACCGCTTAAAGCATGTGAGCGACTGGCCAGCTGCTAGTTGGCTGGGACTCTACATGGCCGCGAACTACAAGTGGGCGCGGGCAAGCTACACCTCCGCCACCATATGTCTTATTCCTTAATTTATTATTGTTCTACACAATTTAAATATTCTAAATATTGTCATATAGCTGTGTTTCACCACATTTAATCGTCATATACCTCATTATGAAAATAAAAAATAGACGCTACAAAATGCGATAAACTGTTATTGAAAGTGCGATAAAATAAAAATGAAAGTGCGATTTTCACGTATCTTTAATCATAGCTCATAGTATCAATATCAAATTACCTATTATCTCGATTAAATGAACTGATACGGTAGCTTCTAGGTCTTATTTAAGGAGACAATACCACGACTGCTTCTTGTTTATAGTGCCAGGCTGAACCAGTGTTCCACTCCCGGTCTCTCGTTAGAGACCAAGTGACGAAAAAAGTTTTTTCTTGCTTCTGTCACAAACTTTTACACGCTTCGCGAAATTATTCCACTACGGAGAAGCAGCAGTCTCAGCAGAAGGCATTGAAGACGGAGATCAAGAAAATATCAACAGCCACAGCTTCAGGCGAGTGTGAAGTGTACAGAATCGGCTGAAATACTACTATGTGTAAGGCAACGGGAAAACACCTCATTAGCCTCCCGAGGAGATGTAGGCCAGCATTCAACCTAAATGTGACATGATTGAGTTCTTCCTGGCAAAGTATTACAGAGGTACAATAGTTCCCCAGTCGTATCGCTGGGTCGGATTAACTGGGAAGGAAAAATTGGTCAGGAAAGACTGATGTAGGATAGGGGCATGTAAGGTGAGATCCTTAGTGTGGGTGAAGGTAAACAAGCCACGTAGGTGGCTAAGACAATATTGAATGGAAAAATGCCGGGATGGAATGTTCAGAGTACTACAAAAACTAGGAATTGATTCTAACTACGAATAAATAATCTACCAGCTATGAATGAAGCTGTCAGCTACAATGAAAATCAAGGCTGAAGGAAAATAGTAGCCAAAATCAAAAATTCAGGCAAGGATGTAACTTCTCGCCTACACTGTTCAACATATACGTGGAAAAGGCAATCGGAGATGCGCAAGAAATCATACTGGATGGAATTAAGGTCATTGGGGAAGAAATTGACTCGCTTCGTAGATGATATCTCTGTCATAGGAAGAAACTGGGATGATCTTCTAAGGCCTGTAAATGAAATGGATGCAGTTCTACAATAATAAAACATGAGAATAAACAAGGAGGAGCCGAAAATACTTGTAAGTGGAAGAGAAAAGCTGAATGCAGTCGTCACATTGATGAGCAAGAAATTAGAGAAAGTGGAGTCATTCACCTATCTGGGAAATACAATTACGTGAAACGGAAGAAGAATGAATAGCCCAAGCTAAGAAAGAATTCATGACGAAAAGATGACAAAATTCTCAAAGAATATTGTACTACAGACGAGAAAACAATGCATAAAAAATGAGTGGGGCATGGCATTCTATGGATCAGAATAATGAACCATCGGAAAAGTAGACCAAAAAAGGCTTAAACCCTTCGAAGCCTGGCTGGTTGATGATGCAGGATGATGCTGCGGATCAAATGGACGGATGGAATGAGAAACAAAGAAGTATACAGAAGAGTAGGAGAATCTATTTGAGCACTATTGAGAAAAGAATAACCAGATGGATTGATCATACCCTGAGGGACAATGTATTCGTTTAGAACATAAATAAAGGAAAATTATAGGGAAAAGCCCCTCAAGGAAGGCTCTGGTTCGAATTCATAGGACAAATAATGCAAGGAAGTAATCCAACGACCATTAGATAAGGTGGGATGGAGGGCTATAATTCACCAATCTTAGGATCAAGGGACCAATGATGATATGGTGAGGGTATTCTACCAGTCAATTCTAAACTATTCACGTTCGAAATGGGCTCGTTAACCAGTTTTTTTATTAACTGTGGTTCGTCATAGTGCTTGAAAAATACATCGACCGGAATGTTTCCTTCTACCGATCTTTCGCCTTCTTCTCGAGTTAAGCGCTGCGAAATATGCGCTATTTATGAATGAGTACTTCTTGGGTGCTCATCCCGGTTAAGGTCTGCGTGTTGTAGGCAGACGTTTCGTTGAGAGGGCTGATGATGTTGGGGAAGTCTCCATCCGAAACGTCGGCCTACATCATGCACACCCTAACCCGGCTGGGAACCCGAGAAGATTTCATTCAAGGCATTCTTAGGGAAAAACTCAAATCCTTCATGTCTGCTATATAATTCCATATTTCATTTTTTTCCCCATCATTTTTACCAGAATATCTCATTCTGTTTGTAGGTCAGAAGACTCTGCAAAAAAATATTAAAGAGAATAGAATAAGCTTGTGCACGTAAATTTCAATTGGAAATCTGTCAATTTCTTTCATCCAAACAGCCTTGATATTTTTCATTTTGAGCAGATATCAGGTACTCTTTACCCTATCTTAAT
Source organism: Ischnura elegans (assembly GCF_921293095.1). Lineage (NCBI taxonomy): Eukaryota > Metazoa > Arthropoda > Insecta > Odonata > Coenagrionidae > Ischnura > Ischnura elegans. The sequence continues at coordinate 44,106,837 of NC_060255.1, read as the reverse complement.
AAATTTATTTCCAACTTTCTGGCAAAAATCATCAAAATCTTAATTATCATAGCCATTTTTCTAATTAAATATTATATCACTTATCTCAACTTTGTGATTATTAGTTTTGAAAGTAAGGGATGCATGTACTTATATTCATTATTTAACCCTAAATGAATTCTTCTCTCCCGTGAAAGTAAAGCCAGTCAGCGCATTCTCGGATTCTTTCCTGTGAATTGACGATTTTTAACCTCTTGAGAAATACCTCGTTTGTTCATACTTTGCCCCATCGAGTGTGGAAAAAATATGTGAGGACATTAATATCAATATTCTTTGAGTATATCACGGCAGTATAAACTAAATTAATTAGCCATCACCAATTGTTTTTGACTTCATAGATTTCTGATTAAAATTAGACATCACAGATTTTATTGGATACCATTTCAAAATCTCATCTGGCTGATTACTTGCCGGACCAAATATGTATTAAACCTTGACAGGCTCCGATGGAGCAATCATTTATATCGCGGTTATCATTTTTCACCCTTTTATCCCGATTCGAATATGGATGAATGATAGCCAATAGGAGGAAAACTGGACCATTATCCGATTTGGAGGCCTGGCTTGGAAACAAAATCCGATTCATTTATAACGGACCTTTTCATCACTGGGAAACAATAATCCCTCTTATTTTTGCGAAAATCTGACAGATTGCGTTCACCAACCCCTTTCCTTTGTGGACGAGAAAATAAAAAGAATGAAAAATATGAGGTGTATGGTGTTGGTCTACCGTAGGAGGAGTGGGTAGGTTTTCCTCTACACCTCTCACCCCCAGCTATCGCCGCTCTGAAGTCGATCAATCGATTTGACGCTTCGAGTATCCCGTACCACGCCCGGGCTTGGTCTTTCCCTCCTCCTCACCAACCCCTTGCATCCGCCCAACTATCGTCCTATTTCGATTGCACTCATCAATTGCCGGTCGCCAGCCAAGTTTCCCGGGCGACGATGGCCCAGAATAGAACAAAAAGCTACGGTCATTTTCACCATTGTTAGTCAACAATCCTAAGATTGGTTTGACGCAGCTCTCCATTTCACTCTCCCATCCGCTAACCTTTTCCTGGCTACGTATTTCTTCTCTTTTATATCCTTTATAACCTGCCCTATGTAACTCATTTGGGGGCCGTCCCTTGCCCTTTTTCTCTTCCACTTGTTCTTCTACTGAGTTCAAAGGGATTCTGCCCAAAATTTCTCTGCCATAACAGCCAGTATTTACATTATGCATGAATATACATCGTATTACACTCTGTTGATAAAATTATTGAAATACGTGAGGTATAAGACAGGAATAATGTACCACTTCGATACAACAGTTCAAACTTAGAAGTGCACCATTTTAACCGATTTTGTTCATCTTCTGTACTACGTGTCTACTCTGTCTTTTAGAAAGTTAAGCCGTCATGGTGAATGAATAGGTTTTCCATGGGCAACAGAATATCTGTATGTTATGCCAAGTTCTGTTAATCAGGTCCCTTGAAAACCTTATAACAGGCTTAGCCTTTTGCAATTATAGGACCGACAGACTCGTCCGAAATTCAAAAATAGTTTTAGCGCCTATTTTAAGTACCTACTTTGAAATTTTAGTGCCTACTTATGCTGCCTATTTCTTCATTTTTAGTACCAAAAGATCCTCAGCTTAGTTATTTCACATGCCAGTGGATTAGTCCTGGGCGACATCTACCCTCACCAATCCTAAAAAACATTCACGTTGAACCACACAGTAAGAGTTAGGAGGGAAACTTTCCAGAACTTTAGTAAAATCTTTTCGTATGCATATCAATTGCTAAATTTTTCCATGCCTTCTGAGAATGTCTAAGTTGGCGGTTTCAAAATTCGTTTCACATTCAAAATTGGATTGGTTTTGGGATTTTACTCGTCCAATTAGGCGCTCTCGTTTTTATTTACACTTGAGGCCGTAGTGAAGACGATAGAATTGCTATAGACTTCTCTTTGCCTGTTGTAAACTTGGGTTCATGTTTTAACCACAATTTATAGTCAACCACCAGCTATTATGTGCCGCGAAAAGCTCTCTGAAACAATCGCGTGATCTTCTGGTCTGCCGGTGATCTTTCAGTAGCAGCAGCTGTTCGTTTACTGGATTTGGAACACTATTTGAAGCATTCAGTGATAGTGCTAAAATTGCATTCGAAAAGAAATTTTCAAGAGCAAGTTACGCGTTCCCTGCACTTACTGGGAGAAACGGGCAGGATGCAGCCTCTTGAGTTTGATTCTAAGTGCTTTTCACGACACGCTATAGCTAGTCATCGTCACTGAATTCCATTGCATTGGCACCATGAAAAGCGCATTATATGACCCAATAACCCAATTTTACGTGTAGAAGTGAGCTGCCTATAATATTCCTTTCAATGGTTCTACTATATGTTGTCACTAATATCTAACTTCCAACCGAAAAGGTTGCATGTGGGGATGTACCTTAGAATATATGTAATAAAATTAAATATAATATATTAAATGTAATAAAAATAAATAATTAATATATTAAAAAGAAGTTCAATGTAATATATTTGTAAAAATGTTTTTTTTTCGATCGTAAATTTCATTTATATTACCCAATAGCCATTTCCAACTTATTTTATGCATCATATTTTACTTGAATTCAATTTGTTCGTTTATAATTCGCTAATCCATTAGGCTACATGCATGTAAAATTTACATTCACTGCTTATATTAACTGGCGAATAATAATTTTTTACTTTCACCACGGGGAATCTTTAAGCACAAAACGCATGAAGTTCTTTAAAAAATACACAATTCAATTTGGTTTTGTCTGATAATCAACTTGTTTTGAAGAATAGAATGTATGTTATTTTTATACGTTCCTTACGGTTTTTATCTATTTATGATACAAAAATATATTCTTTATATGACAAAATGTTGATCCCTTTGAATGAATGCTTCTCAACCGTAAATGGATCGCCTGTGGAATAGTAGGTAGATCGCAGTAAGGAGAAGTTTGGAATAGTTTTGAAATACCAGTATAGATGGTTACACAGATACCCTGTGAAATTCTCAGTATACTCGCTTCCGTGGACAAATACTGAAAGTAATGCGGGAACGACACATTTGTGACCATATGGAACTCAGAAATTTTCGGTCTCCCATGGCATTACAACTGAAGTTTTGCATATAATCGCCAAGCTCCGACTACAAAGTCCAAGCCACTTCAACCTGGTGCGTTCAATAGTGTCAGTGAGTATTCTCGCTTTTGCGATACAAATTGGATTTAGCTCCAAAACCGACAACAGAACGGTTTTAGCCCCGGCATCGAGTCATTACGAACTCACTACCGTGTCGGCAAACCAGGGACAGTACCTTCTATTCACAAAATAGAATGACATGTTTTCCTCGTACTTTCCAGTGTAGAATCGCATGCGTGAGAACACACTTTCCAACAAAGCTCAGCTTGCTACGCAGTGACCATGTCACAGTCGCCTATGGTCTGAGTGTAGACGCTTATCTTCGTGTCGCTTTTCGGTAACTCACTCGGTTTGATGGTCTCTGAAACCTGAATGTTGAAATATCGAGATTGCTATCACATCGGAGTCATCCCTTTGTCCTTCTATTACATTCTTCTTACTACGAAAACCTCTTATAGTAAGGTCTATTAACACCAACCGACTCGAACCTTTTATTTATTTTAATATTCTATACGTAGATGTAAACATCTTTATAGATGAAACATTACTCAAAAGCAATAAAAACGAAATCCATTCATTTTTTATCAACTAATTTAATATGAATTTCGGTTAGAACATTAAGAAGTGTACATTACTAGGTGTTTGATGACCTAAGAGACCTGGAGAGGTCATGGAATTTTATTTAAAAAGGAGAAGTAACGAAATTTTGTTGCAGTACTTAAAATGCGCAAGTCATTCTGCTGCTTACCCTGAAGTAATATTTACAGCAATGCGCACTGATTCAACCCCTTAAAATATACTTTCAATTTTTATTATTGTCCATAAGCATTACAATTTGGAATAATTTCATTGTCATCCCTGTAAATACTAATTCAAACTTACCCTTGCCAATCGACTATCAGAGTAAAAAGCAATGGAATAAACATAAAGCCCAATTTTTTTGAAGGAGTCTCAAAATGAACTATAATTCCCGTGATGAATTCGTGAAGGCTTTCATTTAAACCTGAAAAATTAATTTTGACCTGCCACTATGACAGAAATAATAGTATTAACATTTTATTCAGTTTAGTAAACTCCTTGTAAATGTAGAAGTAATTAAGATTCGCAATATACTTTATTTTTGATTTGCTCCCGGGCAAGCAGATTTCACTGGTCCATACAAGCAGGAATTGCAAAAGAAACTATACGAAAGTCAAAACCAGTAAAATTTGTATAGTTTCGTTCCCAGGAGCGAAATGTAGAAACGAAACGAAATGGGTTCAAACCCGGAGTTGAAACGAAATCGGAGTCAAAACTACTTCGGGTCGAAACTAAACTAAAACTCTGGGACGAAACGAAACCTACTTAATGTTCTGCACCGGAGGGACCACGTGCTTCACCTTTGAACAGTTTGGTTTCGACCCACACACCAAGTACGAAGTATGGTTGAATGAAGTAGAGGTTCTGTCTACCGCCATTAGATGCATGGGGCACTAATATTTTTACCAGTAATAGGAGAACGGTGAACACAAACTGGCCATTCGATTTTTAATGTCGATGATTTAACCTCTCTACACGTATATCAAACGTAATGAGTCGAAATTATTCCCTCTTATCCACCTCCAATCAGCTTCTGGGATCGGAACTTAACTGTGATCATCGGAGTTTCGATTAATTTAGTTTCGTTCCTGGGAGTAAAGTTTCGTCCCGCGTCAAAACTAACCACCTAAGTGATTTTAATTTCGTGGGGGAACGAAACTAAACCCAGGCCTCGTATTTTAACATTTTCGTTTCGTTTCACTTGCCATCCCTGCAGAGAAGCCGAAGGCGCAGACTTTGGGAGCTACTGGTGTAGCGTACAGCTACTCCAAATTTTCCATTGTAATTCATATGAAATCCGTGGAATAATCACCATAGTGGACGCACGTGAAGTGAATTTCATCTCCCTTTGAGCACAAATTTCAGAAATCCCCCAACGAGGAGCCAATGTACTGCGTTGTCTTCGTAGTTCCAACGCCTAATCCAATCCGCTTTTCTGTTATTTTTTGGGCGTGCTGTGTTACGAACTTCAAAGCGCTCGAAGTTAGGACGCCTAGCAACGTAGGTGGAACCACAACGAATTCTGTTTGTGGCTTGGATCTGTTGATTTCACGCATTACTTCTTCTTTCATATTTGTTTTATCTCCACGGGATGTTACTACAAAGGTTATTATTTCAGAAAAATCAGAGTATTTGCCTTATTTTCACGTTTATTTTTTTTCAGAAATGGTGAGTTTGCTGTATGAGGATATTAGTTTGTGTAATTGAACTGGAATTATATAGACTACAGTATTTATACCCCTGAAACTTTTTTGGTTGTCTCGGTGGATTTTATATAGCTCCAACAACAAAATCTATTAGCCTTTACGTATGGGATTTAGTAAATTTAAACAGACAGTGAAAGCTAAGTTCTTTCATGGAAGTAAATTGCTTTCATATTTTTGTAATTAAGCCAATTTTTAAACCAAATTGAACGAAGTTTTAAAATTATGCTCAATATCCGAATAAATGATAATGCAGAATACAATAAGCCAAAGATAAGTAAATTTTAAGAGATGTAAAGCGTAAATTGAGTTCTATAATGAAACATGCTCCCAGCATTTTGTATATAAATCAATTTATTGAGAGACTCTGTCAAGCTCAAATAAAATTTATGTTATCCTTTTTTGTTCGAGCGGAAAACTTTTTTATTTGCTTTTATATTGTGGTATTATTTTACAGACTAAAATTTATTTGATGGGGTCCTGTGTGTTTTGTATCTTACGCAGGAACTCGATATACTGTGCGGTTCCGAATGGATATTTTCAGAGTAATACTGATACTTCTCATTTGCCTTATCAATTTAAACTTAGCCTGGAGTCCATAGGGGTTTCCAATTTAATCTGTGTAAAAATGCATAAAGTTCTGTTAGTCCGCATTATTTTTAAATGATAGCCTCGCTTTTCTTCATGAACTATTACACGGGTTAGGCCTTTCTTCCTCAGATTCGGGAGAGGTGCTTTCCACATATCCAAAGTTCGGCCAGTATGGCGTGGGTCTCCTCCACTTATCTCCCAATATTTATGGTTAATTTATCGTAATAGGGTAATCAAATTTCCGTAAATGATTTTATTTATTCCAGTGCTCCACATACGCCAATATAATATTCTTTAGCCGTTCTAATTCGTTCTTTCGATGAATTAATTTTCGCGAGGGTCCTTCAAGCACCTCTCCTCAAAGCACGTTTCCAAACGACCTTGCTCCAGGTCCCATTCATTTCTCTTCGTGCGAGTACGTGTAATGGCATATATTTTCTCCGCATCGAGCGATGTGGACGATTTTTAAAGGGAAGGAAATGAATTAACGTCACGAATTTGTCCCTTGAAATCGAGTGAAGTGGAATGGAGAGTGGGCTTTGGATGGGGTTCTTGTCGTTGCCGCGGAGACAAGGGTGGGTGGCTTTATGAGGGGAAGTGTGCGAAGGAGGTCAAACCGGGAGGACTAAAGTTATCTTTTGCGGGCGGTTGAAACGGACCTTTAGAGACGCTACCGATCCCTTAACTTGCCAAGGAAGTGTGGCATTGATGGGTCTTGAAACCACAGATGCACCTACGAATTACGGCTAAGGGGGGTTTTAGACGCAACTAATACTGGGGGCCTGAGGGGTATGGAATACCAGCCAGAGTAAACGGGAGGTGCGGGGGCCCTCCTCCAGATAAATTTTAAGGTAAATTGTTCAAAATGGTAAGTTTTTACGGATTTCTGAGGGATATTTTATTAATCCTTACGCCATTGAATAGGTAATATTAATCCAATTAAGTAAAATGGATTTAATTTAAAATTTTACTTGAGCTCTAGGGGGGGTTTTACCCCACACCCCTCGCTGGGCCGTTGGCTGAAACCTCATACATTTAAACATGATTAAGGGAGTTGAAACTGAAGACACAATATCCGAAAGACTTACTGGTGGTAGTGTTTGGAATAATATCATCATAGAATTACTAGAATTAAATTAAAGTCATACTGAGGAGTTAAACTGTATAAAAATTAAAATATAAGATAAAGAAAATGCGATTTTTTTCTAAAATAGGTATAAATTGCACTTCAAAGTAAGTTTTTCACTACTCGAATAATAATTATTGTGCGTTCATTAGATTTACCAGAAATGAGTGTAGACCCTGATTTATGAGAAGTGATTAGCACGCAATATTAATATTGGTACCGAATCATGACCCACGCCGTATTCTCCTAGCGATCAAAAACTCAATTTTTTACTTTTTATTGCATTTTATACTGTTTTTGGTAAAGCGTGTGTAATATTTTGTTATTTTATTTTCTCAATTCTGATTGTGAAATATGATAAACTGAAATCTGAAAAATAAAATTTCGGAATGGACTGTGCTTTAACTCGATCCATTGACTACTTTCCGTGTCTAAAGTCGAGAATTAAGTATCGTCACTTATTGAGGAAATTTAGAACTATTTTCTGCATGGAAATTTAGTTCTATGATTAGAGTACAATGAACAAAATTTCAAATGCCTGATTATTGAAATTTGTATTGTCAACAGAAGCTACAAAGTTTGCAAAATGTGAGGCCGATTGGACAATGGAAAGTGGGTTTAAATCAATTGCAAGATTCCATTGACGAGGAAAACGAGGCAATTTAAGAAAATGCAGGTTTAAAAAGTGACTTAAACGGATGAGAATAAGCCACTATATATAAATCCTTATCATCTCGACACAATCGGAATTTTTTGTGCTTGAATCAATCTTAATAACGGAAAGGCTCTGGATGCATCTCAATGGAGGGTGACTGAGTCATTGTCAAAATCTCAGTAATAATCTTTAAAAGCCCGGGAACAAAATAAATGTACTCATTTAAATTATTTTAATGAGCATAAATTAAAAAAGGTTGAGAAAAAAATTAAAACCACGTGACTTGAGTGATTTTCAATTTTGGTAACAGTATAATCGTAGGGGAAGCTACATGAGAGCGGCTGATTCCCAACCCTTGAAAGTACCATTAGCCTCCACCCGGCTAAAGTAAGGAGTAAGTTATTCTATTTTCATTTAAACCATCTTCAAGGCCGCATCATTCTTTTACAATAACATTGTGTAGTATTCAGTACATTATGTTACGCACTAGGTTATTTCAGTATATATGAGGCATTTTATACATTATTTTATTTTATCCAAAAATATTCTTTCTCTGATCATTCTTTTAAGCAAGGTCACTCGTAGACATTGAACAACATTAGATTTTGACCCCGTTATCACCCAGTGCGCAATTCCTGTCCATGTGCATTAGGAACAAATTTGTCTGAGGCTTCAAGAATTCCATTTGTGGTCCATATTTGTGAAGGGCACATCTCCTCCCTGTTTTATCCTCACAGTGCATAGATTTTCTCATCTCCTAAGGTAAACTTCCCCGTTTTGACTATACACTTTGCCTAAACGTGCCACGTGCTTGTGAGCCTCGCTATTTCGCCTTATTTTAATTACCGTCTTAACCACCTCCAGATCCTCCTCTTCACTTTTTCTCCCTTTGATCTAATTCTCAGTCACGTGTTCATAGCATATGTTTTCGTTATTTATTGATTGTTAATTGATGATCGTCCTGCTTCACAATGATAGGATAATCATTCGCCGTTAATGAAAAAACATTATTTGAGATAAAATTCGGACTTAGCTGTGAATAAGCAAGAATTAGGAAAGTAGTGAGACAAGGCTATGCTTTGCAACCTGTTATCTTCAACGTTTACATTGAGAAAGCAATTAATTAAATCAAATAAAAGGCCTCAGGAATGAATATTAAAAGAGGAAAAATTGGTATCCTAAGATTTGCGGGTGATATAGCTGTCGTAGCAGAAACAGAGAAGGATTTGAAAAAAATTCTTGCTAATACGGGTTAGGTTAATGGGTGATTATAAATTGAAAATAAACACAAAGAAAACCAAGATATTAGTATGCCGCAGATGAGTAGAAGTCAAGACTAGCATTAAACTAGGGAAGCAAACACTGAAGGAGGTGGATGAATTCTGTTATTTGGGAAGCAGGATCTCTGACGACGAGAGAGACGGGAGAAGAGGAAAGAAAGTAACAGCAGAATAGCCCAAGCGAAGAGAACATTCCACCAAAAGAGAGACGTCCTTATAGCGGGAAACTTAAATATGGAAGTGAGGAAACAATTAATAAGAACCTTCATTTGGAGTATGCTCCTACACGGAAGTGAGGCATGGACAATGACAGCAGCGGAGAAAACAAGGATAGAGGCCTTCGAAATATGTTGCTACAGAAGAATGATGAGGATCCAAAGAATCGACTGAGATAGTAATGAGGAAGTCCTAAGAAGAATAGGAGAGAAGAGAGGCCTCATGAAAACCTTAATAAGAAGAACGAACTACCTTATTGGGCACATCTTGAGACATCATGGCCTGATGAAGAGAATCGTCGAGGGACAAGTGGAAGGCAAGACCGGAAAAGGAAGACCTCGAATAAAATCTATGGAAAAGGTAAATAAGGATGTAAAAGAGAAGAAGTATGTATATTTGAAAAGATTAGCTGATGGAATAATCAAGTGGATAGCAGCGTCAAACCAATCAGGATTGTTGACCAGTGATGATGATGATAGTTTTGCCATTATACCCAAGGGATGATTATACGTAATGTCTTGCGTGATCATAATCTCTATTCGCCAGTTGCATGCGTCTAAGTTCTTTATATCCTTACTTATGGCATAGATTAGAGATCATGGCATTATTTTAGGGGTAATAAACATGGAGTATTCTTTCATTTATTAAAGTAATCTACCCTACTGCTGACTTGAACGGCACGAACACTTTCATCAGAAACCAACTAGGTTACCACGCCTCCATCTACGGTAACATTCGCGGAACATACATATCCAGGGGTAGTCTGTGGTGATTGGGGGCCCTCGGCCAGGGCCCATGATGGGACCCTTCTGTCCAGGGAATTTGGGGTTCTCCTTCGGAAAATTTGAGGAAATTGCATGCCCGGAAATGGATTGTGACCCTATTCTGGCTATTAATGACTAAATATAAGTTAATATAAAATAGCAATTTCGTAAGAAAAATACTATGAAAAGTGAGAATTTCACTGCTTGTAAATTTTTAAATACATTATTTTTCTATTGCAACAAGAGATACTTCGAAATGTTCCTCGACGAGGTAAATAACATAAAAATATCCCAGGTTGGGCAGAAACACAGCACACAAAAAGATTTAAAAAAACACTCACAGAACTAAATTTTCGGTGGTATGCATCCACCTTACTCATAGCTAGGTAGGAGACTGTGATTAGGTGTGAGACAGTCTCTTACCTAACTCTGAGGAAGGTGGATGTATACCAATGAAAATTTAGTTCTGTGAGTGTTTTTTTAATCTTTTTGTGTCCTGAGCTTCTGCCCAACCTGGGATATTTTTATGTTATTTTTCTATTGTGTATTTAGAGATTTTTTTCCTTGAAATTGGCTCTAAAATCTATAGCACCTCAAAAGTAACATTTTCGAATAACCCTTTCAAAAAGCAATAGGCTCTCTTTTATCTTCTGACACCTTTATATATTTTTATATAACCTTCTTACATTACGCTATAAATAGACAAAATAATGAAAACGTAGAATTTTATAATTAAAAAAAAAAGCCTTTCGTTCAAATAATTTGAGTCTTTTTTATCAAACCTTTCACATACGCGAGCGTTGTGGGGGCCCTCCAAGTTCGGGGCCCTCGGCGCTCTCCGACCATCCGACCTGACCAGACCGTCTCTGCAAATATCATCCCTTTTATATCATCATATAGTGCACATAGTTCCTCATCTCCTACCGTAAATTTTCCCGTTTTTGACCATGCACTTGGCCTCCCCGCCCTGTCGCGCACGTGCTTGTTAGCCTGGCCGTCTCACTCTCTTTTAATTACTGCCTCAACCACCTCCAGATCCTCCTCCTCGCTTTTCCCCTCCATCTGATCCTCGACCGTTCGACCTCCCGTGTCCACAGACAAGTGAGGAGAGACTTTAAAGAGACTCGCGGAGTGGGTGGCCTTGTATATGTATCCTTTATTCCCGTGTCGTCGAAAAATCTTGGGTTTAGCGAAACGTGCGGCTTTCCGGGCGAGCTATTTATACACACTCCAGTTTGCGCCTTGCCGAGGGTTTGTGCAGCTCGTGTGGAAAAGTGTTCTTTGGTAAACGGGCTCTCATCTTCCTTGGTGCTGTAATGCGCCATAACATGTCCTGTCCGTCGCCTGGATGTTTTTAAAGGTTAAAGCTGTTACACTTCTTGTTTCGGCTGTAGTTATACCTTAAGTATCTTGTTTCACCAGTACATTTGATGATAGTCGGGCAGTGGTCATCAATTTTTTCAGGTGAAAACCATAACTGAATTTATTGAAGTGAGTTCACCATCATCATTACGCTACCTTGGTTTGACAAGGTTCTAACTGACCTTCAGCTGGTTTTGAGAAAAACCTTGTCAAAGTTTTAAACTGCTCTATTTCTATTATTAATAGGAATTATTTTTGATTTTTGGCACATACACTAGTGATCCACTAGATACACTAATAATTACTACTTTAAGAAAATATGATATTTATTTTATTTTTTTACATGTTTATATGAGTAATAAAATAAGTAAAATGCCGTTAGAACCTTGTCACACCAAATATTAGTTTTTTCTCCTTGCAGTTGGAACTTTGTCACTGTTCTAAATCTGTTATTATTTTACATAGAGGAATGAAAACCGGTGAACACATAGAGAAACATAAACTTAGTTATCTTGAGTGAAAACACCAAATTTTGCAAAAATGTTGGTTAGAACCTTGTCAAACCAAGGTAGCGATTAGTCAACAATCCTAAGATTGGTTTGACGCAGCTCTCCATGCGTCTCTTCTATACGCTAGCCGTTTTATCGCGACGTATATCTTCTCTTTCACATCCTTTATAACCTGTCCTATGCACCCGTTAGGAGCCGTCCCTTGCCCTTCCTTCCTTCCGCCTGTCCTACGATTGTTCTCATGAAGCCATCATGTTTCATTATGTGGCCAGCTAATTAGTCCCGTTTTCTGCTTAAGTCTATAAGAAGACTTATCTTTTATTCCACTCTTCTTATATTTTCTTCATTACTTGTGAGGAGTGAGTTAAGGTTACAAAAAATATTTTCTTCTCCCATTCATCCTGTTCTTGAACCTCAATACTTATATGAGTATGCTTCAGCTCACCGTTTTTAAGTTTCCCCGATTCTCCCTGATGTTTTTCTTCCAATTGCCTTTATATGGCTCAAGTACTTACCTCTTTGCCATCTTTTGGATGAATCTTCCTTCTATTTTTCCTTCCGCTACATTCCTCACGTAATCACTGTCAGAATACATAATCTATCTACCTAATCCTACTCTGGCTTATGATGCTCAACAGTTCTCTTTGTTCTCCTGTTGATCGATATACATCCTTATTTATCACCCTATCAGTTCGTTAGACATTCAAAACCCGCCAAATACACCACGTAGTTAAGGCTATGTAGGTGCTCCCTAGTTAAGTAACGTGTCCTTTGATTTGCGACAGATCATAGGGATACTGACACTAGAGGCTTTTACGTGTTAACGTACGTATCCTATCTCTTTCACTATCGCTATGCACCAATAGGGTGATTCCCTATTTTTTTAATTGCCTAATTCGAAAGATTATTACTTCTGGAGTGCGTATTTCACGCTTTTAGATTTATAAATGACGATATATATTTTTCGCGATCAAATGAAAAGTAAAAATTTTAACCGCGCGAAAACGCAGCGGCTAAGTATGATTGCCGGGAAAAACCCATGTGACGTCATTCTGGTTCCGGCTGCGGCTGTGTGAGGCCAACTTGGTGCGAGGCTATGAGAGCCGCTACGATGCAGGCTGCAAGCAGGTAGCAGAGTACCCTGCGAGCAGGTAGCGCTTGGCTTAAATAAGTATTACTAATACCCTATCAAACGAAGGAAACTTCCTGACCACAGGCAATTTTAATAGGTGATTATTAAGAGATGTTTCCGTGAGCTCTGTGCCTCATGCATGCATTGGTAATCTCAGACGAAATAAAACTCCTGACTTCTCGTATGGCATCTAGGCCCCCGTGACGTCAAGTGGAGTGGCATCACATGGTTGTCAATCTGGTTTTTTTCAAATGAGGTTAAAATTGGCCATCAACATTCCTCTAAACTGGGATATCTGGAACCAAATAATTTGTCTATTGTGAATACACTAATGGTGGGTAACGAATCTCAATCAATGCCTTTCGTTTTCTTTGATGTAGGAAACTACCCTATTCTTTTTTATACCAAACTTAATTAGTATTAGCATTGATACGACGACAACCACGATAATGTGTCCAATGCATTGTCACATGCTGAAGTGCACGCTAAGCACTTTGCAAACCGAGTATGTGAAACACTTCCATATCGTCTGTTTTATAATTTCGAAAAGGAAAATTGTTGAAATTTACCGTGTGATGTCGATTTAGAGAAAAATAGGTGGCGTTAATTAGACAACAGCAAGTAGTATTAGGAGCATTCAAAAATTCTGGAAAAGAGCAAATTAAACTTTTCAAGGTCATTTATCTGGTTATGTGCATCACATGTACTTAACATGACTTTTAAGTATGTAAAATATTATTGGCAATTAAGTGGATTTTTTTTGTATTTTTTATCATAGAATCTCCATGACAAATAATATGTTGCATATTGCAAATAGCAGAAGATTCAGCGGTTAATCCGTATTAAAATACAAAGTAACAAACTAACCATGCATACATATCTACTATTACTGATATATATTTGCAGCCAAGATAGTAGTCAAAAGATAAATAAAGGGAAATTAATCATAAAGCCATCAATTACCATAAAGAGGTAATATACACTACGTAGGCACTATTGGGAATACATATAGAATGTAGGATGTACGTTTAGGTTGAACATAGGATAAAATAATGCGGGAAAGAACCCGTGGTATAGGAGAAAAGTGAAGGGAACACGCTTCATTTGTTTGTCTACATGGAGAGAATGTGTGTGATTTGAATATTTAACATGTTCAAGATAGGAGTAAGGGAAGGGAGAAAGTTTAGACGGAGGAAGTCCTTGACTACTACGTAATGGAATGTTGGGTGGAATATTAAGATGGAAAAGTGTCATAGGAGTTCAAGCACAAGCAATGGCTCCATGATCAACTTTGTGATAGTTTATCACATCCATAATGATAGTAACTTGTATAAAATCCGCAATTCAACTTTTATTTAACAGACCTGAGTTTTTCACCGCAATATTTGACCCAGACGATGGCACTAATACTGAGTTCAATCCCGGGTCATTTCTTTTATTGCTAACAAGATTTAAACGATGTTTTTTAATGTAAGGTGTTTTTAAAATAAATGTTGCATAGGTGCCAGGTTAAATAGTGTCATCGCCTGGGATGTTTTTTGATGTAACGTGTTTTCATAAAAATGATATTTTTATACTTTAATATTGTTAAAAACTTTTTATTTTTATCAGAGAGGAATTTTGCAAACGATTGAAATTTTAAGTGCAACCACCATGTGGTTGTCTCAAATATTCTGTCTTTTACACCCGACTTTCAGCGATAATGTTTATTATAATTTCAAACTATAAGAAAATGTATTTAAAACAAAATGCCAGAGCTCTCTTGGTTGGCAAGAGAGAGTAATCTTTAAATAACACCGCTACTTTGTAACAAGTAGGATAATTTTATTATCATAATGATTCTATTTACTTACATTCATTTCACATTTTGAATTAAGTGAAAGAACATTTATTTCCATTTACTTACAAAGTGGATTTTCATTCACCATTTATCTGATTGTAGAATTAAAAGCTCTTTTAAATTTTCCAATATTTTTAATTGACAAAAAATTTCAATGACTAACGGAACAGTTTCTCAAAAAGCCGTCAAGAATTTTTGAAGGGATTTTTCGTAAAAACTAATCATGCACATTATTTCTTAATGTTAAAATTAATTAAAACAAATTACCCCCAGTGCGCTTGTCTGACAAAATATTCTAAGTAACATCTTCATATTACCATCCTACCTTGTTCAGATGTCCCGAGGTTTATGTCCTAGCACACATTATTATTTACCATTTGTTTTCGAAATAGACTTCCATTCACTGCCATTCACCATTTATCTGTTCGTAAAATTAAAAGCATTATTTAAAATTCATATTCCTTTTAATGGACAAGAGATTTCAAAAAGTAATGCAACAATTTCATGATGAGCAGTCAAGATTGTCGTTATGAATTTTCCTTAAAAACGCAATTTTTAATGTAAAAGTAATTAAACCAAATTGACGCGAGTGCGATAATCGGATATAGTATTCTAACTAAACTCTTCTTCTTGCCAACCCACCTTGTCCTGATGCCCATAAAGATATCATAATGTAGTTCCCCTGCGTAGTTGTTCACTTCCTCTTTTGTTTGAACTCTCCTTTAATGTCATAATTCAATTTCTTTAATTTCGTCCTTCAATTTTCAATAGTTTTGTTTATTTTAATTTTGACTTGAACATAGATACGATAAAAGTTATGTGTGAAGACGAAAATTCCACGCAGCAAAATACAGTTATCAAGGCAAATCATGAAAAGGGAAGGTGAATAGCAGGCTTCTATTGAAGAAAAACAACAAAAATTCCTCGCATTATTAATAATTTTAAGGGTAAATCAGAAAAGGAACAGCAAATCACTGGCTTCTGTGAAAGATAAATAACAAAATATTATATTAAAAAATGCTTATTGAGAGTCTCGATAGCACAATAGTCGCATTTTATAACTAGACTACGACGTAAATTGTTGTAGTTACGTTCTAAAGTCAGTTAAATACAGCTATAATGATTGTAGCGCTTGCATTTTGGTGACCATTTTTGGAACTCCAGATTTGATTTTTATTCCTAAATATTACATGAAATACTGTTCGGATCGTGGTAAAAGAGTAAGAAAATTGCATTGTCATCAAGTTCTGACCTATCCTATAAATTTCAGCGCTCTGGGTAATCGAGAAGTGGTCGAAATTTCAGTTGCAATATTTTCCCGGGCGAACAAACAAGAAAGCGAGTATAATAAAACGTGATAGTAAAATCTCTATTTTTTTAATTGCACGATTTATTTTGTATTCGTATGGTTATTTCTTATAATTCTTGAATTTTCTTTTCTCTATTCCACTCTTGTACAAAACACATATATTTGAGCATCAACATTGTTTTAGTCCTATTGTCTGTTTTCTAATGTTCATAAATTACTACCTGCCGCTGCTTAAAGATATGATGTGACCCCTATACAGGTTTTCCTAAGGCGTACCTATATTCTACTTTTCTGTTTTTTTACTATATATATATTTAGTTTGCAATCTTTGAAAAAGTGGAATAACTATTATCAATATTATTATTAGTGCTATTATTAAATTAAATAATTCGTTAGTAATGCGAAACGCGAAACAAACAGATGATAAATTAATCAATGTCTCATTACAACATGAACATATTTCCAACACTGAAAAATGACTACAGAATGGAGAATATATTCGAGAGATATTACCCTTCGCATAGGACGTTAACGTGAAGGTAGAGAGCGAAGCAAAAAGTTACCTAATCACCAAGTTCAAGTCGTTAGCGGCCGTGCGGAAGAGAAAGGATTCGGCAGTAGCTGGGAATGAAGTTGAGAGCGGAAAACCGTGACCTGGAGGAAGACCAAATACATGCCTAATGAACGGAAGGGTGGCCGGCCAACTTCACACTGCGAATTTCCTACCTGAGCAGATTACGGAATCTGCAACAATCAAATACTCACCAGCTTAATTGTTGATTTTGGACGATTTCTGATGAAAAAGGAGATTATTTTGATAAAGGAGCTCAATAATTTAAGGTAAAGCATATAAATTGGGAAAGAGGCTCGTTCACTTTCAACTTATGAATGGAATGATTGCGTCCCATCCTGAAAATGCCAATAAATGAAGTGAATTTTCCTTGAATCCAAATCATTTCATACAAAATGTCGATTATTGTGAAAGCCAATTTTTCAGTCTACGCAGAAAAGTAAATTGGCTTATGACTCTTTCATGACCTTTGATGGAGGAAACTCATAGTTCACATATGTTTTGACATTTTCTTGTGGACCCATTGCATCTTACTTCCATTCCACTCACATTCCACATCCATTTCATTCAGCTAAATAGAGATTTCCTTATGAGGTGTAATACTCCTGTAAAAAATGCTTCAGGGAGTCTTGGGAAATACTTACAAGAGTTCCATGTAAACTTAGAGTAAGAGGTGTTGTAAAATAAAATTTCTTCGCAATTTCTTACAAAGAAAAGAAAAATATTAAGAAATCAACGAATTTTTGTTTTGAACAGAAGGGGAAGGATTGACTGTTGATGTTTCCCAGATGCATATTTTTTCCAATATCCCAGAGAATAAGAACTGTCTTAAGTCATTTTCTGAGTAATCATTTTTAATGGTAATCAGCGTAGTACTTGGCACATAATTTCGTTAGTCAAACCATACCTCATCGATTTCGAGACCACAAAATTTTGAATAGATTTTTAATGGCCAAGGTTTTCAATTCCACAGAATTTCAATGCCGTTTTACTATTTATCATGATAGCATAGTTTTTGCACAACTTGTCGTGTTCGAAAGAGTTCTTCAATATCTTGTTCTATTTGCACTTTGCCCACCTATTTGGAGTTCAAATTCTGTTCACCAATTATTTCCCAGGGCTCATGAATGTAATTAGTACTAGGCTCCATTCGCTTTTGTGCCACAAGTATTTGTTAAATATATCTTTCTCATTCAATTGAATTCCGAAAATTTTGGTTTCACTCCATGATAATCTTGGCCTTATCTCAATATTCTTCACTACTTATTGATATATATCGTTTGTAATTTTTACAGTGATGAGTAGTATAATTGAATAAGTGTTTTGGTTACCTTTCAAAATGATCCAATTTTTGAGCATGAGTTTCTATTTTGTATACTTGTTAGTAAGAAGTCCAATCACTGTGATAAAAGAATTAGGTATGTGAATTTACATTATGTTTTTGTAATAGGATACTTCATTTAACATGATAAATTTATTTTTCTGGATTGCTGGGTAAATTCACCTCTTGAGGAGTTAATTCCCACGCATTCAAGGATAATATATTGGTAGTATATATCTCCTATCGTGTATTAATTTCATGCAAAAGTCTTTGTTATAGTTTCATGCAAAAGTCTTTGTTATACTTTTAACATAGCAGTCAGACATCGATATAATATTAACATTTTCGCAAATCAAGAGAATTTCTCCTATCTACCTTTTTTATACCAGCATACAAATGAAAGTATTACGTATACCGATTCCTGTTGTAAATTCTGTTATATTTAGATTTCATCTTTCATCCAAAGGTCATTTTTAAACACTGATAAAGAAATATGTTTACTGTGGAGGAGGGAACGGACCTCTGAGTTGGTAAAATGTTTCCGTGATATTGCGGACAAATATTAATATCTCTTTTTACTTCCCATTACAAATTAAACAGGCTTTTGCCAAGCATTTTATTTTCCTGCGTAAATATTGTAATTTTAATTGAGATTGCATATTTATGGTAAGTACTTCTAGTTTTTAATGCATATTTTTTATTCCATAAGTTTAATCGCTTAATGTCGCTTCCTTTAAAATATTTCCTAAAACTTCATTATTCCCACGGCAAAGGAATTCTCCTCTGAAAGCCATTGACGTAAGCCATATTTTTTTCTACTTTCATTGATTTTACGTTAATTCAGCCTTAGCTTATTATTTATAGCGGTTCATCCTATTCAGATTTTTGAATATCTATATTTATGATGAAAGTAATCCTGGCAGTGTGTTAGTGAATTTTTTTAATAACGATTGTATGTCCTCTCGTGTGGCACCTACTTATCCAATGAATAAATGATAATTCACATGTTATTCCTTCGAAACTATCTTTCCCTTTATTTCCAAAAACGTTTTGCCATTCTATGAGTAAGAATGCAGTAGCTACCTTTAATAAGTGTCAGTAAAAATCTTTTTTAGTATCATCATATGCGTTTTGATGTATGCATATGTGATATACTACTGCCACCATCACATGTCAACTTAAGTTTACATCAAGAGATTATCAGCTACTCGTTTGATCAAAAATGATTGAGCAATCCTTATCTAATTTAAATTACAATCTTAAATTATGCCATAAATATTTACTTAGTAATTGTTGATTCTATCATTTGACATGTTTTGTAATGCATCTCAAAAAATTCGTCACAAAATAAGGAAAATACTGCAGTGAATCGCTGCTCTCCAAAGGCACTCTTTGAAATCTCTTTGTCTGCTGGAAAATATTCACTCCCATTCACACCGGCTATGTCACTGAGAAACTGGACCACTATGGGTGCTTCTGGCAAGAAATATTTTCTGTTTCGAAGTTAGCCGCGGAATCTTTCACGTCGGAAGATTATCCGTTGTCTTTCAAAGAAAACTCTGGAAAATCATTGAAAATTAGATGAATTATTCATTTAAAAAAATAACGATCTTTGGATATCGACATTTACAGATAAACCCAAAGTTTCACCAAATGAAATTTTTCATTGCCTGCGTAACTTGATTCGGTTGAATATTGTTTTAAAATCAAGTGCATGCATAGATTGGTCAACTGTTCCATGAATCCGAATTTCCCAGTTTGCACCCTGTTCAGGTAGTTAATTTTTTCTTTATATTTCTACGTCTTGAAGCTTACCAGCCAAGACCAACTTGCGTGTGGTAGGTGATTTTTAGGCACAAATCCGTTGCCGCAAGTATGAACGCGCATATTGAGACTTTATGTGCGACAGTTGAGTGGATATCGGTCGACAACGGTCTAAATTCGATATTTACCCCACACTCGACAGCTTTTTTGTGTTTATTTTCAATCAAGCTATCACCGACGATTAAAAGTGTCGAGTGTTGAGATTAAACGATTAAGTTACCATCAACGACACTCGAATTACAGTTGTTATCAGTTATAGCCATCGATATCTATTCGGTATTCTACGGTAAATTTTAGCCATAATGCTACGTTGTAGCGGAATCGCTCATAGATTTAGCCAACCAGCGGGTCATATTTACTATCGCTTCTGATCTGTGTAGAAAAGCCGGAAATCTTCCCTAAGCATTTCACTCTCCCAGATTATTGCTACCAATTGTCCACTACTATTGAGTGTACTCACTAGTTGAAGTAGCCGTTCAAATACCTTCGATTAAGTAGCCACAAAAAACCAATGAATATCGACTGTTGTGTGACTACCGAAACGACTTTTCTCCAAGTATCTATCTAGCAAGCTATCAGTATCGAAGGCTCTCGATTAATTTTAGCCTTCAAGCTTGGTGATAAATAAAAATGCCCACAGAGTACCTTCCTTTTGACGCATAATTGCTATCCCATCCTAATAGATACAGCAATCACCGAAACCTATACCATATCCCTCACCCTCCTAATGGTCATCAATCTTCGATGGTGTAAGATGTCATCCGCCCGACAGCAATGGCCTTAATGTAATCATGGACCGCTCGTAATCAAAGACCATCTTATTGAATTTTAACATTCATATTCTATATTTTACCGAAGCCAGTTGACGACTAAAAATCGAAGATAGTCATGTACATCCGGCACTAGAGTTACCATACATAATTCAATAAAGGGGGTCAGAAGTCAAGGGAACCAATAATATTTTTTCTATACAGAGAGAGGTACAGAAATCGAGAGAGGAAATATTTATTTTTATATTATTTTATTTATATTATTCCCAAACCCCAGAATACAGCTTGTATTGGCCATTTTATACCGCGGTATACAACATATATAACGATTAAATGTGGAGGAACAACCATGTCCTGGAAAGGGAAAAACTACACAGAATAGATTCGAACTCACGACTCCTTGTTTGGCGGGCGAGGACTTTACGCCGCCGCAACCGAGGCCAGTATTTTATATTTTTCGTTATTTAAAAATACTTTACGGCCAACAGATAGGAGTGAGTCTCAGTTCTGCGCTGACATCGAGTGAAAAAGCAAATGCACTGATAAATATTTAGTTGATATCGTTTGTTTTCTTTAGGTACTTAATTTCTGTACCCTGTTTTGATTTTTTTAAAATCACTTGTACGCCTTGGCTTCTCACCCTATCAATTACAGTTGGCTATCAATTGACTTACATCCATTGGATAACCATCTAAAATCTATTATTTCGATATTTCAGTGACCATCGAAAATCGAAATAAAATCTTCAACGCAATGCTCGATATCGAAGCCTTTAGAATAGGGCTATTCAACCTTTTTTATTGCAAGGGCTAAAAATCGATTTTAGATTGTCCGGAGGGACACGATGCTCTACATCACTGAACCAACTCATTAAGAAAGTAAAAAAAACATAAAAAAACAAAGTGCAATTGCAAATAATTGCAAAGTGCAAAAAATTTGGATCGATCAATGTGATTTTTGACATTTTTGACGAGAGTCGATATATATTTTATATTGTGTGGCGCGATACAATATTTTCATTAGTCTCTCAAAAGGGGCCGCAAAAAATTAGCCGGTGGGCCGCCCAGGAGTCACGAGTTGAAGATCCTTGCTTTAGATGATTATTATTGCCCACTCAACTTGGTGGTGAAAAACTGCCATTGAAAAACAGTGCACATGTACAGTCCCTATTAACTACCTCTATCTAATAGGTGAAACCACCACATTAATAAAGGAAAGCAAAACTTATGATTTCAAAGTGCAATTATTAGTTAAAAGGTTAAATCAATCAATGCGATTTTTGACATTGTTTATTTTTGAAAAGTGAGTCGATATATATTTTATATCGCGTGGCGCGATAAATATTTTATTTAGTCTCTAAGAGGCCGCGAAAAAATTTGCCGCCGGGCCGTGGGTTGAATATCCTTGCTTTAGAAGATTATTATTGTCCATTCAACTTAGTGGTGAAAAAATACCCATTGAAAAACAGTACACACGTACAGTCCCTATTACCTACCTCTCTCTAATAGGTGAAACCACCACACTAAACCCCGTTCCATGCCATACCCCTCCATCCCCCTTCCCCTTCAGCACTTCCCCTCCATCTCTACTCCTCCTCACCCCCCTCCCTACCTTCTCTACCCCTCCTCCCTCCTCCCCCTCGCCCTAGAAACGGTCGCTGCAGAAGATGCGCAGAAATATTGACTGCCCTGCGGCAACGCTTTTCTCCCCTCCACGGCTCCGCTGCTCCGTCCACGGCGGCCCACTCCCCTGCACCCGCTTGCCGCACCCCTCGCTCCCGCACCACACCACTACAACTCCTCTCCTTCTACCATTCATTCCTTCCTCTTCATTTCTATCTTTTTCTTTCTCTCACCATCTTCCCATTCCACAGCTCTTCCCTCCGTATTGCTGTCATTGCCGCTGATGTATTTCCTTCCGCGGAGATTTGTAGCAATTTGCCCGCGGCCCGCATTCAACGCGATTGGGAGTAGTAGAGCCGCGGTCCGACATGGTGCGAAATTTTGGTTATATTGTTGAGTAAAAAAAATAACTTGCCATTTCGTCCTAATTAAATGTACAAGTAAGCCTTACAAAGGTTTATTATTTTATTTTTCAAAAACCATCATTTAATTTTGCAGATTGTGGTAAAGAAAGATTGCGCAGAGTAAGGAAAGATTGTTTCATGATGTATCTGAAGATGGAGCTTAACTATTTTGGAAACAGCTTTGTTCCAAGAAAAAAAGATGCGAAATTTAGGTTACAATAAAAGCAGGAAATTAATCATACCAATTTGGTCATTTTTTCAGGTTTTATCTAAGGTCAAGTTTTTCAGATAATTTTAATAATATCCAACTGATTACTTCATGGTTAATTGTGCGAAATTTTGTATATTTTGTTAAGTTAAAGCTGCCATTTTTGCCATTTTTTTCGGGTATCTCTGGTCAATTTTTTTCAGATAATACTTACAATACCTTGCATGTATCTTCTGGCTTAAAAATATGAAAATTTTCAATCAAAGAAAATAAAGAATAAAACTTTTAAAAATGAAAAGAATAAAATTAAGGCACGACCTAGGTTTCCGATGAATAAGAACCCTATTTAAATGTAGAAGTGAATCTAACAAAGTTTTATTTATTGTTTTTCTCCAACAGTATCGTATACTTACGAAGATTACCGTAAAAAAGATTATTTCATGTTGTCTTTGAAGATGGCAGTAAATTATTTTGGGATCAAGTTTTGTCGAAGAAAAATAGGTGAATTAAAACAAACACATAAGCATACCATTTTGGCCATTTTTTCAGGTCGTACATTAGGTCAAGTTTTTAAGGTAATTCCAACAATATATAAGTACTTCAGCATTAACTATGTGATGCCTTTCCGTTATGGACAATAAAAGAATAAAAGTTTGAACACTTTAGCTGTAGAAGTAGATGATTTTAGCTACGAGCCTATGCGGGAGAGTACCTAGGGATGTTCTCTTATGTCCTTTGCGTGGCAGAATGTGTCGCAAGGAGTGAAACTTAACACTTCTTGGTCCGATGCCCTTTGCATTTGACTGGCCCCGCAGGCCGGCCATTTTTTAAATTTGTACGCAGAAGCTACAAGTATACAATTAAAGTCACACAACTCGAGACGTAATGCATATTTGTTGCATGAACAAACACACGTTTTTATAATGAACATATATTTTTAATGCATATATTTTTATTTATTTATTTCAAGAACAATAACTCGGTCAAACGGTCCAAAATAATTCCGTAGACGAGAGTGTATATCATAATACTAAAACACGTAAATATATGTTACCAGATCACTACCGCTGGGTGAGGAAACACGTACTTTTACGTGAACGGACCACAATGTGTTAATAATCCGGGGCAACCCTCCCTTCTTTCTTAGTATCTATCAGATGGGCTAACATTTGGGCACTTGTCGTAGTCATATTAGCAACGTGAAGGGGGAAGGAAAAAATACGAAATGGGTAGTACGATAGGAAATGTCGAGAGGCCTGCCCGTGAAGGATGGCAGGGAAGAGTTTAACCGCGTTAGTGACCCCTACAGTGAGGGGAAGTGCGCCTAAGCTCTACCCAGGTAGCAATAAAAATTTTGGGACACTACCGTAGGTAGTCGAGCTATAGTCAAAAAAATGATGATGATAATAATAATAATAATTGACCTGAGTACCTTGATGATATAATAATCAGTTTCACTATAGCCTATCAGTATCCAGAATTTTATCTCCTTCGATAAAAAGTAGTATGTAAACTTAGTAGTTACAGCTTCCGATCTCCATTTGCTTCGTCGGAGGTTTGCCGGGATTTTGTTATGGTCTGCAAAAAACTGTATGTCCTGCTTACTAAACAAGTTGTCCTACTTGGTGGAAATGGTATGATCCCTAATTTTTTTTTATTTCATGAACTTAAAAGACATATGTTCCTTAATGTATTTCCAATTGTCATCTCAGCTATCAGTATCATCTCAAAAAATATACAAAATAGTTTCAAAATACTCAACTTTCATCCAAATGCATTCATTCATCAAATTACGAAAGGCTGTAATAATTTCAACCTGCATATCACGAGAAAATTTCTCAACGCAATAGAACAGGAAAGAGGTGGTGAAATCCGGTGCACTTTACAATAAAACAACTCAGTGAAAACTGGAGAAAATTAAAGGAAATATATAATAGTAATAAGATAAATGCATCATAATTTACGCCTGATGATGATGATAACTCATCAAAACTCGGGTCGCGCTATGTAAAAAAACAGTGGCATAAGTAATAGTGAAATATTCAAGAAAACTTACAGTGGTCAAACGTTTTAAACTTTTTTCTCGCATTTAGCGTGCAAAATGTTTAAAACGTTTTCGCAGTCTAAGGGTTAAAATTTTAAAAATAAACAAAAAAGTACGACCCGGGTATCTGTAAACAAGAACCTTTTTTTGATTATAGGAGTTAACATAACGAATTTCCATTATTTTATTTTCACTGATAATATCAAGCACTTTTGGAGATCGCCGCAAAGGTAGATTAGTCAGAGATATATCAAAGTATTTTATATTATAATAATTAACTATTTTGGGAACAAGTTTTGACCAAGAAAAAGGCTCTAATATTGAAAATTGTTTTCTTAAATCATAATGAAAAAATTCCATTCTTAGCCTAATAATATTCGTCTGATGGTGAATAAAGTGCATTTTTTTTCACTTCTTTATAATAATAAATTTAATTGTATTTTATTTACCGTTAAATTATGATGCAGTTCAACCAAATCGACTTGAGTACCTTAATAAAATAATACTCAGTTTCAATATAGCCTATCAGTATCCTGAATTTTTTGTTCTTCAAAAAAAAGTATTATCTATGTAAACTTAGTAGATACACCTTCTGATATCGATTGGCGTCGTCAGAGGTTTGTTGGGATCTGCTTATGGTCTGCAAAAACTTTATCTCGGTGTCCTTCTTGGAGGAAATGGAATGATCCCTAAAAATTTTAATTTCATAAAATTAAAAGACATATGTTCCTTAACGTACTTTCACTGAATTAATTGCCTTTGTTAGTGATTTACTACAATTTACTGATACCCGTTTTTCAGCGTGGTAGATTGTAGTAGTACAGTACTATATAATGCGAGTTTTTTGCAGTAAATAATTAAAATTCCATTCCACAACATTATTAGAAAACTCATACTTCCCATTGGATCGTGAAGTTAATATGTTCACGTATTAGTTATTGTAACAGTGGCTTTCCTCTTTATCTTAAACTAGCATATGTATACTAGATAAAATAACATTCATAAATATGCTTAAAAAAACGAAACCGTTGAATACTCCATCATTGTCTTAACGCACTTTTATTTGAGTTATGACTGAAATTTTCTCAGCGAAAGTTTGCCTGCACTGTAAGCTAGAATGACTATTTTTCATTAAGAGAGAGCATATTCAAAGCCATTTAATTTTGAACTGTGCTGGAAAATACTTTTTTAGCCATATTTATGTTTTATCTGCATTCTTTTATCTTATTTCTTTCAGGCTAAATGCGAGCGTTAAAAGTAATACGGTGTGACTGCTCCTTTCGTACAATGTGAACTGTTGTTTGGTCGTAATAGCCTATCACACGTTACATGAAATTAGAGAGGAATTTTGGAAAAATAATAACATTTAGTCCTATCGTATTCCTTGGTGCAATTAACAGAGCCTGTGTTGAAACTTTTTATCTACTCGTTGCGGCTGGAGCAGCGAAAACTAGTTAAATTTTCATTTTTCTCTCGAAATGGGATCTGGCTATATTTTGCAGAATCGTATGAATTAGGAAAAGAGAGAATTTATGTGAATGCTCGCCAAAGTAAAAATGCGTTCTCAAATAATGTCAACATATTTTCTATAATTTTGTTATAAGTTTATTGTAACACTCCTTTCAGGGTAAGATACTCTCTCGGCGACTTTGATGGGGTCCTGATTTCTTTTTAAACTAGGGATGCTTTTATAAATTACACTTACTTTCTTCTAATATTTATATTTTCTCAGCTAAAATTTTAAAGCTTATATTGTCATCATTAGCGAACAATCCTAATGTTGGTTTGACGCAGCTATCCATTCCTCTCTCCTATTCGCTAGCCTTTTTCATAGTGACGCAGTTATTCTTTATTGCATTTATTATAACCTGCCCTATGTAACTCATTCGGGGCCTTCCCTTGCCCTTCTTCCCTTCCTCCTGCCCTTCTACCATTGTTAACTAGCATGGTAAACCAATTAAATTGCATGTCTCTCTAGGATGCATGCATTTCCCTTAATTTTACGAGCATGAGGCCACAATCTATTCATATTTCCTCATTTTTGCTGAATTAATGGATGGCCTTGACTTTATAGGTGTTTGTTTTACAACTCAATGAGAGAGAAAGTTAGAGCGTTGAAACGTTTCATCGTCTGTGATGTTGCCTCATATGTCTTTACACCGTTGGTGATTTCGTGACTTTGAGGAGCTTCCCTCTCCAAAGGAATTTAACGCCACTTTCGTCATAATTACGAACCATGTTCTTAGCGACGCGCGCTACTGTTCATCATTCAAAGACTTAAATCTTACGATTAATCTTTCGATACTTTTTGACCGAAGTTACTTTTAAAAATCGGAATATTTTAGTAGACTTTCTTAGTTACACTAATCCTACCGAAAAAATGTACATTATTTCTAAAAGCAAAAATTACGCTTGTAAAACATCCGTTATTCTCGTCATAAGGTAAGTTCATCGTGCTAAAAAGAAAACAGAGAACTTGCTCAATAAATATTTCCTTATGCTTCGGTATTCAAGGCTGTACCCAGGATAAAAACTAGGGGGGCAAAAGCCATGGTTGTTCAAGTTGTAGGTAAGATTTAAGCATGGAAAAGGTGAATGAAATCAACATATTCAGGAACAGCTCTTTATTAGTTTTTAAAATTATTTGCTTTAAAAAATATTATTTTTCTTAACGAAATTTGCGATTTTTGCCTCTAGGGGGGGGGAGAGGCAGCTGCCCCCTCCTGCCCCTCGCTGGGTATGCCCATGTCGGTGTTCCACCGTTTTACTGGTCATGAGAAGTTTCGTTCGTCACCTTCCATTTTCTGCTCTTTTTCCATCGACTTATGTTATTTTCGTTGTTCAAATCCTAACATAACCACATCAAGCTGAGGTTTTCCCCTTTTTACTTTTTCCCTCTTTTATACCTACTAATAATATTTTTTCATTCTTTCGTACCTTAGAACTTGCCTTATATGCCATGCATTTCTCTTTGCTGTACTTCCGGTATTTATCCCTCTCCTATTTCCTGATAACCGTCTTCATTCTTTAGTTTATCCTTCTAACTTACCTCCATTGGTATCCTATTGCATCAATAATATTGGGAGTATCCAAGCCTTCTGAAAAATGAAACTCGAAAACTGAAAACTCGAGGAAATGAATAAACAATGCTTCGTATTATTATTGATCCCTTCATTGTTATGCATGAGTCAGTATTCCACAGCCATAATATTGTTTTATTCAACTTGATTCTGATAAAAGATCTTTTTTTATTTTTTGGAATGCTAAGTACCGTGGTGGCTCAGTTCGCGGAGCGCTGGAATAATTATCGAAAGGTCTGCGGTTCAAATCCCGAGTGAAGACTCAGTCGCAGGGATCTAATATTCACAGTCAGAAAATTTACTAAAAAATTAAAAGCATAAAATTGTTGAAAAAAAAATGTTGAGTTGGTTTATTAGACCTGAGTGTACAAGAATCGGATAAGCAAGTAAGTGTTGGCACGGCATGTAAACGTAGCCAGCACCCACACTTTATTCTCCGACTGATAAAAAGCTTATTTTTAACTTTTTGCTGCATTTTTACTGATTTTGGGAAAAGGATGTATTTAAATATTTTCTAATTTTTAGTGGTGAATCATGCAATCGATTGAATAAGATTTGTAAAAGAAATTTCTGCCAAACATTTGTGAGTACCATCTGTTGAAAACTTTTATAACTGTTTCTCTACATGGAAAGTTACTTGATTCACTTGAGCTCAATCGAACAAAATTACAAATGTTAGTTTATTGAATATAAACGTCATCAAAGTCAAACAGGCATAATAAATTTCTAGCTGATTTGGCAATGAGAAGCAGGTTAAAATCAATTAAAGGGTTTCATGGATGAAACAGACAGACGAAGCTAGTTAATAAAAAGCGTTTTAAGTAAGATTGAATAGTTATCACGTGACTTTGATAATCTCTCCCTCATTAGGACTGTTTCAGGTTAAAATTCAATGTGAATTCATGGAATTTCAATATAAATATATTGAATTTTTACGCGAAATGCTCATGAAATCCTACATTATTCCCTATCTTCTCCAAATTGCCACCGATATATATCGCGAAGAGATGACCTACAGAAGGTTTCTCCATTTTCCCTGAAGTATTTTTCCTCACCACCGCAAAAATTGACCCGACAATCTTTATTGGCTCAAATTACATCTTCATTCTATTTCTCTGCATTCTTGGCTACCGTAACGTTTTGTATGTAGATTCGAGTCAGAAATACGAGTCACATGAGAAGTGTGTAGAGTATTGGGGTGGATCGCTCAGACCTGAAAAGGCTTTTCGTTATAACAATTGGTTGATGGTAGGCATGGATAAGTTACGACATTAAAAATTTTCCAGCATTCAATCACTACCATTATTTTTGAATAGATTGACTGCGAGTGACGTCATGACGATTCCGTTTAATTCGTTGTGGGAGAACCGCCCATCACTCTAAAGAGTAAGAACATCAACGAGGCGCAATCACATGACTGAGTAGTGCTGGAGAAGCGGTGCCGCTTTCCAAATGAGTTCGTGACGTCACCAATTTATCTGCTGAAGGGCCATAGAATATTCCTCACGAATAGCTCGAGAATTCGGCGATGGATCAAAAACGGAAAAATACTTGTATTTTTATTTTTCAAACCCTAACTAAATGAACTAAAAATTAAAAATAATGAACGGGGTTCTTTTTTCATTCAGTACTAAAAAATTCGGAGGCTATTTTTCATTTTTATTTCTTGTCTAATTTCTTCTTTCCCTTGTCTTTCTCCCTCACCTGTCCTTACAATCGTACGTCTGAACCCTAATATCTAATCTTCCACTACATTTAGTTTCTCACCTTAGTGACCCTGTAGCCAGAGAATACTAGGGTCAATCCTACCTCAATTTAACTGCGACATATCCCTTCTCCGCCATTTTTTTATTGTTCACTTTCTTGCGGTGATATCTTGAAATGTTTCCTCTAAAAAAACATCCTATTCGCCTCATTTCTAATATTTTTGTCTTATTGGAAAATTGATGATGGAATATATGGGTCGTGTAAATAAACCACTCTTATAATGTTATAGAAAATAGTAAAATAAAAAAATTGGCTCATCATTGAATAATTTTTAGTTATTAGGAAATTGAAGCTGTAATTGATTCAGTCTCAATTGAATTATATTAAATCTGCTTAACAAACTGCTTTTTTGGTATAAAAATTGTTGTTTCAAAAATTTAAGGATTGAATATCCTTCAGTCTGTGTGCGCTAATTTTTCTCAATTTAGGAAATATGATTTTGATTGTTTCATTTTAAGAGATTCCAGGAACAAGTGAAGAAGTATGAAAACCGGATTGTTATAATGTCATACTGCTAATATACCAGAATTCTGGTACCCAGTTACGTCCTCGGAAACAAAATAACAATTTTATGATATGGGCGAGTAAAAAATGTAAACGTGCTCATAGTTCAATGGTTATACAGAATTGAAATTTTCCCAATAGGGTTGTTCTTTCAGACCCAAAATACCCTACATTACTTGCCTTTTTTCCCACTCAAAAAATTAAATCGCTCTCATCACTCGCAAATCCTATTAACTTTGTGAATTGATGACCAACGGCTATCATAACGTATTGAGAAGACTGATTTTGTAAGACATAAATGATAATAATTAGACATTTTCACAACTAATTTTTCTTTCTGATAAAACTGGCTCTTTCCCTTATGGGTTACTCCAAATTATAAATAAATAACCATTCCTTCAATAAATATTCTCTCATTAAGTGAAAATAAGAAAGTGCGATATTTTCCATCCTCTTTTCACGAGTTGGTGACGTCATTACTTTTCTTTGTCGTTATTGCGTTCAGGGTGAGCTTTTGAATTATTGGAGTAATCACTTGCACTAAAATCATCACTCAAAACATACCACGCGACGCCGATATTAGGAGTAGGTGTGAAACGGTCATCCGCTCGGCATCAACTTACGTCATCAACTTACGTTACGTCATCAACTAATCTGCGAATGTGTTAATTCCGTCGATCATTTGTCACGATCAGCTCGAGAAGTAGGCAAAGAATCGTAACCGGAAAAATATGAGTCACTTTAATTCGTTTTCTTTTTAACAAATGATGGGTCGGTATAAAAAACGTTTTCGATTTCGATCCCGATTCCGGTTCTAACATTTTGTATCCGATTCTACCGAATTCATCGATTCTCACGTCATTAGTTTTATAAATTTCACCCAATTCAATTGAACAACGCAGCCAAAAAGTAATTAATCTGAGAATGTGTTAATTAATACAAGCATTAAAAATATCTATGTGTAATTTAAAAAATAATTGCTTACTTTCAGAACAGAGCACACCTTAAAAGAGTGGGTTTACCTCTTAGGCTTTACAAATTCAAGCTTGATAATATTAGTACTCTCATTATAATTGAAAATTACAATATCAGCTTAAACAGTATAAAATTAATGAAAATTTTTAGTTATTAGCACTTAAATCTTGCCAAATCAGTCTTATTTTGCAAATTTAAAATTTTCACTCTGCCAGGATCGAGACAAAAAAAAACTTGTAACAATCAGGCATTTAAGAAAAAGTGAATAACGAACCCATTATTTTACGCGAGTAGTTTATATCTCTAAGGAGACTATTTTCGGCCTACTAGTTCACCTTCAGAATGACCTTTTTGACTTTGATCCCTTCACGTTTGATGTCGTCGTTTAATGGTCTTGAGATTGAGTGACCACTCTTACTCCAGTGATGCTCGAGTAACAGTTGGGACGATTTCTCGACAGTAATTGGCTCAGGACCGGAAGTATCTGCAGTAATAAGATTCTTGAAGCAACGAAGATGATTGAGCTTGTTCTCTGGGGCGATTCAATTACACTGTGCGTGCCAGGAAACAATCATCTCAGAACGGGCTTACAAAGAAGACATCAACTTCGGCAATATGATCTCAGTCAGTTAAACGCGTGAGTCTGTGGGCAATCAATTTGAGCTGGTGTTGGCACATCAAGGGATTGGAACAGATTCATGCACCTTAAACTAAAGTTACTTGTTCGGTAAAGTATCCCGCTCTCAGGAAGGTTATACCTGATAGCAATTTCAGTTCCAGTTAAATGAAAACATTACCTAATTTGTGGCCTTCTTATTGTTTTAGTTACGCGTTAGAGTAAAAGGGTTCGAATTTGACTGAAACTATGATGAAAACGTGCTATTTTTGAAATATTCAATCCGGTTTTATTTTGAGCCATTTTTGAATGGGATAATTAAATGTTTTTTTGAATTATTGAAATTTTATCCAGGATTTTCAAGCGTTAAAAAAATTGTTTATTTTGAATTAAGGAACTCTAATTTTATGTTTATGTCTAATCTTGATATACCAATTGCTTCAGTTTTGCGATGAACTATTTTTATCTCCATACTTAGCACACAATTAAAATTTAAAAACCTGTATAGAACTACTATGGACTAATAAATATAGAATTACTATGGACTATAAATATTTCATCGATTTTAGTGTAGACATTTATGAATTTTGAAGGGTTTTCTCCTTTAAGTTAATTCTCATTGTTTTAGGATTTTGGTGATGGTTTTCCGGGTTTACACCGCGTTGATTCATGTTTAGCGGACGGCAGTTCCGGGAGCGTTCCAACTCCCGTCTTCGGGTCCAAATGATCAAATGATCGGATTCATTTGGACCCGAAGACGGGAGCTGGAACGCGCCCGAAACTGTCGTCCGCAAAACATGAATCAACGCGGTGTAAACCCAGAAAACCATCACCAATCAACTCACCGCGGAAGCCTCCGTAATAAGTTTTAGGATTTTGTTTGATCCCTAGATGAAAAATTGATTTTAAGCATCAATTAAAAAAAAGTTTTTATCCCATGAAATACATATATTTCACTGCCATTGTGCTAATTGCGATTCCATAAGCAATGCGTAACAAGTAATGCAAACAGGAAGCATACATATTAAAAAGCATCTTACCATACCGCCAAAATTTTCTTTATAGGCAGGCTTTTTTTCTATAAAAACAGTTTTAATATTACTTAGTGACTTTTAAAGCTGAGTAGTCATATCAAGAAGGATTTTTCATTAATCTCTTGCAGAGTAAATTTAATGTAGCTTATAATGAGCCTTATAATGCCCTTTTATGACATGCGTATTATATTCATGCGTTCACTGCAGTTTTCGATATTATCCTTCCGAAAAAAGAAACCCATCATAGCAAATCTAGTCTTAACTTCAAGCTGACGTCAAGCATTTTACTGGAAAGCTCTTTCTTTGTGTGAAAGAAAGGGTCACTGCCATATTCCAAGCCAAGCAAGATTAGTAGCTCATAATGAATTCCCTCCTCTCTTTTCTTTTAATTATCTTCAATGAGAGATGCGGGGGGATTCAGGCTCCTAGACAACGAATGAAAAGGTTTGGAGTAGTTTTCAAACAAGGCACTGCAGTCTCTCCGTTAGAATATGAGACTATCCAGGATTAAGTGGGATAAAACGAATGAGATTGGTTGCGTGATAAATGTTTTTGGACGCCATATTTTTCTAGGGCCGTAAGACCGTCATAAGGGCGTTTATATATGGTGACTTTGTACACCTATGTTAAGGGTATCCCATTGTTACGAAACCTCATTTGGTTACGCAGGCACATAGGAGGAAAATGCTTTAGGATTCTGGCAGCTCTTCCTCTAACTATTGCAATTGTTCTTTATAACGCTCTCTGCTATGAGGTTGCATAACGTGAAGAGCTCGTTTAACTCTCTTTTTACCCTCTGAATTAGATTCTTGAGTCCCATGTGTATCTATTCGATCACATGGTCGTACACAGCCGTTATTTCTAATTTAGAATGATTATTCCCATCTTCCAATATTAAATTGCATAAAAACTTAAAATACAAAACTTAGGAATCCAGCACAGTGTGAATAATCCAGCAATGAATCTTTATGGAGTCTCCTGATGATAATGTTTTTTTTAATTCATCAATTTACCTGATATCTTGAGATACATTGATAAATCTAACGCTGATATTTTAAGATACATTTATGTTATCCTTAGTTCTCTTTCCACCTCCATTACGATTTTATTGTCAACTACATACAGAAAGTTGAGCTTGTAGAATCAGAAATATTATTAGACTTTCTCTTGTTATATTTTAATTAATTTAAAAAAATTAACCGATGTATATTTCTGAATTATTCATAAAATCTATTTAACTTGGCTGATGATTGCAAGTCAATATGAGAATATCCTACCTGCGTTGAGATTTAATGAACAATATTTTCTTTTATAGAGACATTTATGCAGGCATGATTAATACCTGATTTGTTCATTTTTCATGAATTTATACTACTTGAACCGGAAACTGGAAGATAAATCTAATGGATACTGTAAGTTTTGTTTATTCTATCGAAAATCGTATTTGTGGCATAGAGCAGTGGAATATTTATTTTGTGGAATTATGCAATATGCACTGAAGCATTCCATTCGTATATTCGTTCTTCTCATCGAGAAATGTTTCGCATTCATCATTTCCATGTGATTGCGTTTTATTGCCTTGATAAGTTATTGAAAGCAATGAGTGTGCATTCAAGTTTTGCTTCGCTGAATTTTCGGTCGATTATTTATTGCTAATATAATTCCTCCTTTTCTATACTACCGTTTGTGGTTTGCTGTAATTCAATTAGCACTATAAGTTACTATTTCCTTACTTCCTACCTATTATTTATTCTCACAATTTTTATGGCTTATTCTTCATTGGCAGAATATTTTATTCCAAATAATAAATTTACAATTACTACTCTGTGATTCATATTGCACGAAATGGCATCAAAATTAATGCATGAAAAATTATAATTAAAAAGGATTTATTTACCAATAAAAAAACCCAAAACCAGTTTAAAATTTTTAATGCAACGCCGCAAGTATAAAAACCCATCTGTCACAACTATACTTGACAGCCGTTGTTATTTCCAGGGCTAACCCAAGGAAAAAATATTTTTCATACGCAGCATTAGATTATACATTATGTTTTCCTCTTCTACATGAACCATAAATTTATTCTACCGCAGAAATAATTAAATTTTCCTGGAAATAAGTTTCCCGTTAGGTGGAAACGCAAAAAGCGTTAGTATACATTCAGACTTAACCTCTCGCCAAATTTTTAAAGGCTTTCCCAAGGATGTTTCCGGGGAAATGAAAATTCCTAAAAATGAAAATTTCGTTTCCTACGCAGAACAATATTAACTCAGTTTTTTCAATTGATATATGTAATTGTAATTCTTGACGAATAAGTATTTTAATGCATAGACTATTAGATATTGCTATTGGATGAAATGTGTTTAAAACACTGTATTGTCCTTTCACTCCAGCGAAGACCAGTTATTTTTTCATTGTACGAAGATAGCTTTTCACTTTGTAGAATAGAAGAGATAGGGTTGCTCCCACAGAGATTGCGTCAACACTTTTTCATTTCGCTTTTTTTGTATGCGACCAAGGTTGAAATGGTAATACCTGAGATCACGTTATGGATATGGTTGACTACAACGACAGCTTTTGTTTGCATGCTGTGTATTCCTCTTGGAAAAGGAAAATTCCTCTTCTACTATCAAATGTAATGACCTCGATGATGGAGAAGCATCTGTATTTTTTTAGAAAATCTCTTCATAGCACTTCATTTGCTTTTTCCATTCGTAGCAATTACACTGAAATTGAGGTTTCTATTTTTAGCCCGGTCAAAATAGACACTGACCCTTGCATAAATTGCCAACAAGCTGAAAATTTGCATGAACCTCAAGGATACCACTCTAATGAAATCCTGAAAAGTCCCCATAGATCCCGTGGGTGCAAAAAACTTTATTCAAGGTTAAAGGTCACAAAAATGAGTTTTTTGCATTTTTTGGCCAAACGGTTAGTTTTATGATAAAAATTGCTCAGATCAAAATTGTAGATCAAAAAATTATCTATAAAATTGTTATATCTATTTTTTCTCATATATTTACAGTTTCTGAGAAAAAGCCTTTCGAATGTAGGCTGGAGCAGTACTCTCCGTAATATTTCTGACTATATTGTTGCGTTCTCCGGACACTATTGGAACATTATTAATTATTATTTAAAAGGTTTTCTCTCAGAAACTATAAATCTTAGAGAAAAAATAGAAATAACAATTTTGTAGATAATTTTCTGATCAACAATTTTGACCTGAGCAATTTTTATCATAAAACTAACCGTTTGGCCAAAAAATGCAAAAAACTCATTTTTGTGACCATTGACCTTGAATAAAAAATTTTGCACACACGGGATCGATGGGGACTTTTCAGGATTTCATAATAGTGATATCCTAGAGGTTCATGAGAATTTTCAGCTTGTTGGCAATTTATGCAAGGGTACCCCTATTTTTTGGGCTAATTTGACCGGGCTATTTGGCCCCAGCTGTTGGTTACTGCACGGCAATCTTAACAATGAGATTATCCCTCGATTAAAAACTGGGCTTGTTTCGTTGATCATATTCTAAGGTTAAGTTAACACTGCTGGAGAGTATGACCTTCTAGCTTATTTGATTCCAGAAATTTCCAAAAGCCCTGTGCATGTCTACAGGTTAAAATTTATGAGTTCTTCATTTGCCAATCACATAAAAACATATCAAGTTAATTATCATCAGAGGTAATAGATATATCTGTAAAACCTGCTTGTTACTCGTTAGTAAAAATAATTTCTCTACGTGACTTTTCGGCTAAATGTTTCTCTTATTCTATCATGCCTGAAGAATCTGGAGATAGGGTGCGGATCAAAAATATTACTCTTTGTTGCTCTGAAGATATCCATTCTATCCTTAGTTGTTCAAACAATCTAAACCTAGCAAGTAGCCTCCCAACCTTTAGCGCCTCCGGCCCTATTCGTAATTTTAAAGTAATCTCTGTGTGATTTCATTCATTAATAACGTGCTCAAACTCAATTTTTCACCTGATGATCCTTTAATTCCTTATGGTTTTCTCTGCAGATGTTTTTTTTCAGCGAGAAAGCAATTAATCTAAGGTTTCGTAAATGCAGCCCTGGTGGGATATGAGTGAAAAGATGAGAAAATGAACCCACTGTGGGGTGAGATCTGGATTCAAGCCCCCTAGCGTCAAAAAATCAAACTATCCCTTTCACTTTCAATCAATCCCGCAGCTGTCTGGTGACAATCGCGAGAAATGTTTCTGTCGCCCGCATGTGGCGCGCGCGACGTTAGGCACCTATGAAGGGCGTGACAGAAGAGAAATAAAAATTGGCCAAACGCCAAAATGATAAAATTTAATGATTTGTTGAATCGTAGTTTGTCAATAGGAGTTTCGAAAAATCTCAGAAACTTTTTTCTCCTTATTTTTTCTCTATTTAAAAAGACATCCCGGAAACATAAAAATATATCAAAAAAATTTTATCTGAGCTTGTAGATGTTTGTGTGAAATCTATTTGCTTTTAATATGTTGCAGCTACATTTTCAGATTTTTTTGTAACGCTTTTGTTTCTTTAATAGTTCGCGAAAACTGCATATCCAATCATATAACGGGAGATATTGACTACAGCACTATATTTCGTTTATTAATGAAGTAGTGTTAGCAATAGAATGTATGTGAATGAAGATAAAAAAACCTTTGTAAATTTTCTTACAATTCTTTTTATTTGTACGACGCGTTTCGACGATAAGGCGTCATTCTCGAGTAGTGAAATACACGCCTTTTCATTTTAGCGTCATTTTTGCCTTAGCGTCGAAGTGCATCGAACCAATAAAAAATTATGTGGAGAGTTATAAAAATTTTTATCTTCGTTTAGTATGAATTTTACCAAATGATAGCCGAATCTATTGCTTATCAGAATATATTAACTTTATTGTAATAACGTTTTAAATTATATTAAAGGCAGTAGCCCAAAGCTATGGGCCAGCATTGAAACTCCAACTTCAATACTATTATGGAATAAAGAAAAAGATAGGACATGAAATACAAGCGGGCGGGGTACGCCTTATTAATTATTCTCCAAAGTAATTTCCATGGGAATGCAAAATGTAGTTTTATCATAGTCCATTGGTTTACACTTTTAGGAAATGAATTATTCTACGAAAAGTACCTCATCTGCCTTCATTCCATATCCAAAATCATCAAGCAACTGGAATGGCAATTCTCCAGAATGATATTTGTGGAATGCGAGCAGTTTGTCGATTGGTAAGCGATTCTTTTATATTGACAAAGAACCCATTTTTTAGGCACATCATGCTAAAAAAATAATGACACTTTCTTATATAAATCTTTTTAGGAAATCAAGACATTTCTGGCTCCAGAGGTTTCCATGTTACCATTTCTTAACAAAAATGTATAAAGTAGCTTTGGTAGCATATAAGCTAACCATGATAGAATTAGCCTGTCCTTCCATTCAAAAAATTAGATATACTATTTTCATTTCATTGACAGCTACCCCATATTTATTTTAAAAATTTAGTTTTTTTATAATTTTAATGTGGACAACACAATTTACGAAAATTTTCAGTTAACTCATCGTGGGTCTTCTGCAATTCCAATGAAATGGCTAATTTTCCCTTTATAGTAGGCATGTAAAAAGTATTTATACAATGCCATAATACTAAAGAAAAATTTTATCTTAGCTTGTTGAAATGCTTATGTTACCCTATTCTTTAGTTTAAGCGAGTATATAGCGTGAAAATATCACACGAAGCTCTATGATGGTTGGTTTGGGCAATATTATAGACGTTATGAATAGTTACTGTTCTTGATGCTTTAAGAATTAAAGCGATATTACGAGTACAACCCAGGCTATCCTTCTGTCATGACCAAATGCTTTTATTTTCATGGTCTAGCATTCCTTCTCCTTCATCGTTTCAAGGTTTAAAAAAAAAGAACACCGCATTATGTGCCGTGCCGCAAGGAAATTTTTCCCGCAAGTGTCGATAAAAAAATGGAGACAAATGTCTCCAATACTTTATCTCATGTTTTCGTATAATTTTTTTCAGTATCCCAATACGAGCAGTTGGTAAACAGAGTTCTTATTCATGAGCACAAGTTTAATGAGAACGGGAAATGTGTTAAGATTTAGTAGGATAGAAGCAGATTTTTCCTCGGCAGAGAAGTCGTTAATCAACGTAGGCATTTATTCATCCGTTGACAATGGAGTCCTTCCTTCCATCTCAGACA
Source organism: Ischnura elegans (assembly GCF_921293095.1). NCBI lineage: Eukaryota > Metazoa > Arthropoda > Insecta > Odonata > Coenagrionidae > Ischnura > Ischnura elegans. The sequence continues at coordinate 44,067,631 of NC_060255.1, read as the reverse complement.
TTTTTGGTCCTTATGTGTATTTGACGTGTCATGCGATTTTCCTCTCTTTGCTCAACGATGCCGGAGCTCTGACTTCATCGCTTAAACATGTTTGAGGCAGTACTTTTTTGCCTATGAAAACCAATGTTCATAAATTTTATAACTACATCTATTAAATATCGTATCCATTCTTTATGTACCTAGAGTCAATTACAAGTTGGAATTTACTATTCTCGCTCATATAATAGTGGATATAAAAGTATATTTCACATGTTTATTTTCGTTGAAACTGGATGTAAAAATAAAATAAATTGAATCAATCTTGAAATACATCATATTCATACTTGCTCATATATACATTCATACTTGCTCTTGGTCTCTGATGCATGCAAAAGAATATAAAAAGACATTTTTTATGATGATCAATTGCATAAATCTAACTTTATTTTTCTTGGGAACCTTTTGAAGGATACTTTAATTGTAAAAGTTTACTTGATAAAATATTTCTTTGTTTTTGATAGAATCATTAGTAGAGCTATTATAAATGTTATGCCGCGACCCATCAGTCTGCGTGTTACTTACTCCGTAGAAAAACGACCACGTGACTTGAATGCCTGTAACGTTTATTAGAGAAATTTTACGAAAATTTTTATGTTCTTAAAACTAGCAGCCTTATATATTATATTTATCACATTCTCAGGTTTTAGCTTGTGGAACCACATCACAATATAAAGAATAATATTACTTTTAAATTCCACAAATAATTATTATACAGACCTAGGTTTGGACTGCAAAAGTCATTGGGAAGGTCCTTGTGAAGGGCCTTGATACAGTCGAAACCTGAATCGGGTCAGTAAAGAAATATCCGTGGAACTTAATTGAGTTTTATTATTCATTACATCTCATAGGTCTATCGTGGATTTTTTCAGATAAGTTCTAAACCATGATAGCTCCCTATTACTATTACCATCGCACTTTTGAAGCATTAGAATTTCCGTGTTAGTTTTAGGAAAAGCCAAGTTAAAATCGTATGAAGTTTGGAGATTATCTCTGTGCGGGCCTTTAGTATAATCACCATACACAATAATAAGATTGGTTTGACGCAGCTCATCATTCCCCTCTCCTATCCGCTGGCCTTTTAATAGCGGCGTATTTATTCTCTTTTTCATCCTTAATAATCTGTCTTAAGTAATTAATCGGGGGCGTCCCTTCCCCTTGCTCCTGTCCACCTGTCCTTTTACAGTTGTTTTTATGAGACCATTATGCCTCATAATGTTCCCAATCAACCTGTCCCGTCTTCTCTTCAGAAGTTTTAGAAGACTTTTCTTCCGTCCCACTCTTCTTAGCGCTTCCTCATCACTAACTCGGTCGATCCATTTTATCTTTGGCGTTCTTCAGTAGCAGTCAGAAGTGGAAGCTTTCATTTCGAATGCTTCCACTCCTGACTTCTTTACGAAGCGAGAACTGTAAGCTGGTAACAACGAGACGATTATGCAATCCCATTTTGAGCTTAATTGTTTCATTCAATTGTAATAGCAAATTTTCGTCGACCCTTAATTATTTCATTGTCCTTAAAAATCTAGAGTACTTAATAAAATCCCGGGAAAATGAAAGGCGCATTGGTTGTGATGTTTTTAAAAAGAAAGAACTTTTTTACGTTTTTAAGAAGCCTTTGCAAAGCCTAAACGGATTTGAAAGAGTCCTTAACACATTAGTGATTGGTCAAGGAAAATGGTTCTGTTAAACACTTTTGAAATATTTTAATGATAAATTCCAGCATTAATTAATGCCATATTCTAATTTATTTCCACATACCCTTGTTTTTTTCGGGCCATTCTGCTGTCCATTAAGCTATCCAAAGTCCTGTCTTCCCATGAAAATTTTAAACCAAAGGTCCGTGGAAAGCGGTAAACATAATATCCGGACACATAATCTCAAAATGGGTGAGAGTGTGCATTCCTTTTTTTGATAATCGCTCAAAGCTCTCGTTTGATTACGCTCAAAGATTTATTGTTTCAGGCAATGTAATCGCACATTTTCATCCAACCTTAATCATTTGATGTCCTGAAAATCCTGTGCATCAAATGAGTTGGTTGGAAGCCAAAGGGTACAAGTGATTTTTTTTTCAACAGAGTTAGGTAAAGTTAATTGTTAGAATAAATACACAAAAACCTGCTTGCCAAGGGAAAAGAGTGAGTCTCTGTTCTGTGCTGGCATCGAGTGGAAAATCAAATGCTCTACTAAGTATCTAATTGATCTCGTTTGTTTTCTCTACCTAATTTCTGTACCTAACTCTGTATAGAAAAGATAAATCACTTGTACCCCTTGCCTTCCAACCCACTCAAATAAAATTTCGAAAATGCTGGATACCCAAGAAAACCCGTTTTCGTGGAAACTGCATAGTGCATCCAAAAAATCTTTGCGTTGCCATAGCTCAGTAAAGAAGGAGTTACGTCCCCATGTTTATGGAGTTGAAATGCTTAAAACTGTGTCCCCTATCATAATGCCATGATGATGGGAATATAATCATTCCGAATCCGCGGCATAATATCAGTCGAAAATTATTGTATTAAAACCTTCACCTAATGACGGTGGACTTCTCAATACCAACATTATTCGTGTGTCAAGGGCGAGAGTATAGCAGCGGGTGAAGGAACTCATCAGGTGCAAGCGTAAGAGTGGGTTAGATCCTCAGGGCCTAGAGATAGACTCCCAATCTGAACCGCGGCGTACGAAGCGGACGTATAATCACCGCTCATCGGTCGAAGAGGGTTTTAGAGCACGTTTTACGCCCATTTGTGACGCCTCTAACGCCTCCGAATTATATCCCCGTTGGCTTTTTTACACGTGAACACCGCTTATTGTTCTCAAGGGGCCGTTCACCATCGCAGGCAGCCATAGGGCCTCAATGATAGCGGAGTAATGGGAGTGTTCCAACCGCGGTTCACTATCGGTGAGGGGGCCATCTTTTTCCGTTCCAAAGGATCTATTCCGTGGGCCGGACTATTGGGGGAATATTTTCCTTTTCTCTTCTTTCCATTTTTTCTGGTCCTCTTTTTCCTATGATTTTAAAGAGGAAATATCTGGAAGCTCAATTGGTGGCCCGTGATTCTGGTTGGAATTTCTCCTTTCACTAATAGGGTAGTATCCTTCATCAAAGAAAACGAAAAGCACTGATTGCGATTCGTTACCCACCATTAGTGTATTCAAAATATACAAATTATTTCGTTTTAGAAATAGCGGTTTAGACGAATGGCAATGGTCCATTTTTATCCTCATTTGAAAAGGGCCAGATTGGCGCCCATGCGATGCCACTCCATGTGACGTCACAGGGACCTAGTTTCTATACGAGAAGATAGGAGTTATACATCGTCTGAGGTTACCAATACACGCATGAGGCGTAGAGCTCAGGGAAACATGTCGTAATAATCATTTATTAAAACTGGCTAAGGTCGGAAAGTTTTCTTCGTTTGATAAGGTACATATTAATAATCCTTATTTAACCCAAGCGCTACCAGCCAGCAGGGTACTCAGCTACCCGCTAGCAGCCTGCGTCGTATCAGCGCTAAGCCTCACCTCAAGGTCACCTTACAGGGCAGCAGCGGGAACCAGAAATACGTCGTACAGAGAGATTTCCCGGCATTCATACTTACGCGTCGCGTTTTCGCGCGCTTGAAAATTTTCACTTTCATTTAATCGCGAAAAATAGATATCGTCATTTAAAAATCCGAAAGCGTGAAATACGTACTCCAGGAGTAATAATCTTTCGATTTAGGCAGTAAAAAAATAATAGGAAACCACCCTATTGGTGGCCCGTGATTCTGGTTGGAATTTCTCCTTTCACTAATTACCATGATCATTTGTGTGTCCTATTGTCGAATTTTTTCAGAATTTTAAGTCTTAACCGTTTTTGGTCAATTTTTTTATTCAATTAGTGTGTTCCAAATTAATTTTTAGAAAAAATAATTGACACGATGTTGATTTTTAAATGTTTTCATTTTATTGTTTAAAGTAAAAATCCACTGATTTTATTATTATGCATGCTCAATCGAGGAGTTTGTTCTTTGAAAATTTTCAATGTGTGATATTTCTGGAAACATTGCCCTTTGTGACGTCGAGCTCAACTCGACGTTGTCACCCCAACTCAAAGTCGATGCTAGCAGTAGGATTGTCGAGCCAGCCTGGACTTTGTATCGTAAGGGTAAATGTGATGATTGAGGTCTGCTACTTTTAGAATTTTTCATAATGTTTCCTTATGGCCGCAGTGTGTTGAACCACCATTAATAAACGATATCTAACTAAAATATCATAATTGAAAACATTTAAGAATGCTCACTTTAAAATAAGAAAACAAAAAAATGTGTGCATTGATTATTTATCTTTGGAATTATTATTTTTCAATTTTTTATTTGGTTTAAAATTTTATAACTTTTGAAGTGAATTTCGTATTATTCTTTTCATAAGAACAGCCGTCTACTAATTCTTATTATCCATTGCGTTTAGTAATATCAAGCCCTAATTCAGGGAATTTAACAATTACGAATCTTCTGCCTAGTAATTGCCCAAAAGTCATTCAAACAAGCTGTTAAAAAATATGGATTTTTACATGAATGGTTTTACATGGTGACATGGTGCCATTAACATGCTTAGCATGGAAAATTAGTTTAGGAACATTTTAAATATTCCCTTTCGCGATTTTATCCTTATTTATATCCCTAATTCCATTAATTTAGAGTGTCCTTTGCAATTTTCTAATTATATTGTTGCCCTTTTTATTGGAAAGTAGCGTTTCCTCTTTTGAATTTAAAATATGGGTATATTAGGTCTTTTTTATATGTGCGTAGGTACTTCAGTCTTCCAATCGTGAATGACGGTAAAGTTGGCTTTAACTGATGATAACGAGCTACATTCACGTTTTGAGGAATTTGTCGGCGCTCAATTTTTGAAAGCAGAGGAAAATTTCGCGTTGAGAGCATTACTTTGGCGGTATTTTTTTAGTTTCGAAAAAAAATAGACGGATTTGACGTACCTACTGCTGATAAATTTGAATAGAGGACGTGGCCTCACGTAGCCTCATTTTGGATCTTTGAAACACAAATTCAGTCTCCATATTTTATTTATGCGTTAATAAGAGAGTAATTTTGAATGAAAAGTACGTACTTTATATAGTGATGACCGATATATCGCTAACTGTAATGGAATCACCGTTACAGGAAAGTAGCAATCACATTCGGTGACTTAATACTCGAAATCCCTGTGGTTGGATCACTGGATTCGGTGAAGATAGCACAGGCTACCAAGTGATGAGTTATATAGTGATAGTTACTCATCAAAAACAATAAGCTAGAAAGTTCATAGAGCACTAAATTGGATGGTTAGAGCTATATTCACTTTTGGTTTATTAATTTCACAAATCTGAAGAGGAAGTGACTATACAAGTTAGGCCAAATGGCTAGACCTACTTTGTAGTCTCACGCATAGGCTATGTAGCCATTTCCTCTTGGGGTACTATATGACTTACTTTTCAGAGTGGTTGGTCTAGTCCGTTTAGTTACAACTTTTGTGGATGGCATAGCAGATTCTCTTGAAGGGGAAGTGAATGAGGTTGAGGGAAAATGAGAAGTAGTGAGAGTCTGAATTAATGTGGAAGGGGGATTTGAAGTGGGAATAACAGTCTTAGCAGATGTGGAAGGAGATTTTGAAGTTGATGGGGTCTGGTCAAAGCAGTAATGATCAAATGAGTCAACAGAATTACAACTTGTTTCAACTTCATGGATATCAGATGGTGGATTCTGTTGCTGAAATAAAAGATTATTACAATGATGCTACTTGGCAATAATCTCATCTTAGCTTCACTTGTGGTCTGTTACACTGATTTAGTACCTCAATACCAAAAATAATTGGGGACTCCTGCACATCCTCATGACCATGTGTAGCATTTTTTCCAATAAGTGCTATCACTCGCTTCATGAAATCATTTGGCTCATTAAGTTGAGGGGCCCCACCACCAGTCTGGCAGCCCTCTCGACTATAAGCCGCTGCTTTGGCCTTTGTCGTAGATTTCAAATCTTGCCAACACTGAGAGAAATTGAATTATCACACAAAGTGTTCTGAGATTTTTAAATGATAATTTATGGAAACTTAGTTTATCAGCAAAATTCATAATGCTACATCTTTTTCTAATGATGAGTAAGTATTTATTTTAACGTTTCACTTAAGCTATGCACTCTGTAAAATTTTTAAATAAAAAAATCATTTATAGAAAAATATGGACCAGATATGGAAGAATTATGGGCTAATGTGTCATTAATATTCAGCTTAAATAATTACTTTTCGCCAAGCCTTCCAAGTCTTCACTGGACCAAGGCATGCGTTTAACTTACAAGTTACATCCTGCCAAAGCTTCATCGCATCTTTGGCCGTGAAGGTATTGGTCAGGTTATTCTTGGCTATATTTGCATTTCCTGCAATATATGAGTGGATGATGTTATAAGGCAGAATAAACTGGATCATTTTATATATGGTTCATTCTATATAGTATACCTTCAATGAATTGTAGAAGCATATATTTCTGCTCGGCGGTTACCTTCATGTTTACGTCTTTGTTTACTTAAATTTACGCCGCGCTACTGAGGAATTCGTAAACAAATGAAGGAAATTACAACGTTGCCACAACCACCACTCGTGATCCATCTCATTACGAAGGCTCCAATACGACTTCGAGACGAAAAGTTTCAAACACACCAATTACCCTTCGTGTTGGTGACCACTCGTAATGGACCGCTCGTGATGGTGAGTGGGTGAGATTATTACGAGCGATTCAAACACAACCCCCCTGGGCGGTGACTGACGGAATTTTTTTGCTGCTTGCAATCTCCTCTTACCTATGCCAGGAAAGGCGAGAATGAAATGATGGCTCGTCACCCATTGTGCTACCAAGTATCAATTTGTGAAGCGAAGCGCGTGTGGCCGAAGTCACCCCATTCTACGGTACATACATTCATTCCTACAGCCAGAAAGAGTTTTTCTCGAAGTTGAGATGTTCCGAATAATTTGTTTCACTACCGGCAGGCGAGTTTATTTTCTTTGTAGAAAATTTCTGCAACACTATATTCCTTAGATGAGCTTGCCAGATATATGATTCGAATTTGAAAGTCTGCCACTCCGACAACAGATTCATCGGTCGTTTCCACTCGTGCGCACGGTCAAGCAGCACAAAGGTGGAGCGCAGGTATCTGTTTTGCTGGCCTGCTGTTTGAAGTTGGAGCTCTGTACAATTACGAGCAAAAATTGTTGAAGATTTCCTCTGACGACACATTCTAAAGTTGAAACTTTCTCTCTGAAACGGTTGGAGTAATTCATCAATCACACGTGAGCTTGGACAGTTGCATTCGTTTTGGGGTTGTATTCTTTTTTTATGTTATCAAACTGATTTCTCTTTCTTTGTGTACGTGTAGATCTAAATTTATTTGGGGTTGGGTTTTGGGGTTGTATTCTTTTTTTATGTTATCAAACTGATTTCTCTTTCTTTGTGTACGTGTAGATCTAATTAATTTGCATAGATGTGCAAAATGGTGAGGTGACTAATAAGGAAGAAGCCTCGGCTAGAAAATGATTCAAAGGAACAAGATTCGACATCTCTTCCCGCGAATTTTTAAAGCATCAAGTAAACGTAAAAAAACGATTGTTGATATATTAGGTCATCAAATGACAGGTAACTGCGAGACTAGATGGTTAGAAAGGCATAAATCTATTGTAAATTTAAGAGACGACTTACTTGATGTTGCAAAAGCTCTCGAAAAAGTGTCAAAGTGGGATGATTATAAAACGGCAACTAAAGGAAGATGTTCATAGTTATTAATTTGTAATTGTGAATTCATTTGAAATTTATATATTCTGAGTGATGTTTTGAGTGCAATTTATATTTAAAGCAGATATTTGCAAAATGAGACTGTAGATGTTTTTCAAGCTTAAAAATAGTTGACCAAACTTTTGAAGTACTAAAGGATAAGCGGATGGACTCTTATAAAATTTTCTCTGGAATTTTTGCAAAGGCTAAGAAAATTATGGAGGAAATGGACATTCAAATCTGCATTCCACGTGCAGCCAATCGACAAAAGAATCGAGCAAATTACCCGGCTACCAATGATGAAGACGATATAATCGCGTATTGGGAAAAAATAATCTTTATTCCTATCTTAGATTACGTAAATTAGGATATCAAGGACAGATTTGTTGGAGAGTCAATAGAGTGCTTCAAGTTCAATACACTAATCCCAGCTGTTTTCATGGAAATAAAAAATTCGGACTCTTTAGAAAGCATGCTTGAAAAACATATGATAAATATGCACCGTCATTGAAAATAAAAATAAAAGTACAATGTTAACGGAATTACATAATGAGATAACTTTTTTGAAAAAAAAAATCCCGGAATTTAATGACATGAAACCAATAAAAACTGCCATGGAACATGTGTGCACATGATTGTATTTATAAATACTTGATAATAATCTCTGTAATAACTTCGTAAAAATATTTTCCAAGATATTCCAATGAAATGCGGCTAATGATTTTACTGTCGACTTCAGTTGTTTTTCTTGATCAATCATACAGTAGTTCCTGAAATCCAAAAGTTAAATACTTGTGGGTAAAATTGGAATTTAATATATTGAAGAGAAAACTTCATTTCGCCCGCTAAGCACTTTTGTCAAGGGGTATAAAATGCGAACTCGCATCACGTACCGTAGACTACCCTCTATTTATACCTAAATGTTACACTTACGTCTGCTTTTTCTCTCTCAATTTTAGATCTACAGGGATGGGGTTTGCTGCATTTGGTGTGGATTCTCTGTTTTCATGATTTGATCATAATTGAAAGTGCATAAATAATACATGAGTCGTAAATTATACTCACAATTTTCCCATAAAATTGCAGAGCGTTTTTTTTTTCTCGCCCTATTTCCCTCAACTCTCCATTGAAATCTACGACTCGAATGCCTATTCAAAGCTTGTGTCTCCCGGTTGGAACGAAAAATATACAGATCGTTTGAAATTCCACACGTAAATCGGAAATTACTTTTACAACTTTTTCCATAAAATAACGCGGGCTTTTGCAATTTTCTCGGTGTATTCGGTGCAATACGCTCATTAAAACCAAACAATTTGTACAAATTCCTTCATACTTTCTCAACTATAATGCCGAAACTCTTATCTTATTTTGACGCTTGTATGCCACATGACGAGAGAGAGTGGGGGGAGGGGGGAGGGGTAAGCATCCCGTCGCGCCCCCCCCTCAAGGAAATCCTGGAGCCGCCCCTGGTTGGTCCCCTATGAAATGGTGTAATTTGGCTTGAGTTAGAAGTCTGCCATATGAATGGGAACGTCGGATTTTCAATTTTCGATTTATTTAGGTGATAATTGACATCGCATTAAAATTACGAAAAATTAATCCTTATTATAAATGTTTATTGTCTTGGACTCTTGGTACCCTAGATTTCTTATTGATCTTCTACACTTTGATAAATGGAAGACTAAAAAATACAACTGAAGGATCATATGACAAAATAGATTATAATCCAAAAGTTTCATTTCAACATGTTGGAATGTATCAAAATGATAACTTTTATTTTCAAACTTGCGATGGATTTAGTCTTTGACATCTTCAGGCAGTGAAGTCCATCTCCGGTAAATTAGCACTCGATCTATGATTTATCTCTACACAATGTTACGGGATCAATATGTCAGAAAGATGATTTGTTGTGGAACGTTGTTTAACCTTTATTTTAAAGGCAAAATTACGTCGTGACAATAACTACCCGGTTAATATAGATGTTTAAAATCCGTTTATACTACCTTGTTAACAGCAATGAGGCAATTGTTAATGCAAACTTGAGGAGTGAAGCCCATTGCTCAGCATATCAACTTCGCCACATTTAATTAATTATAACGGAGATCAATGTGTGAGATGCTCCACTAAGCCCAGCTAAGATCACTCATCCGTCATCGTATCAATTCCAGTGGCAATCAAAACATCGTTTATTGGCACTAAAGTTGTGTTTGACGAGTTTTTAATCAGACCTACTCAAAGTAAGTTGGTAGTCATTAATTATACGCGGTTGTATTATTTCCCTAGAATATATATTTGTATTTGTTTGATAGGTTTAATGACGTGAAATTACTTCAGACTTCCACCATCCAGGAAATCATTTACAACCTAATCCATGAGATATTTTTGCCTTTCTGCAAAGATAAATCTTGAAAAGTTGGAATAACTCAGGAAAAACGTGTACAAAATGTTTTCAGGAGATAAATTTTAGGAGATAATTGCTGTGTTGGTAAACGACCGCGTACCTTGAAGGCCCATAAAACCTGTGAGCGACATTGTTCACTAGTTTTGATTTTCTCAAAACTACCACCCTTATAGAAGATACATCATATTCTCAGACTTTAATGTGTGGAGCCAAATGACGAAATTTTTAATCACTTTTTTGAAGTTACACTAATATTTATTTATTATTCAGACTAAGTTTCGGACTGCAGGCGAAACTTAGATCGGTATGATAATGAAATCTGTGGAACTAAACAAAGTGATTTTATTGTTCATATCTCTTAAATGAATTTGCGCAATGACGTTAATGTTATTCAGGAGATTAATTTCATCTAATGACATACTTTTAGACGAATTGCTCCCATTCAATTAATATTCCAATTTGCGTTTCGCGGAGCTTCAGTATTTCGTACCTGTTTATGCATGTTTCTGTGGGCATATTACCCTCCGACGGTGCTCCTAGTAGATAGCCTACGGAGCGAACGCAGCGCGCAAGTAATCCTGAAATGGAATTCGGAGCTATCGGTCTGTGCACTTAATCAACGTACCGTCATGCTCCGCTCTGTAAATCACCTCTCGTTCGCCGTTACCCACGACCTATTTCGTTGAAATTCGATGTTCGAGTCAACCAGACCGTAGTATTAAAAAGCCAGCAATCTGATCTCAGGTTGTCGTGTTAAAAATACTCAGAATTGGCCTGTATTTAAATATCAATTAATCAGTCCGGTATAATAGTATATGAGCAAAACATGAATTAGCAAGGATCGTTGTATGTTTTACTTTAAGCATTGTCCTCAATTGCCATAATTTACTGTATAGGCAATTTTGCTGGATATTTTCCTGAGGATCCCCAAGCGCTTTAGTCAAAAAATAAATATTGTGGATGGAGTATAATTGTTACAGAATCTTCACGAGTTTATATCGGAAAATAAGTAATGTGGATGTAATATCAATGTTAGTGCCTAAGCCAAATTACTTTCACCGTCGAGTGCCAAATGAATTTCCTTTTCTTTTCAATTATTTCTTTAATATCATTTTTCTTGCATTCGACGAGAGAGAAAGAGTGTAGGATTTTTTATTAATAATTAAAGAATAAATAAATGAGAATTTTATTTTCTGGGTTCGTGGTATTTTTAGGACGACTAGAATTTATTTCTCTCTTGGATGCATGCAAGCCAGTCTGAATTTGCCAAGCAATTGCATCAGCCATTGTATATGTGTACCAAGTGTATTTTCCATGGTATATCCCACCCCGTGATTGCCAGTCTTAATCGTGTTCAAAATTAGACTATTGCTATCAATAGACTATTGCTTCAATGAGATAGAGAGAGAAGTAGTCTCTTTCTATCCCATTGAACATGGAAGTGCATGTTTGGTGTGATTGGTTGAGCAATCAACAGCTAACCGGCTTAAAACATGGAAGTGCACTTCTGTTTCCCCGCCATGCATCTGACGAGCAAAATCTGTTCCAGGGAGTTTCTTAGATCTCCATCTAAATGAGATAGGCATTGAGCTACAGAAGCAGAAGCAAGTATACTAATTTAGAATCTGTTAAAAGGCGATTAGCAGCTCTGACAGTTGTTGAACTGAAACTTGACTAGACTAGACTAATGTTAAAAATAAAATTCTGCATAACGCGCTCCTGTCAAAGTATCTGAAATGGGATGTTATCTCTGATTCACTCAATAGGATAGTTTCCTTCATCAAAGAAAACGAGAGGCATTAATTTCGATTCGTTACCCACCATTATTGTATTCATAATATACAAATTATTTTGTTTTAGAAATCCCAGTTAAGACGAATGTTAATGGTCAATTTTAACCTCATTTTAAAAAGGTCAGATTAGCACCCAAACGATGCCACTCCACGTGACGTCACAGGGACCTAGATTCTATACAAGTAGTCAGGAGTTTTACATCGTCTGAGATTATCAATACGTGCATGAGTCACAGAGCTCAGGGAAACATTTCTTAATAATCACTTATTATAATTGCCTATGGGCGGAAAGTATCCTTCCCTTGATAATCGTTATTTAAGCCAAGCGCTACCTGCTAGCAGGGTACTCTGCTACCTGCTAGCAACCTGCATCGTATCGACGCTCATAGCCTCGCATCTAAGTGGCCTCACACGGCGCCAACTGAAACCAGAATGACGACACACAGGCTTTTCCCAGCATTCACACAGCCGTCGGGTTTTCGCGCGCTTGAAAATTTTTACTTTTCATTTTATCGCGAAAAATAGATATCGTCATTTAAAAATCTAAAAGCGTGAAATGCGTACTCCAGGAATAATAATCTTTCAATTTAGGTAATTAAAAAAATAGGAAACCGCCCAATTGCAGATGGATTGAGAAACAAATGTATCGTTGCATAATATTCAAGGCTTAGTTTATACGAAAATCTCTACTAGAAGTCCTTAAAGCTTAGTTTGATTAACAGTCTGTGCGAGGTGGCAATATAATGACTAAAGAAAGCTCTAATTTTATGTATCTTCTTGTATAACTTGCTTTGTATTCAAGTGGTGTAAGTACGATTCAATAACATAAGCACAAAAAGAAGCATTTTTTATTTCAATGAAATATGCGTTATTGAAGGAAATTGTGAATGTCGAAATTTTTAAATCCTTATAAATATATATGATGTACTAAAAAATTTTCTGCATAATGTGTACTCCGTCATTTCCGGTAATTTATCTACGTCTAACTTTATAACAGTCTGTTAGTCTTTTATTATGTTCAGTGCATATTCAGTGCCAGAATCTCTTTCTTTCATTTTCTTATTTAGTTCAAAAATCTTTCCAGTGACGTGTTGTCTTCTAGAGTTTTATTACCTCTATTTTTAGATCAACTGAAATAGCATGCTGCTAATGTAATTTAAAATGAAGAGAAAAGGGCACAATTATGACTGTGTCGGAAAATACGTCGCCTCCTGAGTCCAGTGGGACTTTACGTTGTGGAGACAGTGACGGTTGAAATGGACAGGAAGTGTTCCCTAAGGTGTTAGCACATAGCGAGAAAAGTAGGTAGAAAATTCTTTTGAATAGATGGGCTGAGACCGTGCCTAAGCCGAGAACTGTGGCTTTGGGCTGAGAAACTAGCCATTACTGAATTAAAACTCAAAAATTCATCATATAATTTTTGCATCAATGATTTTCTTATCAAAGTCAAGTTTTTCCTGTAATTTCCATGGCGTGCAACTCTTTTCATTTTTGCTTGAGATCTAGTCGCTACGACATTCCGCCATGTCTTATTTACCTCACCTTTAACGGTATTAGAGACAGAGCTCTTTATTTCTTCGCTATTTTTTCCTACTTTGCCTTTTGAGTCAATTTGATTGCCCTGCCTCTCAAGTCTGCAAATGACCTTTAATTTTAATCGAAGTCCTAAAAATTAAGGAGGTTCACGTGTCTTTAGGGTCCCTTGGTCTGTAGTGTTCCAAAACTTTTATGCTCCAAGTTTTACAAGGTAAATCCAAAGTTGAAATTGAATAAATAACACGTCAGCAGAATTTATCCTGTAATTTAGGGCTCTTCGTAGTTATATTTAGTTCCTAACGTTAATTAGCTTCATATTAAACCATTTTACCTTTTTCGTTGTTCTTAAACTAGTTGCATCAGGACAAAGTTCTCCAGTTTAACATTCTTTTGCTTTAAATCTGACACGATACAGCTTAATTTCTTTCTAATGACATGATATCTCTGTAAATTCCACGTATGCAATTCGAAGGCAATATTTGTAAAATTGTTGTTTTTGGATATCTATCTCTATGATTGATAAATTTTATCGAATAACCATGGAAACTATTTCATTCGTTTCTACCCTTTTGTTGTTATGTCTACTTCCTGTCCCAAACCTCGTCTCAAACAAATCTCAGTCCCTCCATCGGTGGGACTTAATGAAGGAACACTTAGTGACTTCCAATGATTACGATTTGCAATTAATTCTCAAAAAAAAATTTCCTGGTTAATTTTAGAAACAAATTAGATGTTTTCCTTTTTTTGCGTGTAATTTTTCCAATGATCCCCGAGTCAGCATCTCAGTCCAAGGCCAAGCAACTGGCATTGAAAAAAGCATATCTCTGAATCTGGAGAATCATTGTGGGGGCCTAACTCCCAACCATAGGTCGCTGGCGAAGGAGGGACTCGTATCCGGGACATAATTACGTCCGGTGGCTGCTGACGGGAATAGAAATCACTGCTCTGTCGATTGTAGCCCCGGAAAATAATCGATAAGGCGTAGGGGCGTGCGAACTTAACGCTTCGACGGTGACGGTCGGCATTTATCGGAAGACGAGAAGGAAGACGCTTGGGTCATTTATTTGCGAGGAACTGGTATGAGTGGGATCGAGAGAATGGGGAAACTTGACGGGAAAAATGGAGCCGGGGTATGACGCCGACTCGTGCTGTGCACCTAGTTCAGTTAGCCGATAACAGATGTCGGGTCGTAAAACACGGATCGCTTGCTTTGGTCCCGTTCCCCGGGCATTCTTCCGAGGTTTTTCCGATCTTTTATATATCAATCGTCGTTTTCGATGGTGCCATTTTCATTGTTGTTTTATGTGACCGTCGCAAATAAGTCACCCCCATAACTTCTAGATGTCATGTCAGCTATTCTGCGAGGCCTTTCATCGTCAAATTTAATGCATCAAAAGGCACGATAGTTCTCTGAGAAGAGTGATAAATTGCTGATAGTTGTCGCATGTGAATGTTTAATTTTTTTAAGGCTATTTTTCAGTAAAATTGTTTGCTTGTGTAAAATAATGCCTCAAAATGAATAAAATTTGTAAAATATGCATATTTGCGCTCAAAGTGCATTTTTAAAAACTACTTTTTAAATCCAATGTTGCTGTCCATGAATAGATACATTTCAATGCCTTTTTGCGACTCATCCTTTGCGTTTTAATCAAAGCAAACTTCTTCAGTTTAACATGCATGTATCTGACATCTACATCTACATAATACCTCGCAAGCCGCCTAAAAGGCGTGTGGTAGGGGTTGTTAGGACACCAGCCATTAATACAAAAATGAAATGCTCTAACGAAGTTGGGACTAGCGTTTATTAAAGTCCTTTATGGTTCGGGGGAAAAACGAATTCGCATATCTATCCGTTCGGCAAAACATCTCTCTTAATTTATCACTTCTATCGGACCTGGAAATATAGTGGGTCTCTAATATTATGTTCTCCGTGTCGCTCTTAAAGATATCCATTCTCAATTGTTCAAGCAATCTAAGCATCTGGCACAATACAGTTGTATTACTATTTAGTAACATGACTGCTATGTAGAGAGTATACTGAAGTAAAGACTCTGTAACTCCACATATACAATGTGAGGAAAATATTTGTGGTATTGCAGTTTTTGGATAGCCTTCTCTATGACAAATAAATTTTATCGAGTAACCATGGAGAGTAACCTGTTTCATTCATTTCTACAGTTTTACTGTTATTTCTACTTCCTTGCCTTCCTTGCTGATTATGAAAATCGGCCAGTTTGTTGGAGTGATGGTGATTAGAATCTTTTGAAATAACAACATCTGTAAACTTGTGAATAAATAAAATTGCGACGAAAAATCTATGTTTGCAAAACATTTGTATACCTGTGATCATTCATCCGATTTTAACCTAAATTTTTTACATGTATTTGACAAAAGGTAAAAAACTGGATTTTGTGGAAATTTTTAAAATAGGTGTATATACGAAGTTGTTTGGTGAATGTCTTGTCAATGAGGTGGTAGCAACGATGACCTCACCTTTCCTTAACGTGAGAGTCCCTCCTCCTCCCTTGAAATCCTTTTCCGGTGACCCTGAATATACATCCCGCGAATGAGTATCCAACCTCAACCCCTCCCCCATTCCTGCTTCTATATTTTATCCCACCTACACCTACCCTCAATATAAAAACCAGACTTGCTACTCCTTTGGATAGCTCTTGATAATGATTCGTAAGCATTGAAACCGGTCGAGAAAGAATAAAAAGCGTGAAAAAATACTACTGCTGTTTCAATGATCACTGTTACGGAAGACGACTTGACTCCCAGTTTCAAGTCGAAAAACCCCATTCAGAATTGCTCACAGGTGTGAATTAATAGAAGTAAAAGTTTACTGAAGCAACCATATTAAAGTGATCACCGCTTGTAACCATTCGAGTTCACTAAAATGTTTTACAAAGATTAACTGTTTGAGATACTTTCTTGGTGATCGAAGGCGTCCGATAATGATCACTTTTTGCAATTATTTTTTCGCCTTGAAAATGGGAGACAAGTCGTCTTCCGAAACGTCATCCTATACGACTGAGTTGACCTAGTTGAGAACCACGGAAGAATTCCTCAATATAATTCACCTGGATAAATTATAATCGTTTATATTTTTTATATTAAATTTTTAGCTCCGTTTTGATAATTCCATGAATACATATCTGTAGCCGGATGAATTATTCCTTTTATGATCAAAGTGAATGGAGTCATTGTTTCTCCCTGTGAGGTAACGATGTCGCTAGGGGTGGATAGAGAGCATTAACGGGACTCCTAGTAAGATCATCCCGTCTGTCAGCTCTCTCATGCCTCCCTTCCGCATCCCCTCTTTGGTAGAAATCCGCCCCTTGAAGCCCCGTATTTAGTATAAATACAGGAGATTCGAATGAAGGGGGAGCCCTCTCCTTGACCAGTAACTTGCCGATCTGTGCCCTCGCAAGACCCGCGACTCATTCACCTCCAACGCCTGTCTGCGCCCTCGCAAGACTGTGGCTACTCCTCCTATCCCCCACGATTTCCGCCGTGCTCCGAACATCTCATTGCAATGTACGTATAATAAATATCGGCCAACCAATCAGTTACTTTTATTCCTTCCTATATGTCACGACGACAATTTTCCTAATTGAACATACTATGTTACCATTGTGTATCGATTTATCCTGATACCGATTTTTGTTAGTATTCAGTTTTTGGCTAGCTTTTTGTTTATTGAAACGCTTTTTATTCATTTTAGTAATATATTTTATGGCATTTTTCTGGGATTTTCTATTTCTTGTAATTATTACCATTTTTCAGTGAGCTGCAAATAACACCGGGTCATGGGCGTACCCTGAATCAAAACTAGGGAGGGGGCAAAATTAGCCGTGGTCGTTCAAGTTGTAACTATTTTGCACAGAAAAGGTTATTGAAACCAAAATAATTTTAAGGAAATTACGACAGCAATTTATTAGTTTTTATAATTATTTGCTTTAAAAAATAGTGATTTTTATTTTAGTTTCATGTCTTATACTAATATCTTTTTTCTTCAAAAGGAATGTTTGTTCATAACTTTTGTTTTGAACTAAATTTATTTTCGCTTCTAGGGGGGGGGGGGCAGTTGCCTCCCCCCCCTGCCCTCCACTGGGTACGCCCATGCGCCGGGTATCGTGTCAATCCATACGTAGGGCGCTTTAGATGCACCCCACCACTCTGACACATATACACCCTGTGCGATATATGTTTATAGGTTTGAGTGGCGATCTAGTCGAAGATATAGAGATCGTTTCATACGGCTTGATTCGATTTCAGTCGTCATGGGACTTGAATGCCAGGGAATTCGTAGCGCACATAATAGGATTAGTGGCAGTTACGCCACCCCACGAGCAGTGAATTCGCTTTTGATGAATGCGTGGGCATTAGAATAGGGAATCAGTTGCTACCGATGGCCTCCGTTTTCCTTCAAAAACCTATTATAACAATAAAAGTCAGTGTAGAGACTCCCTGCCCACTTATAAAGGATGCTATACACGGTGAATGATCATGCGAATGATCATGCTGAATGATCACATGATCATTCACGGAATCATGCAAGCAAAATAGAACATGCTATAATTTTCACTGAATGATCATGCCCATGACGGTTCTTTCGCGTATTTTTCCGTTATAGCTACACGGCGAATGATTGGTATGACCATTCGCATGATCATTCACCGTGTACAGCGACCTTTACAATGGCTTCACATTAAAATACCACATTTTCTGTAATAAACGGTAAGAGTAGGTGCCTACTTAAGTCGTTGAATAGTACATTTTCGGCTATTGAAATAAATAATTGCAATTTTCCACGGTTATATAATCATAAAAAGGCCAAGTATTGCGTTTATTAATTTCAACATGGAAAATGTCCACTTCATCACGCTAGAAACTTCGGAATGCATTCATTTTAAGCTATTCAAATGAACTCAATTTTATAAACCTTATAAAAACAGAAAATCAATTTATTGCAAAAACCTTGCCTCTCACGCATCTTTCCCATCTTAATTATGTACGCTGCTACTTTTTCCCTCTGCGTTTGGAGAAGACGACCCACTGATGCTTGAACACACAGGCTCGCTTTCAGGCGTTCCAAGAGTATTTCCAGGAAAATATACCGGTACAAAAAAGAAATAAGTAAGAAAATAACTATAATTATTGTCGTTATTTAAATAAATTATTTAACAAAAACGAGAATAGGCTCAACATCTTCCAGCTGCTATTTGCTGCTACGACGCATCATTTTTTTGTGAAAAGCCTATTCATTAAACTTTTTGATAAAGTAGTCGGTATTGAATTAAAAATTTTTTCTTATAGATAATTATAACTCTTCCTGTAAATTTAAATCTGTGTCTCAATTATTATTTCATAGTTACCACATGTAAGTTCGTAAGCTTTACGCTCAGTGGATTAAGATTTTTAGTATTTCACTCTGAACGAATGTGTTTAACGCCGAATTTGTGGTCGTTCAATCATGGAAAACGAGTATTCGATGATGGATTTCAACTATAGATTATATAAATGATGCAACAAGAAACTTCTAAACACACCAGAACAGCGCATATGTATTTTGTGATCCATATCCTAATCCACCACCCATTTCGCTTCAGATTTGGGTTCGACTTTCTTTGGTATTTCATTGAGTTATTTGAAAACATGCGTTGTTAAGGTTTCTCCAAAGGATAAAATAAAATGCAGTTGTTATCACTATTCCACGGCTTTTATATAATGCTTTTGGCCAAGTTCCAAGTATTGTACGTGATTATAGCTGTCGATTTTAATGGAAAGAAGATAGAAAGGCTTAAAATTGATGCTTAGAAGAGAAAGCCCTTTATTCTTTTTATGGCCATCAGTTATCTATCAGTTATCTTCTCATTCGTAGAGATCTCAATTCTAGTAACCAGCTTTAACAAACTGAAGATTGCGTTCTAACGAATATTATTATTTCCTCAACGCAGGCTTGGCTATATTTTTCTCTACTGGTTTATTAAAATTTGGAGAAAAGTCAAAGTCTTATAAGTAAGACTTAAATTTTTTTGTACGTGATAGAAACACTATAACTGTGGTTTCTGGGTGATTCAACAGGTATAATTCTAGACTAAATTTTATCAAAAAAGCAATATTTTATTTAAAAAAGGACGGACACATTTTCATTTTCAAAACTATGATAGTTTGGTGCTTCAAAAAGTATTCTATTGCTAATCGAAAATCAGGAGAAATATTTCGTGATGTTTTGTGATTTCATAAATAATATCCATATTCATCATTGAATGATTTAATAATAACATCATATACCTGAATAATATTTATATTAGAGAATATTTTAGCTTAAAATTGATACTTAGAAGAGAAAGCCCTTTATTCTTAAGCCCAAAGTACACGATTTTCTGGGGAATTTAGGATATTCATACTTGTGATTTTTTTTATTTGGTACTTATAGATATGCTATCCAATATTTTTAAATATGCATATTTTTACATTCTATGGTAGAGATTTTAGTAAATTTATACAATTTATTTGTCATCAATCAAGGACTTCAAAGCTTGCGTGTTAACCATAATCCCTAATTATTCTTTATGCAACGCTGTGTGACGGTGCTATTTTGTATCCTTGAAAGTGAGACTTTTTTGTATAATGTAGGAATTCAATTCAGACATTCACTAGAGCTGCACTGGGATTCATTGCATGGCCAACTTTTTTTCAGCAGAAACGGCTTAATAGCAGCTGTCTAAAGCTTGCCAATTCAGGGAAGGATTTAATCTAGCAGCCCCGTCGGCACTTGACCTAATAAATCGCTCTTGTCTTGTTTATTCTCATGCCACAAGCTCTCGTCGATATGAGACCCAAATGACTGTTTACACACCGCCACGGTAATCTCCCCCACTTTCGATTCAACCTTACCCGTCAGCCTTCACCGTGGTAATCTCTCCTTGCATGGAGATTCCTCTTGATGGCCTTCATTTTTTGTCGTTTATACGACGGAAGACGTCTCTCTGAGTAAAAATTCAACAAATTTTCCCGACCTCTTCATTATTTCGCTGTCTCCGTATTTTTTTCATTTCTATTCATAGCTCTTTCACACGTCACAGTCCTCGTACATTCGTACATTGTATAGAGCCTCGTACATTGTATAGATGTTTTATTGTTGATAATTCTTTTAAATATCCGTGGATGCTTCTATTAAATTAGCAATGTGTAAATTTAAGTGCTTGTATCATTAAATAGTCAATATGTATAATTTAATGTAATTTAAAATATGGTAATTACAAAATACTTATATTTCTCTCGTTGTAAAATAGCAAATTTATGTCAAAAGCATTAGTCCACCGCGGTGCTTGTTTAGGAGATTTCATTTATATTGTTCGCAAACTACTCGAATATAAATCTAGTTAGACTACGAAATGGTGTCAGCTGCGTTACAGTGTACGATCCGTCGTTATGAAAATGAAACGTAGGCACAATAATATTCTCTTATTTAGCTCTTCGAAGTAGAATTCTGAAACCGAAATGGAATTAATTGAATATAAGAGGTGATATACTTGAATCCATTTCCTGTACAAATTATTAGAAAAAAAATTGATGAAATATCTACATGCTATAATATATCGATTGAATACAAATTGGTATCAGAAGCGTTATATTATTTAAAATGTAATGTTGTAACCAAATTGGAATTATGTAATTTAAATTAAAATATTACTGTATTTGAATTCAAATAAGGAGAAAAATTTCTGTCGCTTATAAATATTTTACCCTTTCCATAAAATGCTACATTTATTCGCAAATCATCCGGGCTATGACATAGATTTTTCACATTAATATTTTAATAATTTAGTTCTTGGAAGTAGAACAATGTAGCCAAATTATAATTGTTGAGTGACAAAGGTACAACATTTGAATCCAATGCCTGAATTTTTTTAAAGGCAGTGGTTTGATAATCTATATGCCTATGCATCAGTATTTGTCGTTTACTTATTTTACTAGAAATGACGTCAATATGTGAAGGCAGTATTCTTAAATTATACATTTGATCCGAATTTTTGGGAAAATATAATTTTGACTCACGAATTAACGGCGGGACGTCCGTAAATACATTAACTGGATAGAAAATTGAAGGGTACATATTAAAAACCTGATGGTTTTACTCTCAGAGATCTGAGTGCTTGTCTTTACCGACCGCTATTTGAAGGATAATGCTTTAACCAAAATCGAATTTCATAAGTTGAATAGAAAAGGTACAATATTTGAATCTATTTACTGAAAATATTTGGAGAAAAAAGTGCCGATGCAATAATCTACATGCTATCAATTTTAACCTTGATTTTTTACAAAAAATATTATGTCAATATCTAAACGCTGTACTTTAAAATTAAATATTTTATCCTACATTTTTGGAAATGTTATATTTTGACTCGCGGAAAAACGGCGGGACATACGGAAATACTTTAACCGGATGGAAAAAATACAGGGCAAATTTATAACATATCGCTAAACTGATGGTCCTACTTTCTGAGTTCTGACTGCTTCTTTCTACCCACTATTGGAAGATATTGGAAGTAGAATATTGTAACCGAATTCGAATTACGTAAGTTGAATAAAAATGGTACAATATGTGAATCCATCTCCTGGAAATGTTTTAAGAAAAAATGGTAGCGGTGCTATTTCAATATGCTATTATGTTTAACCTTGATTTTTTTACAAAACGTTATTTCAATATGCCAAGACTATATTTTTGAAACATTTTCTCTGAAATTCGTGGATCTCTCCATTTCCCGGTTTTTCGCAGCGTTTTGTTGTCAGAGGTGACGACATGCTTGATGTGATGACATGTCGTCACCTCTGACGTGTTCGACATGTCTGGCGAAACTGTCGTCACCGCTGACAAGAAAACGCGGCGAAAACCTGGGAAAAGGAGAGATCTACGAATGCTGAACGCCACGGAAGACCACCAGACAACATTTTATCTAAAATTTTGTGAATTTATATTTTTGCTCGCAAAATAACGGTGGGACTTCCGTAAATACTTTTACTGGACGGGAAAAATAATGGGCACATACCGTAAACCTGATAGTCCTACTCTCAAGAGTTTAGAGTGCATCTCTCTACCCACCGCTTGTACTCTTAAAGAAAATCCCCTCTTTTTTGAGCCTCAGGCACTCCCCTCATATCTTCCTTCTTCGAGACGAAAGTGACTCGAATCTTCGCTTTTTTTTATTCTTTCGCCGGAGGCCCCGATGTTTGAGGGAGACAAGGGTAGACGACATCACGGCTTATCCCGCTCCGTTCCTCCGGCGGAAGCTTTTCCTTCTTCCCCGATATGACTTCGATAAGTCATGCGCTCGCGGTCGAGAGTGCCTGCCTTGGATTTTCAGGAAGAAAGACTTCTTCTTCGGAGCGATTCCTTCGGGGAATAAAACTCGATCTTAACCCCTTACTTCACTTTTTATTGTTTCTTTCTATCGCGAGATGGCGTGAAGAACGGCAATATGACTAGCACGAATATTACAAAACAGGTTCCTAAGAGTGTTGACAACCACAGCGCATTAAACCCATTATAACTCAATGTTGCTTCTGAGTAACATCAAAAATGTATACATTTTCAGCTCTATTAAGGAAACGTTTAAACTACGTGTTCTTTTGTTCTGAAAAGTTTAATGGCGGAATATATGTCTGCCGCAATAACTGCGATTGAGTAGAAAATTGTCATATTTTTAAAATGAGACGTCTTGAAATTTAATAGATCTCAGAAGTAGCTCTGGGTTGGAAAGGGTTCAATTGGTTTACAAAAGTCACCACTCGCGTCGCTGACGAACACATTAATCCGAGTTTCACGGGAAAATAAGGTATAATTAGCCGTCAATCTGTAAGTCATGAATAAAACACAAGTTATTTTTCAAGATTGAATAGTACTGAGCATAGGCGTTCCCTTTTGCTTGGCGCCCTACGCGGCCGCGTACTATGCTTACCGCTTACACCATTCATTGTCCATTGGAATAAGCATAAGGTCGTTTAATAGGACGTCACTCATAATTCTTCATCACGCGCTTCTTTTGTAAGAGCTGTATCCAATTAAAATTAGAGAAGAGCACGTGTCTCTTTGTTATGTAGTCATTTACCTTCACGTCGCTATGAATGGTAGTAATATGTTAATAGAAGACTTTTACGGAGTATAAATTAGTGATTACAAAAAAAGTGATTCGTTGGCGAATTTACTTCAGCTTTTAAGTCTTTATGGTTTCAATGGTCGTCCTGTTTTTTTTAATAGTGTAGAAATTCAAATTCCTCTATTCCAGTCTATGCTGCATTTTCACGCGTGATTTTGTGTCATGGAGTCCCTTTCCCTTCACGATGTGATGAATGGTAAATATATGTCCTTCAGAGTTCGACTCCTTTACTCGGGAAATGAATTTTCTTGGTGGATTCGTGAGTTTTTGAGGATTTTTTTTAGTTTTCGCACCATTTTTCTGCTCATAATCACATGGTTTTTTTTATATCTATAATGGAATTGAGGTTACTTATGTAATATAGCGATTCTTTGGGGAATAAAACGCGATTTAAACCCCTTACTTCACTTTTTATTGTTTCTTTCTCCCGCGGGATGGCGTGAAGAACGGCAATATGACTTGTTTGAATCGCAAAAATGATGGATCTCTACATTCCGTGAGTTCAACCATAGGAAGGAGTATTAGGTCATTTAGTAGAATGTCACTCATAATTCTTCATCACGCGCTTTTTTTGTGTCTACTGTTTTCAATTAAATTTGGAGAGGAGTTCATGCCTTTTTTTGATGGAGTTCTTTCTCTTCCCGTTGTTATGACTTCTAGAAACAAGCCCTTCGGTGTTCAATCCCGTTGCTGGAGTAATTAATTTTCTAGAAGTCTTTTCTCGCGAGTTTTTGAGGCTTTTGAATTTCGGTACGATTTTCCTACTCATAATTGCATGATTTCTTATATCTTTGTTGATTTCGGGGTTGCATACACAATATACATACCGCCTTAAAAGGGTTTTGGCTTTAAGTTTTGCGTCACTAGGCGTATCACTGTACTGGGAATATACGAAAAAGAAGAAAAAATTCTGTCACCAATTAGGAAATAATCCTTTTTAAATTTGCTAGATTTATTCACGAATCTTCTCGGCTATCATTTTCAAGCAGTGAAGTGTATTATTTTAATATGTAAGGCTTAGTATATGGAGAAAGATCAACTTAAATCAGCAATTCTCTGGATAACGTTTAATAATATGAAGCGTGTGACAAACTATTTGAACAAAAATTGAAATTGTAACCATAAAAGTAGCCACTAAAATTTTTTGATTAAACATGGTCATCAAATATTTTTAAAGGAAAATAACAAATAAATACTAGTCCCAGCGTAGAATTTGATACAGTAAATAATTTACTCGTTGATACAATGCGCTGAACAGTGAGTACCTACAACATTAAGGTCATGAACTACTTGGATATAATAAAAGTAACAGAAGCAAGCGAAATATAGTGGAATGACATCCTTTAAGTAGTGTCGTGGAAAAGTGCCATCTCTCTGCTCTTTTAATACTTACTTGGATATAAATCGATATTTTTTATCTACAGAAAAAATTAATCACCTTCTAAAAATAAATTGCTTAACCCTTAACCAGTGACGTGCAATTCTTGTTACACTACCAGTGACGTGCGGTCTGGGAGACCGCAATAAATCAAAAATTCATAAAATATTGCTACGCCATTTTTATTGATTTGTTTAGTTTTTCTTTGAATGCTTAACTATTTTAAAACTTATATTAAAATTTTTACACTCCCAATACTAACCAATTTGTCATAAAAAATTGTGATTTGAAGCAAGATCAAAAAACTGATGCTAAAAACACTTGAGTTAAAATTATTATATTTATGTATCAATATTTCGCCAGATTCAAAAAAGGCCTTAAATGTTGAAGTAAGAAGGCTAAGTAGTAAGTAGCCATGAAATTTGTCCCGCTTATTCCCTTTCTTATTGACCGAGTTAGTAACGAGGAAGTGCTAAGAAGGGTAGGAGAGAAGAGAAGCCTCATGAAAACCTTAATAAGAAGACGGAACAACCTTATAGGCCACATCTTGAGACATGATGGCCTGATGAAGACAGTCGTCGAAGGGCAAGTGGAAGGCAAGAATGGAAAAGGAAGACCTCGGACAAAATATATGGAACAAGTAAAGAGAGATGTGAAAGAGAAGAATTACGTAGGTGTGAAAAGATTAGCTGATAGGAGAACTGAGTGGAGAGCTGCGTCAAACCAATCCTAGGATTGTTGACCAGTGATGATGATGATATTCCTTTTCTTGATGTATTCTTTGTAAGTGACGTGCGGTCTCACAGACCGCTAATCGAGTTCAATTACAAATTTACAGAAATTAATAAGAGGAAAGTTAAATTTTAAGAGTGGGATGTCCTTGTTATGCAAAAATATGAAGTTAACGAGAATTATAGATATTTTGAAATCTTAATTTTGAAAATATTCATAATTTTAGAAACGCAGCGGTCTCTTAGACCGCACGTCACCGGTTAAGGGTTAAAATGATAATTAGCATACTTATATGTAATTTTTTTGCTTGTAAGGTCTAGTAGTTTTAAATCGCGAGCAATTATAAAAGGGTAAAATTAGATGGCTGAATGACTTTGTGGTTATAATATTTTGAGAAATCACCTTGAATTCTATTTGAAACTTCCTCGTGAATTTTTAATTGGAAATGTCGCGTATCATTCCGAAAAAGTGGTGGTATTTCTGGAAACGCATTCATGTTCTATCTGATGATAAAGTTCAGTTACTCTTCTCTTCAAATTTTCGAACCTTTTGACCGAAAGGTCCACTTTCCGTTGTTGAAATAAAGAGAGACGCAGAGGATTTTGAGCTAGATAGCGGGAGTGGATTGAAATATGGAGTGATATTAGAGTGAAACGGATGACTGGAGAACTTTCTGAGAAACAAGGAAAGTAGAGTGCAAAGTTGAAGCAGACCTAGATTTTTTTCTTCTTTCACATAGAGAAGATGAGAGTGGGGTCAAAGCGAGTTTTCTGGCTCACAGTTGGAGCCGAGAAGTCTGTAGCATGTAATCGAGAAATCTTTTCGTAATGAGTGGTATATTATTGTTCATAAAATTCTGTATGGACTTAAAGCTGAGCTAGGGCAGTGAAACGATTTGTTCAAAGATTTGTTGCCATCAATTAATGTAAAATACCACTAGCAAATCTATGCGGTAGTCACATCTGTAATGGTCACAAATGCTATTTATGATGGAGTAAGTGTGATAGTGCATAAGTATTTCAATTACAGGCTGTGTGAGGTACTATCGACAATATGTTTGAACTCTTTGGCAGTCTCACAATGTTAGTTATATTTTTTTGTATATTATACAGACAAAACGAAAGAAAAAATGTCAAAATCTGTTGACATCTTCTGGCCGCGCATCGGCCTATACGTTTGAAAAAGTATGAAAATACAGTTCATTTTTACGATTATTTAACTGTTGAATTAAATGTTTTCGTTATGTAATAGTTTGTATGGTCTTCAAATAGAGCCTTAAAAAGATTGTGCTTAAATTTAACTTGGATCAGTTTATATCTTTCCATAACCATAACACTGAAAATTTCACATTTTTACGAGTTCTTTTATGTATCTTTCATGGACTATTTTTATCCGTAATAGTAACAGCGTTTTCATTCGTAATAGTTACATTATTTTTTTATTAATAGTTACGGCATTTTTATTGTTTTAGTAATAGAACATTGTGTTTCATTAGGGTGTGAATAAATGAACAACTTCCCTCCGCACAATGAACTCAATGCTAGAGAAAAATAGTACTTGAAAAAAGATAATTAGGCCTGAGACATGATGGGTGATAACAGTTACAACGGGACATTTGACTTGCTCATTATTTAAAAAGCATAAATATTTTAGTTACAGCATAGCTGTTGTAACCATTAACTTTCTTTTATAAAAGTAATTTTATCGAGCCATAATGAGTGAGCATCTGGCATCAACGAGCCCTGAGAACGATGCAAAAGTATTTCATCGAAACGTCGGCAGAGTGCCTAACCCGGTGGGAAGCCCGAGAGACATTCACAGTCACCATTCGTCGGGGGAAAAATCAAATTCTTCTAATATTATGTTGTCCTTGTCACTCTGAAAGATATGAATTCGCAATTACTCAATCAATCTAACATAAGTGATTGTTCTGATCTAGTTCCAGACTCCACTGATTTCAGGAGATTTAATAGGTTTTTTGCAAAAATATGCGCCGTATCTGATTCCATTGCTTCGATATTCCAGCTGTGACACATTTTAACCGTTTACGACCGCGTTCTTTTGCCTCTATTTTGAAAACATGGCTAAATGATTTTGATACATCTGCATACTACCCCGCAAACCGCTTCAATAAGCGTGTGGTGGGGAGCATTAGGACACCAGCCGGTGACCAATAAAAAGAAAATTCTCTAACGAAGTTCCGCATCGCATTTATTACAGCTTTTTATAGTTCTGGTGAAAAACTAATTCCCATACGTATCCGTTCGGCAAAATATCACTCTGAAGTTATAGTTAATTTCGTACCTGGAAACATAATGAAGTTCATATATGACGATCTCCGTGTCGCTCAGAAAGATATTGGTATGGTATGGTATTTGAAGGAGGCGACCAAAGGCTGCGGTCACTTGCTGTCCATGAAGGAAGATTATAGAAGGAAAGATGGAGAGAATTTCGGCGCCCCCATTAGCCTGCTTTCAATGAAAGGCGCAAAGGGGACCACCGCTTAACGTCCCATCCAACGGACCGAGTATAGAGGTTGAGTGGTCCTCCATACAACACTCAAACAGGGATCCGGCTGTCTTTGAAAGTTCTCGGCCACCGCCGGAATTTGAACCCATGTCCATTTGATGGAAATCCAACCCTCTAGCCATCGCACCAACCTGTCGTCGCACTTTCCTAGTATCCTTTTAACAAAACACAATTTATGACTTGTTTGACCTGTTATTTCCCGAAAATGCATATCCCACAATAGATTGTTATTGATTCTAACTCCCAGATATTTTACGGATTCTACGGTCTCTTATTGCGTACCCTCAATGAAATAGCTCTGTTGTGGAGAGTTATTTTTTTCCAGAAATTTATTACTATTATTATATTCATTCTCAGTTACACAGGTAATTTCAGGTGACTGACCTGATCTCATTCCAAATACCGCTATTTTAAAGATATTTAACAAGTCTTTGCAAAATTACTCTCCGTATTTGCTTTCATTGCTTCGGCATCCCTACTGAGTCGCATTTTAAACCGTTTACGACCGTGTTCCCTTGCCACTATTTTGAGAATATGGCACAATGATTTTGGTAGCGTTACCGCCCTTGTTCTCCAGACTCTCTGTATTCCCTCGCGGTTCGTCATCTGTCACGTTGAGTTATGAAGGGCCGAGGCGGATGCTATGCCTCGGTCCCCTAACTCCATAGGACAAGGTCCCTGGGATGGGAACATAATTTCCGTCGGCAGAAAGTGTGAAGCGTATTTTTTTTTCTCCTAAAAGGGTCACAGTGCCTTATTTTTCGTCATTTTAATTCACATCCACCACCCTTTCGAACGGGAATAACGCGCGAGACTTGAAACGTGGAGGGCACAAAAATTAGTTAAGCTGTCCAAGGTTCGAGGGTTAAACGAATTTACCCTTTTTTATTTCCTTGCTATTTGCATTTTTCTTCCATTTTTTATTTTTGTATTTTTTTTCTGCTGTCCCAGCGCAGGAGTGCAAACTTCATGGAACAGTTTGCCCTCGCAATTATATTCGAGCATTCCGTAGTTTCGAGAACTGTTGATTGAGAGAATAATTAAGTTAGCGGGAGTACATGTCGATTCGTCACTTAAATGCCAGTTGTGAACAGTTATTGGACCAAAGGGCAACGGACGGCTGCAATAGAATTTCTATGCGTCATTCAGGTACATTTTCCTGCCGATAAATTCAGTGAGTAAGTTTTATCAGAAATACGCAAGGATCCATGCATATTTCGCGTGATCTTAGCAATACTCTCTTCTCAGTTAAAATTGATGTACAGATATATGCAAACATAAATTTCAGGGACAAACTAATAAGCATATCAGCCCGTCATCATAGGGCGTGCTATGCTTTGTCATTCAAGGTGTCTCTCACAAGTCCACCTACCAGATGCACTGTGTATTACGGGTACAGAAACCCAACACTCAAATATGGGATAACACTTTGGCGGATAGCAAGTGGGTGGGAAAAAATATTCAGATTGCAAAAGAGATGTATCCGTTTAATTACCAGAAGCAACTCAAGAGAATCATGCAGACCCATATTCAAAAAATTGAAAATGTTGACGTTACCATCATTGCATATTTATGAAATATGTTATAGGGCACAAAAACTTTTTCATTCACAATAACATCGAACATGATGATGACGCAAGAAGAAAGTATCTACACAATATACCAATGCACAGGTTGAAAGCTGTGGAGAGATATCCCTACCCTGTGGGAGTATAAGTTCACAACTGCATCATACGAAAACTTAAAGAAAATAACAAGGTACTTACAAAGGATGCATTAATTGATATAAAATCTATGTTGATAGAAAAAATTTATTATAATGTGAACAACATCCTCAATGAGGGGTGTGTATTTATATAACTTATGTAATGTATGTATATTTCCGACGAATGTACCTTTTAAATGTGAGGTTTTTCCAATTTTTACCATAATGTGTCTATAAATTATTATTATTAAAAAAGAATTTCTACCTTTGAATTCATAGCATTCAAGAGGATTCTCACGTGCATAAAACAAAAGAACAAAAATGTTAGGCATACTAAAAAAATTATATTTGAACACCCATGGAAAGACAAAACTCGCCTACTACTCATGAAGGCAATCTATCAATAAAGCTAGAAAACTTAAAACATTATGTTTGAAATACTAAGAAAATTCAAAAACATGCATTAAGGAATACATAAGTTATTAGGATACGCTATTAGTCAACTAACCTATTAGTAAGTTCTAACGCTGCCGTTGTTGTAGCTTATTGATCGTGGAAAAACCTCTGAACCTATCGGCTCTACAGTCTATATCTCTTGTTTTATATGATCTCATCTACCGTAGTATGTTAGCGTTCGTAAGATGTGATTAACTTCGTCAGAAAATACACTGCTCCTGAATTTAAGTAATAGATTTAGTCTATTTTTAGTCTACAGTCTGACAGAGATTTCTATCCTAGTTTATCAAAGAGGTCAGTAACACAAACAGAGCTTTAGTGACGACTTTTCACCTACCTGGCAGCTCTTCTCTGCACGCGTTCGAACTCTGTTTTCAATCCTATTTCATGAGGATCCCAAATACTGGCAGCGTATTCAAAATGGGTCCAACGCAGGAGAAGGAAACCTTCGTGCTCCTTGCGAAAGTTTTGTGTTCTTCAACATGAAATGCAATAAATAAATAAATAAATTTTCTGGGGCCATGTCACAGGTAATCCGTAGTTGGGAGTGTTATAACCTCGGAATGATCGCCAATCCGCTACCCTTTCCTCGAGTTGCTAACCCTCGCTGGCCTCTCCCCTCGACCTCCAAGGGGGGCTTCATACCAAAAACTGACCACTGTGACTGGAGTTTTAACTTTTGCAGCTACAAAATTCAACATGTTTTTTTCCTGTGCATCATATTCCCGCCAATCGTGAGATCAAGTACGTCTTTTAACCGTGTTTCTGCTATAAAAATTAACAGTTTTGTTAATTTTGTTAAAAACGTGGCTGTGGAACTCCGAAAAATAACAACAGCGCTTTGGATGGGTGTAGGATTATAGGGTTATTTGAATGAGTCTCGAGCATGATTTGGCTATCTCGTACTGTTCATTTCCCCGCCGAGGCTTCAGCTACTTTATCGGAGAAGGCGAGTTAAAAGCGCAGATTTGAAATAAACGCTCTCGTCTTCAGTAAACGATTGATTAGTGCCGATAAAGCGTTCCTTTTAACTGACATCTCAATAGTGAGGTGCTAGTCTAAGCAAAATTCTATCATCTGGGAGTGAGTTGTGGTACTGTGAATGTACCACTCACCCAGAGTAACCTTTCCTCGTGTTGGTTTATAGATTACCACTTTTCTGATAAATGTTGTCCTTTGAACTCATACAGGTTGGCTGCATCTCGTTGCGTTGATTTTAAATAGATTTTTAAAAATTTAAATGAAAGATACCTCAAATCATCCGTGAAGAAATTACTTAGAAGTTTAAGAAAGTAACGACGTGTTTCTTAAGATGATATGGGCATTGGGCGTCAAAAAAAAATTGAGATTGAATGTTTGGGATAAGACTTTTTGCTCATCCGTTCGTCTTCTCAATTCTCTCCTGGCTACAGGAGAATGTCGACTTAACGTAGTTTTCCAGATCGTCGCGAGTCGCGCTCTACAGTCCTTTTTTGCCACTCATGTCCTCACCTTGGTGTATTGGTTGGTCAATACGAGACTGAGCCAAAGTATGTCCTCCTTGGTGTCCAGCGACTTGGATACAGGGCCTGAGAAATCTGAGAGGAATATTGAAGTCTGAGCTGCCAATTGGCTAACGTGAATCCTTCCGAATATGGTAAATACTAATCTCACAAGTATTTATCGTGGATGTAGCCCACATTTGGCTCAAACTCATCCTAACTCCCAGATATTCAACTTCTTCTGACATCATTATGTTAAGCCCTGGACACGTATCCCTTCGGATAGTGAGACGCCCTGCGCCAAAAATTTAATGCTGTAAATATGCTGAGATTTAGTTCCCACTCCCACTGTGGTTCCGCGCATCAGCATTGGTTTTGTACCTACTTTGAGCAAAAATGAAAAATGGCTTTCCCTTGACAACGAAAACCTTTGTATTTTGTAAACAATATTTCCGTGCCACAAAAGCTGGCCTTCTACGCAAAACCAGGGAAATTCAGGATCTCTGATGAAAACCAACCTTAGCATCGTGACTCCTGAACAACGTAAAGAAAAAACACAATTTAAATCAGTTTAAATACATAAAGAGGGACTATTCAATGTAATTAGTTCAATTTTTCGCATGAATATTTGTGCTCTTGTTCTTTAGATTCGCCTCGAAATTTAAAAATAGCCTGAGTACATGTAAAGGAACATAAAGCGACCATGTTGAATAAAAACTTTTGGGCTATGTCACCGCGTCAATTCTTGGGTTGCCCCGTTTCCCGAAAAAAAAGGTTTTAAACAGAGACTCGTCAGAGAAGCAATTGAAATATCTAAAGAAGAGAAGAACAATTTCAACATGGACACTGGCATTAAAAGTAGCCGTACTTGGCAACCCATTATGAGACAAAATAATCAACAACCAACTCCTCCAACCTACCGCTCCCTTCCCTCACCACCTGACACTGATACCTATGTATATGAATTTAAATTCCCAACTCTTCAGAATCCCTTGAGAAAGCGACCAGCATCGGTCGGGAAACATTGGGGCCACCCAAGAATTGA
Organism: Ischnura elegans; assembly: GCF_921293095.1. Taxonomy (NCBI): domain Eukaryota; kingdom Metazoa; phylum Arthropoda; class Insecta; order Odonata; family Coenagrionidae; genus Ischnura; species Ischnura elegans. Next base: position 44,034,578 of record NC_060255.1, on the reverse strand, counting down.
CGCGGCGACACTGTGCAAAAGTTTTTATTCAACATGGCGAGTACCCGCAAAAGTTTTAAACAAGAATAAAGCAACCAATTTACGCAGAGATAGCGCACGCTTATAACTGAATTAATGGCGTTAATGCGTAGAGGGTGGTGCCCTGAGTCACTTTTTCCACCCTCGTCCTCGTCTAAGCTCTTTCACTACCCCCCCTAGCCACCAACTCCCTCTCATTCTTGCTCGCCCTACAACGTGTAGACCGTAACTCACCCGTCAGACTTCATGATGCACTGTGACTCAAATTCAGTTCAACACTTTTTGACTCTTCCTTGGGCTTATTGTGCCAGGCAACACCCCCTACATTCCTCCCCATTCCCCAACAGCAATAAGTAAGAAGCAGTACACCGCTTTCGGTTTTTCCTCTTAGTCCTCATTCTTTCAGGGTGAAGCTCGAGTCTTCCAGCTGTTCGGATGGTGGTGAGAGATGGATGGTCTATTGCTGAAGAGTAGAGGTATTTTTTTTACTCATAGCCATTACCCCATGAGTTTGTGCACATTAAATAATTATGTTTTGCGCGTTAGGTACAATATTACAACGCACACTTTCGCAATAAGATGTCAAAATTTATGTAGTTTTCTCTACTCATATTTTTGGGATAAGGCTCTCTAGGTCCTGTAGAAAGGGCTGGTTATGCGATACATTACTACGTAAAAATTTATATAAGAATGCACGAGCCGAATATGTTCGTGAAAATCCACCCATATTTAATGAATGTATGATAAGAATATTATCTCTCTTCCAATTTGGTTCACCAATTCGCACTGTTCTGTTCTGAAATACACGAACTTATTGTAGATAATCTGTCATAAAAACAGGTTTTGAAGATTTGTTGAATTTTTATTCATTACATGCATTTCAGCTGTTACCATTCCTTTTCATCCAATTGGATGTTTAGTGTCGTCAGTACAATTTATTTGTTGATTAATAGCTTTATGAAAATCTCTTCTTTTCCAGATTTTACGGGAAAACAGTGAATAATTCAATAAATTAGCCAATTGGATGAAATTGCAGGCTTATAAACAAGCTTCCATCGCTCCCACTTCAGCCGTCATCAACACACTGTCAGCAGAAGCCTATCTCAAGGAAATAATGTGAATATCTCCACTTTGTTACCAAATGGCAGGAGCGAGTGCTTATCTAACTGTGTAGTGAAGTGAAAGTGTTAACTTTTCATTGAAAAATTCATGGTCAGTAGTGTGTTGAATGTGAAGTATTGGTGAAAATGTATATTTTGGGGAATCTCCGATGGACAGCTGAGATCTGCCGAGGATGAACATGACATCGAATGAAAGGTAGGAAGTCTTTTTCTCTTGCACTAAATGTGAATATTAAACATTTTGACAGAACATTATTTGAAACCAAACTAGATGTTGCGCTCAGTTTTTCTGACTATGATGTGAATTAATTCCACCAGACGGCGTGAAAATATAATTTTTTGTTATATTTGGCTTTAGTGTTTCATTTTGTGCCATCGTGTGATAAAATTTAAAAAAAATGCAATTCTAGAAGTAATTTAATAGGTATAAAATTCAATGTTTTCCTTCATTATTCTTTGTGGGAAAACACTTGTTGCTATAGATTCTATTTAGTTGAATTACGGTGTCATGGGATAATTAACGATTTTCAAAATCTCCGAAATAACATACTTTTAGCTCTAAAATATTCATCAGTCATGCGTCATTCTCCACGGTTGAACGGCAGTTCAAACTAAAAGAACGGTCGATTCTTAAAGTCTAAAAGATTGTGTGCATACCTAGTTGACATGGTTTGAGTGAAAATTGGATGGCAGAGAATAGAACTGAATCGCAGCATGAACACAGTGCGTTGACGTGAGGAACGCATTTAGTTGAGGGAAATAGATACCTACGCTTCTCCCCTCTTCCCATTGCGCTCTCGTAACATTGACGTACTAGCATATGTGAGGCAGTGATGTCGGCCGTCAAGAGCCTGTTTGACCGGGGCTTTGTTCGATTCCACCGGCTTTGGCGATAGGTGAATGGTTTTCTAAGGCTTCAGATAGCATATTGTTTAAGAAGATGTTAATTCTGTTACATTATGCAGCTTAATTTTTAAAAAGTATATTTTATGTTAAACCTGGCTGTAGGTCTCTATTTTTTGATACCGCCGGACTGAATTGAAAAAATACAATTGTAAGATAAGCTCAATCGGTATTGATTAATGCCATATTTATATCTTATACTTCTGTATGGCATTGTGAATAATTCCTGCAGCCTCCACCTAGTTTAATTTAACATCAACATATACATAATGTCCTGCAAGCATCGTCTAAGGTGTTTGGCAGGGGTTGAATTCATGGAATATATATTTCGAAAATTTTAGTACATTTCTTTACGCTCTAACATATTCAGCACTTCTGCGTCGTTATTCTTAACGGTTAAACTCCATAAAAGTGTCTTAAAGTGGAAGTTATATACTAGCCGAGATGACCGGGGATTAGTAAAACTGAGGGTAGAGAGAATGGAAAAACTGATTCATTATAAAAAAAGTGGGCTGGCCTGAGAAACTTATTAAGTGAGGGAATGAAGGTTAGGTTTTCCCCCCTTCCCACTGCACTATAGGAACATGAACGCGAAAGCATATGTAGTGTATCGTCTTGGCTACCATGAACACAAGCCATACAAACTAACGTAAGATCACGTCTCTATTCACCACTTTGATTTGTTTTCCCAAGATAAACCCCTCATCCCTTTCTTCTTCGTGCGCTCCACAGAAATTAGATATTTCATAAGCGTCTCGGAACAGAGTCCAACTGAGTTCAGAGAGTGAACTGCAGTGATAATTTTTGTAATATAATGTTGATAAATATTGATTTTTTTATTCTAAATTTTATTCGTTGAACAAGGATGCGTTTCTGCGGGCGTTTCTGTGATAAAAATTAACGATTTTGTTAACACTGCTTAAATTGTGACTATGGATCGCCGGAAACTGGCAATAGCGCTCTGCAAGGGGTAAGTTAACATGCTCTTTGAGTGAGTTTCGAGCATGATTTGGCCGTCTCGTACTGTCCATTTACCCGCAGAGGCTTCAGCTACTTTACCGGAGAAGCTAGTTGTGAGTAACAAGCCCAGATTTGAACTGAGCCCTCTTGGCTTTGGTGTTCGATGGATTAGTGCCGATAAAGCGTTCATTGGTTTTTAACGGATATGTCGAAATCGAGGGCTAGTCTTCATGAAATTCTGTTCTCTGGGAGGAGCTTCCGGTACTGTGAATGTACCCCTCACCCAGAATATCCTTCCGTCATGTTAGTTTATACATTTTCATTTTTCTGATAAATTTTGTCATTACCATATACAGGTTGGCATCATCTCGTCATGTTGATTTTTTAAAGTATTTGGGATTCCGAACATATTGATTTTTTGCCAAAAGAGAAAAACTGTATGCATTAAAATGAAGAATTCAAAATGAAAGATTGCTAAAATCATGGTTGAAGAAATTACTAACAATAAGAATTTTAAGTTAACAATAACGTGTTTCTTTAGATGATAGTGTGTCAAAACGGACTATTAGAGATTGAATGTTAGAGATAAGACTTTTTTGCTCGTCCCTTTGTCTTCTCAATTCTCTGCTGGCTCCAGGGGAACGTCGACTTAACGTAGTTTTCTATGTCATCGCCACTCATGTCGTCTCCTTGTAGCTGACGCTGGCCATTGGTTAAAGCGTTCACTGATGTTTAACGAGATATGAAGTGAAACACTTATTTAAACTTATTTAAATTATGAAGTGAAACATTTTATGTGGAAAGTGCAAAGTGTTTCCTATCTCATACTGGATCTCCACAAAGTATCTGCCTCATCCATTCAATTTATGGTGTTTAACGGACAACTCTAAAATGAGGAGCTAATTTTCGTGAAATACTGTCCTCTGGGAGGGGCTTGCGGTACTGTGAATATACGCCTCACCCAGAGAATCCTTTCCTCATGCTAGTTTATTAATTCCCGTTTTTCTGATTAAAATTTTCGTTACCTTCTACAGGTCTGCTGCATTGCATTTTTAAAGTTATTTGTTATATTCCAATCTTAGGTCTGTTTTTCGTTCACCCACTCTTTAGGGGTTTCGCGTTTGAACTCGATATTTTGGACTGTACATTTTATGATTGCAGGATAAGTCTCCATAGAGGTATTCTATGGTCCCTCTCCTGGTAAGCTCTGTTTATATTATCTGGTAATCTGGACACACCGCTAATGATGCATTTTTTAAATAAAATAAGGTTGCTTTTCCTTAACTCTCTTTTTGTAAGTCCTTTTCGAAGAGATTTCTCTTAATAACTTCGATATATTATTTTTATATACACTAATGAATTAATTATATTCCATGCTATTCTCGGTAAATATTAAGTTATTAATTTCTTGAATATTTACCTTTTTTTAAGGAAAATAATTTTTTAAACTGACAGTTCATCGAATTTTCCAGTTATTTCCTAAGATTAATTTTGTTAAGCACGAGGCGATGAGCCGGATCACGTCGTACGCAGTATAGTCTACATGGGAAAGTGCTACTACCTTTTATTTGAATGCGTCGACTTACATTATATCACGCCTAAATCGATTGAATTTAACTAATAGGTGTAGGTAAGTACTAGTTGCGTGCAGTAGCGGCATACCTTCTTCGAAATACTGTTCAAGTTCCATATATTTTTATCTTCACGTCGGATTTTCTCAAATTGAAAGTAGAGAACTTTGAATAGGGTTGAGACACATTTCTCAGAGGCTCAGAGTTTTGTAAAAATTAGTTTTTTACCATTTCATCCGAGTGTATGTCGCTTCCGAATCATTCTACAGAATATTTTACCTACTTTGATCGATCAAGCACTGAGCATCTTATTTTTGCCAAAACATGTACCATTTAGATAATTTCCCAAGTTGACGCCGTGAATTATGAAAGCAAAATTTTCTTTAACTTTTCAATGATAATAAGAAATTGAAATAAAGCGTGGTTGTTCTTTCCCACAGTAATTTTAATGCAAACAACGCGTTTCGGCGCAGAGAGCCATTATCTGGTACAAAATTAATACATCCTCTGGTACAAGACTGGTACAGTGACACTCTGAGTCAAAACACGTCGCACGCATTGAAATTTTTGTGGAAAAGTCCATCTACCTTTTATTTCAATGTGTCGAACTTCCTCTATATCACGCCTGAATCGGTTGAATTAAATTGATAGGTAGTTAACTACTAGCTATGATACGTGCTGTCACGGCGTAACTTCTTCGAAATACTGCTGAAGTTCCATTTATTTTAATCATCTCGTCGGATTTTCTCTAATTGAAAGTGGAGAACTTTGAATAGGAAGGAGACAAATTTCCATCCCTCCCCCCAGATTTCTTCTTAAAGACTGCGGAGGCTGACTCATAAATAATTTGCTCGCTGCTCACCCAGGGGCGCTTTGGGATTGCGTTTCGCCCATCCCCTCCTTCCACACCGCACCCCCCGCACCCGATTCCATGAATGCCTAAATTAATCAGGCCTCTTCCCACTCTCCCGGCCTGCCGAGAAATTTCCCATCGTCATGTGACGTCTCTCTCGGGGGCTTGGGAGTTGGGAAGGCTAGTTCCCCCCCTCACATCTCCCTCGGAGGAACTCGAACAATTATGTCTGTGTTTTTCTTTATGTAGGATAGATGGTGCTAGTAGTGTACCAAATATACCCGAGTACAGGTTTGCGAGTACTCTGGTACCCAAGTATCGAGGCATTGCCGGATAAATACTCATTGAAAATGGCAGAGCAAAAATGCTCAAAGCCGTGTCCCAATTGGCCATTTGGCTATGCCAATTCCAGGATTTAGCCATGACGCCATCTTGGAAGGATGTCCCAACTCGTTAGCCAGCATAAGGGAGGGAATTTAGGCAGCTAACGCGGCCGCCAGATTTAGGCATCGAGGAGTGCATCCTTCGCCCCACTTTTCCCATGATTCAAAGCGTGCAAAGCGTCTTCAGGAGAAAGGGCATCATGGCTGTCAACAAGGGATAGTACTTGTTTGCAAGTAGTGTTGATATTTTGAGACTTGTTCGAATAATTATTAATTTTTATTTTGTTTATAATAATGAAATTGCGTTAATGGAAGTGTAAGAATTACGGAGAAATTAGTTAAAGAGAAGGCGGCGTTAATTTTAATGCTAATTAATGTTTATATGCTTCTTGTGTATGTATATATTATTTTATAACTTTTTATACCGATCACATGTTATCTTTTGCTACCGTTTACTTTTCTAACGTGTTAAATAATGCTTATTGATGTTTATATGCTTCTATAATATATTCTTAATTATGTAACACTATGTCTAAATTCTTATTTAACACTTTTTGTACATTAGGTTAACACCCGTAAGAATAAACAATTATTATTATATGTTATTGGACAAAATCCCGAAATTGGAATCGGAATAAGTAACAAAAATTAAAATGTATGGTGATTAAAAGATGATACCGAAACCTGATTTTTGTACGTAAACCATACTTTAAATAAATTTTGAAAATAAATCCCAAATCAGACGGTAACCGTTTGAATAGACTAAATAGACCTGTTCTAATAATACAAAACTAAAAATTAAATTGCTAAAATATAAGGAATTCAAAAAAGTACTTGGTTGAGAGACTATTTAAATATTTCAAACCAATTAAAAGGGATATACGTTAACATTTCGCCACCAACTTAGCTAAAACCTCTTTAACAAAACCATACGGAACTAAAAATACGAATTTGAAAGTATACCCCTACTTTACTATTACAAAAAGGTTGTCTAAGATACTAAAATTATGATTAAATACTCTTCTCCGACATCTAATACTCAAAATCACATTTTAACAATTTAGGGTGGGTTTTGTTCATCATTTGTTCAAATCATTCCGATTATCTCTTGTTTTGCATTGGCCTAGTGCCCAGTAGATGGCAGCACCTCCGTAAGGATGTCCCAATTCATGCTCCCTTGTGGTTGGCTGCCCAGAATCTGGCTGGCTAAATACATGATGCCTAATGGCTAACGAGTTGGGACACGGCTTAAGAGATAAAATCTTTCGTAAAATGTTTTCGGGATCACCACTTGGTCAGGAACTGCATAACTGCAGACGTTTCGATGGCAAAGTCGGACATCAAACCTCGGCAGTTACGCCGTTCCTGACGCGGTGGCGATCCCGAGAACGTTTTACGAAGTCTATTCGGCGGGAAAGCACTAAATCAGTAAAATCCTTTTTTTCCAGTACTGAATTATTGCGTACGTATGAGTTTGTTGTCCATCATATCCAGTGTCCACCAACCAACTGCAGTAGCCTTCGAAGGCTTCTATACTTTTCTTAGCATATTTTCATAATAATGTCTGTGATTTCGTTTATGTGACATAGATGATGCTAGGAATGTACCAAATATACACGAGTACAGGTTTGCGAGCAAACATATGGTATCCAGGCATTGCCTGATAAATATTCATTGAAAAAGGCATAACTAAAATTCTCAAGGAGTAAAATCTTTTTTCTCCGGCATTGAAATATTTCGTACGTATGAGTTTATAGAACATATGTCCACCAGCCAACTGCAGCAGGCTTCGAAGGCTTCCTTTTTTTTAATTCTTTCCTTTACATATTTTCACAATTATGTCCGTGTTTTCGTTTATGTGGGATATATGGTGCTAGGAGTGTACAAAATATACTCGAATACATGTGTGCCAGAGCTCACATGGTACCCAGGTATTCAAGTATTAATGTTCACCAATTTACTACAGCATCCTTCGAAGAATTCTATTCGTTTCTTGACATATTATCACAATTATGTATGTGTTTACGTTAATGTGGATAGATGGTGTTTTTCTGTACAAAATATACTCGAGGGCAGGCAGAGGGTAGTACTCGCATGATACCCAAGTATCCGGGCATTAATGTTCGCTAATTATCTGCAACAGGCGTCTAAGGCTTCTATTCTTTTCTTGGCATATTCTCATAATTATTTATGTGTTAACGTTTATGTGGATGGATGATGTTTTGAGTATACCATATACTCGAGTACGGGTATGAAAGTACTCAAGTGGTACCCAAGTATACTGACATGCATATTTTCTAAATGCAGCACCCTTCGAGGGTTCTTAAATTTTCTTGGCACATTTTCTATGGTCCCCGTTTAATTCTGTAACCGACCTAAATATGTGTGTGTGGTGTTCCCTTGTTGTATTCGTAGAGGTAATCAAGTTTTCATGAATTATTGAGGTATCCACCACAGTTTGCGAGGTATTTATTTTATGTTTACACATATAGGTCGTGTGTGAATTAAATGTACTTCGCAAGCTCTACTTAAAACCTTAATTATCTACTTCAGCTTACACAATCAAGTACAGCTAGATTTTGGGGGTGTGTATGCATCTGTAAGTCGCCTTAAAGGTATAATGGACCAAAATTCGAGCAGCATGACGGCAGAAAATGTAAGTGGTTAGAAAGCCTGAGGTAAAATGGTATGGAGCCTCAATTTGTATTCCCGGATATTCGAAATTTATAGTTGTTCCGTTACACAATCCCAATTCCTTTGACAATACTTAGAGGCTGATTTTCGCCTTTTCAGTGATATATGAATTAGTGGCATAACCCCTAAGAACCTGTGACCGTGGGCAGAATTTTTTAATGGGATGGCTACGTGTGAGGCAATTATTATTGTTTACTCGAGATATTTTTGGGTACCTTGTAATAAACAAGTATCTAAATTGAACCAACTCATTCCCTACTATCATTTTCACAATCAAAATTCTTTAAAATGATAAAACGTTTACTTTACAGGCCGCATAACATCATTTAAAATAAGGCCCCATGCAGCTCATGAGTTGCCGACTCTTTTTTCAAGCATTTGAATTAAATCACTTTTTTGGAGATTTCGTCCCTGGAGGGAAAATTTATACAAAAAAAATGCCTCTCCTAAATTTGATAAGGTGAAATGAGCCGTTAATTTGCACAGTGTACCGGGATGGATAAAGTCTAATGAAGCATTTCCAAAATAATCCCTATAGGTTGAATGAAGCTAAAAACTCTTACGGCTCAAGAGCGTTTTGTCTAAAGCTTTTTAGCCATTTTCATTTTCTGCCGTCGAGTTACAAGAAGTTTGGTCCATTATACTTTTCAGGCAACGTCCGATAGAACGGGAAAGTTAGGACTCAAGTGAACCTGACCAAGTTTTATTCTTTCATTTTCCATGAAGTAAATATCACCGTCGCAAATATTTAAAGTAATTATTTCTATCCCTTCCACTGCGGTACTAAAAAATTGGCCTTACTTTTTTACATTTTTATTCATGCGACAACCCGTTTAAACCAAAAAGCCAAATTGCGGTTTTCCTTTTGAGTATGAAATATGCAGAATATGGCTACTACACAAACATCGTTGTTACAAGAGACTGAAATTCATTATCCTTACCTGTAAATCATTACTTAGAGATTAGAAAAACGTAGGAACAGCAGTATATCTCTTTTCAAGTAATAAGCTACTTAATTTTGTTATCTAAGTCAAGATGCATTTTTTATTTGCAAATGGCAATACATTTGATTCGAAAGTTGGATTAAATGTCAGTTTAAGGTAGTAGTTTATTGATACATCTCATTGCAGTTCAGTCTATCTTTCGTTTTCAGCATCTAAAGGTGTCACATGTCAAAGGAGTATTTTTAATCCTTTTTTTACTGTCAATGGTGCTTTTCATCAGGGCCAAAATTAAAGTCATGATTTTAAAACGGCTCTAGTCCACTTGGAAGGAATTTGGATGATCAGTTATTTCGTTGATTTTCGTGATTACTTAATTTGCTGCTTCCTCTTTTTCCTATAATTAATAGTAACATAGAGTGGCTTATCTATTCATGGGAAAATTTTGAAGTGATGGCTTTGTGAGCATTGAACATGAAAAGAGAAAATGATTTGTCTCAAATCCTTCATGCGTGCAATTGTTTTGAAAATAATATCTTTTACTGGAATACATTACCTTCCCCTGAAAATCACTTGATAGCAGCACTGAACGATGGAGATTTTGATACAACAGGCATAATAAATATTGGATAATTTTCTATTATTGGTTATCACATAGGGTCATATCTTTAGTGAGAAAAATTTCCTTTCGTGGGAATCTTTCGCATAATCTTCTACCGCATTGAGATATCTGCCATTTTATGACTTAATTGATAGTAATTATCGTAAGGTAGCTAGGTAAAATTTACTCAAATTTTATGCACTATTTACACACGCCTATTTATGGTCCTTTTTCCACATTTAAGTAGACCAAATCAGTCGATAAATATCACATAAATCAATAATCAATTTGTGCTGTTTTTATTTTCTACTTATGCATTTTACGTCTAATTTTCTTTTCGCTCTCTCCTTCAGCATTTAACGATTCTTTCCCTTTGGTTAACCTTTTTATGAAAACTCAGTTAAGAAGAACGTTAGAAAGAACGTCAACGATAGAAAGAAAGACTTTGATAGAATGCACGTAAGTTTACCCTATTCCTCCAATATCTTGGCTATACCATGGGCCTCAAGATTGATTGCATTCAGAATTCCACTTTCTTGAATTTGATTTATTCCTTGAATCCTTCCTTTTCCCCTTAGGCCCTCCAAATTTTCGAGAATATATATCCACTCTGCTGTGTACTTATCATCTGGACAAGCGCCAGTCTTGCATTGAGAAATGCATCCATTTAAGGATGATGCAATTTTTAATATATCGAGACATGTCTACAATAGGATGGTATATATGCTGAATTTAAGAAACTTCAGATACACGGAGAAATTTATGAGACCAATCATATCAACATTTGCCTCGGAGTGCAATGATGTCAAGAGCTTTTCGAGGCAAGGTAATTTATTCCTGTTTCGGCCGTTACATTTCTCATGATGCATATCACCATTGACAGGGTTTCTTTTAAAATTCGCTCCCCGACGAGAGTTATCAGCGATCCGACCGAGTCGGAGTGAAGAAATAGTATTGTTCGCTCACTGCCCTGTCTTAGTATTTACGGTTACTAGACTTCTCATATCTTTGTTCACGCGCAGGGGTATCTCATATTTCGTTCGTAATAAAAAAAATTTCCTTGTCGATTTTTGGTCTGAGAAATTGCATTGTCAGCGAGTTATCCACCAGGTTATGGGTTTGTCTTGGTCAAAAGTAGAAGAACTCCATTTTAACACAAAATTAAAAATATTTCGTCGTTTTAACACAAATCATATTTGCACTTGTTTTAAACATGGATTTCAGCAATCCTTCGCGGAATGATACCTTTACATAATAGGTACCTGGAATTTTATGACTAGATAATATAATTTATCGTAAGATAGATACGTATTTATCACTTATTCATGATGCTTAATTATGCTACATTTCGCCAAAACAAAATATTATTTTACCAGGCTTAAGTAGTCCACCAAGAACTGGCAGAGTGACCGCAAAAGGCCGCAATCTTTTTCTGAGAGATTTGGGGGGGTCAGAGCCCCCCCAGCGAGATAAAACGAGTTCTTCATCTATGGGAGGCACTACGGGTATGCCCCCTTTTAATACCGTTTGGAAAATCTTTTTCTGCTCCCGTCTGTCGCCCGCAATGCGCCAAGAAGATGCATCTGCCTCTGTCGCGGTTGAGGCGAGTAGAATTTGACCTCTGAATCGGTGTGAGATCAATAATTAATTGGGGTAAGATTGAGTTAAAAACACGAAGACTAATCGTTGATTTAAAACAATGACGATGAGACTTGCTGGAGATCTACCCTGTGTGTGCAGTGTCTTATATTCATTAATGTTCTTATGGAATTAGTGTGAATGCGGTCTCCCAATTGTCTATTCATTTTCACATTTATTTTATCAATAAATCCATATATTACACCATATTTACAGTGTGACAATTATCTTAAAGCAACATAATTTTTATATTTTTTTTAGCTTTCGGTTCCTATTATGCAATACTCTTGAGTGTGTATTGATTAACTTTTGTTGACTAAGTCAGTATCCGACTGATTTTTTCAACTATTCATTTACGTGACGATTGCAGTTTTTCTTACGCATTACTGTATCTTATAATTTTCAAATTCAATAGTTTTCAGTTAAATATGGGCTTCTTGAATAAGGGATAGTAATAAGAGTTGGAATGTTTGATAAAACTTTAATTGGCTCGTAACAACATAGAACATTTTTTGTGCATGAATTAGTGATTTTACAATCCTTGGATTGGCATACTGCAATCATCTTGTTTCTCACTCTCAATGCCAATAGAAAAAATAAAATAGAGGCTTAAGGCATTTTTAATGTAATAATAAAAAGGAGCATTCGATTGTTTTATCAACAAAAATTCGAAATTTGATTTAAATTAAAAATTAATTATAAACAACTATAAAAATTTAATGTATGGCAATCATAAACACTGCAAAAAGGTATTTTAAAATTCTAATCTCTTCTGTTTTGCAAATTGACAACAGAATATTCCTATTTATATTATATCATTGTAAAGTAAACATTGTTGTACGTCTTCATTATGTTTATCGATCAAAATCAATTATTAATTTTCATTTCAAGCCCTGATGATGGTTTTATAATTAAATGAAACGTGGGGAAAACTAGCATTTGAGTTTTAAGACCTACACTCCAAAATCCAGATTTACCTCATTTAGGACAGGAAAGGGAGAAAAAAATTCATCCTCTGATTTTCCGCCCAATAATTTTCCATGGCGTAGGTACTTTGGCCACAACTTACGCATGTTTAAGGGATCTCCTGCGATGATGGAATTAGATTTTGGTCAACAGGTGACCAACCTTCGGCGGGTAAACATGAGGTTGTTTGGAGCATGTGCGAGGTTGATGAACTTTAAGCCTATTAAGCAGGAAAGTCTCAAAGTTGGCTTCCTGCGTGAAGACTCCTCCTTCAAGCTGGTGAATCTTTAACACATCACCCCTTTCCACTGCAAAGAGGATCTCTCGACACGTTCTCCTGATGCCTGGAATACTAAAAATATATGAGTCAATTCCACGGACATGGTGCCTACAGGTAGCTGCTTCTAATTTTTTCGCCTAATTTCCTCTCCGTCGTGCAACAGGTCATTCATCGCTCTTTTAATGACATTCATTCGTAGTTTACCTCAATTTATTGTCAGCTAGTTGGTTTTATATAATTTACTCCTTCATTTCAAACAAATTAGGTGAACCTGGGATCAAAATTACTGTTTATTTATTTATTTTAGTATTCTACTGATTAAGGTAGGTTTCCATGGAGTACCAAAGAAGTGATCTGGGAGCCTTCCTTTCCTTCCAGCGCAGCCTTCTTCAATTCACTGTAAGGCCTACTCCCTTTCAATCTATCTAAAAATCCTATTCTTTTCCTTCACCTCCCTCGTTTACCTAACATTCTACCCTCTAACACCATTTTCAACATCCCCTTCCCGCTAAGAACTCGCTCCATCCAGACTTTCTGTCTCCTCCGTATCTCATCTAAAAGCTACCTCTCCTCGCCAACCATATCCAGCACTTCGTCGCTCCTTTTCCTCTCCGTCCATTTCACCTTCTCCATTCTTCTCCGTACCCACATCTCGAATGCCTCCAATCTTCTCTCGTCTTCTTTCCTCAGTGACAACGTTTCCGCACCGTAGAGAGCTACACTCCAAATAAAACTCTTCACTAACCTTTTCTTTAAACTCTTACATAACGATCCTCTCTGTAGCTCCTTCCTTTTCATGAACGCCTCCTTTGATAGTGCAATTCGCATCCTGATGCCCTTGCTACTGTGTCCGTTCTCCTCTTATGTGCTTCCCGAATAGTTGAATTGCTCTACCTGCTCAAGTTTTTCCCCACCTACTTTTATCTTGAGTTTCACATTCCTCGCTCGCGATGCTTTACAAAACCGCATTTCATTAGTCTTCTTGTGATTTATCCTCATCCCGTACTCCTCGCAACGCTCGTCTTACGCATCCACTAGAGCCTGCAGTCCCTTCGCTGACAGGCTGATGAGCGCCTGATCATCCGCGAACCTTACGGATTTAAACATCATTCCAAAAGAACGCATAGACTTGGATAAAAGGACGAACAGTTGACTGACCAAAATCACTCCGAGTCTATCCATACGATGCAACACAATTGTTACTTAGTAAAAAGGTTATTTTTTAAGTACCGATTATTAACTAACAAAAACCGACCTTCGGGTCAAATCACTGAGTGATAAAATAATAGGGGAATCGTTGTATGCTAATGTGTAGGGCGCTTGACTTCTGTTCGGGTTGCTCCCGATTCGATTTCGCTCATTCAAATAAAGTGGTACATCTGAATAGTACAGGTTTATGATAAAATAATGGTTCAATTTCAGTAAATCATAGGAAGCTAATTGGAATAGGGTTGCAGAGTTTTTCATTGGTTGCCCTATCCCTGATTAAGTGCTTTGAGGAGGGCACTTCAAGTGCAGCACTTCGTCCATCGGATGGGACGTTGAGCCATGGTCCCATTGGCACCTTTCGTTAGGAGTAGTAGTGGAGTGAAATTCTACGCTGGGTTTCCCTCTTGTCGAGCGACTAAGGGTGCTCATATTGAAATTTATTAATTACGCAAAAAACTGTTGAGACGAAAAATTCGAAATTAAAAAAAACAAACTGTAAGTAATTATTTTTTCATTTATATCATGTTCAAAAACCTCACCATTTTTTATGATAGCCCTGCATTATGGAGTCGTTCAGTCAAACCACAATTCCCAACTAATTACAATAACACGAATGATGGAAGGGGAAGATAGGTTTCGACGAAGGGGACTGCATAGAGGAGGTCCAATACCATTACATAAAAGGCTGATTTCTGTTGCCACTTCGGTCGCCTTTTTATCGGTTTTCAAAAATGTCCGCGGCGCTGTAATAAGTGCAATGCGATCCACTTTTTTCAAATATTTTGCATTATAATGTTTGTCATGGCAAGAAATAGCAATGAAAAGGAATGAATTCGATTTATCATATCATCTTATTAATGAATTGCGGTTAATAGCCATAATTATACCATAATTATCCATGGAAGAAGGACCCCTCCTTCTTCCATGGATCACTTGACACTTGTCTTCAGAATTTCCGTTTTTGATGCCATAAATGTCTCAACTTAAACTTATTGTAACTTTCTTACAAAACATATTTGTAATTTTCAACAATGAATGAGTCCATGGGACGTTATTTTCTTCTTTTGTATAAAACCTGGTTAAAAAAGAAAAAAAAACATATTTTTTATATTGTAGCATTTTTTTCAAACTCTATTCACATCCATGCTTTAAAAACTGGTTAACGATGCCATTTTACTTTTTATTTCATGATTGAGACTAAATTTAAACTATTTCTCTTAAATAAAATATTATAAAAATATGAATTAACAGCAAAGAAATTAGATTTTTGGGCAGAATATAAACCATTTATTGAGCTGTGTATATTTCCCATTGGTATATAATTTGAATTTTATGTAATTTTGATAATCAAAATATATTAACTATTGAATGCACGCATGATAATTTGGGTTTTCATTGTATATTTATTTCTGATGTGAAATAAATTATATATATCTACACATCCCGGTTTACCGATTTTGCTTGGTGACGTATCATTTTCTCTTGACTTATGCATTGTCTCATCCTGAAAATGTCAACGTGTTTGAGGAGATACTGATCAATACATTCCTGAATCTCAATTTTGAAAATGTTTTTCTTGTATTTACCCAGATGTAATAAGTTTAACATATGTGGAAACTTTAAGAATGGTCCGCTTTATGGTCTTTTATGGACACTGAAATTTTCAATATGATATCGTAAGTTATACATAGTATCGTAAGCAAGTAATGCGTCATCGAAAAAGGTAAGATATGACGAGTCGAAATAAGTTAGTGGTTTAGGTGGCTTGTTTACAAAGCGTCCGTATGCAATCCTTTTGTGCTTTTTCATTTTCAGTTGTGAGGAAAACCTGACAACGTGAAATTTTTTTTGTACCTACATCAATTTCCCTCTCCTGTCAGGAATCTTTTCTTTCCAGAATACAAGGAAATCGTTCTTGTGGGACATTATCAATGATTCTCTGGAGATAAATCAGCCGCTATTAGTGCGACATTCTGAAGGATGAGGCGCATGGTAGTCCCCCTACGCTGAGAGAGCGCTAGAGAATATAAATTTATTACGCGGGCAAAGGAGAAAGCGTGGCGTCTGTAGCATCATCTGCCTTCTCGTCGTGGAAGGTGACTCCCTCGGTCGCATTCTGCAAGAATTAAGAGACGGCAGGATACAGCATCACTATTTAGCGGCCAACACAAATGCAGTAGGTAATAAATAGCAGTCATTGGCTTCCCACTTGAGCATTACTAATTATAATATAATAATAATAATGTATTGCTTCTCAATATAATTACATTTTTTATACATTACATAGCACCATAAATTGTGAAAAAAATTGAAGCTTTTTGGATGGCCTCCAAGAAAAAACTGTGCTAAGACCAACCTTCACAAACTCTATTCACATCAAGGGCGTACCTAGGATCAAAACTAGAGGGGGGGGGGGCAAGCCATGGTTGTTCAAGTTATCGGTAAGATTTAAGCATGGAAAAGGTGAATGAAACCAACGTTTTAAGGAAACTGTAACATCTCTTTATTAGTTTTTTAAATTATTTGCTTGAAAAAATATTAATTTCCTTTAAGAAATTTGCGATTTTTGCTTCTCTCTCTCCCTCTCTCTCTCTCTTTCTCTCCCTCTCTCTCTCCCTCTCTCTCTCTCTCTCTCTCTAGCTCTACCCTCACCTAACCAGACCAACCTTTGAATTGAACCAGGTTGAATCTCTGTGTGAGTGACGAGTAATTTGCTCTCCTGGCTTCACAAGCAATTTCTTTGAGATGAAATAGCTGTAGAATGGCTCGCAGTGACCCTCACCGCCTTTCTTAATATACTCCGTATACGTGAAAAAGGAGACATAGCAAAGGGGAAGACCGTCGGCCCAGAAGTGTTGATAGTCATCCGGGTTGCAAATGGCGTTTTTTTATTCTCGTTTACTTTGAGGGAAAGGTGTTTTGGAGAGCTTGCCATGTCATTAAAAACTCATCCAGGGAAATGGAACTTGCAGGACTGACGTGCGCGAAATAGTGAGAGGGGGAAGTGTCCAGTCATTACGACCTCTCCGGAAGTAAACTCGGCCCCAATCTGCAGGGAAAATCCACGTCCTACACTCAACCTAGAGGGAAGAAATTCCCGCGACGACCTTGAAGCGTTAGGTACATCTTTGTTAGTCTGACCCTGAAATACCAAGCGTTCGACCAAAGTTATGCACTGTTTCAGTAGCGTAACTATTGGGGGATAAGGGGATAGATGCCCCAAAGCCTCAGAGAAATAATTAAATTATTGAAAACTATTGTCTAGTTTTGAAATACAATAACTGCATCTGCTTAAGGTTAAAGATCATTTCTTTAAACCATGGCAGAGACGAGTCACTGAATACCGACCGATGACTAATCCCCGGATCCCCCGTTGCCTGGGGGGTATTGCCCCCCTGGCTCCTCCATTCCCCCAAAACCATATTCCTAGTTACGCTACTGCACTGTTTAATGTACACTTACATCTACATAATACCCTGCGAGCCACCTCAAGGGTCTTTGGCAGGAGAGGACCAATCACCAACATGCAGCATGCATAAGAACCGCCACATGCACACCACACAGTCATAAAATATTACGCATAATGACATCAAATACGCGACTCTTATTTTAATACGTTACATCTACATCTACATCTACATCTACAAATTACCCT
This sequence comes from Ischnura elegans, assembly GCF_921293095.1. NCBI lineage: Eukaryota > Metazoa > Arthropoda > Insecta > Odonata > Coenagrionidae > Ischnura > Ischnura elegans. Next base: position 44,016,785 of record NC_060255.1, on the reverse strand, counting down.
GCGAGCCACCTCTAGGGTGTTTGGCAGGGGGTGATCAATCACCAGCATGCAGCATGCATTTGGACTCCCACATGCACACCACACCGTCCAAGAAACGTCCCGTATAATAACAAACTATACTACTATATGCTGTTAGAAATAGAATAGAAATTCAGAAACATGCAGTAAGTTTTACATAGGTTAGTAGGCTACACTACAAGTCATGCAATCTATTTACGCGTTCTATTGCTGCCGTTATAATCTCTTATTGATCGTGGAAAAAATGACATTCGGAATCTGTCTGTTCTGCAATCTCTCTCTCTTATTTTATTTATATGATCTGATCTTCCGTAGTACGTTGGCGTCCGCAAGATATGGTTAACTTCGTCAGAAAAGACACTGCTCTTGAATTTATCTAAAAGGTTTAGTCTATTTTTCAATCTACGGTCCGACAGAGATTCCCATCCGAGTTTATGTAAGAGGTCAGTTACACTAACAAGACTATCGTAACGACCTTTCACATACCTGGCAGCTCTTCTTTGCACGCGTTCTAACTCTGTTATTAAGCCTTTTTCATGAGGGTCCCAAACACTGGCAGCGTATTCCAAATGTGGTCTAACGAGGGAAAAGTAGCTAATTTCTCTCACTTTGTCGTCGCACTTTCCTAATATTCTTTTAACAAAACCCATTTTACGATTAGCTTGACCGGTTATTTCTCGAATATGTTTATTCCACGATAGATCATTACTGAGTCTAACCCCTAGATATTTCACAGATTCAACTGCCTTTAACTGCGTGCCCCGAATGACATAGTTACGCTGTAGGGAGTTATTCTTCTTCCAGAAATTCATTACGACGCATTTTTCCAAATTTAATTCTAACTGCCAAGCATCGCACCAAGCTTGGATAGCAGCAAGGTCATTCGTTAGTTCATCTATATCTTTGCTGGAACGAATTTCTCTGTAAACTACAGCGTCGTCTGCAAATAATCGTAACTTACTCTGCACTACTTCGCCAATGTCGTTTATATAAAGAAGGAATAGGAGTGGGCCAATGACACTACCCTGAGGAACGCCAGAAGTCACTCTAACCTCATTGGAGACTGCACCGTCTAATACTACTCTTTGGACGCGGTCGCTCAAAAATTCTCTAATCCAGGAAATTACATCTTCGTCTAGACCATAAGATTTCAGTTTTATTATTAACTTTCCGTGGGGTACTTTATCAAATGCCTTTTTGAAATCAAGAAAAATCGCGTCTATTGGAATGTTGTCTTCCCCGGAGACTAAAATATCGTGGGCGAAAAGCGCTAACTGAGTTTCGCACGATCTGCTTTTCCTGAATCCATGTTGAGTTCCCATTAATAAGTTTTGCGCGTCTAGGTGTTTCATTACCGAGCTGACTACGATGTGTTCAAGGACTTTGCAAGAGATGGACGTTAAAGATATCGGCCTGTAATTAGATGGCTGTTCCTTGTCTCCACTTTTAAATATAGGCGTTACATTACCGATTTTCCAGTCATTAGGTACTTCGTGTTGCTTGATGGATTTACTGAATATTAACTGCAAGTAGGGGGCAAGTTCTGAGGCTAGTTCTTTATATACGCGAGAAGGGATTTCGTCTGGACCAGGTGATTTATTTGGACTAAGCGATTTCAATATATTTTCTATTCCGAGCGTACTAATGTCAATAGCTGGCATCTTATGTAGACAGGGATTGTCATCGGTCTCGGGTGAGTTTTCGGAAGGCTCCGTGAACACGCTCTTAAAGTAGGAATTTAATAAATTGGCTTTATCGTAACTGCTTGTCAACACATCTCCATTGTCGTTTCTCAGCGAACATACGGTAGATCGTTTACCTTGAACTTCCCTAACATATGACCAAAATGCTTTTGGGTTATCCTGTAACTGCTCTACTAGTGTTTTTCTTTTAAAATTCGTGAACGCATTCCTGAACGCTTCCTTCGTGGCGGCTTTAATCATCCCATATTTTTTAATTATTAGCTCGCGTTCATTAGCGGATAAATCCGTGCTGACTTTTTTCATTTTAGCATGACACGCTCTCTGTCGCCTCAATGATTTTCTCACTTCCGCGTCGTACCATCTCGGTTCGCTGCCTTCTTTTACTATTTTACTAGGGATGTAGCTATTTATTCCCGAAGTTACGAGCGAAAGAAAAGCTTTCCAAGTATTCTCTACATTTAACTTTAATACTGATTCTTGAAACTCGGGGAAAGCATTTTTCATATGACTCTTAAACCCATCAAAATTAGCTCTTTTAAAAATGAAAACTTTACGCTCTTTTTTAAAGTTTACAGCGGTATTTAGAGAAAACTTTGCAGCTACTACCCTATGGTCACTTATTCCTTCGACAGTGCCAACGTTTATTACCTGATGTGGTATATTTGTCGCTAATAAATCAAGAATATTTTCTCCTCTGTTTGGTGCGGATGCTATTTGAAACAATGAATTAGATGTGAAAGTGTGTAATAAAGCCTCGCAGATCACTTTATCCCTCCCACCAGGAATGAAGCTATAAGTCTCCCAATCTATAGAAGGTACGTTGGAATCTCCACCCACAATCAAGTTTCTTTCAGGATACTTGGATGCTACGCTGTTTATTTGATTTTGAAAATCCAACATTGACGTTATATCTGAGTTAGGTGGTCTGTAATACGAACATAATAAAATAGTTTTGAATTTTGGACATTTAATTAAACACCACACAGATTCAACGCTGGTCTCAGTTACGGTTATCGCTTGGCTGACGATTGAATTCTTTACAGCTATAAAAACTCCGCCCCCCACTCGATTAATTCTATCTTTCCGATAAACAGTGAACGATTTTGGGAAGATCTCATTGTCTGAATCATCATCTGTTAGCCAACTTTCTGTTCCAAAAATGACGTTACACTTCGTACTATGAATTAAATGGTGGAATTCGGGAATCTTATTTCTTAAACTACGGCAATTAACCACAGCCACGATTAAAACTTCGGAAGTAGTAATATTGCGATTCGGGAATAATTCTGATTTGCTTTTGTCGAATAGACTATTCACAGGCTCTATACCGCTGATAAATGGAAATGCTTGTCTTATTGACACACTATCAAAATGACTTGAGCCTTGACTGCCTTTGAACGTGTTGCTCGACTGACGCTTCTCGTGCTTAAATTTAATACCTGAAACGCTGATTTTTCTCTCTAATTCTCTATTCTCATTTCTGGAAGAATCTTTGTCTGTGAAAAGTTTTGAACTTACCCCTTTATTTTTCAACCCACTAATATATCTACACTCTGCCCTACTCTCTACTCTAAAAAAGACCTACAGTGCTCAAATATGCTACTCGCTACACGACTAGCCGACTCGGCCGTGTAATGGACTCCCGAACGGTTCAGAGGGATCCGACACGATCGGATTGCCGGCCTAAGGTCCACGAAGGAGGCTCCGATGTCCGTGCAGAAACGACGCAGCCTCTGGTTTATGCCTTCCACTCGGCTCCAAACCAGAGAACCACGATCGATCCTCGGGACAAGACTACAAATCGAAAGCTCAATGCCGACTCCAATGGTCCCACCCACCCGCTTCACTTCGGAATTCAGATCCCGGAGGGAATCTAGAATTTCCTCAGATCCACGGAAGGTGGCATCATTGACGCCGACATGAGCCACGACCCGCAGTCTGGAGCACTTCGTGCCCCGTACCGCCGCACCAACCGCCTGCGTCACCTGAGGAACACCGCCACCAGGGATGCACCATGACGTTACATAACATAAAATGCGTAAAATTCGTTACATCTTAGTCTGACCCTGAAATACCAAGCGTTCGACTATATTTAAACATTCTTGCTTAAATGTTACTACTTGAACAACCATGGCTTGCCCCTCGTCTTGTGTACCTACATCTACATAATACCCTGCGAGCCACATCAAGGGTAATGGGTAGGGAGTGATCAATCACCAGCATGCAAGAGGACTGCCACATGCACACCACACGGTCACGGGCGTACCCATCGAGGGGCAGGAGGGGGCAGCAAAAATCGCAAAAGTCTGTAAGGAAAATCGGGACTGGAGATTGAAACGAAAATTTTCAACAAATTTTCTTTAAACTCACGAAAAATGATGTTAGTATAAGACATGTAACGAAAATATTGTTTTTCAAATGAATTATTTTAAAAACTAATGAAGCGCTGTTATAGTTTTCTTAAAATGTTGGTTTCAGTCACCTTTTCCATGCGAAAATGTTACTACTAGAGCAACCATGGCTTGCCCCCCCCCCCCCCCCCCCCCCCCGCCCTCCTAGTTTTAATCCTGGGTACGCCCTTGCACAAGGTCATAAAATATTGCGCATAATGACATTAAATACGTGCACGATTATGGTAAGGAAAAAATTACCAACGGTTCGTAATTCCTATTGAAAATCTATTCAAGATTAGAACAATGGGGCACGTGGGAGGGCTGGAATGACTGTGTGATTCGGAAAATGATGAGTCGAGCGATCACTCTGTTGGTCGTAGAAAACCTATCGCAGGAGCCAGTGGTGTAGCGAGGGGGGGTTTGGGGGTTAAACCCCCCCCCCCAGAGCTTGGGGAAATGCTTAAGTTTAATCCATTTTACTTAATTGGATTGATATTACTAATATAATAGTGAAAGGATTAATAAAATATCCCTCAGAAAGCCGTAAAACTCACCTTTTTGAACCATTTATCTCAAAATTCCGCAATTTATTAATCTCGTTCCTACCGCTTATCCTGCTGGGTATTCCATACCCCCAAACACCCCGGTATTAGTTGCACCCCCTTCCCCCCCTAGCCTTAATTCCTGGCTGCGCCCCTGGCAGGAGCTATCTCTCAGGTACGGAAAAATGATCGTGAAATTCAGGCCCTACCTTCCATTATTCTTGCCTTGAGTGGCAACAGCAGAGTTGCAGGAATAAAAGAGGTTTTGCGGTGCTGGTTTACGGATTTCTTACGGATCGGCTTTGGAGTAGGGTCAAAGGGGAAGTATGGGAAGGAAATGGTAGTCAGCGCCACCGCGACCTTGCGGCGGAAGTCGGAACTCTTTGCGCAAGCTTCTCCTTATTTTCTTTTTCTTTCTGTTTTATTAATTCCCACCCCTTCCCTTCGCAAATTCGGAAGGGGAAGTGTCGTAATATTCGGGGCAAGGAAAGGGCCCAGACAATTTCCTCCCTCGGCTAACCGGCATCACGTAGTACGCCCAGACTGCGGTGGTGTCGCTAATGGTTGCGGAATGTCTTTTTCCTGGTCCCTCCGCATGGTCGCCACCGCTGCGGAAGTCAATAACCTCTTGCCGTATTAGCGTAGTGAAGAGTTGTGAGCAAAGGAAAAAGAAAAAGAGTCATTTATCTCCGTTGGTGCGGATCTGTTTATGGTGGGGCTGTAAACTGCTCTGAAAGTCGTTACTTTCCTTCGCTCTCATTTGGACTGTTGTCCTCTCTCACCCACGATTTCTGTTTATGCGAGGATCAAGTTGCCGGGTCGCGTTTTCGGTACATGGTTCGCACATAGCAAGGAGAATTTATTACTTTCCTATACGCCCACAAATATGCTCGGTTGCTTGTTATCAAGGGGCTTTAAAGCCTGCGTAAACCGTTCCCTTTTCCTCTGCCTTTAAATACACTCTTCCCTCCGGGATTATCTTAAAAGAGATGAGAAAGCCCCTTGTGAAAGCTGGCGTAAGCCATTTTTAAATTTTTGTTTGTCGTAATTTTCATTGATGGAGGAGGATAAACTACAGCTACTGTTACTATTATCGAACAAAAACGTTTAAGATGTCGCCCAATGTATTCGGAAAACAAAGTCGTGAAACCATTCAAATAAAACTCTGAAGCATCTTTTTATTGGACGTTGTCATTGGCGGATCCAGGGGGGGGGGCACGGGGGCACGTGCCCCCCCCCCCCCCCCCCAGACCCTCACAAATATGCAAGATTTTTAATACGGTCCCACTATCATTGCGTTCGTTTTGTATTAGGAGATATCCTTGTGCCCCACCCAGAACAAAATCCTGGATACGGCCTTGCTTGTGCCCCTCCCAGAAAAAAATCCTGGATCCGCCCCTGGACGTTGTTCTTATTTAAACTTTGATATAAAGTCTAAAACCTTTTTTTAATGCTCTTTGCATTTTGCTGACGGTACGATGCAGATAGATAGAATTATATAAATATGATTTTAAAAACAAGTATAACAATAATCTCACGGATACAAACAAATGCAATATATACGAAAAGGTGGGTATCAGAATGAAAGGCTTTGCAGTTAGCTGTTGAAGCTGGTGCGGGAAGCAAAGAGAAGAAGTATTCGGGAGAGAATTGAAAAGGGAAGGTAAGCGGTTGAAAAGGTATCTTTGCGAAATTGATAATTGGAATTTGGGCTGGTGTAAGGTTTCTGTATTGCGGGCCGTACGGGCTGAAATGTGGAGTGAAAAGAATTAGATGAGTTGAAAATGTTTCAGTGTCCGAAGAAATTTTTTTATAACTAAAAATTCTCTTTTCTTAAAAAAATATTAATAGCCTTCTTACTAAAAGTTAAAGCCTTGAAAATTCTCGATTTCTGCGAATTAATTCAACAAAATGGATCGTTTAACCCAGTATGCAGATGATACTTAGAAAAACAATATTTACAAACCAAAATTTTTAGAATTGTAGGATAAATTTTTACACTCCAGTCGGCATTAAATATATGATTTATTTTCTATATTTATGCTTTTAGGTGATGAATAATGAATTTAACGCAGAATATTTCAGCCTATTTAAGCTTTTATTATTGGGTTTCCTAATGCTGAACGATTTTGTGTAATCTCCTCAATATCCTGTGTTACTCTTTAACTTCTTTATTATTTTATTCGTCTTAATGATATGAAACATTAATTGCAATGTATTTCCCTTTTTTCCTTGGTAAGATTAAGTATTGTCTTTTATGCTGACACCTTTTCAAAAGGTATCGGCATATTTATACCTAATTCGGGAAGGAATTTCTTCACTTGTTACTCATCAATCTATTGTGTACAAGAATAGCATTATTTACGCAGCTAGATCGAGGGCAACAAGTCACGTGCTTAATCAGTTATATTTACAGTGATTAAATAGGACGAGATGCGGAAGCATACAGCTCTCGGCGGGGATGTGGTTAAGCCTATTATGAGAAGGAGGAATAGTCGAGCATTTATCATTGGTAGAATTACTCTGCGCGTCTTACTTAGATGAGTAGCAGTATATTTTCATCACCATGCAATCTTTTATTGGGTTATGTAAGCTTAGTGAATTAATTTTCTGGATGTAGACATTTTTATTTTTTAGGCATCCAGACAACATAGGATATTTACTCGCGTAATTAGGACTTCCTGATGAACTTAAAAACTCCCAAATGTTCTTTTCACCGTGGGACTGTTTAGAAAATGGAAGAGGGAATTCATGAGGGTATTTCGAGAACATTCATTCGTGGTAAATTTCTTGGAGTAAATATGTACTCGAAGAACCTTGATCCGTAGTTCCTTTCGCAAACAATTCACAATCTACAAAAAAGGCTATTCGGGCTTCCAGCCGGGTGGTCTCCCTCCATTCTGCCGACATTTCGGAACACGAGTCGGGTTCCATCCTCAGGGCTAATGGTGAGTGGATGAAGTTTGCCAGCTTGTTTACTCTTCAGTTGGTTGTGAGATCCAACGTGATTGGCTGGGAGGCAGCCAATCTTATTTTCTTAAGTGCCAGTTTCCATGCATTACTCAGTGAATACCCTGTGTCACGGTTGAGGGTGTTAGTTGTCAGCCGGATCTCGATGGATTCTGGATGAAGACTGGTAAAGGAATCCATCGAGATCCGGCTGACAACTAACACCCTCAACCGTGACACAGGGTATTCACTGAGTAATGCATGGAAACCGGCACTTAAGAAAATAAGATTGGCTGCCTCCCAGCCAATCACGTTAGATCTCACAACCAACTGAAGAGTAAACAAGCTGGCAAACTTCATCCACTCACCATTAGCCCTGAGGATGGAACCCGACTCGTGTTCCAAAACGTCGGCAGAATGGAGGGAGACAACCCGGCTGGAAGCCCGAATAGCCTTTTTTGAACATATTCGCCGGGAAAGCATCAGATTTTACTTCAATTCACAATCTATTTAGGGTTAAATTAACTAACCTAAACGAACAGTGGCGGATTTGGTGGGGTCACAGGGGTCATGATTCCCCCCTCCCAAATTTTATGAAAAATGTTGATTTTTGTTAATTCAATAGTCTTTGTATCCTTGTGAAGGATTAAAGGGAGTGTATATGCAAATTCATGGATACAACTCCCAAACGTGAAAATATTTTGAGTCGTATTTAACGTAGACCGTAGCAATCCCTGCTTTAAAAGAAACTAAATGGTACTATACTTTAAAATGTCCTAAATTGCTAACTTTCGCCTGTTTTTAAGGATATAAATGAAGTTTTAGGCTCCAAATTGAGTAAAAATGGGTACTTGAAAATTTTATACGAGAGGACGCCCCTCTATTTCTGGGGGTATTCCATACTTCCCGGGCCTAGGTAATAACCGTAATAACCCACTAACTTTGATACCGAATCGGCCCCTGGACCCAGAGTGTGTGATAATGTGAGGAGTTCGAATTTAAGTATACCGGGACGGTGATATATTTACGGAGACATCTTCGTTGCATAAATTGTGCGAAAAATTTCACGGAGAAAAAAATCATTCGCTTTGACCGGGACTCGAACCCGGATCCTCCGATATCAGTTAAGCTACCGTGGAAATTGAGGACCATATTGGACAAGGTGGTATGGACTGTTTAGTATCATGGGCGTACCCAGCGAGGGAGAAGAGGGGCATATGCCCCCCCTCTCCCCCCCGGTGGAAGTAAAAATCGCAGAAGTCTTTCAGAAGTCTCAAAATCAGTACTGAATTGAAACGAAAGTATTTGACAAATTTTCTTTAAACCCCCGAAAAATGTTATGTATTAGTATAAGATAAAATAATATTAGTATAAGATAAGTAACAAAAATAAAACTATTTTTTCAAGGAAATGATCTCATAAAATAATAAAGCGCTGTTATAATTTTCTTAAAATATTGGTTTCATTCTCCTTTTCCTTGCTAAAATGTCACAACTTGGCTTGCCCCCCCTAGATCATGGCTTCACCCCCCTGGACCATGGCTTGCCCCCCCTCTATACAATGCCTTGCCCCCCCTTGTTATGATCCCTGGTACGCCCTCGTTGAGAATGCCACAAGCGTCAAGCAGTCCAAATCGTGCGCACAGCGCCACAGCCTAAGTGTAAGAGCCGAACTTTGAGCATATAGAGACGGTCGCACAGGACTAATTTAAGTATACCGGGACTAGCCACAATAGCCGCCGTGCTTTACTCATGAATGTGCAGTGCATAATAAATTACATTAATTATTACCTGCCCTCGCAAATAATTGAACGTCAACTTAAATAATTGATTCAACTAAAAAACTCCGAGAATAAGAAATTACATTAATTATTACCTGCCCTCGCAAATAATTGAACGTCGACTTAAATAATTGATTCAACTTAAAAACTTCGCTTTCATTTAATTTTACGAATTATGATTAAAATATTTTGGTGTCTAGAATACATCTTTTGGGTCGTAAATTACCTCCGTTATAAACTTTTAATGCTAGAGGGACATCGAATTGGTGTGGTGGCTAGAACGTTGTCTTCTTACCCTATAGGTCCAGTTCCAAATCCCGGAGGTGGTAGAGAATTTTCCGATCCCTGCTTGAGTCCTTTGTCGAGAGCATTTCAAGTACAACACTCCGTCTGTCGAATGGGACGGAAAGCCGTGGTCCCCTTTATTTCGCCATTCTTTAAGAGCAATTCATGCCGACGCCAGGTTTTTCTCCACCGTTCCCACCTTACCCTTCCTGCCGATCGCCTCCTTCAAATACTTACGCCTGAATCCAAGGGAACTGCGTAGAGAAGGTCAATACCATCCCATAGAAGACTCATTTATGTTGTCACTTCGTTCGCATTTTAATCGGATTTCAAAAATGTCCAAAGCGCTGCGATGAGTGCAATTCGATCCACATTTTTCCAATATTTTGCCTCATAATGTTTTCAATTGCCAGGAATGGCATTGAAGAGTCATGAATTTGATAAATCACATTATCATGAACAGTGACGTCATAGTCAAATTAGCACTGCCTGAACGCACCTTCCTTAACTTTTTTTTAGATGTGAAATATAACTCTGTGTGTTTTTTATTGCTGGTTATTATTTACATTTCATTGCAATTTTTTTTTTTTTGTTTTGGTCAAGAATATATATATTGAAAATTTTGAGGCACCAAAATTGAAAAAAGTGTTATTTGACTAGTACATATGTTTTTTGTAAGCCAGGGCCGGAACGGCTTTCCGGCGCGTTCAGGATTCATGAAACCCCTGATCATGAATGCAAGTGTCGGTCGACACCCCTAATTTTACCTTATTTCTCCGTGAAAATAGAATCAATTTGTTCGTCAGCGACGCGAGTGGCGATTTTTGTAAACCAATTTAAATTCGCGGTGGGTGACAGCACATTTAGAGGACGACTTGAGGATCCTGTTTTGTAATATTCGTGCCTGAATCATACGATCATTTTTTCCCGTCCCTCGGAATGATCGCTCAAGCCATAGTTTTTCAGTGACCAAAACAGCGATCGCTTCACCCATCATTTTCTGAATCACGCGGTCATTCACACCGTTCCTTTTTCCATCGCTTACTCCGTCATTTTCCCTATATACAACCTTCATTCAATTAAAATCCAAGCGTGACCTTGCAACCGCTGTTGGCAGCAGTGCGCTCTGATTGGCTGAAAGACGATGCCACCCAGGGGCGCTGCTAGGATGTTTTTTAGATTATGAAACGCATAAAAATTAGTTTAAAGCCCTCTACCAATGTAAGTACCATGTTTTTTTAAATTGTCCCCCCTGTTTTGGACCCCCCCCCCTGAACAAAATTGCTGCCTACCCCACTGCCGTGGTCCCCTTGGCGCCTTTCGTTATGTGCACGCTAATGCCGACGCCGGGTTTCTCTCCACCCTTCCTTCCATACCCTTACCTCATGGCGCAAATCACCTTAGCTGCTGGTCACCTCATCCAAATACCATAACCATCATTTACCTCGACGGCACGAGGAATGGAAATATAATCCCTTTTCCCATCACTCTGCACGTCCCTTTTACTGTCCCTGAAACCATCGGTGGCACCAGTGGCGCAGCCGCAGGGAGGGGGGGTTTTGGAGGGATTAAACCCCCCAGAGCTCAGAAAATTTTTTTAAGTTCAATCCATTATTACTAATAGAATAGTGTAAGGATTAATAAAATATCCCTAAGAAAGCTGTAAAACTCACCATTTTGAACTATTTATCTTAAAATTCCGCAATTTATTAATATCGCACCTACCGCTTATTGTTCATATGGCGTTGGTATTCCATGCCCCCACACACCCCGGTATTAGTTGCACCTAAACCCCCCCCCCCCCAACCTTAATTCCTAGCTGCACCCCTGGTTGGCAACTAAGTCAAGGATATGGAAATTAACCCCTAACAAGCAAGGAGGGAATAATTTGGGTTGCCAGTTGTCCCATACATAAAAGGAAGACTTAGGCCCTAAAGATATAAAAGACATGTAAGGGCACATCAGAAGAGATGGTCGCACATCCATCACTTCAAAATAAATAATTTCAGCATCCTATAACTAGAAATATCCACGTTGAAGGCATTTTGAATTTTCTGTTTTCCCCCTGCTTACCAGAGTGACAATATTTTATGCTTATTGCATTGGTGTAACCTTTTGAAATATTAGCCTATGATACTAACAGTGGCTAATTCAATCCAGTGGTGTAGCGAGGGGGGAGGTCCCCCCGAAATATAAAAATAAAATTACTTTGCTTCATAAAAGAAAACAAAATATTGAAAAATCATGGATTTACAAAAGATTTCTTTGGCCTATGAAGTTTTTTTGATTATGAAACGTATAAAAATTAATTTAAAACCCTCTTCTAAGCACCCCATTTTACTTTTTATTACCCCCCTGATTGAAACCCCCCCCTGAACAAAATTCCTGGCTATGCCACTGATTCAATTAATCATTTCGGCCCGCAGCATTTATTTTTTATGAAAAATATCCATAATGGTCACATCGCACTTTCCACAGATATGAATATATCCACCGAATGATATTAAATGAAACACATTCCTAAATTTTCTCAGCAAAAAAAAGTTTTGTTTCTGCTATTCTGCTATTGTTTCTTTTGCTCCCCTTATCTTATCTACAGAACAGGATTCAAACTGATTTTAAAAGGGTATTCCAAGCCACTGATATGAACAAATTATAAATAAATAAAACCTGAAACTTTAATCATTTGAATAGAAATAATATTGCAATTATTACATGAAACTGAAATAGCAAATTCTTGAGTTTTCAAATACCTCATGTTACCATCTATGTATATGAAATACACTGTAGTAAAGAATTGATTCAGATTTTTCCCATTGTTATGGAGAAGGATCTTTTTATTGAATTGCAGAAAATTTGAACTAAATATTTTTGTTGCAACGCATCTAATCAGTCAGTACAATTGTCTTAAAAATCTAGAAGTTTGAATTAGTGAAATACCTAATATTTTTTCCGGCAAAAGAAACACTAAATTTTGTAACACGATGAAAATCTTATAGAAAATGACGTTCTCTTCACCTTTATCATTTTGTTTTCATATCTAAAAAGATCATGAAGTCATTATTCAGTACATACATGTTGATGAACTGAAGGGTATTTATACACAATTTAAGTGTCTTATTATTTGAGAAGATGCAAGGGAGAGCATTGAAATTGAATTGAAAATAGGTAAGATTTTGCTGCTTTTTGTTCCCTTTTTATACTATATAGGGTAAATGTTTTGGGCCACCTAGCTAATGGCCACCATGGACAGGGCAATATTCCATACCTCCAAATACCAGAAGTTCCTTTAATATAGGCTGTTTATAAGGGCCTGCAGGTGTAAACCGTAACTTAAAAGCATGAATAAAAAATACAAACATTCTGTCTCCTCCGTAGCTCAAGTAGAAGCTGCCTCTCCTCATCCACCATCTCCTGAAATTCGTTGTTTCACTTTCTCAGCATCCTCTTCGCCTACTCAATTCTTCGTCACACCCACATCTCAAAAGTATTTACTCTTTTCTCATTTTCCTTCCTTAGTGTGCATATTTTCACAGCATAAAGCTTTACACTCCAAATTAGACTGTTCTCGTGTCTTTTCTTTAAGCTCTTACAGAGTAATCCTTGAATCAGCCCTTTCCTGTTCATTTATGCCTCCTTTTCTAATGCTATTCTATTCCTGATATCCTTATTGTTGTGCCAGTTTTACTCTAATGTGTTGCCCAAGTAATTGAAGTTCTACACCTGCTCGAGTTTGTGACCATGTTCTTTTATCTTTAGCCTTGAATTGCTAATGCTTTACAAAACTTCATAACTTTGGTCTTTTTGTGATTAACCCCCATGCCATATTCCTTATACTTTTCTAACACATCCACTGGAACCTGCAGTCCCCTTACTGACTAGCTAATCAATGCCTCATCATGTGCAAAACTCACTAATTCCAGTATCAATCCCCCCCCCCCCCCCACTTTTATTCTTACCTGTAACTCATCCCATACCTCTCCTACCATCTCCTCAGCACAGGGATGCCGACTTACAAAAAATATTGGGGGTGCCCAAACCGGGTATCTTGCCCCGAGAAATTTTATAAGTAGTGAGTTTTAAGTTTTTTAAGCATTTTAGAAGAGTTATATGATCAACACTAGAACCCTGAAAACTCGAATCTCGATATTTGGACACAATGGGGAAAATTGACAAGCCTGACACATTTTTTCTTCACACCCATAAAAAATTTTAGAGGGGGCTCGGGCCCCCTCAGGCCCTATGGTGTCGGCACCACTGCCTCAGCATACATGTTAAAATCAATGTCGATAGTGGACTGCCTTGCCTCACTCCACTCCAATACTAGTCCAAACTGGTTCTCTATCTGCTATCCTCACTTGCATATAAGACATGGAGAGATTTTTAATGAATTGTCATTGCCATGGATGGCCATATTAAGAATGTCTATTAATTTACCCATTGTACTCCATTAAACGCTTTTTCAAATCCATAAAGCAGACGAACAGATCCAAGTTATATGCTAGGTTCCTCTCCTGAAGGGTCCTAATTACTGTTATTTATCATGGGCTCACTTTCATTTGTAGAAGCATACTGCAAACTGATCATGCTGATTTGCCCTCACCTTCATACTTCTATTTTAAATCCTCAGTGCCACTTTCGCCTCGTGTGATTTTTGGCTAATTGTCCTGTATGTACTCTCTGTGTTCTACTGCTTTCTTCTTTTTTGGTAGTGGACTTAGATATGTTTTCAGCAAAATTCTCCTTCCTCATATATCCAGCATACTTTTCCAAAAAACCTTCTCCTGTTACCCTTCCTTAAATTTTTCATTATCTCAAATGAGATATTGTCTCTGCCCAATGCTTTGCTGGCTTTATCATCCCAAATTTTGGATTCTTGTTAGCAAAATTAAAATTAAACTTTTCTGAAAAGAGTGAACACTGAAACAATGAACCAAAAACATGTATTAATTCAACATATATTACTTATAAAAAAGCATAATATGTAATAATGAGTTTTATTATCCCTCATGTAATAAACAAACTTAAAAATGGGAGATAAAAATTATCATGATGATAAAATAAAATAAAATGGTTAATTTCCACACACTTTTTTTATTAACGAACTACCGACCCGGTTTCGACACGTAGTGTCATTACCTTGATAATGACACTACGTGTCGAAACCGGGTCGGTAGTTCGTTAATAAAAAAAGTGTGTGGAAATTAACCATTTTATTTTATTTTATCATCATGAACATTAAACATTTCCACCATATATCGCCGGACACTGTGAATTATGTTAAAAATTATCATTTGTGGAGTAGCATGGGACCGCTTTTCATCTACATTTGGCTCTGCAACTATCTCTTCTTCCTTACAAAACTTTTCCATTTCATCATCTTATTTTTTCAACTAAGCCCCCCTGTTCTTTTGGTTTCCTGCCACAATTCATTATTCATGTATTTGCCTTTACTTCCTTTTTTTCCTTTTTTCTGTTTTTACATTGTACCTCTTTCCTTCTCTTGTTAAGAGTCAGTATGAGAAATAAATATGAAAAACTATTCTCGTTGTCTGTTATATTTTACTCACTCTATGCAATATCATGGAAGCTACCACAGATTATGAGTTTTTATTGTCCCTCATGAAATTTACAAACTTAAAAATGGGAGATGAAAATTCTCATTAGTGGAAAAGCCATCTCATGAGCCATGTGCACACAGTATAACAAGTCACCAGCACATTCATAATAGTATTGTCAGCTTCCCGTAGAGCACTCCATCAAACAATAGCAGATCACCAATGTTCGTATGAGAAATTGCTCTCTCAAGTCTTCCGTAACACCACTTAACGACACCTTCTCTCCTCCATTTCCTTAATCATTTTCTCCATTACCCACAGTCTCTTTATCTTTCTACTGCCAATGTATCCATTGAAGTTCTTGACTCTTTTGGTTATCTTGGCTGTGACTGGGTATTCCAGTTTTAACCCAATTACACTCTTCCTCTATAGTCTGCTTATATCCAATCCACCTGACACTATTTACCACCAGATCTTGGTATTCCTTCTATTAGTCTCCCTCGGAGCTTCTACGTTCCGATTCAGATTTTCCTTTATCTACCACAGTGAGTCTGCACACATTTTTTGTGCAATTCCTAAACCTCTGTCCACCTTGATGTAGTCTATCTGATATCCCCCCATATCCACTGAATGTTTCCATGTGTACCTTTGCCTTTTTGAATGATTGAACCATATCTTTGTGCATTAGTGGATCCAGGATAGAGACAAGGGGCTAAGATTACGATTCAATCTAGCGTACATTGGATACGTAAAGGCAGGGTGGCTATAGCCCCTCTCTTGACCTACCACTGGATGATTAAATAGCAAAATCGTGTAAAATAGGACCTAAGTTTAGAGCTTATTTGTATTTCAATTCTTTAAAGTCGGTAAATATGTAAGAAATATAACTAAATACTTTTGTAAAGAGTGGCAACCTCCAAAAAGTTTGATTTAATTGAGTGAATATTTCAACCAAATGGGGGGGAGGGGCTATAGCCCCTTTAGACCCTCCTCTCCCCCCCCCTCTCCCCCCCCCCCGTACACATATCCACCACTGTCTTTGTGATGAATTAGGTACATATTCCTCCTGTAAAATTCTACCACTTCCTCTCCACGTTTGTTTTGCATTCCCAATGCAAATTTTCCCATTTTGTTTCCATCCCTTCCTCCCTTGTTTAAGGCATTCCAATTCCCCATCACAACTAGATTTTTCTGAGTCAGAATTTCCCTAAGTATTTCCTGTAGCTGTTTTTTCACCCCATCTATTCTTTCCTCCCTGTGGTTGCTTGTGGGCATGTAAACTTGAATCACCACAAGGTTGGTAGGTTGCACCGCAATTTCCACCACCAAAATCATGTTGCTTACCTGATCTCTATCTAGCATTCTCTCACCCAGCTCCCAGTTTAACACTAGAAGGACCGGGGTCGTATGGCTGCCGAGAAGGACTATTTAGTCGTCATTTTGAAAGGTAGTAATTATTTAAAATATTTATTTGCTTCTGTTAAAATTGATCGGCAATTTTTTTAAACATAGCTTTTTCCTTTATTTTTTCAATACACTTGAGTTATTTTTTACAAATCATTTTAAAATAAAAATTTGAAATTAGGGGTGAGCCGATAATTTTTTTTTCCTATGACCGATACCCGATATTTAGTACCGATAACCGATATTTAGAACCAATAACTTGATCTGGTCCAATATTTCAATCCTAGATACCAGAGTATGAATGAATACTCCCTGATTTTCCTTGATGAGGTAAATACATAAATGACGTTATGGTAGAGGAAAAATTATCGGATATCGGTGCTCCGATACCGATATGCCGATAGTCCAATATCGGCCAGTATTTATATCGGAATTAATTATCGGCTCACTCCTAGACTATTTACCTCATAAAGGAAAATCAGGAAGTATTCATTCATACTCTGGTATCTCGAATTGAAATATTGGACCAGATCAAGTTATCGGTTCTAAATATCAGTTATCGGTACTAAATATCGGGTATCGGTTATCGGAAAAAAAAATTATCGGCTCACCCCTATTTAAAATGAACAGAGGTCACGTTGCTCGTGCTTCCCCTGACCTGGCCTACCATCAACCACTAGGTATGGCAGATATTTTGCTTATTTCCATTCAAAATGCAATAAGGAATGATAAATATATAAATGTGCTAATTAAAACATCAAAGTGGCTTGATGTAACATAGCATATTGATCTCCTGAAAAAAACATGCATTACTGAAACAAATAGAAATGCTCAACCTGTCATTTTGACAGGTGTTGGTGTTGGTCTTTTAAGGTAGACGGGTAGTGTAACAGTTCTATGTGAAAAAATTAAATTATGTTTTAATAGAACGTGTACCATAAAAAATAAATGTGAGAAAAAATGAAGAGGACTGGAAGAAAAAAATGGTAGGCAATATGATTAAGTAAGTAGATGTTACCCCTCAAAATGATGGGTCTATTGCTTCTACCAAAGCTACACTTTGTTAACTTTCCTCCCCATCACTGTAGATAACCCTGTACCTATCACTCCAGTTGTCCCCACAATCTTTTCACCTAACCTTACACAGTCTAGAGATATCAACTCTCCCTTTTTCATTTCCCTTTTTATATATTTTTAGCTTACCCTCCATCATCTATCCTATCATGCTACATATGTCCTTAAGTTCATGGCTGCCTTCTTCCTCTTCATTGCCTGGGACAAATTTTCTTCTCTTCTAGATGCTGCTGCTAATGATAAGTCTCTACAAGAGTTTTGCATGTTGATGACCTCAAGGACCTCATTGCCATGAAGGACACTTGCCCTTAACTGACAAGTCCCATTTGATGAGTTTCTGACGCTTATATGATTGTATTCCATGGTGTCAGGGTAGAGATAGTTCATTGGGTTTCACATATCCATTCCAAGAATGTGGACTACCTTACATCTGGCTCCTATCTGTCTATCTACCTGGTATGCACAGGCATATTTAGGGGGGGGGGCATTTGCCCATGTGCCCTCACAAGATGCTTAAAAAATAGACAAGATTTTTAATATGGTTTTCATTAAATTCGTTTTATTTTGTGTATTAAGGAACCTCAATCATTTAATTTAATATAAATAACTTTCATATCAAAATAAAGAGAATATTTTCTAAAGTAATTGTTGCATTTCATTTTTAATCTCAAATATGAGAAGACCGGTCAGACCCTTGGTCCCCCCTCACCCAGAAAAATATCATGGATCCACCCCTGCTGGTATGAGTGCCCCTATTAGGAGTAATTTAGAATTACTCTCACAATTATATCTCCTGAGGTAGTAAGAACGTGCAAGTCTTCCACTGTATCCCTAAGGAAAGGATCATTGATATGGACATAGAAATTTGTTGCCATCATATACTGCCCTTCTTCAATTCCCACCGGTGTTACACAGCATCTTGTCCATACCTTGCTTTCTAGCCAGTGATTACAGTATTAGTTGCACCTTAAACCCCCAGCAGCCTTAATTCCTAGCTGCGCCCCTGATGTCAGCTACATTCCAAGACCATAATTATGAAAGAATTCAGTGCCTTGAAATCACATTGCTTATAATTCAAAAAGAAAGAGATTGACCAAAAATACTAAGTACCAAAATAAAGGACTATCAAGTCCTTTATATTGGTACATAGTGATACACTTGATAGTCCTATATTTTGGTACACTATAATTATTAGATTCCACAAGTAAATCGATAAGTTAATCAGCCCATCATAGGCACTGGGCATGAATGAGCAGAATGTTAAAAAAAAATTGAAACTTTGCTTTGACTGCTGGAATAAATATGCTTGCCTTCTAGTAAAATCAGAACAAATGATGGACAAACTTTTGGTGATAAAATTGAAAAAAGGCAATTTAGGGGAGTAACTATGTATGCTTTAATATGTGGGATATCTAATGAAATGCTAATTTCATGAGCATTTTTATTACAGAACCAACATTAGTGCTGAAATTTCGTAGATAACAAGGCCCAATCTGATCAAAGTCATGAAACGTATCATGGAATGCTAACTTCATTGTAGCAAAATAATTTTCAACAGAGGTTAATATTAACTTACCATATATGTGGCGAGGAACTTCACTTCATGTATCGTCCTTATAAATTCATATTGTTGTACCCACCACTTGGGCTAAAGGTGGAAAAGTGGGAGTACATATATCGGTGAATACATATACATTTTGGGAGATGTAAAACCATATTAAAGTGCATTTTGACTCTTACAATTACATATATGGTGCTGAAGTCTTCTTTTGGTCCAATGACTTCAATTCCACTTTCCAAAATTAATTCTTGCATGGTTTCTGGCAATTGGTTCCAACTCTCCTAAAATGCTGGGCAGATCACAGTTTCATTGCCTCCAAGAACCCCATGAATTATTTTACTGATACGACTCCACCACATACCTACTTACTAATGTCACACTGTATTGCATACTATGAGATCACATTTAAAACATATTATATTGCAGACTTAGGGTAGCCTAATGCTCAGAGAAAATATATACAAGGGATATAATTTAAAAGACACTTTGGATCATGTTATGACTCTGATGGGTCTCATTGGCTGACAGTGGCATTTGTCTCCTTGTTGTTTATTTTGACTGTAAATTTCATTTCCTTTAAATGTAAAAATCATGAAGGAGGAAGAGTATCAGCAATTTAATCACATCTAATTATGTATATGTTTTTTTGCTGTTTCCATTTGACATTTCACAAATGCTTGTTGGTGTCTCAATGTTGACCTGATCATCTGGTTCTTCTGTGGCCAGCATACGCGTTTTAATTTATATTTATTCTGAGGGCTAATCTATTATTTCTATATTACGTAACTAAATCTCTCAATATTCTGTTTCCACAGACTATCCACCCAGTCAAGCCAATTTTTGCATTTGAAGACACCTTTCAGTGGTGCCTACTCCATGGGGCCGGAGGGGGCCCAAGCCACCTCAAAAATTCGTCATGGGTGTGAAGAAAAAATGTGTCAAGCTTTTCCATTTTCCCCAAAGTGTCCAGATATCAAGATTCGAGTTATCAGGGTTGTAACATTGATCATATGACTCTTCTAAAATTCTTAAAAAACTTAAAAACTCTCTACTTATAAAATTTCCTGGGCAAGATCCCCGGTTTGGGCCTCCCAATATTTTTTGTAAGTCGGCTTCCCTGACACTTTTTCAGCATTGACCCTTAGAGTGCAGGAACATTTTTATATGTTTTGCACAGTGACAGTGACATTTACCCAAAATTTTTATTGCTACCTGGATATCTTTGGGCACTTTCCCTCACCATAAGGATCGCTAATGGGGCTTTATTCTACCAGACCAGCCCTCGTGACAGGGGCTGCCTCCTGCACAAGGGCTCTCTGCACTGGCTGGCTGCTAAAATGGTGAACTCCCTCAGTCCAAGGGTTAAGGGTTATAATGGTACTCCAACTCTTCTTGGGAACTCTTCATTACTTAGTCGATCTATTTGATCCTCATCTAGCCAAATGGTAAGTGGTTATAACCCAAGTGGCGCTCACTACATATTGGTTTAAATGGCACTCCATCTTTTTGAATATTTGGAATGCCATTCTGTCTAGGTGGACATGTTGTTAGCAGCTCAAACTTTCTCTTGATGCTAGTATAAACAAGGGCATACCCAGGAAAACTACAGGGAGGAGGGGGGCAAGCCATGGTCGTTCAAGTTGTAACATTTTAGCACAGGAAAGGTTAATGAAACCAAAATTTTAAGAAAATTATGACAGCAGTTTATTAGTTTTTATTATTATTTGCTTGGATAAATAATGATTTTTATTTTAGATCCCTGTCTTAAACTTATATAATTTTTCTTCGAAAGAAAATTTGTTCAAAACTTAAGTCATGACAAAGCCTTCTCTCTCCAGTAATTCTCTGAGGGCCAGTGGTGGGTTAAGGAATCTAGAGTGGTTCTGCCATAATTTCTGGCGTAATTGAAAAGATTGTAATTTTAAAGGGGGCTCTCCAATCAACATTTTAATTCGCAAGCTTAACAAACGATATTCAAAAATAATTTGTTGCCATCTAAAAGCCACCTTTCTGCACATTTCAGACCTCAGACTCTGTGAAGTATTTCATACCACCATTGTGCCACATAAAGTCATGAAGACCCCCATAATAACGTCTTTAAATCATGCCTTCTCAGGGCATGGGGTTCTTGCTTCATTGGGTTGGGTCTAGATAGAACGTCCTTTTTTAGAATCATCACTCCTTGCCTCCTTGGCTGCATCAGCCAAAATCTACCAGAGGGCTAACTCAATGCCTCCAATGATGCCCATGACAGGATAAGTATAGTGGAACCAATAATCATCTATTACTATCATTTAATTGAATTTTATATTCCTTGTCATACCAAAGGTTTAGGTTACAGTGAAGCCAGTTTAAAGTAGCCTCCAAGTGGGTTAAAGAAATGTGGCTACCTAAGAAGGTTACTTCTGAATAGGGGTGAGGGATGCAAGGTTTTCAGAAATCAGAAGGGTAAGCCAGGGCACATTGCAAGAGAATTAGGTTTTTTCTTATATTTTTCTTATTTCTCAAATATTTTGAAAGCAAAAAGTATGCTTCAAAAGCAATGCCTTACCTATGTTTTGGCATTTGCGTTTAATTTTTTAAGTGCTTTGTAAATTGCCCATGAAAATATAATCAGTTATGCCAAATCAAGTTAGTAAACTTTCCCCGTTTTTGAAATTGAATTTTTCCCTGCTTTTTAAATACTGCGATCATAATGACACTTCAGTTATGATCCATGTATAAATTATGGGTCAAGGTCACACATGGCATTAGAGACCCTCTGTGATTTAGTCGCTAGGTTGCCAGTGAATCTTTAATGTTTCACTCATACCCCTGGTTTAATCATTTACTAAAAAAATCAACATTTTAAAAAACTTTGAGAAAAAATCATGTCGGTAAATAGATAGGTAGAGTCAGTCACTTTGATAAGCATGGCATGGCAGGAACTTTAATTACCAGTCATCATGGCAGGCATGACGGTCAGCATATTAATTGCTGCATCGATTTATTCTGATCATCCCGCTTACTTGAGAGTCTATTATTTTAAGCAGCTGCCCTTCCATGGCCTTGAATCTTTATTTACTAAAAAATCAACATTTTAAAACACTTCGAGAAAAAGTCATGTCAGTATATAGATAGGTAGAGAGTCAAAACACTCAGAAGTTGTCATGATTTAATTCAAACCCTGAGTTACTTCATACTCCACATCAGTGGTGTAACTAGAAATATGTTTTGGGAGGGATGGGAGGGCAACCCCCATGGGCAATGGGAAAATTTTTGAAAAATGACATGCCTGGAAATGCATTTTACATCATTTCGGCACTTAAAATTTAACTTTAAGCAGATGCAGTTATTATATGTCAAACTAGGCAAGAGTTTTAACATTTTCTTTCTTTGAGGCCTTGGGAGGGGATCTATCTCCCACATTTCCCCCCATAGTTATGTCAGTCCCACATTCATAAGTCTTACCCTATGAGTGGGGTCACAAGATGCCTTAGAGTGCTTCTGAGCTTCATGTTTCTTGGCCACTAGCCCCAGAGAACAATTGACAGCAAAGAATCTACCACAAATCAGAGATCCATTGTTTTACCATTTGCTAAAATTTAAAATTACTCAAATATGTGCTGAAAAGTGACAATAGTTTACATTTTTCTTCAGAAGAATTAATAATTACCATGATTGATCATGAATAATTTTATGTCACAACCCTCTCATCAGTGTTATAGCCAAGAATGTCGTTTGGGGGGTCCAAAACCAGGGGGGGAAATTTAAAAAAAAAACGGGGTACAAAGCAGAGGGTTTTAAACTAATTTCAGCACTTTTCATAATCAAAAAAACTTTATTTGTTGAAGAAATATTTTGTAAATTCATGATTTTTCAATATTTCCTTTTATGAAGGAAAATAATTATGTTTTTATATTTCAGGGGGGTTCGGACCCCACCCCTGATTATGCCACTGCCTCTCATTGTTGCAAATTGAGGGTAGGCTCTGTGTGGGGTGTAGTATGAGATTCTTGCCTGCCGCACATAATATCCTAAAACCTCTGAAACATTTGTGCCTAACATTATCATAAATATGCAGTAAAAAAATTTACAACAGCTGGTGTGATATCTCCTAAAGGATTGGTACCATTACACTGATAGAAGTTAAGTTAATATTGCCTGGCTGAATCCAGTTAAAATTCCCGAATCCTTTTTTCTACCTCTGGATGCTGTCTGCAAATCCCAACCTCTTGTTGGATGTCCACGATCCGATCTTATCCATCTCCATTAGCGTAACACCTCAGCTGCTTAACTCAGTGTTGGCTTTTCAAACCATTCTGATGTTGTACAATATGTAAAATTGCACTAGGAATTTATTTTTATGAACGATTGAAATTTTTTTTATTCATGGTTGTGCTGTATCTGGTTTTTGATATTCCTGCAGTCGGGTACCTACGTAAATTGTTCATAAAAATTTTTCTTCTCTTTTATGTAATTCAAATACCTCAAAGATCAATTTGTGTTTCAAGGAACTGTGACTGCCTGTTCTTCGAGATTCAACTTCAAGTGTTCAGCTAAATACAAGATATCCTTATTTGAGTTAAAAGATTTTAAATTAGTGTCTTTTAATGGATTATAGAGTTGATCTTAGCTGCATCTGCTGAAGAAAGGGCTAGGATGGGTCCGAAGGGATAGCAGCATGGCTGACTTAGTTCCTCAGGATTGGCCCGGATATCCTTCCACTCATAGGCCATAATCAGTATTCTTTCTGATACGCAACAAAAATCATCATTGGCTGCAGCTGGAAGGGAGGGTATTGGCTGCTCTTTGATTTTGAATGTTGCAAAAATTGAATTGCATTTGTATTGTTGTGTACGGATGGCAAGAATTCTCGTCATTTTTTTTCCGAACGTTCCAGATGGATGACGAAGATTCTCGTCATTTAGGCACGTCAACCTAAACAATTTTAAAGCATACAATACGTATTCGTCAGTACGTTTTCAGTTGTTGTTCGTTATTCATAATAAATTGATGCATCATAACGTTTGATTGGATAAAGTTGTATTCTAAAAATTAGCTTTTTAACCATGTTTAAAACAAAGGTATTGCACCCTAATAGGCACATATTTCCAATCTCGGCCTTCCTAGGAATTTGAATACCCCGGTACGCAACGTGTTAAATGGAGGAGATGAAAATACTCCCACCTTAGCTAGCTTAATATAAATATTTTTCAGGGAATGTGTCCCCCCCTAAGATTTAGGGAGTTTTTGCATCTCTGTGCCAATGTACTTGGAGTGCTCCTCCATGGGCATAGGTAGGGATTTTGGTTGGTGGAGCCTTGGACCACCACAGTACCAACTGTCCTCCTTTTTTGGTGTACTCTCACTACAAGAGGGGTGTTTCTCCCAGGGGCAGATTTAGGGGGGGCTCACAGGGGTCATAACCCCCGCCCATAATTTTATCAATAATTTTTAATTTTCATTAGTTACTTCAATAGTTTTTCTATCCTTAAGTGTCTAAAATTGTTCAGTTTCCTCCGTTAAGATTAGAAATGAAATTTTAGGCTATAAAATGCATTTTAAAAATGGGTAACTTTTTTAAATTTTACATGGGAGAACACCCCTCTCTCCCTGATCCAGGTCATAATCCCCTCCTTTGATGCTGAGCCTGTCCCTTGTTTTCTCTGGAAGAAAATCTAATGCAACCTTCTCAGTATCTACTTAAAATAAACAATGGCCGGATCAAAGGGGGACCCAAGGCGCCCAGGCCCTTGGCTATCCACCAGGCATGAGCCTTTGGTCAATATTGAGGCAACGCCGTTCCGGCACTGGTTAACAAAAGACATAATAGTCAAATAATACTCCTATCAATTTTTTTTTGCTTCAAAATTTCTAATAAATATATACGTATGGATCCGCCCATGCAGGGATGGATTTAAGTGGGGGGTCATAGGGGTCATGACCCCCCAAATTTTATTTAAAAAATTTTTATTGGTTTAATAGTTTTTGTATGCTTCCAAAGGAGTGAAGGGAGTGTATATGCAAATATATGGTTACCAGTCCCAAACGTGAGAGAAGTTTGAGCTATATTTATCGTAGAACGTAGCACACTCCAGTGTAAAAACGCCTCTCTCTCCCGGTGGTTTTCCATACTCCCCGGTCCCAGGTCATTTCCATTGATAAAGTATTTTTCCGATTGAGGTTATTTTTCATGGAGCTTCACGAAGCATTCATCTACATCTACATTCTCCGCCGCAAGCCGCCTAAAAGGCGTGTGGCAGGGGGTGTTAGGACACCAGCCGTTTACGCACAAAAAAGAAATGCAAAATTACGATTAGCATTATTTATCTATATTAATAAAGTCCTTTACGATTCGGGGGAAAAACGGATTCGCATATATATTCGTTCGGCAAAATACCTCTCTTAATTTATCGCTTCTGTCTGGCCTGGAAATATTTTGGGGCTCTAATATTATGTTCTTCATGTTGCTCTTAAAGATATCTATTCTCAATAGTTCAAGTAATGTAAGCCTAGCGCGCAGCCTCTGAGTCTCCAGCGGCTCCCAGCCTAATTCGTTTAATATCTGCGTAATGCTGTCTATACGCCCGTAGCATCATTTGACGAAGCGCGCAGCCTTTCTTTGTATTTTATATTTTTCCGGCAGTCTCCCCCCCCCCCCTCACGGACTTCCCTCGTCAATTCATAATAAGGCCTGCTCCCTTTCATTTTATCTAAAAACATCGTCTTCTCTTCTTTCCTCTCCCTGATTTACCCAACATTTTACCCTCTAACGTAAAAATCAACATCCCCTTACCGATATGTACTCTAACCAACTCTAAAGTCCGCTAAGTAAGTAAGTTCATATCTTTATGAAGTATTCTCCTTTTTTGTTCACGACTTTCTTTTAACTTTATTTTTCAATAAAAATTAACAATTAATTTATAATATATTCTTCTTTGTTGTTTACAATTTTTTTTTCAACGTTCATTAAGGTCCCACTGTACGCACATCTTTTTACACGGACGAAGATCTTGTTACACGCGCTGGGTTACTTGTTTATTGGGCTAAATCATTTTTGTACATGGGCGTATCCAGCTGGAGTGTACAGCTGCCCCCAGAAGCAGAAGTCGAAAAGTCTTTAAGAAATATCAGGACTGAATGGAAAGGTAAATTTTCAACAGATTTTCTTTAAACCCACGAAAAATGATGTTAATATAAGACATCTAACTAAAATAAAAATAATTTTCCTTCAAGAAAGTAATTTTCATAACTAATAAAGCGCTGTTTTAATTTTCCTATAATCTTATTTTCATTCACCGTTTCCATGCTAAGATGTTACAACTTGAACGACAATGGCTTGCCTCCCCTCCCCCTAGTTTTGATCCTCGATACGCCCATGATTTCTTAAGCTGCGTCATGTTGATCTAAAGCAGCGGTTCCCAACCGGTGGTACGCGTACCCCTTGGGGGTACGCGACGAACTAGTCAGGGGTAAGCCGAAAATAATCGGTAATGGCGGACGCCAGAAACTGTATAACTTAACCAGGAAATATATGTGCATGTTACATGTGGTATTTAAAACAAAGTTTGTATTTATACATTTATTTGTTAGCTAAAAGTGTCACTTACCGTAGTGAAATTATGTAATATAAACTGCACGTAATATTTTTGGGGGTACAATATTAGTTTCATACATATAGAGGGGCGGTGGTGCAGCGAGGGGGGTTTTTGGGGGATAAACCCCCCCCCCAGAACTCAGAGAAATTTAAAAATTTAATCCAATTTACGTAATTGGATGAATATTACTGATAGAATAGTGTAATTAATAAAATATCCCCCAGAAAGCCTTAAAACTCATCATTTTGAACCATTTATCTTATAAATTTTCTGGGGGAGGGCATCCGCACCTCCCGTATTCCATACCCCCAGGCTAAACGGCTCCTAAAACCGCCTCTAGCCTTGATTGCTAGCTGCGCGCCTGTGGAGGGGTACGGGAGGAAAAGATGTGTAGGAACCGCTGATTTAAAGAACCATTTTTGTCGCCAGTAACGATTCGGTAAAGAAAGCGTTCCTTGTGTCCATGAATTGAGCAGTGACGACCAAGCAATCCAGCGGATATTATGGCTCGTTGATTTTTGCTGTTTTCACCTAGAAGCTAAAATCGCAAAATCAGTACTGAATTGAAACGAAAGTATTCAACAAATTTTATTTAAACCCACGAAAAATGTCATGCATTAGTATGAGATATGTGACTAAAATAAAACATTTTTTCAAGGAAATAATCTCATAAACTAATAAAGCGCTGTTATAATTTTCTAAAAACTTGATTTCATTCACCTATTCCGTGCTAAAATGTCACAACTTGCTTGCCCCCTGCGAGTCCATGGCTGCCCTCCCCCCTAGATATGATGAATTCCAATTTCTCTGTCAGTTCCCATGTCATTTCATGCGGATTTTCGAACTAAAGTTGGTTAAGTCGCTCCTATCCGAACTCAATTGGACGCCAGAACGAGCTTTGAATCTTTGAGGTCAAAATTTCCTTTTGATCTCGGCATTCCAATCAGGAGCGGTTCTTTCAGCTATAGCACCCACTTCATGCACTGCACAAATCATACGTAAAGCTAGGTCTACCTTGATTAAAATCAAAAAGAAGGTGGTGTCGAAAATGCTGATCTTTTTCAACTTAACATTCCATTTTAACGATCTGAAAAGAACCTATACTAAGTTGCGAGACCCGAAATCGTATATTTTATTTTATCAACCACGAGTCGCGAAAGCCTCATTGAAGAATTGAACTCTGAAAAGTGGCAGAAATGTATCTTTTAAAATATTGAACATAGATTCCGCTATAATAATGCATACTCCTTTGAATAGCTGAAAACATTGTGCCAAAAATATTTAATAACATGCGGAATGTTTCTACGAGAAAAAGGCGGGAATTTTGTTGACAACCTAGTAAGTTTTATTCATTAAAAAAAACTCTCGGTTTTAAAGACACGACGCGACTGCCTCGGCCATAGCTAAGAACCTTCAGGAAACATCAATCATCGCAGCGAGTTCTCCCTGTCCGTCGCTAAGGGCTCTTATCGGGGCTCGTGTACGACCAGAGATTGAGCACGTGTATCCGTCAGCTCCCGTCGCTTCACGAGCTCACACGTGACGTGTGCCCGTTCGGATGTGTTATGACCGTGATAGGGTATGGGGAACATCTGCAGGTTGTGTGAGAGAAGCCTTTGGACAGGAGAGAGACACCTCCTGCTGTCCCGTTCTCCCCTGGTCTGCTCGGGCACCGTTTTGGTAACTTTGCGCATCCTCCCGGCGCGGCTGTGCTCGCGTCTCCCGGCATTCCCCGCCCTCCTCGCCGCGGCTTCGCGGATCTCTCCCCCCCCCTCCCCAGGGTGAAGGGCGGGGGAAGGTACCCACCCCACTTCCCCCACGTCCACGAGGCCCCACGCCGCAGCACGGGTGTGCCATGTGACGCCGCCGACGCGTCGGCCGGAGTGAATGCGCGCGCTTCAACTCCGACCACCTCCGTTCACGTGGCGGGACTCGTTTTATTATCGTATGGTGGTGGTGGTGGGGGCGGGTATTAGCGCTCCATGGAACTCCGCCCTTCATGGTTCTCTCTCCGCTCTGTGGGTCGTGTCGTGATCTCACTAGAAGAATACTGTAGAACTCGCTTATAACCAGTGGCGTAACTATGGAGGGATAAGGGGATAGATCCCCCCCCCAAGCCTGAAAGAAATAAAAAAAATATACTTAAAGTTAGTGTCTAGTTTTGATATGTAATAATGACTCCATCTGCTTAAAGTAAAATATTAAGTGCCAAAATGATGTAAAATTTATTTCCAGGCATGTCATTTTTCAAAAATTTGCCGTTGACCCCCACCCCGATCGCCACCCCAGGCCATCCCATCCCCCCTTCCCCCAAAGCATATTCCTAGTTACGCCACTGCTTATAACCATGGGCGAATTTATGGGAGGGGCACGGGGGCACGTGCCCCCCAAACATTTAAAAGTTAGACAAAATTTTTAATGCGTTTATCATTACGCTCGTTTTATTTTTTGTAATACGGAACCTCAATCATTTAATTAATAATTACTCTCATTTCAGAATAAAGAGATTATTTTCTTCAGTAATTGTTGTATGTTGTTTTTAATTTCAAATAATTGAAGACCTGTCAGACCCTTGTGCCCCCCCTCCACCCTAGAAAAAAATCATGGATCCACCCCTGCTTATAACGATCACGCATATAATCGAATTACGCTCATAACGATGTGATTTCCCTATTACAACGACTTCCCTATGATCGCCCATGATAATTTCTCCACATGTGACGAGTTCCAATGATACAAAATATCCCCACTACTACGAAATATTCTTTGGTCCCTTGAGGAATTATTTTCTCTTAAAAAAAAGAAATTACGGCCATCTTCGCTATTTAAACGTTCCTTACCTTATCATCATACATAAGATTTATATGGGACGTTAAAAGTTCGGAGAATGTAAGTGAGGCGTATATTAAACTCAAATGACTAAAAGCATGCGAGTCTATTTTGCCCTTATAGCGGCGCATAAAATCCTATTGTATGGATATCCTCCGTGTTTTTTTTTAAACATTTGTATTTAAAAGAAATGTATTTTAACGAGGCACTAAAACACATCTATCAGATCTATTAATCCCACACCACTGAACAGTGATATACCACAGAATGTTCGTTGTTTCTATCTCCCGCAGACAGAATTCACCGCCGGGTGATTAGAAAAAATGTAAATCCTTGGCAACTTTTAAAATAAAAATCATCAAAATGTAATAAATTCCAACACGCCAAAATGAAAAGAGAAACTGGTAGATGTCTTATTTGTATAGCTGTATTAACCATTCAATCTATGTGCACGCATAATTCAGGGCTGTGTAGTACATACAGTTTTTGATAATGTTTTTTATTTGCTGTTTGTGTGAATGCATTATTTCGTTTGTAGTAAAAAAAAGTTAAGTAAAGTGCGTTCCGGCAATGCTAATTTTGCCATGATGTCACTGGATAGCACCACATGTCAAATGCTTCCACTTCTTTGCTGCTGTCAACGTCCAAGCCTCGCTTTCATAGAGAAACATAGTGCTACCGTTGATCTTAACATCCTTCCCTTTTCAGCCCTTTGATGGAAAGGATGGGACAATGTTTAATCGTTACGGATGTGCTGCTTAAATAAAGACGATTTAAGAAATATAATCCGGCAATCCCGTGATGTTTGGGGCAAAATCCTTTATTATGGATATAACGAAATCCCTTTTATGGAAAAATTGAACGATGGTCCCCGGAAATTCGTTATAATTATTTATATAATTCCCCTATAATTCGTTATAATGTATTCGCGCTCGTCGGCTCCTCACGCCACGTCAAAATATCTCGGTTTTGGTCCAAGCCATGAGGGATGTAGTTCGGAAGGAGTGCGGATATCCGGGTTTTAATGTGCGCGCGCGATGTGGATTGACATATCATTCCACGACGAGGCACGTTTTACATCTACATACTACCAGGCTGTGGTTGGGAAAAAATTTAGGCGGTATTCACCAAAAATTGCCAACAGCTGAACATGTATTATACATCTGGCCGCGATTGAAATTTCATACTCCAACTCTTAAGGCCTGTTTACACGGTACATTAACACGTACGGGTTAATGTCTACATGTATGAACGCGAGAATGAACGCCAAAATGCACCGTGTAACCACCCAACCTGAGCGAATGCATGCGCAAAGAATAGAACCTGTTCTAATTTGGTTCATGCATTCGTACATGCCCCGTTCCGGTCCACCAAAATCATTCACGCAAACAGACATTAACTCGTGCGTGTTAATGTATCGTGTAAACTGGCCTTTATATTAGTTCCAAGTTGTGCCACGAGATGACTCTGGACAAATAAATAATCATTTCCGATTTTTCTTTCTGAAATCCATTGGACAATTTGCAGCAGGGCTATTTTTTTACATACGTAAAAGGAAGTTTAACCGGTGCGCTTACAACGAGTTTGGATTTCAGGGTGTACGCCGTACCAGCCCGTACCGACTCAACTACGGCACTGCATAATACGCCGCAAGCCGCCAAAAAAGGCGTGTGGGAGGGGATGTTAGGACACCAGCCGGTTACACGTAAAAAAGGAAATGAAAAATTACGATTAGCATTTATTAAAGTCCCTTATGGTCGGGGGAAAACGAATTCCCAAGCCAATTCGCTCAGAACTATCAGGCTAATTTATTTGGTGAGTTATGAAAGTATTATATAATAATATTCGACGAAATATACCCCAATGAAAGTTAGGCGTTTCGTATTTTATGAAATAGTGCCAAATGCGTCAGTCAAATTTTACGTCATGCTTGACGTTTACATCGAGAAGAATAAGTCTCCACATTACTGTTTGCGAAAATGAAAATACTGAGTACGGTTGATTTAAAAAAGATATGATGTGAAAAAGATTGTGATGATGAGGATTTTCATCATAAGAACGGTTCTGAAACGAAGATATTCATCTACATCTACATACTACCCTACAAGCCGCCTCAATAGCCGTGTGGCGGTGGGTGTTAGAACACCAGCCGTATGTAAATAAAAAGGAAATACTGTTACGAAATTACGCCCAGTATTTATTAAAGTCCTCTTTATGCTTCGGGGGAAAAATGAATTCCCATATCTCTCCTATCGGCAAAACATCTCTCTTAATTTATCGCTTCTGTCGGACCTGGATATATAGTGGGGTTCTAATATCATGTTCTCCAAGTCGTTCTTAAAGATATCTATTCCCAATAATGTTCAGGCAATCTAAGCCTACAGCTCAGCCTCTGAGTCTCTAGCGGCTCCCATCCGAATTCGCTTAGCATCTGGGTAATGGTGTCTCTACGCTCGTAGCAGTTTTTTTGCAAATCGTGCAGCTTTCCTTTCTATTTTATTCAGTTCACGGATTAAGTCTATCTGCAACGGATGCCACATGCTCAGTGGATATTTAAGGTGTGGTCGAAAGAGTGCGATATAGCACCTTTCTTTTGCTTTCTCATCCGAAAATCTTCCCTCAATACGCTTGACGAATCCTAATTTCTTCAGGGCTATGCCGCAAATATTTCATATATGTGCTCCCCACGATAGGTTCGAGGTTATCGTAACTCCTAGGTAGGTACTTCGCTTCCTCTGTTGCCTTTATGTTAATACCATCCACAGCATAAACATAGTTAAAGTTGGACTAACTCTGCAAAAAATGTACCGACATGCATTTGCTCAGATTAAGTTCGAGTCCCCACTCTTGGCTCAATATGCAGGTCGCGCGTTCGAACCTCGCGTGGATAAGGTAGTCATTTCGAGGATGTTTATGTTGTCCATGAGTATATGACATGAACGCTGAAAAAAAGGCCTTAAGAGGCTGGTTCTGAATCCATGGAAACTGAAAAATGAATATCATATTTTAGCACACAAAGGGTATCCATTTCTTTTAGCTAATCATAGTTGTAATCACACTGGTAAATAAATGTCATAGTTCTAAAAAATGTTATTAAATCTTTATTGAAATGCTGAAATAATATACAAAGATCCATTAATACATTTCCAAAAGTTTATTTTACATCAAATCTGGAAATACAATATAATGATACTTATACGTTAGGTCATTTCATGATATCATCAGTTAGTACCATTAAATAACTCACTACAACGTTAAAGACTTCAATTATAGTAACGGAACAACAAGGTAAATTGAGAGCCATACGAAATGATTAGCCAGAAGGAAATATTGGATAAAAAGTGGGTACGGTACCAGCCTCAGGCATGAAATCCTGTAACATGAGTTTTTCTTGAGAGGCACTAATCATTTGAGCCATCAACACGAGCGGGTTATGGTCTGCGATGCATTGCAGGTAGCATTATTTATTTTATTAATTTATTTATAGCAGTTCCACTGAAAACAGCACTTTTACACCGGAGTTTTTAACTCAAACAAACGTACACTAACGTTCATGCTCTAGATAGGGGCAACCTACCATTGCGGGTCTCGAACCCGCGACCTCTAGCGAGGCAACCAAGTTCTTTACCACGCCGTCGCCGAGGTCGACAGTAGGTGTATATATGCATTCATTGTTTTTGTGTTTCTGAGCTTTTGCCTAGTTTATCCCTATTCCTCCCTGGGGCACCTCTTGAAAGTGAAATGTTGTGATGCATTCTGGGAAGCAGCATATGGATTAGGAACTCGTGCAAAATGAGTCCGCGTTTCGGGAAGTAACACTTCGTATTGTTCTATGACTGCTTTCAGTATTGCTTACTGTTACAAAACTGCTTACTGCTTTTTATATAGGTGCTTCATCCAATGTTTTCGTCTTAATCTCCTCCATCCCTTTTTACCTTATCAGTCTCGCATACACCCAACTTCCCGTCATGAGCGCAGACCACAGTTTCCGACTGTTTTCCAAGGGAGCGGCCCTTTTATTCAAGCTCAAACAAGCGGAAGCACGATGCAAATCGTGCGTTGCAATGGAGCCTCTTCTTTCTTGAGGATAAGGACTATATTGTGAATAAATATTTTTCCACCAAGTTGCAGTACATCCACAACTACATAATACCCTGCGAGCCACATCTAGGGTGTTTCACAGGGGGAAAATTCATATGATTTTAGTACTGTGATTATGAAAAAAATCACAAATAGAATATCCTAGCCGAAAAGTAGTATCTCAAAAAAATCAGGCGTATCTTGAATTTCTAGTCCAGAAAAGCACTTTTGTAAAATTAGTCATTTTTTAGTATTTGAAATTTCGTCCATATAATCATTTGCGAAATTTATCTTCAGGAAACTAATAACATTGAGATTAAACACGAAAATGTTTTTTCATAAAATATTTATAATTAAAAAAAGAGGGAAAATCGGATCCAAAAAAACGAAAATTGAATTAAGCTCAACAGATTCTGGTGTTATATGGTGGAACTTCCGCATATTTAAAGAAAAGCTGGTCGCACTTTTCCACAATATTTAAATGCCTACGGTGCTTTTCGGCTACAGAGCCATTCTCTGGTACAAGATCATGGTCGCATGGTCTAGTACAAGATATAGC
Source organism: Ischnura elegans (assembly GCF_921293095.1). NCBI lineage: Eukaryota > Metazoa > Arthropoda > Insecta > Odonata > Coenagrionidae > Ischnura > Ischnura elegans. The sequence goes on along the minus strand of NC_060255.1, from coordinate 43,982,470 downwards.
CATGGCCTGGTACAAGTCTTGTACCAGAGGATGGTTCTGTGAGCCAAAACGCGTAGAACGCATTAAAATATTGTGGAAAAGTGCTACCAGCTTTTATTGGAAATTGAATATTTGGCCGAGATACAGATCTGTGGACTGGTAATCTGACACTTATGTGGGCGACATTTCTGGTACGATTATATGGGTCAGACCTTACTCATGCGATTTTCTGGACTAGGAATTCAAGAAACGCCTAAATGAAATGATTTTTTGATACCGCTTTGCGGCAAGGGCGGCGTATTCCTTTAATGACATCAGGAGGAGAATTTATTTCTTTATTTATGTGCTCGCGTACAGCAATATTTCCAGGTTACAGTGATACAGTAAAGAGTTAATAATTAACATTGAGTTAGGGAAGGAGGCGTGTAGACGATTTAACATTAGGAGGGGGCTAATGAGAATATATTATACATAGTGTTGTGCGGAGTTTGATCTGGAGTATAACGCTATAACGTTAGTGGCGGATAAATATGGGGATATGGTACATACGCATTTATTGTAAACCTAATCAGCACGCTAGGGCATGTTATACTCTTTTTTTTAATGTGTTTTTAAATATTTTATTTTCTCTGTCCACGCCAGCATTGACATGAGAAAACTGCAAAAGTATTCTTAATTGAAAACTGTAAAAGAAACAGAAGCTGTAAAAGTATATTCACGGCTAATTTATAACAATATTTTTCTACATGAACCGGCCTTCAGTCAGGAGCGACCTCTATCCCCCCTCCTCCCTTATGCCACAACCAAGCCATGGGATCGGGTTGGTGTGGTGGCTAGAGTGTTGGCTTCCCACTCCATAGGCTCGGGTTCAAATCCCGGCGGTGGCAGAAATTTTTCAGAGATTGCCCGAACCTGCTCGAGTGTTGTGTGGGGGCATTTCAAGCGCAACACTCCGTCCGTCGGAAGGCACGTTAAGCCGTGGTCTCCTTGGCGACGGGTTTCTCTCCACCCTTCCTTCCATTCCCTTTCCTACATGGCGCAAATGACGTCAGCTGTCGACCGCCTCCTCCAAATTCTATACCATACCACACGATCTTCGGGTTTGTTGGGATGGAATGCTATGTTCAATAATAAAATGCTAAGTCGATAAGCAGTATCCGAGTTTGCTTCTTGAGTCCCTTGTATTGAAAGACATTTTTTGTTGCGCGTTTCATAGCACATTGTCAATTTTAGCATAAATCTGCTCTCCTATTTAATGAGTAGATATATTTTGGACGATTTCATTGATTAAGCTTCAATTGCCAATCTACGTTATACATATTTTCACTTACATTTTTGAATTTGCACTATATGATATGCTCACGGAAATTATTTTCTGTTTGCCCAGAATGGTTAAAAAAGTAATTTATATTTCATCTGTTAAGTACTGTTTAACTTTTGTGGAAGAGGTCCAATTTGGAAGATTTGCAACTATGACTGATTAACTTACATTTATTAACGAAAGCTACCTGTACAGTCCACTATTACAACACTACTCCTTGTCACAAACTTCCGGCAGGCTTATTAGCCTAAAAAACTATTTGGCATGTTTACCAAACTACACAATTTTTATAAATGAATCCCTTAAATAGAATTTCCGTTATTTCATTCTGGCAAATATTATCAGTGAAACCAAGCACTAAGTATGACTAATGAGAGATATCACATATGCTGCAGAATAATTTACACTATGATTTATGGAAACAAATAAATTATTATCTGATCATTATTACCAATTCCCGCAATTGTTTTATTTGCTATTTATCTCACTTCCTACACCTGGAATTTCGGAGTCCGTGATCCAACCGAAAAGTGGATATTTTTCGGGACGATGTTCTCCCGTGTTGTGCAAATGTCTGGAAGTATGTATGTTACACTCTAATTGGTGATTTTTTAAATTTTTTGGGTATTTAGTTGGAAAGAAATACATTTGAAAAATACAAGTTTTTACGACCGTTGTTTCAAAGTGGATGCATGTCTACTTATTTAGGAGCATAATTCCGACGTGCATGCTAAAGGACAAGGTTATGTAATTCACCTGTTGATATATATGTTGCTATCACTTTACTAGTCACTATTTGCTTCATTACCGAATCAGAATATATTCTAAGCTCTTCATGCAGTTTATAAGAGCAAAGAATTTTCCGGTATTCTCAATTCTTGCGAGGTGATAGAACTTTTATGCTGCGAACATAATGACTGTGTTGCGTTCCATGATAAGTATAGGATAGTCACATTGCTTTCCCATAAATCTACTTTATCCGATATAACTCCACCTTGTCTCAAATGTAACATTCGGGGCATTTCCAATTCTTTCTCGCTGTGTAATAAAAATGAAGTGTAAATACCCATAATTTTCTCATTTTCGCCCAGCATAACTCGAAACATGGGACATAATCGCGTGATGGGAGATGGATTTATACGTGGGTTTCATAATCGAATTTTTTTGCAGTCGCCGTATGCAAGGCAGATTGCACGTTTCTGATGCAATCCCCATGTAGACTCGAGAGTGTAAATTTGAGCGGGAAATCGTACTCAAAGAGCCACCTCTTAAACGAACACGTGCTTACCATGTCGTTTGGGCCCACCATAGAGCATATAAGTATCATCATCCTCCATAATGCTTCCTAGACGACGCGCAAAATAGGAATGGGACAATTGTTGCGTAGACACGAAACCATTTGTCTTGGAATATCGGTATTTCTCGCCTCGTTTTCCCCACGTGACATTTCTATTTAAATTTTCTCGGGTGGACCATGTGCTCGTGTACGCTTATCGTGTTGCCTGGTTGGCACACGCTAAACGGGTCTGGAATCTTGCTCCTGCCCAATCCCGTTCACCTGTCTTTCCCCGCCCCCCACCTACTCCTCCCTCATCTCAGCCATTCCCACCCCTTCCTCAAACCTCGAGCGCTCCAGCCTGGCGAAATGGGTCGCGATTTTGCCAAAACTACCTTCACCCGCCTTATGGTTCCTTGGAAGTTTGCAGGGCTATTTCGGCACTGCCGAAATTTTGGGAGGACCCATCACGCACCCCTGAGGTACCCCATCCACCTCAAGTTCGGATACCCCCGACTCCTTCAGTTTGGCCCGGGCCAAAATTTTCGGTGGTACCCCTTCGATGCGGCCCCCGAAATAGGGGATATGTATACGGTTTGGGGCGGGCCAGAGTGCTTTCGCCCCACCCCGAAACCGGTCCTATAGCCCTCCCGAATCTCGCTGGATGAATCCACCACCTGTTAGTTTGTGTGTCAGCTTGTGAGGGGAGGGAGTACCCGAAATTCCGCTCCCTCCTCTTGTTCCCAGGACTTCCCGCCCATTCTTTTGCATGCCACCGACCATCCTGCCTTGAATTTCGCGAGGTTATCGACTCTGACAAGCACCAAAACTATAATGATTGCTAATTATGCGCGGTGACCATATTTCACTGACCCGTTGGTTATGAGTTAGGCGCACTTGACCACCCTTTGTGATTATTCAAGGCCAGGGGCATGAATGAGTTCATTTCGTGTCGGTGGTCGAAATTTTGTTTTACATTTATTTTATTTATAAAATGTCGTCGTTTCTCATGTCCAGCGAGCGAAATGCACTGCCCATTCTTGAGTGTCTCACAAGTATTGGCATTCCCTAAAAAGTAGCGGGTTTTGTCTGGAATTGGAGGACTTTTATGTCGTTCGGTAGCTAGATATTGATCGATATTTCAACCTTTTCGTCTCGCGTAGGTCGACACGTTGCTGGCGGACGGATTTCAACGGAGGGACTGGAAAGCGCCACCTGGCGGCCGATTCCTTCTCAGTTCGCCCGATCTCCGTTTGGTAAATTTTTGGGTTTCTTCTTATCCGCGGCAGAAGGGGACCACCGAGTTTTTCAGAAGGGTATTTGGGGTGAAAAAATTTCCGTCTCCCTATATTGCCTCAAAGGCACGCGCGCTATTCCGTTTGGCGGGAAAACAAATGTTCCGCGTGCCAGGCTACAAGAATGCTGCAGGAGGTATGAAGTTTAGCGACGCGGTAGTCAGCTGCGAGAGCCACGTGGGTTCAATCCCTCTCGCTATCTATTTCTCTCTGTCTTGCTTACTTGGCTCCTCCCCCTACTCCGCCCCTCTCGGCCTACCCCTCTCGCTATCGTGTTCCCTCCGTGAGCGGTGGTAGCGCCCAGAGTCTGCTGAACGGCCGAAATGGGAACTTCGTGCTCGTGGCGTTCCACCGCGCTACGCGAGGAATTTCAAATAATGCATTGTGTACGAAATATCTTTGCGTGTTGCAATCCATTGTTCCCATTTGTCAATTGATGCTTTATTCTTCTCAAAAAAATTCTATTTCTCTTTCCCTGCACTTTTTTATCTTGTTAACCATAGACCGAGGACGATATCAATGGAAAGATATCCATCGGGGCGGGGTACTAATGTTAGACGTGTATTATGTGGTTGATAACTTGAACCATATAACTTACGACCTAAAGAATTTTACCATTCCATTATCCCCGTATCTTCAGTGACCGCAAAAAAAAGTACCAATTCCACTAATTAAGTAGCAATTGGAATGTAATTTATCAGGAATTTGAGTGATAAATTGTTATGGTGATTATGGAGGTCATTAGTTATTTGAGCGTTTATATTTTTGGGATATTAGATGTAGGAATCTGCATATTCTCTCTCTAATAACTCAAAGGGTTATTCTTTCTGGCTCATCTTCTCCTTGGTCTCCTCTGACATCTGGGGTTCCTCAGGGGAGTGTCCTTGGTCCTTATCTGTTTAACTTGTATATTGATGATCTTGCCTCTTTGCTACCTTCTTCCCAAGCTCAAACTCTCCTTTATGCTGACGATTGTAAATTGTTCAAGGAAATTCAAAAACCATCTGATTGCCAAGACCTACAAGATGCCTTACGTCAGACATCGAATTGGTGTAATGTCTGGAATCTTGCATTAAACCCAGATAAATGTAGTGTGATGTCCATTTCCCTAAAGAAGATAACTCATCAATTTGACTACAGTATTTTTAATCACTCGCTGAAACGTGTATCAACATCTAAGGACCTAGGCATTATCACTGATGATAAATTAAATTTCTCTCCACACATACAATCCATCAAGTCTAAAGCAATGTCCCTCTTAGGACTCCTGTTCCGTTTCACTGAAATTAAAGACCCCCAGGCACTTCGAACTTTTTTTTCATCTATCATTCTTCCAATTCTTACCTACTCTTGTCCCATTTGGTCTATCTCTTCACAAACCAACCTCTCATCCCTGGATTGTGTCAGCAATTTCTTTGCCAATATAGTAAAAAATAGAATACCGCATTTACGCAACATGTCCACTAATGCTATTCTCTCCTCCCTCTTCATCCCTAATCTCACTACCCATAGGCTCACAGCTGATTTAAAACTTATTTATAAGATTCTCAATTCCACCATCGACTGCCCAGCATTGCTCTCTTTTATCAATTTTAAAGTTCCACCCCGCCCTACCCGTTCTCATCCCCTAATCCACATGCCCATCCCTAGACTTTCACTCACTAAACGTTCGTTTTTCTACCGCATTACTTCTGTGTTGAACTCACTCCCTCCACACATCGACCCCTTTGCACTTCCATTGAAATCCTTCATAAGCCTTTCCCTATCCTATCTGTCACCGAAGTAGTCTGTCACTGCAGTTTCTTGTTGTCCTTTTGTTTTTGTAAATGTAATTATTGTTTTCTACATGTTATATTGCGAATTCGTCCTCTAATTTATGTATTGTTTCCTGGCCACTATAAAATGGCATATGCTGTATGTGGTTATATTTCTATAAAATAAAATAAAAAAAAAATAAAAAATAATTTATGACTATTTTAGGCTGCTTTTCTTGAGATGATGATGAGAGAAGTAAGTGGAATTTCATAGGCCGTCACAAACTAAATCTACTCATTGTCAGTCTTATGAGTTGCGACTGAATATTAAATACCTAACTTTATTCATCTAAAGTCTTGTTTTTCATTTGTCTCGAAGTAATACCTGAAAACCTTTAACCAGAAAATTTAAATACTGTGAAGTGTTCACTGTATTTAAAGTAGAAGTATGTATTTTTAATGATCAAGATACCAACTATTGATTTCTTTCATATTTTTTTCAGACAACGTAGTGTTTTAGCTGCTGTGATGATTAACACTTCTTTGTTATATTAACACGTATTGACATTCGATCCTAAAATAAATTAATTTTATGTCATCACCAATTTATATGAGTTGTATGTCTCTTAGCATGTGCATACTTGAGATATTTTCTGACTACTTATTCGCATAAGTTTACTCGTAAAAACGTGACCGTTTGTCTTTTCTTTCGTAGTTGAGGGATGCGAAAAAATTACTGAAACGAACGGTGAAAAGTGAAATGGAATAAGTTTTTATTTATCCTAACTCCCTTGACAACTGTGTCAAATTTACGCACCTACAAAAGAGCACTTCGGGGTGAACTCAAACGATAGCGAGAAATAAGTGAACGGATATCCTCACGCTGCCCTTGAACCACTTCTGCGGGATATTTCGTATCTATTTCGGCTCTCCACAGAAATGTATTATTAATGGTGGTCGAAGGACGTCGATAATATTCCCATCCGCTTCCGAATGTATAATAATCGTAGCCAACGGGCACGTTCGCCGCAAAAACTGGGGATACATATAGTACGGTTTGCTATTAGGGGCGCTCATAAGAGAAGGAGGTCTCGTTCTAGAGATAAAGGTGTTGTTCTTCGCGAGAAATTCTCTTGCGCATTGGCTCGAACGTAGCGGACCGCATCGGGGTTTTATCTCCATGCCGACTAGCCGCAAGTTTCTGCCGACAGGTGGCAGCACGAGGTGGAGAAGTTGTTGTAGCGAGGTCAGAGCTTCGAAACCCAACCCCTCACGCCCCACTTCTGTATCCAACTTCACACCCGTCACTCTCAAACGAATCACTTTCACGCTTTCAGACGTCAAAACATCGCACGCGTGGCGCGGCCTACATGGTATAGAAGGAGGTGTCCTCGAGTTTGCCCCGGCTTGTTGAATCGGCTTCCCGCAGGAAGCACGTGGCTCTCTCTATCTAACCATACGACTGCGCGCTGAAAGAGAACACGTGGACTTTGTTTAGGAGGGGGCGTGGTCTGGTCTCCATGGAAACAAGTGGTGATGTGGGCGTGGCTTACCCTTCTATTCCGCTCGCTAGCCTGCCTACCTCGTGGGGATGAGGAAAAAAATGGGTGTGTTGAAAGGGAACGTGTATCATATGTGAGGGGCATATGTGGATGACGTAGGCATGAACACACACATATCCAACTCTCGCTTCCTTATGTATGGAGGAGGAAATTCGTAGCGGAGAGGGAGCCACGTGGGTGAGGTATAGGGGGAGTGGGATGGGCGTAGGCAGGATATCTGACAAGAAGGGGTGGGTCGACCTCCCTCTTCCCTGAGTTGCGGAGTGTGGGTATCGTATGGGGATTTTTTAGCGGAGGAGGTGGGGGAACAGTCGTGGACTTGCCGAGGAAGGGGGTGGGGTGGACGGGGGAGAGGCCGACGCTAACGAATCAACGCGTCCTCTAAGGGCGATTCTTACGAAAAGGGGGCGTAATTTTAAAAGACTCTAAGAAGCCCGCCTTAGAGTCATAACCTATCTTAACACCCTCCACCCACCCTCACAGCTTACGAACCTTTAGTTTCCTTCCCGCAGGCCCAGTCTTTCTGGGTAGGGGAGATTGCAAAAGCAGGTTGGATTCTCACAACCCCTTCTTTTTGCTCCGTCTTAAAGATTGGAAGAAAAACCTCCCTTTCCCACCCACCTCGAGGTAATCTGCCTTCTTCTTCTTCCTCCTTTCCTTCTTCGTCTCACACCCCGCTCGGAGTCTTAAAAAGATCCTTTCACTTTCTCCATATGTTGCCACCGGTGGGTACTTGTAGATCAGGCGCCCATGAGGTCGCGGGAGGTAACGCCCGGGACCCGGGCCGGAATTTTCCCCGGCCTGACCCGATGTTATATATATCTATATATATAAAGCGGGGCTTCCTCCACTTCCAGCCGAACCCTTCCCCTCCATTTCCCTCCTTCCCAGAAGCCAACGCTGCTCTTACCCTGGATGAGCTGGTGTCCTCATGATCTCCTGATGTGAGAGGGTGGAAAACTTTTCTAGCCGACGGATCTACTCGATTTAATACCGAACCCTCGTGAGCCCTTCATTCAGAAACATTTATAATGGTGAATATATTGAGGCATGACCTAGCGAGTATAACATTCACTGACTCACTTTAAATTGTATGGCAGTGGCGTCCATCGCTATGGGGATGATAAGTAGCATTGACCCCCTAAGGCATCAGAAAAATAATAAATTATTTCTTTAATAAATGCAGTCCGAAAACAGCACAATACCAATTACTGTGAATACGCGAATACAACAAACTACAACAAAGAAAAAATAATATTCATCAGTATTGTAAAATAAGGAACAAGAATGGTAGCATTCATACGGTGGTTCGCGGAGTAGGGGGAAAATGACGATGGAGATGGTGCGAGATAGATGAGGGATGAAAAAAAGGATCAAAATTTGGGAAACGTTTTGAATAGAATTAATGGAAGACGGAGTCTGAATGGAAAGGAACGATTTGAGACTGAAAGGCGTCAAATGTATCACTAATCTTCATGATTTAGGGGGTAATATCTCCCTTCCATAATTGCCAATAATAATTATAAAATAGCAGTGGTGCTAATTTTTTTTTAAAGCCACTGGGACTATAAAATAAAATCGAACTTCTACCTCGACATTTTCGAAGAATGTTTGAAATAATTAATAATTTTATGTCACATTAACAAACATGTCTCAATTAAAATTTGATTTTTCTAATGACGTGTGACCATATTAACCTAATGTCCTCCTATTCAGTGGTTTAAACTCCATATGCAGGTCTGTGAGTGCTATAGTCAAGTTTTGTGAAGAAATTTGAAATCATCCTTCATGCGCAATAATGAAAAGACTTGCATTGCTTCGCGCATCAGCCCCCGCGTGTACAGAAATATTCAGTCACGTGTGAAATGAAATGTGACGCGAGAAAAAAATGAGGCCCTTGATTGTAGATACGCTTACGATACGATGAGAAAGCAAGAATTAACGCTGTAGTTACAGAAACGAAATACCCTTCCTTTGAGTATTAATTCGGTTTCCAATGGCATTGGAATCTTTGAAACTCGCTTTGGTTTTCGTTAACTTTACATTTTTGCTTATTTTCCTGTCCAATTTCTCCTCTTGTATTTAACATCTAGTTGTGAAGCTTAGACACTCTTGCATCAACGCCTAAAAGCTCCGTAATAGTTTAAATGCGAAATCCGAACGTTGTACACAACGTAGTGTCAGCAGGGCCGGATTTACTATAAGGCAAAATAGGCACGTGCCTAGGGGCGTCGCCATCCAAGGGGCGCCTTCAGGGGCGGCAGTTCATTCTGTCACAGCAGTACGTAATGTTTTTATTTTTGAAGATACTCTTCTTTTTTGTTGTATGAATTAAGGCCAGAAATTATTTTTGGAAAGGGTATTCATAAAGTGTTTTAGTTGCATAAAAGTTAAATTGTTTCATGTAGTTTTACTCCAAGTTGTTTTTCTTTAATTGAATTTTTTATGTTTTTCCTGCGTAAAAATTCAAGCATAAACTTATGCTGTCAGCCGTATACCTGCTTTCTCCTTTTTTCCGAACCTTACCTCATGCGAGTGGCTATGCCTTGTCATAAAAATCGGGGAAAGGGGGAGGCTCAAGGGAGGAGAGGTGCCTATAGCGTAACTTTGGGTAAATCCGGCCCTTAGTTTCAGCGCTATTGTCTTGGGCATAGGATACGGGTAGAGGCAGAGATGGGCAGTATCGAAAATACTTGTATTTGAAATACATATTTTCGATACTTTTGTAGTTTGTAATTTGCATCGGAAATACATTTTCTGAGAGTATTTTGTAATGAAAATACATTTAACGAGTAGTTTGTATTTTTTTTAATGCATTCAAAATCAAAATATATGTAATGTTTTTGTGCATAAGTAGAAAGATCGTGCGACGAGATGGCAGGGATCCCGAATGAGTCTGTATTTGCCGGCCATCTATGGGACTATAAATTGCCCCTTAATTTACTTCTGTAACACCCGTAGGCACTTGTATACTTGCAAAACGTAGTCGCGTGTGCAGTATTTTGCGAAACGAAGTTGTGCATTGAGTAATTTGTGGAGGGGACTTGTAGAATCAGACGCTGTTCCCAAAGGTGCAGGAGACATTTTTCTTCATTTTATTTATAGGATGGATAATAGTCTAATTGCCAGTTTCCTATAAATACGTTGTAAGAATGTTTGAGCCTCTCATTCTAAAAATAGTTCATATTTGAATTGATTTAAATTTTTTATTAGCTAAGAATTTCGGTGAAGGCATGTATTTCATATTTTAATATTTTGTAATTAGAGTATTTTGAAATTACATTTGTATTTTGTATCAAAAATACTATTTTTAGAATTAATTTGTATTTTGTATTTGAAATACGGATTTTAAAAGTAATTTGTATTTTGTATCTAAAATACATTTGACATGTATTTTGCCCATCTCTGGGTAGAGGCACATATTATTTGTATTCAAGTATCTCACACTTGCTGTTTCTTAACTGGCAACCCATCAGTCAGTAGCAGATAGAGAAAAAACTCGAGAGGGGGGGGGGGGGAGCAAAAGATATCTTGAGTTAATTTTAATTTTATCCTAATAAAAAATAATCAAGTTACATACAGAGTTTGAGAAATTTTTAGTTAAATTTATTACACACGTATACAAGACAATGCCATTTTATGATATAAAAACGTTATAATTGTGGTTCTGCAATGTTTGGCAATACGGGCGGGCCCGCAACGGGGGGGGGGGGGGCATCTGTATCCGGCACTGCCATCAGCTGCGTGAATTATGATATGTAGGAGTAAGTAGGGCGATGGCTTTTACCAACAGTTATTCCATAAGGGTATGCAGCTCTAACCTTGACAATTATGATATTATCATCATCGTTAGTCAACAATCCTAAGATTGATTTGACGAAGTTCTCTATTGCTCTCTCCACGCCCATGCTGGACTCCTCTTAGGACGGTGGACGGACATGGCCAGGGGGCGCCAGCACTGTGCAGGGCGAGGACTACCGGGTGCGGAATTTGACAAATAAATTTTGAAACTTTAATCCTTACCCTTTTGAGATTGAATTGAATCTTACCAGATTAAAATATGTTCATTTAAATTATTATTATGTTCATTCAAGACGGTGTTAATTATGCTGTTAAATGCGATGAAATCGAAATTAAGTTAACTGCTCAATTTTGGTGTTCTGACAGTAAAATTTGTCAATATCTGATCAGGAGGGCGCCAAATATTTCCAAGCTGAAGGGCGCACCGGGATATGTTCAGGTGTCCTGACGGCCCAGCACGGGCCTGCCTCTTTGCTATCCGTTCGTTCGAAGTAAATTAATAGATTACTGGTACGTCATGAATTAGGCTAGAATTTTATTTAAGATTCGTCGAAAGAATAAAGGATTTGTTAGATGAGGTGATAATAGTTTTATCTTGTCAACGTTTTTACAATCATAGAATCATTTTCACACACGTATTATTCCCTTCGCTTGGTGTTCCCCTTTGTGTGTACTACTCCCATATTACTATCGTATTTTGATGTTATTACTGTGTATATTTATTGTATTTGTGTTTTTATTTAATTTAATTATTTCTATGGAGTTTACAGTGTCGATGTAAAATGAGAGTATTCCAGTATGCGATCACATGAAAAAAAAATACCCTTCTGGTTTTATAAATGGCGCGGGGCATATTTTCGATGCGATTACCCTTGAATCTGCGGCAAAGGCCTTTTAACCATTATTGGATCTCTTTTTATGATTTTCGCAATGTAAGTTATATTCAAATCGTTCATTTTTCATAACGAAATAACTTAAACATTCAATATAAAGTCATGCTAGCTGTAAATATTTTAAACTTATTTTAGAGCTAACCGTAAGACCACAATATTAATGGTAGGCCATCGGTATCGCATTAATACGTGCACAGGACTGTAAGACCGGGATGTGCAGTTACAGAAGGACAATACATTAAAAGATCCGTAATCCATATTCGAACAAAAAATTGAGGAGTTTTAAGAATAACCGCGTTATTGACCGCATTCTCTCGCTGAGGAACGAAAAACGATGAAATATTTTGCCAAGCGCCAAAGGAATACACAGTCTCTTCTTGTCCTAGGAATGCAATAAAATAAGTTCTTGAAATTATTTTGACAAAATATGCTTCTATACCTAGATATTGTGTGAGATACCTCATTGTATTTGGCCAAAGAACGGAGTGACCTTTTAATTTATTTTACGAAGTTTTGTTCGCTTACGGCTGAAATTCAGCCTTGCCCGGCTATATTCGCTACGACTTTTATTTTTAAAATTTAATTTTGTAACTAAAAAATGGGGGCCTATTATTCAAAGGCAATCATATGCATGCATTTAAACCCGTTTAATTCAGTCCCAAACACCTTTTACATTTATTACTTGCAGCAGAGAGAAAATAATTAAATTCTAATCGTTTGTGTAATTTCGCTCATGAATATAGGAAGACTTAACAATTGTATTGACATATAGATGTGAAGGACAAGCGTACCAACATATCTGCGAAAACGCGAATGTTCTACGGTTACTCGTTCGTCTTCCAGGAATAAGTTTAGATAACTACGCTACCGCCCCAGCTTATCTTCGATTCTCTCCCAAATCCTTATCTTCTCCTCACCCCACAGCCATAAAGTTGGGCCGTAAACGTCACTCGGTGCCCCAAATGGTCACACATGGCTGAAGAAATACGAGCATTTTGAGCAAAAAAGCATGACGCGCAAGGAGGTGTAGCCAATGGAAACCCGCAGCAGCGCAGGCACATAACACCCCCCTCTTGCTTTCGCTATCTGTTTCTCTCGCTCAGCACGTGGTCTTTGACATCACAGAGGGAACGGAGGGGTAGTAGCGGTGGAGGGGAAGTGTGCTCCAAGGCAGCTCGTGGTGCCCGAGTCGTTTCGAGATATGTACACCTCCTGCGTAGTCATGTTCTCCTATCACCACTGCTCCCCATTCCGCCGAGTCGTGCTCATCTTCAGCTAGCAGCGATCGTATTTTCTCCTCGGTCCGTGTCGAAGCCAACGGAGGGGAACGTTTTTTAACAAAGCCTTCCCATACCACCATCCCATTAAGACCAGCAGCGCCTCTCACACCACCCGGGGTTGAATGAAAGGCCGAAAAACCTCCCTTAGCGCTAGGGCGTTTTTTCCCCTTAATATGTTTAAAAAAAAATTTCCACCCCTACCGCTCGTTTTTTCTCTCCCTCCGATGTGTAAAAAATGAAGTGGGATGGGGGACTTTAGGGAATGAGTTACCGTGTAAGGGGATCGGGGCAGGTGTTCTGTGACTTTGTGGAGGTTGTAGCAGGTTCCCCTCCACATCATGCTTTCCCCTTTATATATGCAGAAGCGCGGGAGGAATTCCTCCCCACACCCCATTGACGCCTCTCACTGAAGCTTCACCCCAACCCTTCCTCCCACACCCTCTCGATAGCATTAACTATAATATTAAAATTTGAGAGGGTGGTTTTTGTCTCCGCGGCGCAGGGGTGGTCCAAAAATGCCCGTTTTCTGGAATTCATTCCTTCGTTTTCCCACTTTTTTCGGCAAAAATTTTAAATAAAGTATTAGGGGACAAGACAATTAAAGAAGTAGTTTTTTACCGCGTCGTCGCCGCCGTGTGCCCTGGGTCCCTTCCCCTCCTCGCATCCACACCCTTTTTTTACCCCTCCGCCACACCCCTTAGCGTTTGGCGCCAGGGGTCGATCAGTAGAAAGGGGGGGCCTGCGCCAGCGCGGTACGCTATCACAGGAGCGAAAGCTGCGAGGAGTGAGGAGGTGCGAAGATACAGACCCTGAGATCAAAAAACAGGGATCAGGATCATTCGGAAACCCTGTTGTGACTGCGTATCCTTTGACAAAGGGAGGCTGTAATCCATTGTTCGCCATGATAACAATAAGCCATACAGCGAGACCCTTGTTCCTTTAACAATACCCAAGGTTTTGCGTGAAAAATTGAGGTGTCAAAAATTGGGGTAAAAAGAGATCAGAATGCAATTCCGTTATGAATATTGACCGGGGTAGTCGGAGTTTGAAAGACCTTATCTCCGAGGCAGGGACCATAAAAAAAACTAACACACTATAACAGCGAATTTGATTTTTAAGTAGTATATTACGGTAAACAGAATTAATTCACAGCTTCGTTGGCGTGATTTACTAGTCATTGAGCACCCCATGGGCGTACCCAGGATCAAAACTAGAGGGGGGGGGGGTCAAGCTACGGTCGTTCAAGTATTAACATTTTAGCATGGAAAAGGTGCATAAAACCAACATTTTAAGAAAATTATGACTGCGCTTAATTTGTAAAATTACCTCCTCGAAAAATTATTTTTGTTACATGTCGTAATCGGGTATCATTTTTCATGGGTTAAAAGAAAATTTGTTGACAACATTCGTTTCAATGTAGTTCTGATTTTCCTTAACGACTTCTGCGATTTTTACTTGGGTGGGGGTGCCCTCCTGCTGGTTACGCCCACGGAGTATCCCTTTAATATTTATTTCGAAAAAAAAACAATCGGCTAGCAAGAAACGCTAATCTGTCCTACGCAAGTAGATGGTAATTTATGTTTGTTTTCCTATTTAATGCATGCTATCCAACTTCATCAGTGAGGTGATAAATAGTATAGAATGAAGTAAATAATTTCCATTCATTGACACTAGCACGTTCGAGACGAAAGTACGAAATTCAATAAAGTCAGACATTTGGTGGAAATGTTGTGGCGTGAATCGCTATCATATATGTGAGGACGGAGAAAAGTCGTGTCGAAAAAAATGCCATTTTTCCTATCCGACGTAAATCCTTTCAATGAAGGTTGTTTTAAATAACGGAATGTCCGAATATGAGCATTATGATAACATTCTCACTGCTTATATTCATGCAATTGAGTTGCCCCTGAAAAATATCGTAAAAATATTTATGCATGAAAGTCTGATTGCTGCTGTAATCTTTTAAAAATAGAAAAAAAACACTCAAAGATTGCTGACCAAAAAGTTCATGAAGCAGGGCTATGATATAACTGATTCAATTCATTGAGTTCTGTTCTGCCTGTAAAAATATCATTGAAGTACTGCTACATGAAATGCTGAATGCTTCTCTTGTCGTTTGTAAAGTGAAAAAAACATGGAAACACACAGCTAAATATTCATTAAAACTGTATTAAGCCGTATTATGATATTGCGGGCGATAAGCATCGACTTTTTCATTCACGCGATCATCATAAACGCGACCCGGAAACACCGAATAACAGCGTTGCGCGGCGCGGGTATAAATGGGTTCCATTTATCATCTCCGCGTCGTCGGAGGGTGGGGAAAGTGATGATGTTTACAAAAGGTCGGCCTCCTCGTCTGTCCGTGACGTCGAAACCCCCTCTTCCCCCTCAGTCGTGCCACGTGCATTCGTACTCGCGCGAGATGTTGGTGTGAGGGAGGTCTGCCCGTCTGCCTGAAGGGAGGGGCAGTCACATGGCCCCGGGAGGGGCAGTCAGATGGCTTCGGTAGGGGAAGCGCTGAGGCACCGCCCAACAGGAGAAGTAGGGGTGAGATGGATACGAGTCCGGGCTGTATACCCGACCACCTCCTCTACCGTTATGCCGCGCTAGTCCGAAAGTCCGCGATAAGGCGGTCCCTGAACAGTTCCCGCCCGAACGGGGCGACGCCAGCAGAGGGGGCGTCTGACGGACATAGGCGTGGCAGGGGATCCCCCGACTCGGGTTGGGCCCAGGCGTCTCGCTGGTGGGGGTGATACGGTACGCGGCCGGGGGTGGGTGGGTGGGGTTATAACGCTGGGTAACGTGAGTGAGTCTGGGGCGTGTGTATTGTCGTTGGGGGGTGGGGAGTGTGTGCTCTTTGCTTTCGGGGGATGGGAGGGCGGGGTGCCAGGGAAAAGGAGGCGTCTCGGGGTTTGCGAAGGGGGTGCGTGCGGATGAGATGATAAGTGAAGCGGCAGCGCCTCCTCCTCCTCCCCGCCCCCTTTATACACACCGTGGGGGCTGTCGCCTCAGTGGGACTTCCCCCCAGCTATCATCTCTTGGCCTACCCTCTCTCCCGTCTTCCATGGACCGTTCATATCTTGTATGTGCTCATGTTACATCTCACCAAATATAAAATATGGTTCTTAATACTATCTTCCTAAGTCAACTTATCGTATCCATCTAAGATTCTTTCACGTCGTCACAACCACCGCTCTTATCAGTCGTCTCTATACGTTCAATTGTATCAGGCTCAGCTATGTGGAAGTTGATATTCACAAATTAAAAGACGACTTCGTTACTTCCACTGATTTATTTTCTTTGTATAAGATGTATCGATCCATGAAAATAAATCAGTGGATGTCAACGAAGTCATTGGAGTCGTCTCTATATTTGGAGTCAGAGGTTGTTCACCATTTGAGTCGAATCTCTGTCTTTTTCCCTGGACCAATTATATCTTATGTGCTCCATCTCACGTAATCTAAGATTAATCTCTTACTGCTATATTACCGAGCCGACGTATCGTGTCCTTCAAAGACATACATACATGTCGTCACAATCACCACCCCCACAAAGCTTGAAAGTGCTGTGTAGGTAAAGGTATCCATATCAATAATAGAACAATTGCTGTTACTTCCACGTTCTCAGTTAGTAAGCATTACATATTCTATGATAATGTTTATCCCATTCTTCCCCAGGACCTCTTTTGTGTGGAATATCTTGTGTATGCTACCGCTCATGTATGTCTCCTCCCCTCCAACCTGATGAGAAAGCCTAACTAAATGTTCGCTCAAAGAATCAAACTTCATCACTTTGAAACTATGTTTGGAGTGAAAAGTTATCACCATTCGGGCCAGTATTCAATTTTTTTTATGTTTTGTTGTAGGTTTGATGTAAAGTACCTCAATAGGTACATTCATAATACAATGACATAATTCATAATACAATGACACTTATTAGTTGTGATTGATGCTTGTTTCGCGTTAATACTAAAAAATGGACATATTAAAATTCGCGATGATATTTTTGTAAAATATAATATTTTAGAGAAAAACGAAGTGGATATCCACTGAAATGGGTACATCACAGGGAAGGCTTTATTTAAAAGGGTACACAATACCTTCCAAAGGAAAAAAACAACGTGTGTTCAGAAAATAGCGGAAACTTATATTATAATTTTATAAAGAATTTGGACCGTCCTATTGTAATTGTTTTTTTTTATATTATTTTGATATACATGTCCCCGAAGTATGATACAATTTTGCAGATGTATTCATTGTTTACAGTCTGGGGCAACCGATATGGTTACACTTTTTTGCTTCTTCGAGAATGTTTGGCAAAAAAACAATGCTGTAACGATTCTCCGGCCTCCATATTCTCCAGTGATGACTCCATGTGACTTTTTCATGTTTCCAAAAATAGAGAGAACATTAAAGGACCATACTTTTATGAGCGTAGACGAAATTAAAGGAAATCGATGAGAGAGCTGAAGGCTGTCTCAAAGATCCATTTTGAGAAGTTTTTCGTGTATTGGAAGAAACGCTGGCACAAGTGGTGACTGTTTTGAAAGCGAAAATATAAATGTAGGCGAATAAATAATTGAAAAAATACCAAAATTTCCTTTATTTTTTGAAAACTCGTATGAAGCAAGCATTTGAGGAGGAGGGGTTTGAGCCGTGTGACCCCACCCGCTTGCCGCTACCTTACCCTCGCCCCCTAATGCCCGCCCCTTGACTCCCCCCCCTTTATACTGTGGGGGCTGTGGCTGCATTGCGCCTTCCCCCTGATATCTCAGTACAACCTCTCTCCCTCCCTTCTTTCCTGAACCGGTCGTATCAAACGTATGCAAAAACTCATGCATGTTCCATCTTCTACAGTGTATCTGGTGGGGTTGCCAGGAATTTCTTTCGGGCGGGGGGGGAGGGGGAGCCAAACCTGAAGGAAAAGAAAAAACCGGGTATTAAGTAGAGGGTTTTTAACTAATTTTAACAATTTTCATAATCGAAAAAACTTCATTTGTTAAAGAAATCCTTTGTAAATTCATGATTTTTCAATATTTTGTTTTCTTTTATGAAGGAAAGTAATTGAGTTTTCATATTTCGGGGGGGGGGATCCGGACCCCCCTCAGTTCCCCCTCGTTACGCCACTGCGTATCAGAGATGGGGACTGGTCGTTTACCATGAACGGAGCAACTAATCATTCTGTCGTTTTGAATGAATAGCCCAAGGGTCTCCAAAAGTTTCAACGTAATGGCCTCATTAAATATTTCCCATATTTAAGAGGGCTGAAGGTATAACATATAAGTATATCAGTGCCAGTATTTTAATTTCCTCAAAAATTAGAGTATAAAAATGAAAAATTAAAAAAAAATATCTTGCTGGAAAAAACAGGGTAAACTAAATGAATTCCTGCCTTCAACAACTTGTGTGTGACTTCAAAACTTCATCAAAATCAGGTTCCATTTATTTATCAAGATGTCCACATGCAGCATATTTGCCGGTTTACAGTGGCACAATATAACAAACATGAAAAGTACAAACTCAATCAAACATAGTAAATTTAAATAAATAACAATGTAATTGAATGTGATCTAATTGACTTCTAGAGTTTCTATCAAGGTAGGAAAGAGCGCGATTTGCAAAAGTGTGGTTAGGAAAAGAGAATGGGTCAATGTGGTCTGGAAGAGAGTTTATGTGGGAAGAGAGGAGGAAGGGGATGGAACTTTTGGTCAGGGACAATCTGGAAATGGGCATCTAGAGGAACGAATGCGTGCGAGTGGGTCTGCATGGAATTTTAAAAGTTAAATTAGAGATGAGACCGGGACAGTCAATGGCAGAGTTAAAAATGATATGTAATAGTTTTAAATCGGATTTGAGATTTAAATTTGGAATATTAGATGTAGAAAGTAGATCTTATCCCGCAGACCAGAAAAAACCCGCAGACTTATCCTTGCTTGAGAAGGCGTATTCACCCTATTCGCTGGGTCTAAAGGCCGTTTTACACAGGGCACGTCATTGCGAAGGTTTTCACCGAAAACGTTCGTTGAAATTTGAAAGGAAACTCGGAATTACTGGGCTATTTTGTCATCTCGCATGCATACATTCTCCCATAGGTTCAGCGCTATGTTCGTTGCGTAGCAATTCAGCGCTGAACACGACGTAATTTTGACTGCGCCTTCGTATACATGTCAGATTGTGCAATTACATGCCCCATCTAAAACGGCCTTAATGGAGGTCCCTTGAATACAATCTTCCATTGGTCTTGGTAGACTTTTTCCGTATGGATCTGGGAGAGCAGCGGCCCCTTACGAGCGTAACTAATATGAGTAATTATTGGAACTGTAAAAGATAAGATATTGATGAACAAAACGAAAGTGCTCAGGAAAAGTTTTGGACATTTTCGATTTCACTCAGTGTATTGCGAAGTGTATACTACGAAGAGTAAATTGTTTAACAAAGGACTATGTAATACAAATGTACATAACAAAAATAAGACTAGTTTTATTGATCGATTGCTGTTCTATAGTACATGTTTTTCACAATTATATGGATTATTTTGATTATATTTTCATAAAGTTTACAAATCTATCGAGGTTATATGTCATAAAAATTATTTATTTTAGGTATGTATTAAAAAATTATTAATTCATATTATGACATTAGGTTTTATCTTAAAACAATAAAAATTTGAAAGAGATATTGTAAAAAAGTTATTCAGATGTAAACCAAATTAAAGTTGCATGCAAAAAAACAGCCTTCCTTGAAAACGGCCACTGGGGTAAGTTTGAAAAAAAAATATCCGGTCCTTAATGTGTTAAATAGGATACTACTTAATGTTCGGGCGGGCTCTTGCTATGCCACGCTTCTGGGCGGGCGCGTCCCATCGTGAGTGGCGTTGAGGGAGGGACCAGGGTCGACGGGCGGTCCTCCTCCCCTTCTTTGCCAGCGGGACAGGGGCAATAGGGGAGTGAGAACCATTGAAGAGGCAAGCGGCGCAAGGTCAAAAGAGACGCTTCTCGAATCCAGCAGCAACCGCCCGGTCCATTGTTCCATCTCCGCTTTCTCTTCGCGGAGAGGTGTGATCTCATCTGGTCTCGCCTCCCTCCCAGTCAGTATCTTCGCATTCCCCCCTCTCCTCTCCTCCGCCCAAGAAGGCGGGGTCTTCTTCCCGCTATATTATCGCGAACTTGGCGGAGTGGGCGGCGTTCTTTTATAACCCAATGCCGCGCGGCGCTCGTCTTATGACTCCATGCGGAGGAATTAATTTGATTAAAAATTGTGCTTTCATCACGAATAATAAAAAAGAGGATCCTCAAGTCGGCCTCTAAACGTTTTGTCACCCACCGCGAATTTAAATGGGCTTACAAAAGTCATCGCTTACGTCGCTGACGGGCAAATTGATCCGAGTTTCAGATCCGAGATCCGGGGAAATATGGTATAGGTAGTTAGAGGTGTTAACCGAAATTTATGTAGATAATGATGTGACCTAAAAAAATTCGTAGCTTTTCAATGCTCTTCCTTGCTATTACAAACATAATAATACAAAGTATTGGAAAAAAGTGGTAACCCTCATCTCCGCGTCGCAGACATTTTTGAAAACCTATTAAAATGCGACCGAAGTGGAAACAGAAATCAGCCTTCTATGGGATGTAATTGGATCTCCTATTTGCAGTCCCCTTGGTTTTTACCAAGCATGATAGATTCAAACTTAATCTTAACTAAACAAAGATTAAACTTCGTCATATTCCACACAGTAGGTATATATTGAAAACTCTACTGGTTTCGACCTTCTCGGGTCATCATCAAGAGGTGGATAATTGAGAGAATAATTGTGTGAAACTAATGCACGAATTTCATAGGATAGCCATGATGAAATGAGAACCATTGGTATACCAAGGTAGCATGATGAATTAATGAGTACACAAGAAAACAAATAAATGAATGTATAATTGAATGAATTGATGAAAACCATAATCAGAACCTATTACTTCTTGATTATGATCTCTGTTAAAAATTATGTTTAAAAACTCTGCCGAAATCGATCTTTTCAGGTCATTATCATGAGATAACAGATTGATGAATTCTTCTCGGGTTCTCAGCCAGGTCAATTCTTTCGTATAAGCCGACGTTTCGAGAGATCAATTGTCTCCTATCTTCAAGGTCATGTTACTAAATAGTGAGAAATTGGACTTCCAAAGAGTAGCACTGCCTTGAAGATGGGAGACAACTCGTCTCTCGAAACGTCGGCTTATACGAAAGAATTAACCTGGCTGAGAACCCGAGAAGAATTCATAAATAGCATTCACCAGGAGAAATTAAAATCGTCTAGATAACAGATTCTATGTACAGATATGACCTTTCGTATAATAGTTTTTTTACTTGATTGTTCTTTTTACCTGATATGTCTAATAAGTTTTCCTGCTTACCCTAAATTTGAGACGGATAACATCGGGCTGAAATCGAAAAATTTCGTCAGATCAAAGACGCTCAGACAGTGGCGGATACAGATGAGGGGCGCAGGGGGAGCGCCCCCCCCCCTTGCGGGTCCGCCCGTATTGCCGAACATTGCAAAACCACAATTGTAACTTTTTTATATCATAGGATGGCATTGTCTTTTACATGTTTATAATCACCTTAAATAAAATTTTTTTATACTTTGGCTCTGATTTGACTGTGATCTTTTATTACGATAAAAGTAAAGACAACTCAAGATATGTTGCGCCCCCCCTTGAGTTTTTTCTGTATCCGCCACTGCGCTCAGATCAGCAACCGACGGGTAAGTAACCGAAGATGAAGGCTATCAATAAAGTCCATTTCTTTAGGGTGAAAATGCTTCGAGAAACATAAGCAGCAAGTCGTCGGTGACCAATTTACACGCCTAACTACTCGAATCCAAGAGAATTCAGTTTGTCCCTTATTCTCGGGGAAATTATAAATTATCCATGATGGTATTTACATCTACAAACTCAAAAGTAAATTACAATGCTCATGTTTCTTGATGTACCTGTGAATCGAGATATTCTATTCCTCTGTCGTCTTCTTCCAAATGTGTGATGAACTATGAGCCATCAACGACACAGTACTTTGACATAATCAATGTGTTTGGTGCCGGTAATATTCCTAAAAATACGTACTAAAAAAACGACAATTCATCACGACGTTATTGAACCAAAGGAAAACAATCACTATTAATTTTACATTCATGACCGCTTCCTCCAAGTTAGAGGCACAAACAGTCCATTCAATACTACGATTTGTTTACCATTATAAATCTCCCGTTTAGTTACGTAAGATGGCAGTGTTCGTGTAAAGAGGAGTGGGGGTTGGTTTTATCACTTTCCTTAGGCCATTGTTGGCGCTGTACCTGTAGATCTAGTGGTAAGAATAATGCAAATATAAAAACATGCCATAAGTCGTCCTAGCGAGTGACGCCATTAATTTTATTTAATAATTAAGCATAACACCGATTATATCCCTGTGAGTAAAAGGAAATAATTATGTTTTTAATCTCTCTTTTGCATTCTATTTCTTTATTTTCTTCTCGTGATTCCGTCTACCATAGTACGACGGTAAGCGAAGGATATTTTTCACGTCGTTTGAGTAAGATTATTCCCCGAATTTGCAAGTAAATTTAGATTATATTTTGCTCTATGTTCTCGCATAGGTACCCATCATATTTCACGTAACTTATTGGAAACCTTGCCCTTTTTATCGTAAGAATTCATCACGAATCAAACCGCCCTGCGTCGGGTTCTATTGATTTCAAATATCAGTCCTACATTATAATGGTCCCACACCCTAGCAGCATACTCTAAGTGAATCCTTTCTAGAGTCAAGTAGCTTCTTTCTTGTACCTTTCAATTTTTTTACAAATCCCAGTTTACGATTGGCTTTTGAATCAGCTTTTAATACGAAACCTTATCCATTCCCCCAGATCGTGGGTGGACTAGCGACATAGGCAAAAATCGTAAATTGAGGCTCAATTTTTACTGGAAACTGTCCTTTTTTCAAGATAATTTGCGACTCCGCTCTTATTTTGAACTCTTAGCAAAATTTGATGTAGAAAAGAGGAAACTCCCCCACCATCTTATATAGAACAGAATTCATTGATAGTGTTTGTTTTCATACTCTGAGGCAGCATCGGATACTTCGTAATGCGGCTCTTTATAAAGTTGAAATTTGGAATGGCAGTTTGTATTCGCTCGCGCTGCTATTACTGGAGTGCGTTGGGTACGGAGATGGGGCGATGTGCTTATAAAAAAGGATATGTATAAGGAGGAATACTATTATATCCCCGTGTTTTGCCTTAGTGTTGTAGCGAAGAAAGACTGGTGAGATTTGGGTTGGGATGTGGGGGCATGGTATTTTTAAACCGGTCACTATTTCTTACCATATTAAGAACATTTTCTCACATATCCCCTAGCCACTTGTGAATAACATCAAGGGCTGCAACTACTGGGGGGGGGGGGGGGTGTGTAGTGGTGTAGGGGGAGAATTTCCTCCCCCTTTGCCCTAAGCACAAGAGCTTACTCCACCTTTCACGATTGGGCCTTTGGCCATCCAAGATACACTTGCCGAACAAATCCACAATGATCATAAAACTTTTAAATTAACTTTTTAGTTCATTTAAAAACCGTGGTAGCTTGTAATTAAATGTAAACTTTCCCCTTGAAAAGCTAGATTTTGGTTGAATTTTGCGCATCGCTTTTGTAGAATCTGGTCAGAGTTCGTCGTTTCCCTATTTGAAGTACCATTTAAATCTTATCTATATCTACTTGATGCCTTGCGTGAAAACCTCTAGGACGACGCGGCAACCGACACGATACATACCCTCCAGTAGCTATCTGGGGGCCCTGGTATGTTTTGCGGAAGGAGGTTCAACTCCCCCGGTATGAGCCATACCGTTTGCCTTTTTACAGTGGGATTTAAAAGGGTTTGAATGGGGGAGGGTTGGGGAATGTTCATCATTTTCCAATGCCAAATCCTCATGATGGCTAGCCCATATTCCAAAGCTCAATTTTTTTAATTGCTGCTCAGTGCAGCCCCATTTGGTCTCATGGTTTCGGCAGTCGTATCAATCCCAAGGGTCTTTGCGGTGCACGGTTCAAATCAGTCTCCTCGTCGCTGTGTGCGTGATGGTCGTGTACTACGGTTTCGTGTTTAGTGTGCCGAAATTCCGTGCTCTTCAAACCATCATGTGAACTACTTTTCAGAGCGTGTGGCTGGAGCAAAGAATTTATTATGCCCTACGTTTATTTCTGTAGAATTCACTTCAATTAGGAGCCATCCTACCTTTTTTATTTCGTGTTTTGAGTGTTGGAATTGTTTGCTCCTCAAACCATTATGTGAACTACCTTTCAAACCGTGTGACTGGAACGAAGAAGTTATTATGCCCTACGTTTATTACTACCGAATTCACTTCAATTAGGATCCATCCTTCCTTTTTTATTTCGTATTTAGTGTGGTGGAATTGTGTGATATTCACACCATTGTGTGAACTACCTTTCAAACCGTGTGACTGGAACGAAGAAGTTATTATGCCCTACGTTTATTACTACCGAATTCACTTCAATTAGGATCCATCCTTCCTTTTTTATTTCGTGTTTAGTGTGGTGGAATTGTGTGCTTTCCAACCATTAGGTGAACTACCTTTCAAAGCGTGCAACTGGAACAATTAAGTTTTCATGTCCTACGCTTATTTCTACCGAATTCACTTCAATCAGGTTTCTTAGTTCCATTATTATTTCGCTGGCGGTGAAGCCCAATCGCCGTTGAAAGTTCAATCGAAATGCAGTTGCAAGACGTCCTGGTGCTATGTCTCAAAAGGAGTAGGTAAGTAAATTTTCTTGACATTTATTGACTTCCATTTGCATTGCAGCCGTATTGGCCATATTCCAAATTCATCATCATCATTAGTCAACAATTTTAAGATTGGTTTGACGCAGCTCTCCATTCCTCTTTCCTATCCGCTAGCCTTTTCACAATGACGTGTTTATTCTCTTTTACATCCTTTATCATCTGTCCTATCTAATTTATTCGCGGACGTCCCTTTCCCTTCTTCTCTTTCACCTGTCCTGCTAAGATTGTCTCCGTCAGACCATCATGTCACATAATGTGGCCAAATAAGTTGTACCGTCCTCTTCTACGTGTTTTTTTAGAAGACTTTCTCCCACTCTTCTTAATATATCCTCATTACTTGGGATACTATTTGATAAAATAGGCACCCCACCTGCTCTGATATACGTGATCTAAATGTTACCCTCACCTCTGTTGTGCATCTGTCAGTTGTAAAATATGAAGTGCATGCAAAGTGCTCCAGATGTTAATTCTTGTCATCAACTACGTAAAGATGCATGGTGATCTCATTGACGATAAATGTAAACGGCTGCACTTCGATACCGGCCCACGGTGGATTGAAAATATACTCATACTTATGACGCTTACATTAACACGGTCTATCCATTTATCTTCATCATTCTTCGGTAGCATTACATTATGAATGCTTCCACTCTTGACTTCTCTGCTGCTCTCAACCTCCGAGACTTTCCCAATATTTATATTCGCAATTGTTGCCCTTTAATTCTGGGATTGTTAGGCAGATATTTATTTTCTCCTATTTTGCGATAGCATATTCTGCTTCAAAATTCCTGGTAATAATTCACTGTTTTCTTCTCTGTGCAAATCGCTTATTTCAAATTTAATGGCCGTATTTTTGTCTTCCTTTTCCTGTTGCGCATTATTTGCTGTCTTTACTCCAAATTCATGTTATCGTACGTATATATATTTTTTCTATTAAAAAATTTTATATAAAGAAAATTTTCGTACTTACTATCAAGAAAATGTTACCCTCACGTCTGTTGTGCATCTGACAAATATGAAGTGCATGCAAAGCGCCCCTCATGTTAATTCTTGTCATCGACCTCGTAAAGAAGCATGGTGACTTAATGTAAACGGCTGCACTTCGATACCGGCCCACGAGTGATTGAAAATAGACCCATTCTTCTGACGCTTACCATGGCGTGCTAATGTTAATCTACTGATGTGGTACACCATGGTAATTGTTTCTCCTCTTACATGGTACTAAAAACCCTGGCTTTAGGTGCTTTCTTTTGTGTGTATCCATCTTTGAAAACTATTATTAAAAATGGCATTCCTATATTACTTTGCCATTCCACCCGTGGAGTACTTTAGGCCCAGCGCACACGGAGCGACTATTTTGTGGCCACAGTTGGGAATCAGTTGCGTCTGCAACCAGTTTGCAACTGAAACAAAACTTCGGTCCGCACACGGGTGTAAAGACAAAGGGCTGGTTGTAAATCAGTTTCGTCCATTGTGCAATCAGTGAAGTATTTATTTAGTGGGGTCCGTGTTGTTTTTTAGCCCTTGCCTTGGCCGTCAGCGCTTACTATCACTGAGTGAGGCGAAGAAGAGGCTGTGAACTATTATCAATACCAAAGACGTTAGATAGTTCGTATTTGTTCATGACGTCATGCTTCTCTACTGCTTCAACGAGCTTCATGTTGACTTCTTGATCATTCATTTTGAGATCGACACTATACTGCCGTCAAAATACCACCAAAACACCACGTGGTCTCGTGCAACTGAAGTCTGCAACGCAACTGCAACCGCGGGCCCACGGTTGCATGTGTCTGGTTTCAGACTGTTTTGAGATCGTCAAAAACCAGTCGCGTCGTGTGCGCCTCCCCCCTCAAATACATTGTCGAGGTCACAAAACTGTTGCGCGCGCAACTGGTTTGCAACGGTAGTTGTAAAACAGTCACACCGTGTGCGCTGGGCCTTATCCTACCTATTTTCTGATCATCCAGGGGATACTCGACGGGTGTTCTTCCTTCTAGGGCGTGATTTGTTCAAATACCATGTTTGCATTATCAAATTACTTCTGGAAAAATATTATGTTATTATATAGTAGTCTCTACGCATCATCTATACTAAATGTGGACTAGTGTCACCGCATTCCATACAGAGATCATGCGATTTAAATTCGTGCTAGACTAGTGGCGGATCCAGGGAGGGGCAAGTGGGGTTATAACCCCCCGCCTAGGTACCCAATTTACACTATGTGAAATGCTAATTTTCTTTGGACCCCCACTACTGTTGGGAGGTTACCCCACTGGCCCCCCCTCCAACCCCATTTTGTCATTATCCTGAATCCGCCGCTGCGCTAGACTGTGAGTTGACTCTGCCGTGGTCTTTAAAATATGTTTAGTGTTTTTTTACTCCACCTGTCTAAAAAAAAACTCTTCCTAATTCTCCCTCTGAGCGTGCCCCCAACCGGTGCTAAGCTCACTTGTGTATGGGTTTTTCGGTCAAGGTCACGCACAATACGTGCTCCGCCGCTGTTGAGCGCCGTTGTGGGAATCAGCTGCTTTCCATTCTTCATGGCCCAAGCAGTCAGTCTTTCTCCTTATGTCAATATGCTTCCTGTCAGTGGCGTAACTAAGAGAAAAATAGGGGATAGATCCCCCCCAAAGCCTCGGAGTAGTAAAAAATTATTTAAAACTATTAACTAGTTTTGGAATACAATAAATTGTAACCTAAATTTGAATGAAACCGAAATTTTAAGCTTTAAATATGTAGTTAAATGTATTTCCAGGGTTATCATTCATAAAAAAAATTCCAGGCAACATGAGAATTCTCCTTCATTCCATTAGGAATTTGTTGGGGTATGTGTTTTATAACTCCCTATGATAGTTCAAGGGATAACCAAAATTGAATTTGTAATCTGAATATTGATAAGGTTTACACTTTTTTTTGAAGTGCTCATAGGCTGTGTATAAATATGGTATTAGCCCCCTCATCCCCCAAAAGCATTCTTGCGAGGAATGATTTCTCACTGTGTGGGCACATCTTTGCTTGGGTTTGTATGAGGTGTTTGCGTTATAGCCCAGCTATTCAGGTACAAGTGCATAAGTACTCTCGTGTTGCCGCCAACTTCATATTGAAATTGCAACGCAGGCGACTTTCGTTAAGTGCGTGATATTTCTAAGTTGACTTTTCGATAAATCCTTGATAATTTAAACGGTTTTAATCCCTTCCCACTCCTCTTCGATGGGCTTATAGTCTGACAGGTCCTTAATACGTACGAAATAAGAACGGGATTTCATTTCCGATTTAAGAGCAAATGGTGACGGATATTTTCAAGTGCGTTTTGTTTGGGTAAATTTGGCCCAAATACACCTACTTTTATATACACCAATTACACCTACTTTAAAGGGTCGAATGAATACTCGGTTTTGAGGATTTTAAGGCCTCAAAAGAAAACCCTTGGCGTTTAGATTTTGAAAAAAACATACAAATTTCAAAAAAGTGAATATCGTATGGAGACGAATTTAGGTCCTGCAATCCGGATTCCTAATAATTAAATGACTGACCATTAGTGTAAGTCATTGCTGTAGAATAATTTACACACCGCTACAAAGCTCTGATTCTTGGCCGCTAAGGGTCAGGCACCTTGCTAGAATTCATAAATACCATTCGCAGCCATCCCGCAAGAAACACGGCAGGGAATGCGAAGCGGAGAACAGCTGATTCCATACAACAGGCAGCAGCGACTCGGGAGCCGAGATAGTGACCTTGACCGCGAAATGCCGCATGCACGTCTGCTATGCACAGGCGGACGAATGGAACAGCTGGTACGGCTTGTATGCTGCCGAATCAGGAACGGCTTTCAAATGAGGACTGTGTGTCATAATTTAAGAATAAAGGCCGGTCATTTTTACTATTTAGCGAAAAGTTTTCCGCCGGAAGCACGTAGGTAGCGTGAGATACCGACACGTAATACGTTAATAGCGGTGTTCATAGAAAAATATAGCGAAAAACCTTCTACCCACCTAGAAAATCGGAAACCATGCAACACCCCAAAAAATCGCATAAAAAGAATAATTTCCACTGTTCACCGGAACTGACTACAACTTTCATGGACAACGATAACGGGAAGAAGAGGGTGCAACGGACGAATTCATATGGAATTGACGACGAATTTGCCAAATAACCATCAGTTGCAGAGACAAATTGGCACACAATAGACGGAAAGATAACTGATAAATTATTTTACAGCAATGACTTATACTAATGATACTTAATTCTGTATTCACGAATAAAAATTACCACATTCGGAACGTTTGAAAAGAATGGTTCAACGAGCCAGTCATATCTTTAAACAAGAACGATGAAACGATGGAAATGAACGTTGGAAGTGTGTCGTCCTTCCAAGCATGTCCATGTTTGGCTAAATATACGAAAGCATCCGAATTCGAGACCCAATTTGGAAATACAGAGTAATCGTTCAGTGCTCCTACCAACTTTTCACTTTCAATTTTCTTGTCTTTCCCCTAATTTTCTGGCCGATTTTCTCTGATTTTTATTTTCCTGACATAATATCAAGACAAGACAGTCATGTAAGGGCATTGCAAGCGGTCCTCTGGGTAGTGTTGGATGCAGTAGATCTTTCTCACGAGAGGAGAGGAACCTACTGTGCGTATAGCAACCTATTGGCCAACGAATTTAATCTGGTTGAGCGCAGGAGGTTTTCTTGACTTAGTGACGGAGCCCGTGAATATTGCCAGGAATGTTATCAACATTTTTAGATATTGCATCAAGTAAATGAATTATCTGACTGAATTTTGGCTGAAATAATTTTTACCGCCATGAGAAACGTCTAATTGGTAATTGCTTCATGCGTAATTTCGGGCACCTACAGGTTAATAGTTGTTTTTATCAATATCCATTCAAAAGTTTATTGGCTTTATGTATACCACTTTTATTACTATCACTTCACCTTGACCATGGATCGGACTACGGACCGTTTGTTTTCCGTGCAGATGCTCAGACCACCAAACCATCGTAGCTACCATTACCTCTAGTGTTTTAGGCGGAGCGTTTATGCGACCAAATCCCCCCGGATGTAGCCCAATGTGTTGGTGGTGAACAAGGTTCACTGACATACCTCGTTCAGATTATCGTGCATTCACACGACGATGGTTAAAATCTGTGCTGCCCTCTAGTTCTGACGTCTAAAGTGAACGAGAATTTGACGGTTAGCAAAGCTGTTGAGGTATGTATTACTTTGTTCAACGTGTATTTAATGAATAATTTTTCTTCCGCCCATATTCTTCCTTGCTTGGACAAATCCATGAAAAAATAGAGCGAAGGGAGCTTTACGAACTTTTTCGTCTTTCTCTTGTCGCTTCCTCTTCCAGTCTCCCAGCGCCTAACCATCGTGAATTGGCAACGTTCGGAACTACAGTAACTATTGTCAGGACATGTATTCACACTGCTGGTTCGGCCAATTATCGTTAGGGCGATAGCGCGGACAATAGGGTGGTTTCCTATTATTTTTTATTGCCTAAATCGAAAGGTTATTACTCCTGGAGTAGGTATTTCACGCTTTTAGATTTTTAAATGACGATATCTATTTTTCGCGATTAAATGAAAAGTGAAAATTTTCAAGCGCGCGAAAACTAGACGCGTAAGTATGAATGCCGGGAAATCTCTCTCCGTGTGGCGTATTTCCGGTTCCCGCTGCCGCCCTGTGAGGTGACCTTGAGGCGAGTTGAGCGCTGATACGACGCAGGCTGCTAGCGGGTAGCTGAGTACCCTGCTGGCTGGTAGCGCCTGGCTTAAATAAGGATTATTAATACCTTATCAAATGAAGAAAACTTTCCGACCTTAGCCAGTTTTAATAAGTGATTATTAAGGCATGTTTCCCTGAGCTCTGCGCCTTATGCATGCATTGGTAACCTCAGACGATGTATAACTCCTATCTTCTCGACTAGAAACTAGGTCCCTGTGACGTCACGTGGAGTGGCATCGCATGAGCGCCAATCTGGCTCTTTTCAAATGAGGATAAAAATGGACCATTGCCATTCGTCTAAACCGGTATTTCTAAAACGAAATACTTTGTATATTATGAATACAGTAATGGTTGGTAACGGATCGCAATCAATGCCTTTCGTTTTATTTGATGAAGGAAACTACCCAATTGTAATCTGAACGAGGCAATACAGATGTAACGCAAACGCTTTGAGCTGGTTCTCTTCGCCCTTCCCACAAACCCCGCAATCAGCTCCCCATCCCTTAGAGCCCCCCTCCCATTCCTGAAGGAGCAAGCGGGGTTCCCTCTCCCCCCTTGATTGCTGTGTGCTCCTCCCCCTGCTGCGCTGCCGTTCACGCCCCCCTGGGACGCCTCTCTTTACAATTCCCTCCCATTACCACCAACAGATTTCCATTCCCGTTAATCCAACTCACCCTCATCCAACGAAGATCACCTATAACGCGAAACTCGTTTTCAGGAATCTCATCATTTGTCGCGTCGCATGCGCGCTTCAGCTGCAACGATGAAGCATGTTCAGAACAACCAGCCTGTTCACATGGTAATAATTTTAGAGTGCTTTTGTTTTACGTCGTTGGGTAGTATTTTGTTAGGTATGGCATAAATGTATATACCAAATTGAGAACATTTTTAACTTCACATTGATAAAAGAGGTAATTTTTTTGCAAATTTTATTGCATTTTGCCTTTTTTTCCTTTTTTGAAGTAATTTTATTATTTTTTCATTGCAAATAGCAATGTTATTCTCATTTCAGACTGTAGTATCAAGGTGCCTGATATCCAAGGCAGAGGTGGTCAACCGGAAAGTTCTTGCGGGCCTATTATAAGTTTACCATAGTTCCGCTAGCCGCGTACCTAATTCCATCCGTTAATTTTTTAATAAAAAAAATACATTGGCATTCACTACTTTCATAATTATAAAATAAGCATACTTTGACTAATTGTAAGTAGGATAAATCAGACGGGACGAGAAATGTTCAAGGCCGCAGGTGGGTCGCGGATTGGCCGCCTCTTATCTAAGCCATTCTCGTTTACACGACCTTAAACGTGTTATTTGCTTTCGCAAGATTATTACATAACATAACCTTGTATTCTATTAAGTAGAGTCACTGACCGAGGGGCCCTGGGGTCAAATCCAGAGTGAATATTTTGGAAACCCTTAGCATGAAGTACCGTAAGTTACATATCCGTGTTGTCTAGGTACTTGGCAGAGCCACTGACGAATGGTTTCCGGCGTCAACTCCCGATTGAATCTTTTGTACACCATCGAATTTACCCATGTTAGAGGTGGCTAAGGGGAAGGAACTGGCCCTTCCTACCCAGAATGCCTGAAAAACGTAGTCTTAGAAAAGCCGTTGGTTTTAGTCCGGAGTGTGCTCCACCCACACCTAATCAGACTAATCTACATCTACATAATACCCTGCGAGCCACCTCTAGGGTGTTTGGCAGGGGGTGATCAATCACCAGCATGCAATTGGACTCCAACATGCACACCACACAGTACAAAAAACGTCACGCATACTAATAAATTATGCTACTATATGCTGTTAGAAATAATAATAAAATTAAGAAACATGCATTAAGTTTTACATAGGTTAGATAGCTACACCACAAGTCATGAAATCTATTTATGAGTTCTATCGCTGCCGTTATAACCTCTTATCGATCGTGGAAAAAATGACATTCTGAATCTGTCTGTTCTACAATCTATCTCTCTTATTTTATTTATATGATCTGATCTTCCGTAGTATGTTGGCGTCCGTAATATATGATTAACTTCGTCAGAAAAGACACTGTCTTCGCTTGTCAATCGTCTTGTTGTTAACCCTGTAAGTCAATCTTTTCATATCTGCGTGCTTCTTCTATTTTGCATCCTTAGCGGCCTCTTCTAAGTTCAGAGTCAGCTTGCGTCGTGAAAGGACGTATCTGTAAGTCGCTCTCTTACCGGAATGCCGTATACCTGTGCTAAATGTGACCTTGCCATTTAAACGGCAGTCGAAACTTATTTCATGTGGTAAATGTCAAGAGGTGTATCACCTAACCTGCGCCAAATTTACGGAGGTGGAGTTAAATGTTATTGAAGAACAACAAAGATTCTGGTGCTGCATTTCCTGTACTGCTGATGAGAGATCTTCCCGAGCGGATGACATCCCTGTGAGGGCAGCTTCCTACAAACCAGAGGCCCAAAGTGAGGACTCCAAGTCTCTGCTGAGGGAGCTGTTGGCAAGGGTGATGGCTATCCAGGACGAACAGGGCGAGGTAGAGAAAACCCTGTTGTGGTGCAAGGAGTCAATTGAGGAAAATACCAAGGCAGTAACTGTACTGCATGCTGCCATTAAAACTGTAACTGAGCATATCGATAATTTAACATGTGGTGTTGTTTATGCTAACTCGTGGATGAGTCAGCTTGGATCCTACCTGCACCCGCTTGAGCAAGACTCACTAAGAAACGTGGTGGAGATCCATGGCGCTCCTTGAACTAACAGTGAATCACTTACAGCCCCAGTTTGTCAAATCGGGGTGGCACTTGGCGCACATTGAACAGTTTAGATATTGATTAAAAATAACTCACATTCGGGTATTCAGTTTAGATATTGATTATGTTTATGCTATTACCTCACGTAATGGCATTTCGCAGCCTCCCACAATAATTGTACGCTTTGCTAGAAAATATGTCGCAAAAGAGCTGGTGAACGGTAGAGGAGTAGGTAAAGCGGAACTTTGAAACAAGGGATCTGGAGTTATCTTGCGAACGTAGTCGCCCTATTTATGTCAACCCTTTTAGTGCCAGCCATTATTTACCTGGTATACGCGAAGAATGAGGCTTTTTTGATGAATTTGCACGATTTTACTTAAAATTTTATATAAATTCTAATATAAATGTGTTGAAGCTAATTTTTTAAATTTAAACTTCTAATACTTATGTCATTGATTAAAAAGTTCACCTATGTTGTTATCTCTTCTGTACAACTTGGGAAAATATTTAATTTTTAAATTAATCTAAATAAACCCGGCCGATAGATCGGCCCGTGGCATTCTTTGCACATACCACTCGGGCCGATAGATCGGCCGGCTGGCACTTAAAGGGTTAACGAGAGTCTCACCCCATTCTATATAAGACTATACACACAAGCAAGGGAGTTAAAGAGATCAAGTAAATTTAAATTCCTGTGGATAAGAAATGGCAGAATTTATGTTTGCAAAGGCGAGAGGGAGGAACGCCTAACAATTACTTGCCCTGATGATATCTCAATGTTCTCAAAATCAGCGGTGACCAAAGTGAATGGTTGAAGGTGTGCCACATGAATGCTCAGTCACTTTTCTGTAATATTGATGAATTTAGAGAGCATTTCTCAAAGCAATACCACTTACTTGCCATCTCGTTGACATGGTCGAATACTAAAATAGGTACCTTCAATTGTAGTTGAATTGGATGGGTATGCATTGATTCGTAATGACCGTGTTGGAAGAGTGTTGGTACCTATAGGCAGATAACATCTTGATATGTTACGAAAAAGTTGTTTGTTATCTGTTCGAGGAACATGCTGTGACAGATTTTGGGGGGATAACAGGGGTCATGACCCCCTCCAAAATTTTATGAAAATTTTCCTCATAATCACTGTAAAACTTTTCCAATAAAATATGTAGGTACACATTTTCGTTACATGAGACATTAATGTTTTATAATTATTTTAAACATCAAGTTAGCTTATTTCTTTTCCATTTTTAAATTTCTTTGATGTCTTAATTGTTCAATTCCATCCATTTTTAAGAATAAAAATAAAAATTTGAGCTCCAAAATGCGTAATGCTTATCAAAAATTTTACTAGATAGAACGCCCCTCTTTCTCGGGGGATATTCCATACTCCCCTGACCCAGGTCATGACCCCTTCCCCCGGAATTTAAATGCTGAATCCACCCCTGGGCATGACTGACCAAAATGGAAAACTAAAATTAAATTTTAGTGAAGTTTTAATCAGTAGAACAGCAATACTAAGAAAAACACAACTTCACACTATGTCATGCACCTAATAGGAATGTTCCACATGCAGCCCTACATCCGATTGGGTGGGACTATATGTGGCGGGTGAGGGGCTATATGTGGGATTACTATTGGTCATTAGCAGAATACAGTCGAACAGATTAGTGGACCTTTTTCCCGACCTTTTTGAAGGTCATAAAATGCGCGGAATACGGATGTGATCGAGCTCGGTCCCGCGGGAGCTTGGACGATTCATGTGACTGCCGCGATCTTTTCGAATTCCTTTCCGCCGCACGGGGAGGGGGAGCGCGTTGACCCTCCCGCGTGGAGGCGGTGGTTGGGGGTGGTGGGTGTGGCCCGAATGGACCCTTGGCTCCTCCTTGGCCCATCTCCCTCCACCCCTCCGCCTCGCCACACGCCCCCACCGCCGGCACACGCCCCCACCGCCGGCACACGCCCCCAAGGAGAAGATTAAAGCGAGAAGTAGGGTGGGGGAGCAAACACCGTCCCCGTTGCGATCATTCATGAAGAGGGGGGAGGGATTTGGGGTTACTCTTGTCGTTTCAAGATTCAGGGGGGGAGGAGGGGGGCGTAAAATTTGTAACAAATGAGGGCGTGCCATGAAGAGTACCTATTCAAGGCGGTGAAAAAATTGTGGAATGAAATTTTAACCATGTGTATCTGATATCTTGGATTTAGTATCCTATTCTTGGTCGCATGCGCAAAAGCAAGTAAATGTAAACAGGGGCGGTATGGCCAGGTCGGCTGCTCGGCGATCGCCGAGGGCCCCTTACTTAGGGGGCAACAGGCCCGTGCTGGGCCGCCGGCACCCCGGGACATATCGTCCAGCCTGGAAATTTTAGGAAAATTCTGAAACTGAGAAATTTTACAATCAGATTACCAATATTCAGTAGTTAACTTGATTTCAATAATGTGTCATTGAACAGCATAATTATCACCGTCTTGAGTAAACAAAATGATTACTTAAATTAATAAAATTCAATATGGTAAGATTCAATTCAATCTGAAGAGGGTAAGCATTCGTCATAAGATTCTGTCGTGGAGCGTATGTGAAAGGTGTAATTAAAAAAGAAACAGATTACTTGAATCAGAGTTTTTCTTACAATAGGGTAGTTTCTTCATCAAAGAAAACGAAAGGCATTGTTTGCGATTCCTTACCCACCACTAGTGTAGGTATTCATAATATATAAATTACTTGGTTTTAGAAATCCCAGTTTAGACGAATGTAAATGGTCAATTTTAACCTCATTTGAAAAAGGCCATATTGAAGTTTCCTTCGTTTGATAAGGTATTAATAATCCTTATTAAAGTCAAGCGCTACCTGCTAGCAGGGTACTCCGCTGCCTGCTAGCAGCCTTCATCGCAGCGGCGCACAGTTTCTCGCCCCAAGGTCACCTCACACGGCGACAGCGGGAACC
The DNA here is from genome assembly GCF_921293095.1 of Ischnura elegans. NCBI lineage: Eukaryota > Metazoa > Arthropoda > Insecta > Odonata > Coenagrionidae > Ischnura > Ischnura elegans. Next base: position 43,946,057 of record NC_060255.1, on the reverse strand, counting down.
ATAATAACGTCACACGGGCTTTTCTCAGCATTAATACTCAGCCGTCGCGTTTTCGCGGGCTTGAAATTTTTAAGTAAGAGTAAAAACCTTCGATTAAGGCAATAAAAAATAATAAGAAACCGCCATATTGAGGAGGTGAGAGGCCTAGGGGTGCAAGTGATTTTTTTCTCAAGGAAAGAAGATGGAAATGCCTCGAGACTCTTGATACGTTCAATAGCGATTTCTATGGACGTACAGATAAATGCGGGCGCTGGATCCTTGGTTTTGAATGTTTTCATGCATGCTCGTACGAAAGATACTATGACGAAGATAATGAGGAAAGTCCTATCGAGTTATTGGACACATAAAAAGCGATTCATAATACCTGTTTACACGGGTGCATCGGGTCTTAAGGCCTGGTTACACGGTACATTAACACGTAAAAGGTAATTTCTGAATGCATAAACCCAAGAATTAACGCCAAAATGCACCATGTAACCACCCAACTTGTGCGAATGCATGAACGGAAAATGGAACCAGTTCTAATTTGACTCATGCATTCGTACATGTTCCGTTCCTGTCCACCCAAATCGTTTATACAATCAGGAGTTGACTGGCGCAAGTTAATTTATCGTGTAAACAAGCCTTTATTCACGGAGGAAGGATTTGAAATGTGTTCTTATTCGTCGGGGATTTCTCTATTCAATATTCTCATTTCATGAGGTGACAGAAGGCTCCCCTTGGACTGCGACGCGACGCCCCTTGGACTGCGACGCCCCTTGGCACGTGCCTATTTTGCCGTACGGTAAATCCGGCCCTGGCTGGATGAATAAAAGTTGAACAGATACTCATGAGCATAAGCTTGGAGTACAAGCATTTGCATTTAGTAAAGTAGCGTAATCATTGGTATATTTTGATATGTGTAAAATTTTGTGCACTGCACTCGCTGAAGTACTACTTGCCCCGCAAGGCCACAACTCCCTACCTACACACTGAAGTTAATTATAAACCTTATTATTATAAAACTTATTATTTCAATTGACACTTATCCATGGCCCTTACGTATTACTCGAATACTAACCTATTTATTGGTCGAACTCTAGAGTTTACTGTCAGTCCGGTGCTATTTGCGTATATTTTGATTGAAACGTGTAAATTACGTTGCATTGGTTTCTAATCGATCGTAAATTGAAGAAGGGTGTTGAAAATACTTGTGCTAATGGGGTAAAAAGATAAATTCAGGAATTTGAAAGCAACGGTTTGAGTAATGTTTTTAAGCAAGTATTTGAGTAAATTGAATGCAATATATATGATTACGAGCGTGCTGCGCCAGCTCCCAGCGGGCTTCCCCCGCTCTTTTCAGTACAGGTCCACAGAGGGATAGGCGCGTTTCTAATTTTAAAATGTAGAAAAAAAGGCGGGGTCTTATGTTATACATTTAATTGGAATGTTCATATACAAATTGAGGTCAGAGGACTTCTTTAAACACAACATTGGAAGTAATCACACTATCCTCTGTTAAACGCACATGATGACTCATACTTACGTATCAACAGGAAACTTGAATGTGGAATAAGCCGCATTTTGATAAAAGTTATTTAAAGAATGCGAGATATTGTTGCAAATGAACGAATGCATCAGTGTGTGCGCCGTTAACGTCAGGAATATTTACCGGTTTTTGTCTTTTTTGTTTTTTTTATTATTTAATAAACCAATTTTAGGAAACAATAGCAATATTAAGGAAGTAAGATATGCCGTCGCATGTTCTCTGATAAATTCTGTGCATTTTGGTACCTCATTTGTAGAGTTTGGTTGCGTATAAGTTGAGAAAAAGGTATCTATACAGTCAGTAACGGCGCTAGCAGGTGCGGGGCTAGGGGCGAACCTTCAGTGCGGGGCCCTTCACTTAAAATATTAAACTCTATACCCCATCTACAAACTCGAGTATTTTGAATCCCTACCACTCTCTGGCTAAGTATGTGTTCCCCTCCCAAATTCAGACTTCGTGATTACGCCGTTATGATACCATCACGCCTTTGAGTTCAAAATAGGACAATACAAATTAAATTTATAATTATATTTATTCATAAAATTATAACGTAAAATAAACATAAAAAGCGCGCTTTTTACTTTAAATTACTGCATTATTATTCCTTTTTCATAATATTATTTTTTGTCTTGCACGGACTTAACAATACAGTAATAATTGAAATTGCGTTTTCAAACTATCGTATATTTTAATTTTTTTTCACGAACGCGGGGCCCGGGGCAGTCGCCCCGGTCGCCCCGCCCTAAGGCCGGCTCTGTATACAGTAGAAATAATATAGAAGATGAGTGGAATAAAGTTATATTATTATTAATTTTCAAGTATTTTCAATGTTAATACTGAAACAGGCTGTGCGGTGCAAATTAATTTCAATGTTTTCAGATTCAATGATTAATGATTTCATATTTTCTGATTCCGATTCTTAAGTTCCTAGGTTTTGGATGATACCACAGCTATTTATCCAATTCCTTCAATACTACTCGTAAATAAATATGAGAAATGTTCTCCGATATGAAATTATTGATCTGTTGGTACATCATGGACGCTTATCTATCATTACACTTTTAGTACACTTACTTATCTCTACACTTTCTTCAATAGCCGCGTTTTCGCGGTAGAAGCTCTTTACCAGAGGTTCAGTTTTATCCCGCTCGTGTCGTCGCGTTCAGCCACCTAGCGTTCTCCAGTGGTAAAATTATGAACTAAATGGAGAAGCGTAATGAGCTACGGGATGGCGTCATGGCGGTAACTTTGTGCGGTACGTCGAACGTATTGTTGTTGCTGAATAGCAGAACACACGGTGAGAAGGAGATAATAGAAATTTTGAATTTACTTTCTGATATAGATTATGTACAATGATTGTCAAAATGGATATCTTATTTATTTTTCTGTTTGTCAAAGTATATATGTATTAAGTTTTTGTTGATTCTGATTCTAAGTTCCTAGATTTTAGACGAAATCATAGCTATTCATCCTATTCTACGAAAAAAAGTTTTTAAACAGATTTTTGAAATGTTTTCTGATGTGAAGTTATTGATCTGCTGGTTCTTACAGAGAGAGATAGACGCCTACGATATTGCAATTTTTGGATTGGTACCTAGCTGCAATAGAAAATATCTTTCCGTCTAAGAATTGGCTTCCATTGTATTTTTACCTAATTTTGCACAAATATGTCTATGTTTTTATTACAGATATTCAGTATCAATAACTCTACATACCCGAGGGTATTTAAATGACATCCATCTCTCTGGCTGGATGAGATTAATTGATAAGTATTTTGCTTATCTTTGCCTTGTATTAGTTTGATATTTTGCTGATATCTGCTTTGATTTGTAGTCTACACATAATTATCAACAAAATTCCGTTATATCTCGGCTTAAGCAGAAAATGCCTGCCCATGTGGTAATTATGGTATTTTAAATGTTTACGAATAACTTATGGTAAATATTAAAATTAGAATTTGAAAATATAAAATAGATTATATTGGATCGAAGTTTTCTTTAACATTAGAATTGAATTTTATCCAAAGAAATAGAATAATGCAAGGAATTTTGTTTAGTGTATGATCAACTTACATAATGTATGGAGTCATAATGCAAGGTTTTAGTAATGATGTGCTTATCTTCCATAGTGATACAGAATCTGATGTACCACAGTAATTCTGCTTGGTGTGGTAGAGCTTACTGCATTCGAAGCAGAATCTGATTTAATGTTTTCACAGTGGTGTACAGTAGTCATACATTGTTCAATCTATATTTATGTACTGCAAAACCCACATCAAACAAAACCCACTTCAAACAAAACCCTTCTGACCACTGTCAGACTGGCTCATACAATGAGGTACGAAATCGATCCCCTCTAAAATAATCTGCAACCATTGGAGAGAATGTCAAAAAAATTTAAATCTTCTGTTTTCTACCTATAACAGTGTTTCCAACAGCTTCTATGGCTTAGTTTTTGGGGAAAATTGATGAGATGCTACAAAAAGTCATTTAATCAAGCTATTAAGCTGAAATTAAAGCTAAAGTGAGTCATTTTCTTGAATCACAAACCGTCTTTGTGAACACTGTTTCATTTTTTTGGGAAGGATTTTTTGAATTAAATGAATTCGTTCTGCTGATCCTCGCAATTTTTTCATTTGAATCCTGGAATGCACAGCATTCCATACATGCAATGGTGTATATGTTTCACAATGTCGTTTCAGGGCTAATTGTCAAGTACATAATGTTATTGCACCAATTTTGGCTGGTATTGGTGGAAAAAGCATTTACAATCATACTCCACCACCACTTACCACATTATCATTTTCATCATTGTGACTTTGACGGGAGAAGTGGATGGACCTGTCTTAGAGCCAATAACGGATGTGCATCTTGAGTAATATTTTTTATATTTCTTAAATATATGTTCATAGTTAGTTGCTCATATTAGTTCATATTTCAAGGTTCTAAAAGAGTAGCTTTAGCTAATTGATAATAGGTTTTGGGCCTTTTATAGTAAAGTGATATTTTTTGGAGGTTCAAGCTGGGAATTGCATGTATGCAATACTGGGCGGTGGTAGGATAAGTGGATGTAAATGGCTACATTCAGCCTTAGCCTTGCTAGAACTATGTGCAACGAAGTCTTATAACAATTTCTGACTAAGTTTTTTGGGGTTAACAATGGAAGAAAAAATATAAATGCATAACATTTATTAATGCATAAAATTATAAAATGAAATGGCCAATATCAAATTTTCTTATTTTCTATCAAGATTTGGAGGAATTATTAGTCGGAGGAAGTGTTTTGGATATGCTAGGACCCATCATCATCTTTCTTAAAAATGTATTTTTGGCAATTTTTTCCGTGTGAAGATTTTACTCTTATTCGCATCCTTCTGCAAAGTTGGTGGAAAATAAAGGAAACCTCTCTTTCAAAGGGAATTTCTCCCACTAACTCCTAATTACAAAAATATATTTGATAGTATTCAGTGGCACAGACTCCATGGGGCCTGAGGGGGTCCGAGCCCCCTCAAAAATTCGTTGTGGGTGTGAGGAAAAAATGTGTCAGGCTTGTCAATTTTCCCCTGAGTGTCCAGATGTTAAGATTCAAGTTATCAGTATTTATTGCTTTGCTTGAATTAAAAACATATAAATGAGGATCACATTCCACAGCTACAAATGATAAGTCAAATATATATGGTCTTTTTACCAATCAGCCACATCCATGAATTAATCCTAATGAAATGAGGGTATTTATGGGGACATTTTTTTTATCTCTTTTGGATAAGAATGGTCAACACACTCATGTATTGGGATGGCACCACAGATTATTTTATAGTTAGCTCACTGGTGCAAAGAAACTGTTTGGAGATCATCCAAAGTGATACATATATTTACCTACAATATTTTTGGGGGATAAAACCCCCCCCCCCCCCAGAGCTCACAGAACTTTTAAAGTTAAATCTATTTTACTTAATTGGATTAATACTGCTTATAGAATAGTGTGAGGATTAATAAAATATCCCTCAGAAGACCTTAAAAATCACCATTTTGAACCATTTATCTTAAATTTTTTTCCGGTGGAAGGCCTCTGCACCTCCCACTTACCCTGGTGGGTATGCAAAACCCCCAAGCTCCCCAGTGTTAGTTGCGCATGAAACCTCTCCTAGCCTTAATTCCTAGCTGCGCCTCTGCACATATGTACTTGAGTTGAGTGACATCAAATGATATTAAAAATGCATTTATGCTCTGCAGAGCATCCGAATTTAGTTTGAAGCAAGATTCCACGCTAAGATACTCATTTCTGCGATCTTTTCAGTCGACGTGCACTAGGTGTGGTTTAAGGAATGTCTGGATACTGAATACAAATGTGTTTTCCACATCAGTATTTAGTGAGAAATGAACTCTTAGTGGATTGAGGAGTATAAAAACAAAGTTTAGGGAATGCTCCACATCCTTAGAAAGAATACTGGACAGTCTATAGATGTTGTGAAGAAAATTCTATTTAACAGCTATTTAGGCAATCATATCAATTGAATCACTCCTCTCCAACACTGGGTGCATACTGCGTAGCGGTCTTGTTGTTAATTTGGCATAGGATAATGTTTGAGCATTTTAGATTTATTTCAGCATCTAAATTTATCATTAAATCATATTTTATGATGAGGATAGTAAAAGGTGTCTTCATTTACCTGGAACTAAAGAGATTAATATTATGATCAAAGAAAAACTATTTAAGCATGTGGATACATTCTCATATTTTCTGGCAATAAGTGGAAACTAATGAAACATATGTAAAATTAGCTATAATATGAGGCTCTCATTATCAATTAAATAATTATTGCTCCACTTAACACAGAAAAAGTATATAGGTTATGATACCCTTCAAAGCAGTTGACATGAGTCCAATATTATATGTATTGCAGTGGAAAAATTTGTTTTAGTTATCTTCTCCGTACCTGCAAATTTTACCATATTTTATTAATTTTGCTGTAAAATCTTTGCGCTGGCATTTATTCTACAGTGATTCGCATTCCGTTCCATTGAGTGCAGCTCTTCCATGTAGGTCTTGCATTATCCTATGAGCCAAGAGTAAGAGAATTTTTTCTTTATTTACTCTCATAGGAGGTGCGTGGAGCCTTGTCAGCTGCAGATATTCCATGATAGATTGGTACAAAAGCATTCACTTTACATTGGGACACCATTAACATTCACCGGGCTGACTTCATCCCAGAAATGCTGCAACGGGTTAATAAAGGGAAAAAAATGGACATTTGGGAACAGTTGTACATCGTTTTGCTGCCATTAGTAGGAAAGATGTTATCACTAATGACCATGTTTTTCCCTTCCATTCTCCGATCCTTGACCTCCCTCAGCTAATGGGGGAAAACACCCTCCGAGAACCTGAAAACAGTCACCCCCCTCCCCTACCTCACCCCGGACCAACGGTCAGTTTAAAATTCCCATCCCTCCTTTCCACCCCACCTTCCAACCCCAATTTCTCAAATGTTTGCGAGTGTGCAATTTGTGTATATATATTGGTATGGTTAATTTCTTGGTTTAGACTTGATAATGCTGCAGTGCAGCGAAACATGTCGACTCTAGTGTAATAATTTTTTATGTGGAAAGTGCAAAGTGTTTCACTTCATATCTCATTAACATTCAGTAAATTAATTCAGAAAAGTATTCAGTGAATTAATCATAATTGCCACATATTTGGTTTTTCATATACTTATTTGATGGTAATGGACAAGGACGGATTTTAGGATGCTGTTTTCTCTCATAGTCCCTGTTGCCTTATATCTGTGGATCTCAAGGTGTTTGAGAGGAATGATAATGAACGATGAGTAGAATTTTCTGTGTTATTCATATGAAAGATATAGCTGACATAATGAAATGTTTGGTTTTCTAATTCATGTGAATTGTCTATAAAATATCAATTTAGGGTATTTGAAAACCTCCCAAGCATCCCTGAAACAAATATCTGATTATGCACCCGGCGGTGGCCATCAGAACAGCAAAAGTGCTTAGAGCATCAGTGAGAGGGGTGAAGGAAGGAATATGTGGGCCACATCCTACACGCCATAAATTATGTTCCACTCATGGCAACTGGGCAGAATTAATGAGTGGCCTTCTGCCTACCCCCAAGGGTTGGTTGACCAAGAATTGCTCTCAAACTTTTTGGACCATATTTTGAGCCATTTTCATGATTTTTTTCATGTTTCCCTGGAAAAAATACATTTCTGTGAGTTGCTGTTATGCATACCTAAACCACTACAAGGTTGGTGGAGCATTATTCAATTTCCATCCCTAGAATCCTAATACTCTCAAGCTCAATAGCTATCATACTATTATCCAGATTTCCATTCAATTGAAATCTACTCCAGGAAGACTTTGGCCCCCCACCACTGTGTCACTGTATCCATCACTCCAGTAGTCCCCTCTCCCCTTCCAGCTCACCTCGTAAAGCCTATCCATAGGTATCTATTCTCCCTTTATTCATTTTCCCTTTCATTTTATCTAGCTTAACCTATCTCAATTGTGAAGAATCTGAGCTTTTCCCGGTGAATAGCATGGATGAAAGCTTCTTGGGTTTCCAACCGGGTCAGGGTCTGCATGGTGTAGGCCGACGTTTCGTTGGGAGACTTTCCCAACATCCTCAGGGCTGATGATGCCGATGTCGCGGTGTTTCGATATTTATACCTTCCTCCTTCACCTAGGTGGTCTCTGATTGGTCCGGGATTTTTCCTCCTTCCTCGTCCTATTTAATGCCAGGTTCCAAGCGCTACTTAGCTGCATTCCTCGATCTCTATTGATGTTGTTGGGGTAAAGACGGATCTCTACGGCTTCTTTAGTTATACAGTCCCAATAGCCTCTTGTTCTTCCAATAGATAGCAAGGATTCTGGCTAAACACAATATTCGTAGCATTCACCTTCCTCCTGGCAAACTCCGGGATCAGTTAGTCCGAGCCAAGGACCCTATTGGTCTCAAGACAGCCGGCATTTACCGCATTTCATGCGAATGTGGTAAAGTGTATATTGGAGAGACTGAGAGGACCATTGAGACGAGGGTGAAGGAGCATCGACGCCACCTCCGACTCAGACAATTTGAAAAATCGGCCATTGCTGAACACTGTGTCCAGGAAAATCACAATATCCACTGGGAAGAAACTGCCCAACTTGGAAGAACAAGAGGCTATTGGGACCGTATAACTAAAGAAGCCGTAGAGATCCATCTTCACCCCAACAACATCAATAGAGAACGAGGAATGCAGCTAAGTAGCGCTTGGAACCTGGCATTAAATAGGACGAGGAAGGAGGAAAAATCCCGGACCAATCAGAGACCACCTAGGTGAAGGAGGAGGGTATAAATATCAAAAAACCGCGACATCAGCATCATCAGCCCTGAGGATGTTGGGAAAGTCTCCCAACGAAATGTCGACCTACACCATGCAGACCCTGAGCCGGTTGGAAACCCGAGAAGCTTTCATCCTATCTTAATTGTGATGCTGAGTTCCACTGTCCTTTTCTTTTTGCTGCCATCTTCATTTCCTCCTCCTTGATCTTCTCTCTTGGGTTCTGCTGATTAGTTTTTACAAGGATTAGGCATGATTGAGTCCTCCAGAGACTTGCTCCTTCACTCCATATTTTTTTCCATTACTCTTTTGAACAAGGATCATCTTATACACTCTTCTCTCTGCCCTTAAGGTTCAGGCTTTGTTGCATGAGTTTCTGAGGCTCATCATGTTCTGTGCCACATTCACAGGAAAAGGATAAATTTTAAATTTCCTTAATCCATTCAATCTCTGTTTTTCATGTGACATCAGCGGCACCGACTCCATGGGGCCTCAGGGGGCCACAGCCCCCGCAAAAATTCGTTATGGGTGTGAGGAAAATATGTGTCAGGATTGTCGATTTTCCCCTTAGTGTCCAGATATTGAGATTCAAGTTATCGGCTTTCTAATGTCAATCATGTGACTCTTACAAAATGATTAAAAACTTAAAACTCACTATGTACTTATAAAATGTCCCTTGGCAAGATCCCTGGTTTGGGCCCCCACAATATTTTTTGTAAGTCGGCATCCCTGTGTGACATCATACTATGGACCACATTTCTGGCTCCTATCCTTCAATTTACCTAATATGGGTGGCCCTAACAGGAGTTATTGAGAATTATTCCTGTCAGAGCAGCCGCAAGCATTGTTAGATCATGTGTCACGGTCTCCACCGTGACGTCTGTGCCTAGCTGACAGAAAAGTATCAGTTCCGGAGCATTACCGCGATTTACAGAGGGCACATGAAAACAGGTTTTGACGCTCATCTCCCCTCACCCCTCCCCTCCTCTCCCACCATTCCCCTCCTCCCGGGATTTCTCCCGACCATGTATGGTTAATGGGGAAACATGCACGTACAAGCGGTCTATTGCACTCTAGCCACCGACTCATTAGGTCCTCTCCGTTGTGTCTCCTGATTCACCTGTCTAGGGTTCTTTTTCAGGCCTAGAGTTTCTTTTCTCTCGTATGATGTATTCCACCATGTGGCAGTAGAGAGGGTTTTCATCCTCTCCCAAGTATGTGGTGCCAGCAGCAGAATTTTCTTTGTGAAATGACTGGAGTCATATTTTATTTATTTATTTTTTATCTTACAAGGTGTTGTAAGTTAATGTTGTCGGAGAGTTTGACCCATATGTGTGTGATAAGCTAGAGGAAACTACCTGAATGAAGGCAAAATTTTGGAATGTTGAAAATTTTTTAAAATCTCAGTATGACTTTGAAGTGTCATTAAATCTTTAAGGAAATTAATCTTGTGTCTGTTCAAATCCATCTTGCCAAAAGAGACTGTGATGTACTTTAACTTGGTGGTGCATCCTATGTATGCACCTGGTGCCCTATAAAAAAAACTTGACCTAAAAACTTATCTTTCAACCAAGGTTTTGGGGAACTACACACATCTCTACCATTGGTGGTGTGTTCACCTAGGATGAGCAATGCCTGGGCAACAGACCATTTAAGTTTGTAACTCGTGTTTCGCACAATATGGGAATGCATCATACATGAAAGCCTTTCCATAATGATTAGGTTGTAGCCTCAGGGTAGGATTTTTTTTTGTAATGAAAGTCAGAATTATGATTTAAATGTCACCTTGTTCAGTTTGCTCAAAAGTAGATTTGCTGTTAGAGAAATGCACTTTATATTCCGTTTATTCTCTAAATTTAAAGTTTATCGAAAGAATAGGGTGGTTTCCTATTATTTTTTTATTGCCTCAATCGAAAGATTATTACTCCTGGAGTACGTATTACACGCTTTTAGATTTTTAAATGACGATATCTACTTTTCGCGATTAAATGAAAAGTGAAAATTTTCAAGCGCGCAAAAACGCGACGTGCAAGTATGAATGTCGGGAAATCTCTCCGTGCGACGTATTTCTGGTTCCCGCTGCTGCCCTGTGAGGTGACCTTGAGGCGAGTTGAGCGCTGATACGACGGAGGCTGCTAGCGGGTAGCTGAGTACCCTGCTGGCTGGTAGCGCTTGGCTTAAATAAGGATTATTAATACCTTATCAAATGAAGAAAACTTTCCGACCTTAGCCAGTTTTAATAAGTGATTATTAAGACGCGTTTCCTTGAGCTCTGCGCCTCATGCATGCATTGGTAACCTCAGACGATGTATAACTCCTATCTTCTCGTATAGAAACTAGGTCCCTGTGACGTCATGTGGAGTGGCATCGCATGGGCACCAATCTGGCCCTTTTCAAATGAGGATAAAAATGGACCATAGCCATTCGTCTAAACCGGTATTTCTAAAACGAAATAATTTGTATATTATGAATACAGTAATGGTGGGTAACGAATCGCAATCAATGGCTTTCGTTTTCTTTGATGACGGAAACTACCCTATTTTATGGTTTTGCAATGGGTGAGAAAGATTAACATACTTCAAGAATAGGCATCCCGCACACCACCCAAAATGTCTGGCTGAGTGTGACATTTTCATATTTTGCCTTTTGGAAGTGGAATTTATGGTAAATTAACTACTTTTTCAAATATTATCCTTTCATAAATGTAACAATGACCCCTTAGAGGGAAATAATTCCCATTTTGAAGCTAATTAGGCTAATTAATTGTTCAGTTGGGAATTATTTGATACAGAAATTTGTGCTTGAATTTCCATATTCTGAAAAATGCTTCATTCATATTTTTGGAGGCTCTGACATTGAAAAGAAATCAAGGAGGGCAAATTGTGTCTGTGGTGTGCTGGGGTTTCATTATGTGTCAGCTATCAGCCAATAATGTTGGGATGTGTGATAAGGCCCTATTAATTTTTTTCTTGTGTGTCCCTCAGTTGTCACTCCGAGTGATGTAATATGGTAGGTTGATAATACCAACCATATTACATCACTCCAACCATACCATTGGTTGCCCATACCAACACTACACTGCCAGTCAGCATACAGGCTGGTCAGAAATAAATATTTTTTTCATAATTCTCTTTGAAATTTTTCAAATGAATTAATGCATTATATCCACACATTTGTTAAACCACAAAACATTTTTGACCACTTTTCTAGCGTTGAATACTACAGTCTGAGTATATACTGATTACCCTAGCCTGAATATTTATTTTATGTGAATAAAATGACTTAAAAATTCATTGTATTAACTCAAAGGTAGACTTGTGGGATTACTTGAGCCGAATATCATCAGGTGGATTTTAAGTACATATGTATGAGAAATAATCGCCCACCACTTTCAATGTGACGTGGGGGATGTGGGACTTTTTTCTGTGAAGTAATGAAGCTTATCCAAGTGCTACATGCCCATCAACTGGTCAATCTCTTTTCAATTCTTAGTTCACAAGGCATCTTATAGTAATTATTTTCTTCCATTTAATCTCTGAGGAGAAGAGCTCCCAAAAACCATTTACATACCTTTTACCCCCAAGTGCATGCTCTAACCACTCTCACTGCCTTCTTGTCATTTCCTCAAGATGTTATTTTTCACGTATAGCCCTGGAACTTATATCTAGAATTTCCTCATTAATCATTCTTTCCAGCAATTATCCTTCCTAGTTTATCGTGTAGTGACTGTATATCTGCAGGAGAAAAACACTCCTCTCCCACTACACTTGCTTTTTCAGTATTGTCTCTGCTTTTACTTTGATAATCATTCTTTTTCATGAAGAAACATTTTGCATACCTACCAAGAGCATATCCAGGATTTTCTTCTGTGGGGGGGACACAGTGGTCTGGCAGGCAAATGACCTGCTCATATTTGAAATTAAATACAACATATGTACAACAATCACTGTATGAAATGCTCTCCTTATTTTAACATGAAAGTTATTAATACGATATTATATGATTGAGACTCCATAATATAAAAAAAACAAAACGAATGTAATGATAACCGTAATGAAAATATTGTCTATTTTTAAGCATTTGGGGGGGGGGTACATATGGGGGCCACCGGGTGTGCACGCCCTCTCTCCTAGCAGGGCTGTCTGCATTGCCAAACATTGCAGAACCACCACCAACTTTTTTATATCATAAGATAGCATTGTCTTGTATATGCGTGTAGTTAGTTTAAATAAAATTATTAATGTGTTATAAATATGTACATATAATGTTAAAATTTTTTTATTAAATTTAATTTAATGTGATATTAAAATAAAACTTTTGCATGTAATTTGATTATTTTTCATTGCAATAAAAGTATAGGTAGCTTGAAGTATCTTTTGCACCCCCCTTTAGTTTATTCTGTATCCGTTATTGGGGGGGACACGTGCCCCCATAAATCAGCCTATGATTCCTACAATACCTTGTTATGTGCCCAGTTTTTCCCCAGGGATGGTATGTGAGTGATTTAGACCGTCTAGATTCTTCTCCTTGCTGTATGCTCCATGAAACTTTTCCATAGCCTGCTTAGCTTTTTTGACTGCAAATGCCTTGCTCATCATCACCGTATCTTCTTTCTGCTAGTACTCTTAGTATCTTCTCAGCCTCTTCTCTTTCTTGAGCTATCATGCCTTTTCCTTTTTTGTTGTAAGGGTCTTTTCTTTCCTATTCAGGCTTTGTAAAAACCTTTCATATGTCTTTATAGGTAGTCCCAAAAGACAAAAAACTGCCATTGGTTTGTCCGGAAGTCCTAATGTGCCAGAATTATTTATTCTCCTTAGAAGATTAACAATTGTTGTAATGTGCTCACTCATTGTTGAATTCTCCTCCTTTCTGATATTTATCATCTTTTTCAACAGTACTATGGCAAATAGGACACCAATTTCACCTTGAAGCCTATTTCTAAATTTCTGTTGAAAAATCATAATGTCCAATATCATCCAAATTTAAATTCAACACCATATGGATGATGAAAGATCTTGTTATCTTTATTGCTGCCATTTGAATCATAGTTAGTTTTCCTCCTGATATATTGTTTTCATTGCCTGAAGGAAATGCTTCTTAGCATTTTCTGATAACCAAGTCTGCAAGTGAACTGATGCTCCCAGTATGATAGCAGTCCTTCCTTAGTTTATCTTTTATAATTCTTATACTTCTGTGTAGCTCCTTAAGACCTGCCTTTGTCCATCCATTGACTCCAAGAGATTATCTTTATAGAAATAATTATGAAAATGAAAAGGACACTTCCTTGATTTTCCACAGATTTATTTCGTCCGTACGACATGTTTCGAACCATCGAGGTCATTATCAAGTACAAAAATTTCAAATGTTAAGCAAACATATATACTCTTTGAAGGGGTTGAGGGAAAGAGTGGGAGTCAGGAGGGGGGGGGGGGAGGGGAAGGTGCTGTGTTGGAAACCCCAAGTGGGGGTTGTATTGAGAATTGAGAAAACAACCATTGGAGGACGGCACTGGTGAGATGGATGGAGGGTTGGTTGACTCGAAAGGGTTTTCCCATGAGTCAGGGTTAAGGAAGAGGTAGGTAATTAGAGGGTGTGGAGTGGGGTGGTAGGGTTCTGGATTTTTGTCCATCCCTGATGTTAAGGGACACTTGTAGGAGTGGGGAAAACCTTTCAAAAAAGATGTCGTTAAGTCATTGACCATGTTCCTCCTTATTTCTAGCTCCTCCATTTTGTCCAATTTCCTCCCTTTCTTCCCTTAATGTAGTATCTCCAGTACAAAGTCACTTTCATGATTTTCTTCCCAAAGATGTTTTGCAAAATGGGACTGCTCCAGATTGCAATTTAGGTAGCACCAACATATGCCGCACTGCAGTTGTTGCACTTTAATTTGTAAACGCCACTCCTTTCCAACGGTTGTTTTCTCAATTCTCAATACAACCCCCACTTGGGGTTTCCAACCCAGCACCTTCCTCTCCCCCCCCTCCTGACACCCACTCCTTCCACTCTTTCCCCCAACCCCTTCAAAGAGTATATATGTTTGCTTAACATTTGAAATTTTTGCACTTGATAATGACCTCAATGGTTCGAAACATGTCGTACGGACGAAATAAATCTGTGGAAATCAACGAAGTCTCCTTTTCATTTTCGTGTATTTATTTCCACATAGTTGAGCCTAATACAATTGAATGAAGAAATAAGTATTGTAGAACTTGATAATTTGCAGAAAGCATTTCTTTAAAAAATTTTTTTGTCACAATCTGTCATGATCTGCCTGTTAACCTATTGTTCTCATTTCTCATCTATTAGTGCTGACATCATAAACCCTATATGGTTGTAGTATTCCTCTTCAGTCATGGTCATGAAAGCAACCTCTTTTATCTTGATGTGTCTTCCATCTATTTTGCGTTTGATAATGTTTTGCATTGCTGGTGCACAACTAGGAATTAAGGCTAGGGGGGGTTTTAGGCACAACTTAAACTGGGTAGTGTGGGGATATGTAATACATGCCTAGGTAAGCAGGAGGTGCAAGTCCCCTCCCCCATAAATTCTTTAAGATAAATGGTTCAAAATGGTGAACTTAATGGCTTTCTGAGGAGTATTTTATTCATCTTTACACTATTCTATGAGTAATATTTATCCAATTAAGTAAAATGGATTAAAATTAGAAATTTCTCTGAGCCCTGGGGAGAGTTTATCCCCCATAACCCCCCTCGCTGCACCACTGTTGTATTTTACCCATTATTTCAGTGCATATTTTTAAATGACTTGAATAAAAATATCATAATAAAGATGTTCTTGATAAATAGGGTCAAAACAATAAAATTCATATTTCCAATCAAAACTCTTTAATAAATTGAAACTTTTTGATTGAAATTGATACTTTGATTAACACCTATTAAAGTATTGGAACGTTTTTAATCTAACCTTAAAATGTCCTCAGCAACATCTGAACTACTGTGCACTACCAACTTAACTCGTAATGTCACAGAATAATACACTGTAATAGAATCATAATGACCAAAGAGATTAAAAAAATTGAGTACGTATTTTATTGACTAACAGAATATTGAAAGATAAACAGAAAGCTCCTGGGATGGCAACCATAAAACAAAACCTCCTGTTTTTCAAAAAAGGATGATATTTTTGCCTGTTTCCTCGAATTAAGTCTCTCGGCTGTTATAAAAGATTCTAACACATTCAGAGAGTTGATGAATGAATCGCTTACATTAATTCGGCTTTAAAAAAAATCTTAAGTTCTCGTACGTGGCTCATGGAGACAGGTGCACTTGGTACCTGTAATTCTACTAATTATAATTTATAACTTAATTTGACACACCATAAATTCGAATTATCCACGACATTTTAGCATTTATGCTTTAAGCAAAAGAAATTGTTTTAAATACATAGTTTTGCCGCATACAAAATGCGAGGGACTAAGAGAAATATTCGAATTGAAGAATATTTCAAATTAAGGAAGTTCGAAGGTTCCACTTTATTTGGCATTTCTGTCTTATTTAATGTTGAATCCAAAAATATTTTCGGCGAGTGAAATTTTTTCGAAAATTTTTTTATATGGTAGATATAACAGTATGATTGCCAAACCTAACCACAGGGAACTGTGTGAGTGTATCACCTTGTTGGGATCCCCACTCCCCTTTCCCCCGAATTTTTTCCCCCTGTGGCCGCTACCCGCGATATTTCCTGAGATTACTCACCGAGGGGCATCTTTCCTCGGACGTAATATTTTTCGATAGATAGTAAAACCTCCATGAAACGAATTTGTTGGGACCGGAAAATCATGACTTCTCTGCTGTGGTTTTCGCTGCATGAAGGTGATATGCAGGTCGCGTCATCGCAGGGATATCCAATATTCCGTGGGCTTTACGATGCAAGTCGAGTAAGTTTCCCAGTCTAAATTATTCACCCTAGAAACTCTTCCTGTAGCGATGATAAAATTGTTCTTGTTTATGATCAAATACAGTA
Organism: Ischnura elegans; assembly: GCF_921293095.1. NCBI lineage: Eukaryota > Metazoa > Arthropoda > Insecta > Odonata > Coenagrionidae > Ischnura > Ischnura elegans. The sequence continues at coordinate 43,929,213 of NC_060255.1, read as the reverse complement.
CGAACGCAAAATACAGAAAGTTATCTGACGCGAATCCCAAAAGTATAATTAAGCTCCATCTTATCCACCTGCACCTTCGAAAATGTTACTCAATACAGAAAGATAATTTGATGCGATTATCAAGTGAAAATGTAATCGGAATGAGGAAGAGGTACAGCCGCGATTTTAAGCGAAGACACCACCTCTTATTCAGCTTGCAATGATTAATTAAACTCAATGCTGAAATTTAACGCACGCTAATGAACATAGTAAAGTAAGAACGGAAGAACGAAAAGCTAATTTTTTTATTAGGTATGCTCAACAGGATATTATCGGAATTGAATTTAATAATATCAGCTCCGCGGATTTTCTGTCGAACTTACAGTTTGTAAATAAAAACCAAGATCTAGTTTTTGCCGTACGAAGGAAAAAAATTGTTTATACCACTAAAATTAAAGAAATTTTAAACATCGTAACCCTATGCTATACACGGTCGTAGCCCTAAGGACTGCGCTGCGGGCCAGGAGGTCTTTCGTGGGCAGTGGCGTAACTATGGGGGAGGATGAGAGGAAAGATCCCCACCTAAGCCTCAGAGAAAAAAAAAATATTTAAAAATATTGCCTAGTTTTGACATTTAATAATTACATCTGCTGAAAGTTACATTTTTAGTGCCAAAATAAATGGGGTAAATGTACTTCCAGGCATGACATTTTTAAAAAATGTTACCAGATTTTGCCTGGGGGGGTTCCGGACCCCCCCTGGCTACGCCTCTGGTCTGCGGCGCGGTGATGAGTGCAATGAGGCCCACTTCCAATATTTTGCGGCAAAATGTTTGTTATTGCGAGAAACATCATTGGAAAGTCATCAATTTCATAAATCACATCAAGATGCATATTGATTTTGGTTAACACCCTAACTTTACCTTATTTTCCGGTGCAATTCGGATCACTATGTCCGTCAGCTACGCGTGTGGCGACTTTCGTAAACCCATTTATATGTGCAGTGGGTGGCAACAAATTTGGAGGCCGTTTTAAGTAGCCTATTCTATAGTATTCGTGGTATGTTTAGTCGGTTCGAAGGTCAGCAACATTCAAACCCGGTATGCTGCGCTTCGCTTTCCCGCCCAAATGGCATGCCTTCCTTTCGCCGTTGAGCGGAGGGAGAACCGCTGCTGCTGGCGGCCAGCTCCTTCGCCTCTCCCGGTGGAATTCCTCGGCTGCCGCCCGATCGTATTCGGGGTGACAGGCGCGCATCGTGTCGACGGAGGTGTTCGTTCTTGGAGCGCGTAAACCCGCCAGCCGCATCGCTGCCAAAGGAAGTGAGTGCCGCAATCGGCCGACAGATGGCCACCCTTACCGTGCCAGCTTCCTCCCCCGCCCCTCCTCCTTCCCATTGCATCAGCTGGAGCCTGGAGCCACCCGACCTACCGCCGCCCCCCCGACTGGGCATGGTGTCGTCCTCATTCGCGCCTGTACTCCGAAAGCTCCTTCGAACACGCCTCCTACGCTGAACTGTGGTCTGGGGAGGGCTTTTTTTCGGACAAAAGTCGACTGTCCCAATTTTTGAGATATATGTGACTTATAAAGTTAAATTTATTTTCTAATGTTTAGCTTTCATGCATAAGGAATTTCTCAAAAAAATTAACACGCATTCGCTATTTTTTCCGAATAATTCAACTACCACGTGAGATGCAATGGTGGTTTAAAAAAACAATTATGCATTTATAAGTCGCCAGATCCAGTTTTACAGGCATTAAAGGGATGCTTTATCACTTACGAGATATTACGTTACCGTAATTATTTGGGGTGAGATAATTTTGAATCAAAGTATTTAGTAGAACAATTAATTAATGAATTGATAATATAGGGAGGTAAATGAATATATGGAGTTAAAACAATTACACCTCATCCTTAGTTTATTCACTGTCTAAGTGTACGGGTGCTAAGTCCACGTTCGGGGATGAAATCAGTCGTAGCACATCATCGGAAATGTTTCCTGTTTTCTTAGGCGGGGAGATCCGCTCGGTGCATACGATGTTAAACGAATAAACTTTTTTCGGGTTTCCGCGCGATTAATAAAATCTAAGGCAGCCTACAATTCGGGTTCCGCTTCGTCACTCATTCTCAAGGCTATAAGAATCCGAGAAGAGTTCATTCATTCTATTCGCGGGAAAGTATTAAAGCATGATGTTAGACGAATTAGGCTGGGGGTCAATAGGGACTCGTAGGCTGTGCCTAGGTTAGATTAGATTAGATGTTAGGTTAGATTGCTTTAGCTACTGAGAATAGATATATTTCAGAACGACGCGGAGAATATCATATCGGATCCATGGACGTACCTAGCGGGGGGCAGGATGGGCACCTGCCCCCCCCTAAAAGTGAAAATACATTTAATTATAAAATTCCCCCTAGAAGCGAAAAAAACAAAGGTTTTGAACAAATTTTCTTTTGAAGATAAACGATATTAGTATAAATCATGGAACCAGTGGCGTAACTATGGGGGGGATGAGGAGGATAGATCCCCCCTAAAGCCTCAGAGATATAAAAATATATATATTTATAACTACTTTCTTGTTTTGATGTATAATAACTGCATCTTCTCAAAGTTAAATTTTAGGTGCCAAAATAGTGTAAAATATATTTCCAGTCATGAATTTTTGCAAAAATTTTCCCGGACCCCTCGGGAAGGGGGGAGGAGAGGGGTCACCCCCCAGACCCTCCCATCCCCCCAAGGAATATTCCTAGTTACGCCACTGCATGGTCTAAAATTAAAATCATTATTTTTTTTTTCAAGCAAATAATTTCTTTTACTAATAAAGCTCCGTCTTAATTTTCTTAACCATTTAAAGACCGAACTTACTTCCTGATTTTTATTATTTTTAAGCATATCCTATTTATATTACAACTGATTAAAAGATATTATGAAAGAAAAGCCGAACAAATTTTTAAATGCGATTTCAAGCATGTTCCCTAATAGGAACACGCCCCAAAATGTTGCTATTTGCTTGAGGAATAAATATAAAATTGACTAAAAAACTAAGTTTAACAATGTGATATATATTGATCTTTTGAATAAATGAGCATCATTCACTGGAGAGCGAGTGTAGGGAAAAATATCGAATAAACCTCATACTAACTACACAAGTGATGAAATTAACAAATTTCGAAAAGGCATAATTAACAATGTATACAAAATCTTGCGATTCACTTTAAAAAGTACTGCCACATTTTATTTACATAACAGAAGCTATAAAAGTAATCACAGATACGGAAATACCCAGGGGGGCACGGGTGCACGTGCCGCCCCCAGACTCTTAAAAAATAGAAAAGATTTTTAAGACGGTTGTCATTACGTTCCTTTTGTTTTGTGCATTACAGAGCCTCTATCATTTAAGACTTGAGAGTCAAGAAGGCAGATTTTCCATTCATTGAACATTAGCTAATGTGCGCTCGAAAAAATAGCTTTGCCCAAGTAGGAATGAACCCAGAAACTGTCGTTATTATTTATTTTTTTTTTTAATTCCCAAACCACCGAATACAGCTCATGTTGGCCATTTTACATCGGGGTATTCAACAAATTTAATAATAAACGCACACGAACAACCATGCCCTGGGCAGGGGAAATCTACCCAGGCGGGACTCGAACCCGCGACCCCTTGTTTGGCAGGCGAGGACGTTACCCCGCCGCCACCGAGGCCGGCAAACTTGTTATTTTATGTAACTTTATGTAACTTTATGACATTTTCATAATAATAAATTTCATATTAAAATAAAGGGAACATTTCGTAAAGCAATTGTTGTATGTAGTTTTTAATCTCAATTATTGGAAGACCGTTTGCCTTCCAGATCCTTGTGCCCCCTAGAAAAAATCCTGAATCCGCCCTTGAATGTCTATTTAATAGAATTTTCATTGGCAATCTTGTGTTCTCCAGTGTTAGCTGGGGGTTATTTATCTTAAAATGAACTTTAATGATCAGTATCATTAAAACTTCCATTGCGATTAGCAGTTGAAGGGCTTTTAGATGCACCGGAATGCATGCGCTAATTGTAGACTAATTTTTGGTTGATATTCCATGGGGGGCACTTGATCCTACCTCTAAGGCCACTTATATGCATGTTAAATCTAAGGTTTTCGCGGCGTTTCTCTTTATGAGTCTCGGCTTACGGGCGTTCCTGGCGCCTTCAGGTCAGAAGTAGCGATGCATAAATTTGGCCGTCTTATATAGGCACTTAGGGCCGGCCTCCTTTCGCGCCATACCACCCCTGCTCTTACTTTTTAGTTTTTTTTTGTTAGACCGAATCTTCATTATATTATCATATCATAATTTTTTTCCTCCTAAATGGCCAAGCCACTTTCATCATCATAATCTCTGGTCAGCGATCCTGAGATTGATTTGACGAATTTTTTTGGCTTCCATTTCAAAATTCATTTCTTCCTCTGTTAGGTAACTAGTTTGTAATAATAATATTAATACAAGAAAAATTGCGCCTGTTAAATATGATTACTCATCGAAACCCGGGTCTTTTTACGTAAAAAAAGGTAGAGGTATAAATAAAAGCATAGAGTAAGTATATATTTAGGGCTCACCGCACGTACAAAAACATATTTTTATGTAGTTCTGGAAGAATTTATCAGATGGCGAGGAAGAAAGTTTTGCAATTTTTTGAATGTACTCGGTCCTCAAGTATGGAAATATATTCTGAAGTAGAAGGGGCCGCTATGTTTAGTGTTGACAATAGTCGATTTTGTTCATAACAATAGTTATAAAAAATTATTTTCTTGAATTTCGACTGGTAACTTGGCTTTTCCAAGTTTATATTCCTACTGTATGGATTCCTGCTCTATCGAATATGCTTACTCTATGGTAAAATTAAACTAACCAGGAAACCTTATAATGGAATACCACACAGTTAAAGAATGATATAGTGAAAGATTTTGGAATTCTACATCAATGATAATGTATATGTTATAATAGGTAGATACTTTATTTGTCATCACTTATCATCAGAGATGCACTTTCAGTTGATCAATGTGGTTAATTATCCCATTTTCATGGTACCCAAAGAACGTCAAGTCAGTATATGTTATAGTATAGTTTAACATAAAAATACCCCAGGTTGGGCAGAATCACAGGACATAAGAAAAGATATAAAAAACACTCACAGTACTAAATTTTCGGTGGCGCATTACCACCTTCCTCATGCCTCATTCACATTACGATCGTCCGAGCCGTCGTCCTAACGATAGTAGACCGAACTAGCCGTGTGAATGCAAGTTCTGACTATAGTTGACGTAGTTCCGAACGTTGCCACTTTACGATGGTTAGGCGCTGGGAGACCGGAAACGGAAGCGACAAGAGAAGGACGAAAAGCTCGTGAAGCTCTATTATTTTCATGGATTTGTCCTAGGAAGGAAGAATATGAGCGGAAGAAAAATTATTCGGTAAATACACGTTGAAAACAGTAACATCTTGTCAATGCAAACCTCAACAGCTTTGCTAATCATCAATTTCCCGTTCACTTAAATGTCAGCACTAGAGAGCAGCACAGGTTTCAACCATCGTAATGTGAATGCACGATAGTTCCGACGACGGCTCGGACGATCGTAATGTGAACGAGGCATCAGAGATAGGTAGGAGACTGTCTGTTTTGTATATCTTTTTTGTGTCCTGTGATTCTGCCCAACCTGGGGTATTTTTATGTTATTTACCTCGTCGAGGAACATTTCGAAGTATTTATAGTATAATTTTATGTATAAATGGATCTGATTTTATATTTATTTCTTAAATTAGTTATTTAACTTTGAGGAATTCCATAGTTATATTCTACTGATCTGGATGGTTCATTTTATAGGCCTCACTTAACTCAATGTTAGTCTCACATTATATAAGAATCACTTTCTTCATTTGAAAGGCAGTCAAATTTCGCGCGTACATCCAAATGGGTAGAACTAGTTTTCCTGATTGCCGCTGTAAGCGTTAGCATCGCAGGTCTTGCGCAGTACCGCGATCTAGCGTCGAATCAAATAACGAGATCATCTCTCCAGGCGGCAATCTGGATTTTGCGAATTACCCCCTGGAAAATGAATAATGAAGCGCAGATTCGTGATACAAAACGAAAGCCCTAAAATCCGAGTTAAAACGCATTATTGAAAATCAATCGGTAAGAGGAATAAATAATTACATATTTATTAGTGCTTAAAACGATTTTTATATGGCAAGACTTCTGTACTGCTAGTATTGTTACATCCAATTCAAAATATTTATCAATTAAATTGTGATGTAAAAATTGGGAAATTTTATTTGGAATTAAACCTAAGTAATTCCGTGCGTTACTTTGTCTCTCGAGCATCAGTCAAACCAAGGATGGCAACTATATTTGATTTTGTGATATGCATGGGCATGAAAAATATATTACACGTTTTTTTCCGCTCAATGTGTCAATAGATGGTGATTGTTCTTGGAACCATTAGAAACGGAAGATATAATGGTGAGTATAAATGGCAGGGTATAGTGCGTGAGTTCTCACTACATATTTAAAATTTTAGTGCAGGAATTCGGTATACTTATGAAATTTTTTGAGGGAGATCATATCAGAAGACAAAAATAATCGGAATATCCCATACAAGAAAAAATATCTTTACTTGAAATATTACTTGTGAATTAGTTTTTTGTCCTCGTAGCATGCTTGATACGTTAACCGCGGATGGCTGGAGATATTTTTATTCCATGAACACAAAGCAGGGGTCAAATCAAACGTATTTCCAGCAGCTGATCGAATCATAGCAACGAGTTAGAAGATACGCAAAATGCATTTCTCATCTTATAAACCGTTTAGCTTGCTCGGAAACTAATTTTTAACGAAGACACGAAACAATGATATTTTTCACTTTTCCACGTAAATCCTTATTCCTGGTGGTTTGAGTTTTGGCTTTTGACCCCGTGGGCTTGGGTTCAAATCCCGGCGGTGGCAGAGAATTTTCAGTGACCTCCCGATCCTTATTTGAACGTTGTGTGGAGGACATTTCAAGCGCAACACTCCGTCCGTCGGATGGGACGTCAGGCCTTGGTCCCCTTAGCGCCTTTCTTTATGAGCACGCTAATGATGACGCCCGGTTTCTCTCCACCCTTCCTTCCATACCCTTCCCTCATGGCGCAAATGAACTCAGCAGTCGTTAGCCTCCTTCAAATACCATCTTTATTTATAGGAGTCAACATGTTTCACGGCACTGCTGAATCATCAGGTCTAACATAGAAATAAAGCATACCAGAATTAATGATCACCTAAGGAGGGTGGCCGTTTATTATGGGATTTTTAACTTCTATGTTAGTCTTGATGATGCTGCAGTGCATTGAAACATGGAAAAGTGCAAAATATCATTACTTTATATCGTATCGATTTCCAAAATGCATCAACTTCCATCATTCATCTCATTAATGCATATTGTTTGTAATTTTGAAACGTGAAGGTGAATTTTGAAGGGAGCTATCAAATTTGATTTTGGAAGAAAGAAGATTTTCCTCAATATTTCTTCAGTTGCATGAAATGATACCGATAGATATATGCTTTTGTTAAAAGGGCATAGCCGAATAAGACGGTGAAAACTGAAAAGTCCCCCCTCCGGGATTTTCCCGGACTTAGGGCCTAGGATTTGGGATCAAAAAGGACTAACCTCCCCACACTTCCAGCCCGCTAGAGGCACACCAGGGCCTAGCTCGAAAATTCGATTTCCAATCTTTTTTGAATATCTCGGGGTAGAAAGCATATTTTTCAATGCAATTTTCGGCATTTTAGGGCTTTCTTAATGGAGCAGATGCCCATTTTTTCACAACTTTTCAGTCGCAAAAGGAGAAATGGCTTCGATTTGAAAATTTCAAACGCTAGTTTTCATAATATGTTTTTGAGAGGGCCAGAAAGAAAAAATGAGTTTTGAAGGAGTATTAATAACATTTCGGCAAATGTAATGGAAAAAGAATATTTAGGTGGTAGAACACCGCGAAAAAATAAAATATGCGATTTTGGCCATTTTTGCTGTTTTTTCCATGACCTGTGCCCCCATAACATCCGTTTCATACCACCTTGCACATATGTAGTCCTCTCACAAGCGCTCAAACTCATACCGATTGTAATGCCAACCACAAGGGACAGAATTTGGTGGATACTGTTCTAAATGCATTTATACTCTTTCCCATGTAAGAAAGAGAATGTAAGTCGAACCATTTGTTTGTTATTATTACCAATTATTATTACATTCATTTACAGCGTCGAATTCTGTTTTTAAACACCACCGATCTCAAAATTGGTAATTGGTGCGTAATTCATGATGTTCGCTCGTAATAACCTACAATGGAGCTGAGCATAAAATGTTTATCTGTTTCTCATTGGTGAATGAATTTATCACATTGCTTCATCATGAAGATTTATCAATCAATAAACGGCTTAATGAAGCCAGTTAAATTTGATTTCCATTAATTTAAATCCGTCATTTTGGTGCTTGATGCTTCTATCTAATGTTATCAACTTATCTTACTCAGCCTACACTATGGGCTTACTGACTTCTTCAACTTCTTTATATTATTGCTTCTTATGCTTTGCCGTTCATTTAAAATTCGTAATTTATTAGTCTGCTTATGTGATCCATATTTGACCTTTAATTGGCATAGGCAGCAAATTTGTTATTTACAGAGTTCTTAATTTTAAAAATTGTACACTATGTTAAATTTATGTATATTGCCACTTTAAATGCATTTTCCTGTTTATTTATCTTTACGGATAACATTTACTTTCAAAGTATTTACCTACAATTTACTCCACGATTAGCTAAGCTAAATTTGTGATAAAGCTACTACACAGTTAATATTTTGATTAATTTTACCCTGCAAAACTATCCACTTCATGAGAGACGGTAATATTCAGCGGTAAAAGTGTTAAGGTGTCTCATAGAATAATTGGAAACATTGGTCTGCTTTTCTAGAGATAGGATATCGGCCTTAACCCAGATAGACTCATTAGCATGCAGGTTTGTGGTGAAGATTTGGTTATCCCGTCTCGTTCTCTCGGTATGAAAAAAATATTAACTGCTCACTTCTCAATAGCCTTACTGGCGCAAAGATTCCTATTCGCGTTTCACGGCATCAGCTATCCTTGGAATTAATTAGCCGGAGGAGAATAATTTCTAGGGTCTATTCATGTTCCCACTTTTGCCTTTGGCTTCAGCAACGACTTCTTTACTGATTGCGGCGTGGTATTGGAGTACTTGAAATTTGAAACGCCATAGCAATAGAGAGGAATATCGCCATCATATAACATCGCTGGGGAACGAGAAAGGATCCTCGCCTTCACAGAGGCTGAATGAAATTATCGGAATTTAAATGGTGGGCAAGAATTCACAGAAAATCACATCTTCCGTCTCGACGTTCATTTATCTGTTATGAAGTCTGGAACGTTGAAAAGGTATTCCATAGATTTCGAAACCTGGGAAAGTTTCTATCTTTTCATTGGGGAGGAATTCCATCCCTAGTGAGTTAAATCTGATTTTTATTCGCCCCGAAGAGGCAACCTCTTTTGAATACTTGATGAGGAGGACATAGTGTTGATTCAACTTTCTTGGAGTGGTAAAAGTAAAGTTTTTGACCCTTGGATATCTTAATTTTATCACATTCCTTTCACTTCCTACAGTTAAGTATTACCATTTTTGATGCTAATTACTTTTTTTGTGGTAAAGGGAGGTATTTTACCCTATCCAGTAAAAAAACTAATAGCCTGTTAGTATTTACCGTCTATTTAAATCTCTAGTACTGTTCCCTCAAGTCCAATGTTATAATATATTGATTTATGATGAGTATCATATTTGAAAGTTATGGATCGCTCAGTGAGAGCTCTTACTTGTGACTAATATAAATGTAAAGAAGACTCGCTGAAATTTGTTAGAACAAAAATATTATTCTGAAAAATATTTCTCGATATATTTTGAAATAATTCTTAATTGTTAACGATCACCACTAGTCAACAATCCTAAGATTGGTTTGACGCAGATCTCCATTCCTCTCTCCTATCTGCTAGCCTTTCATATAAACGTATTTATTCTCTTCTACATCCTTTATAACCTGTCGTATGCAACTTATTCGGGGTCGTCTCTTGTCCTTTTTCCAGCCTTTATATCAACTCACCAACCTGTCTGTTTGTTTGTCTGGTACAAATCTTGTAACTCAAATTTGACTCACTTCCTGTGAAGCAAAAACGCTGAAGTTTTGCACACTTCTTCATTTCCGATGACAATACATGAAAATATAACTTTTTCTCTCCAACCCCCCTTTAACCACCCCCCAGTCAACCTATAGCCCCCCAAAACATGTTTTTGATCTAAGAAGTTCCAAATGGTCGATTTAACCTTAGTAACATAGGGGTAGGCATTTAAAAGCATAGGGGTGGCATTTTGAAACATAGGGGGCTTACCATTCACTGAAAATTTAATAAATACAGTGACTTTTTTAATACGTCACTTTTGGTTTTTCGGGGTCACTGAGTTTTTTTGCTTTGTGTCATATATAAATGTTGCTCATCCCCTGTAATCTAAATATAAAGGCTGGTTTAAAAAAAATTTTTTTTTATAAGATCTTATTCCCTTCCACCTGTCTTTCTACGATTGTTTTCATCAGGCCATCATTCCTCATAATGTGGCCAACTAAATTGTCCAGTCTTCTGCTTAAGGTTTTTAGAAGACCTCTCTATTCTACCACTCTTCTTAGTACTTCATCGTTGCTTACTCGGTCTATCCATTTTACCTTCGTTATTCTTCGGTAGCACCACATTTCCAAATGCTTCCACTCTTGACTTCTCTGCTGCTGTCAACGTCCGTCTCGCTTCCATAAAGAAAGATGCTCCATATGTAGCATCTGATGAATTGTTTCCTTATTACTATGCTTTTATTCTCAGCTGTAAGAAGATTCTTCTTTTTGTAGAAAGCCCCTCTTGCCTGCAATATTTAACTGATTATTTCTGTTTTGTTTCGTCCATTGTTGGTAATTCGGCTTCCCAGGTAAGAAAACTCTTTCACCTCTTCAAGCTTATGCTTCCGTAATTTAATGTTTGTCTTAGCCGCCTCTCTTTTGCTGCATACAAATATCTTAGTCTTCTTTTTGTTGATTTTCAGTTGATATCAACCCATTGTCCTTTCCATATTTGTCCAAGTCTTCTTGAAATCCTTCTCTGTCTCAGCTATGAGAGCTATGTTGACATTGTCGACAGCAAATCGCAGCATACTAATTTTATTCTCCGTGGATATTGACCAGCAAAGCCCTCTCCTTGAATTCAATTATGGCTTTCTCGATGTAAAAATAAAAAAGCATGGGGGAATGTGCACACTCTTGTCTCACCCCTTTTCCTATTCTTGCTTTTGCACAGTTGGGTCCACATTTGATCTCAGCTACTTGATTTTTATACAAACTATGAAAAATTCTACGATCATTGTAGAGTAGTCTAATTTATTTAAGAATTCGAATCATTGAATTCCATTCCTTGTAATCATGTGCCTCATCTAAGTCGAGGAATGCTTTGAAAGTCGATTTTTTTCTTTTCCATTCCCCTGAAAATAAAATGAAAAACCTTATATCCCATTCTGTTGTTGTTGCCTACTCTTGGTGACGATTTAAGCATATGATGTTAACAAGAAAATATCAAATTTACGAATACTCATTATTTTCCAGGAATAATTAAAAAATGTAGTACGGAAATACCCGTGAAATAATCCGACTTTCTTTTCGCTGTTAGTAGAGACTTCGTTAGCCCATTGTAAGGCCATATTTCCTGGAGAGACAAATATTAAATAAGTGGTTGCGATTTCTGGTGGCGTTCTATTTCATCTGCGTCAAAACGATCTTGTTGTCCAATAATCCGATCTTTATAGCGTGCCAGCAGATGTTCAACTGTCAATGAAATGAGGAATCCTTCAAGCGTTTCATGATGATGAAAATCCGTTATCGTCTCACATTCCTGTGGGTTCTTGACGTGACTCTCTATTCATTTTCCCCTTTAGTAACGTCCTTCTCTCATATTATTAATCCATTGCCATCGTTTCTCTTGGTGGGTTTCCCAATTCTGTTTCCCTGCGCTACGAAAGTATGAAATTATCACTGGAAGATAAAATTCGTGGGCATCAACTTTGACATCGTAGCCTGATATAACCTTAACTTATATGCATAGGACACAAGAGACTCGAACAAAAAAGGAAAATAAAAAAAATGAGAAAAATTATATTATCAGAAATATATCATACTTTATATTACTCCGTCAAAAATATGGCCTTCCAATAGGCTAAAGACGTACCTATTAGCATATTAAAAAAAGTAAGATTATTTCACGGGCATTGTCGAACCCTAGTTTTTGAAGTCATTCTGCGAAATTCTGTGCGTGCGCAAATGTCAAATTCCGGTGATAATTTCTTACTTCGTAGTGGATATTTATTCCCATCAATGATAATATCGAAGCAATGCATAGAATATTGTTTAATACGATTTTAATCCTATTTACATGAGTACTTGATTTTTTTCAGCGGGTCGTATTGTCTCTCATTTTAAAATTATCCCTTGCCTTTGATTATGTAATGTTCGCGATGCTTTATAAATAATTTCATTCCGCTGATTTGATGCTCCGCGCGTCTGACTGAATTTTATTTATGGTAATGTAATTTTAAACTTTTAATAAAAAAAATCTTTCTTGCTCGAGTCTTTTGTGTTCACTACATATAAGCGAGGACCCTCTCTGATATAAGTTAAGGTTATCTCAGGCTATAATGTCAAAGTTGATGCTCGAGTGTTTTATTTTCGGGAGAATTCGATTAAAAGTTTTTTTTCGTAAAATGTGCGCTTCCATTTTAATAAATGAGTAACATGTTTTGAAGTTGTTGTTTAATGCTATTAATTCCAAAAAGTAATGCACCTATGGTAAATTTTTAGTGTCTTCTTTCATATTGTCGCCGAATTGCAGACGTTACTTCACCGCATTTAATTTTTCTGCTTTTTATTTTGTTCTTTGTCACTATATGATATAAATTAATTGATGTCAAGGGGTTCATTTCCACTAAATCTCGTTTCCTCGTTAGATATGCATAGTTTTTCCTGAATTTAGCTCACGCTCATTTTATTCTCGATACTCGATTTAAAAAATAGATTTATCAACACGAGGGGAGAAAGGTGACGAAACTTTCTTTTTTAATTACCGACTTTTTAGGATATTGGCACCTGTTTTTTCTATTATAATTTCATGATTATTTAGCGTTCATAACCTAAAAAATGACATTATGCAGCTAATAATATTATATCCGGCTGTACTTCAGTCATGGATAGAATAATTATATTTGTATGCACTTTTTTGAACATGTTTTTATTTGTTTAATCCTGGTTTGAGATAATTTTTTAATAATGGTAAGGTTAAAAACTCTTTTTGCGTGCTTTTCAATAAGCATAGATCTGAGAGCACGCCAGCATCCAATTCTATTACATGGCATTCAATATTTTTAAATGCGAGAATACTATCTACCAGCTAATATTTATTGTAAAAAATCTTTCAGGTCTTAAGCTATTCCGGTCTGGTTTCTTGTTTAATTAAGTTTTGAGTATTTCAATACCTTTCTTGTGTCGTCAAAAAGTGATTATTAATTTAAATCTTTATTTCTTGTAATATTATTCCATTAATATTCGCGATGGGCATTCCTCTTTTCATCTGTTCAATTTTCACGAATAGCACTTAAGTTTAATTTGTTAAGAACTAATGTATAGCTTATCGAAAAGGTGAAATTGTTTAAAGTGAAATTATTTAATTGATTATGTACTCAGGAGTAGATATATTTTTAAAAAATTGCATGAACTAACATGGGAAATAGTTTTTTGAAACAAATTTTAAGCATGTTATTCAGCCTTGTAACATTAATAAATAAGTCATAAAAAGGTAAGTGTCATTATAAAGGAAATAGAGCGTTTGCACGGGTGGGCTTGTTTCTTGGAAAAAGAGTTGTGAAGGACAATTTAGTCGTAATAGTTATGTTTTAGCGAATAGTAAAATCATTAATAAAGGACACGAGAAATAGATTGAATTGAAAAAGAGGGTTTAAACTAACTGCTTCATGAGTAAGTTTAAAAATAGCTTTTGGTAGGAGGTGGATGGTTATGATATACCATGCTAAGAAAATTATTTAATCACTATTTATGAAAGAAATATAACGTTTATGGTTTTCTCATTGGCTCCTTATAATGGCTACGCTATGTCTGAATAAAATAAATGATTGCATTTCTGTACAAAATGCTGTAGCAACTCAACCACTATGGATCTTCTTAAGGCCGTTTAACACGGGGCACGTAATTGCGGAGTTTAGAACTGCATCAATTTCTAAAATGGCGTGGAATTGCGCGAATGCATGAACGAAATTAGAGCAGGGGCTATTTTGCCATCTCACGTCCACGCATTATCGCATGTGTTCTATTAATTCACCGCTTTACACGACGCAATTTTGACTGCGCCTTCGTACACCCGTCAGATTGTGCAAGCACGTGTCCTGTGTAAAACGGCCTTTATAACTATGGGCAAAATAAGAAATTCATTATTGAGACTCGAAATTTGTCCTTCGTAACGGAAAAGTAGTTGGTAATTGCTACTCTTCCGTGGGATGTTGGACCCAATACGAAATTGAAATTCACGGTTATTGGTAAATTAAGCGGTCTCATATGATTATATTTTATACTCATCTTGTTCGTTTCCCACTCTGATACCTAGCTACTACTAGATTAAAATATCATCGTTTTTATCTGAGAAGTTCCATATCTTCTCAGGAATACGAAAGGAGTGCAGGTTTCCTAATGAAAACTAGGGATATGAGAGCATATTATTATTCATAGCAGCCTTTGTGACAGATACGTAATCAGAATCTCCGAATTAACGATTTATTGGCGCAAGCGTGCAATTATTCCTTGGGTTTCATATTCCTTCGTTCTGTTTCCTCCAAGGGGGTCGATATAAGAACTTGGCCTAGAAATTGGGTCACTAGGGCCATTTAGCTCCGAAAATACGATTGGAGTTTTAATCTTATGCTTTGAGGTAAATTTAGAGCTATATTTACTGTCAATAACGAACTCTAGGAAACCTTTTATCGAAGTTCAATGGAGGGATACATTTTTTTTAATTATTAAAAATATATGATGATATATCATCTTGAGCTATTGTTTGCGGTGAACAATAAACTTTGAAAAAGAGATTTTACGATGACATAGAGTTTTAATTTATTTTCGAAATAGCTCTTACGTACCAAACGAACTAATAAAATTCTAAGCAGTATTTGAGTTAATTTTTCCATAACACTATCATCTACAGCTGAGGATATGATACATAAGTTACTTTTCGATCGAATATGCTCTTGGGCTAAAATAATATGCTTAACATTTGCATATATATGTCAATAAAAATACGTTGTAATATAACTTTTTATTTGCTGTGTAAAATATAATGTTTACAATTTTGTATTAAAAAATGGGAGATACGGTAAGAAAGGCTAACTTCAGTTTAATATCTTAACGACATGGGCAGTTATAGAGATTATATTTTTTCCAGCCCTTTTGAGTCAATTTTCAACGGAAAGCTTTCTCGTACTTTTCTTCAGGTGATGTTATCGAGTTTTCCTTTGCTCTTGCTTGGGTAAGTTCTGAAACTCTGCCAAGTTTCTTTATACATCCCACTTGTCAATTAAGTCAGAATGCACAGAACTCTCAGAATCAGAACGACCGGGTTAGCGAGACTTTCTTGGAGTCCTTTGCCAATTATATAGACACCCTTCGGCATATCCGGTTACTTTGAGCTTGAAGCTTTTGAGGACCTTAATGCTTTTGAAAACTTGCCCAAGAATCCATGAGCTAATGCGATAATTTCTTTTCCATTAGTTAAGGAGGACATATTTCCACGTCTTCGAAATATTTAATTTGTCTCTCGCTCCGTGGCTACATTTTCTCCGGGGGTTTCTTTTCCGCGTTTCCTTATTTTGGAATGAAAAGATTCGTGTTTTTTTTTGTTTCGGGATTTCCTCTCGAGTTGGCACTGTCTTTGATTCTTTTCACAACATTTTATGGAAATGGGCGATGCTGTAAAAATATGGAATTATTTATTTCATCTTCACGAAAAAGATTTACAAGTTACAACCTTAAATCATTTCCCCGTAGTGTAAAAATAAGTATGATACAATTCATTTTATATTTGGAGGTGTTTGTGCTGAAGAAAGCTATTATATATAGATTTATTTGATTTTATAAGAATTGTCACATTTTCGTACAGATTGTTGGTAGAGTAACAATTTTAGCCTGTTAACTGCGGCAGATAATTTTTCCTGGTATCGTGCCCAATTTTTACGTGCCCCATGTTGACCGTATGTTTAGGCCTTCCTTGGGGAACTTGCATATAATTCCCGTCATTATATTTGAGTGGGTGAGAAGCCAAGGGGTACAAGTGATTTCTTATTTATACGCAGAGTTAGGCACAGAAATTAGGTATAGAAAACAAACGGAATCAATTTGATGTTTAGAAGCGCATTTAATTAAAGAGTTAAGTCGCGTAAGTGATCCCTGTAGTGATGGAAATTGCACTTATACTCTACCCAGGAGGCAATAAAAACTTTGGGAAACTGCCGTTAGTAGTCGAGCTATGATCAAACGTTTAATAACCTTTTTCCGCATTCAGCGTTCAAAATGTTTAAAAACGTTTCCGCAGTCAAAGGGTTAAAACTCGGTTTTGGATTTTAATGGAAATCGATTTTTACATCACTAACCCCATCGAAGATGTCGATACCAATATCTATTGACAAATCCATGATAAAAACTACAAATAGTAATTTCCATTCCTAAATACAACTCAACTACCGACCAAGGATTTCAGCATATCATGTTGTAACATTTTCAATTTATCCACTAATAACTTAACAAATAATTTTATTACACTTCATAAAAAAGCTCTATAATTTGAAACTCGGGAGCAAAAAACAACATCAACAAGCCGCCATGACTATTACAATACCATTTTTACTACCCGTACTACCACTCACTGAGCCACTGCCATTAAATGCACCAGTGGGGATCTTGAGTTCTGCCGTATTCCTTTCCTCCGGTCTCTTTCCCTCTCGTAGGCGCCTCCTTTTTCTCTGCGTCCTTTTCTTCTTTCTGCCGATCTTGCATTCTGCCGTTTCTCTTCCTCCGCTCTCTCAATACACCACTACTTTAGTTTTTCTCCCTATCCTTTTTATAACACGTCTACCTCCTCCTCCTCTCCATACACGACTCCCCTTGTGCATTTCCTTTCCGCGTCCCCACTACCATTCTTGCCTCCTCAATACCATTGTTAATTTTAAATTATTTAATCAAACAGCATGGTGGCTTGTTTACATTATGTTACAATGTCATTTTCGAGGGTATGTGTAACATGTCGAAACTATGGTCGGTAGTTAGGTTTTATATTGAAGTGTGAAAACTACCATTTGTATTTTTTATCAGTGATACATCGAACTTTCACCAAGTCAAGCCTGAAAAGATTTTATAAGATCTATTGACAACGAAACCAATTCAAAGCGAATTTGTCTCCCATCGTGTAAGAGCGGCTCATTATATCCTTCACGAAAAACCAATCCCTCACTTACGATACTACCTCGTGCTTTAATTCCGCCCGAGCGTTGAGCTCAATTCTCGCGGTGGTGACCCATTTCGGAAACAGTGGTCGCCAACCGTTCTTCATCTGTCTGCCTCACCCTCCCTTACCCGTTCCGTTGGCTTGGCTTGAATTGGGAATTAAAGACCCGCTGTGCACGCCATTTCTCATTTGACATCAAATCCCCACTATCCACGGTGGTGTTTTGCCGCGGACAAAGCAAACCCGTTCCTTCTCCATCGGCTCGCCTCGACCAGTCAATCTTAAAGCTCCTTGAACAACCTTTGTATGTAATTATTCACCTTTTCGCCATCTATATGTGTTTGATTCCGTGATGGACTGTGCCGGCTCTTTTTATTACTTTTATTCTCTCTTATCTACGGGTCTCTCTCTATCTATACATTTCATTCAGTTTCCTACTAAGGGAGTAGGTGGGACAATGAGACATTGGCGGAGTTTAATCAAGTCTTTCATCCCACTGGAAAGCGTTGAAATTGCTCGGCTATGTTTGAACCTAGGGCCCGTTCGGTATCGCCCCCGCTCGGTGTGGGGATCAGGCAATGGGAATGGCTCGGGGAAAGGGGTTAGCGTTGGACAAATTAATGCTTGGAAATCCTATACTCCGGGCTGCTTGTTTGCATGACGCCGTCAGCTACCGAGATTGTGGGTCAAATATCCAAAGGGATATTGTGTGTGTGTGTGCGCGGAGACCAATGGAGCGAGGCGGCGCCAACTTTGTCCGCGGATCGGGGAGGTATAGGGAAGGGATACAACAGCTGTGCAAGGGTCGGATCCATTTAAGGGGAAACCTTAAAGCTCTTTCGAACACCATCGATTGCTTGTACCCTTTATCCTGTATTAGCTTTTCAGATGAAACGGCTCCAGATTTAAAAAAATGGAAAAGTTTTACCTTGTCGTATTTCAGAAATATCAGTACTTGAAGATGAGCATTTCGTTAATTCAGCTGATACCGGATCGATTCAGTGAAATAATGCTATTGTCATGCCAGTGTGAAATTAAGAATAGTTAATAAATTTTTATCCTCTATGATAGTGATCAAAATTGAATAAATGGGTAATATATTTATTTACTTCAATTACGCCCGAAAACAGCACAATGAGGCATTTAAATCGGGAGTTTATGCTTAATCAATAACAGACGATCACATACATCCATGTCCTGGAAGGGGCAACCCATCCGGGTGGGACTCGAACACGCGACTTTTGGTATGGTAGGCGAGGACTTATCCCCGGCTCCACCGAGGCCGACATGCTAGGCTATTTATGAGTAATTAAAGAAAGTAAAATGGATAATTTATGGGTATCTGTTTTAATGAAAGATAGATTAAAAGAAGTATTAAAAATTATCGCATCATCATCGCTGGTCAATAATCCTAAGATTGGTTTCACGCAGCTCTCGACTCAATTCTCCTATCAGCTAATCTCTTCACACCAACGCATTTCTTCTATTTCACATCCTTTTTTTTCCTGTTCCATAGATTTCACTCGGCTGCCATTCCATAACTCACCTCCGCAGAGGAGCATACTCCACATGTAAGTACTGATAAAGTGTTTCCTTACTGAAAGCTAATTAGTGCTTCATTTCTCCGATCATGAAAACGTTCTTAATTAAAGATTTTATTCATCCTTTGCAAGAATTAGCTATACTGATATTTGATAGGTATTTTGATTTCATGAAACAAACTGTGAGTATAAACCAGTTTCAATTTATTAACTTCATTGCTAAATTAAATCAAGCAATTAAAATGCTGAGGGGGCAATTTAAGGAAGATATTATTATAGATAAGTGTAATGAGGTACATTTCAAATTACTTCCAATAAGACACGGTGCTAGTTCTACTCTTATTTTTCGGACTTGAGGGCACATTTTCACAGAAGGCCTCAATAATAAAGTCCCAATAACCACAATGACATTCGAATATCCTTATTACATTTATCTAAGAAGTGTTAAAATGTTAAGTTGGCAAGCGAGGAAACATTTCCCTTTTCCAGGAAATAAGCGAGATGAAGTGGAATTATTTCATATTGGAAATATCATAAGCAACTCTACTCGCTCAGAACATTCAATTGGGCGAGGATTTCCATGCTATAGCAATAAAAATTACTTTCAATGTAACCTACTCTTTTCACCTGAAATATTCACCTGATTATTCCAATGCCGTACTTTCCGTCAACCTTGCATAGTCCCAAATGAAATTCTCCGCACGCAGATATAACAATGGATAGCTCTGAGGTTTCCTTATCTACGGGCTAATTTTGCCATCATTCGGGTATTTTGAGATCCTATTTGCATTCTTGGAAGCCATAATTTCGACTGGAGTTTGGTTCATAGTATACACGGCTCACGCAGGTTGTGAAAACGGATATCTCACATGTTTCCGAACAACTACGAAGAATACACACAGAATTTGGGGCATAGTTCAAAGCATTAAACACTAAATAGATTTATCAGATTGTTTGCAATCCCTTTACGGCGATGGTACAAAAGAACCACCCAAATGTCGTACTTACTTACATTATTTCGTAATGAATAATTGTGTACTTACAGATCCGGATTAATGGGTGTAACCAGTCTTCGGTTTTGAGCAACAATCCAGATATTTGCTTACTGGCTAGCTTTTATCAAAATTTTAACAAATCTGGAGCCAATATAATTGAATCTGGTTGATATGCGATTGGTTAAAATAGTTTCCGCACCATTTTATGAAATAAGGAAGATATGTTCAGGATATTTTTAGGCAATTGCGCTTTAAATATTTTTAATTAATATGTAATTATGCATGTATGTATGTTTTAATTAATATGTAATAATATTGTGGCAACTTTTCTATTTCATTCTTCCTTAGTACCTTTCCAAGTGCTTTCCAAGCAGCTGCTCTAAATTTTTTCAGAGACTTTTTTTTGGCTGTCTATTTAAATGCGTGTTCCATAGGTTCGAGGGCTTCTCCGCGTTAATATAAGAAGAACTCTGAAATAAATGTAGTACCTAAGTTGTAATTGAATTTAGACTAAGACTATTTGAATCTGTCTCTAAAACCTCTGCGCAATTAAACGTAATTGAAAATGACCGAAGGACCTTTTCCTTCGAAGATAACCTCTGAAGGTAACTGTGTAATTTGCATGTCGATGTTCAATTTTTTAGGCGGAAATGTCCGCGTGGCGTCTCTTATGCTGAAGGTACCTAGTTCGAAAGTGTCATGTGGCATTACTATCTGCGAGTTTTAAGTGAAAGTAAAACAAAGGTTTCTTGATGTTTGGCGCATTCAGAAATTACTCAGGGCTTTCATCTCTAAGACCGATCTACCCATTTCCATCACGGCTTTTATGGCATCTCGCGCAAAATATGATTTGCCACCATCGAGTAATTTTCTCCAATTGCAAATTGACCGCAACGTGCACAGGTGACGAAGTTGGGTACCGTAGACGGTCGTTTAATTAAAGAACTAATTGATTATGATGACCATTATTCAACTCTTAAAGTAGTTTCTCGTAAAAGTAAGCGATTCATTTTAGCTTCCAGAAAAAAACTAAAATCGATGAATTTAAGCTTAGGAAAAGTACAGCAGTCCCGCGGGAGCTCTAAATATTAAAAATATTCTGTATAACTAATAGCAGTGAAAGTCGGATTACATTTTTCCATAAATATTAATGGAGATGAAAACCCAGTACAGTTGTTTATTTTAATGCTATTTGTAATGTATGGATATGGTTGAAGTTATCAAATAGAGGCCTTTGAAAATTTTTGTATTCAAATTTGGCCCTTATGACGTTCCTCAGTAAAAAATGGGTCCAAATGTGAGTTCTATTCTCTAAATGGCGTTCATTGAAATAGTACTTCATGAAATTATTTGTAAATGAATAACTATGTTACCTATATTTAAAAAGGCAGATCACTAACGCGATTGGCATCATAAGATTTGTTTACATGAATACAAATTGTTGAATACTTTTTTATTGTTAGATAGCTATTAATTTTCAGTATTGCAGTGTGTTGATTTTGCAACTATCTAAATTCTTTCGTATCCATTGGGATTAAAACGAGGGCATCTGAAATATATTCTTTAGTTCCAGTAGCTAATAGATTTTATATATTCGTCAAATTATCGTTTTTTTTCTTCTACATTGTTACATTATTTTTAATGAGGAATTTTTCCCCTCAAAAATTAGTTTTTTTGTTGCAAAATATCGTAAATTACAGTGGTCTTCCTAATCCACTGAAATTAATTAAAACTTGTACATCGCACTTTTTCGTACGTGTAAAATACTTGACCATCGGTATGATCATCTTATTCCGATTTGCGCAAATCGGGTGAAGAAATACATTTAGCGTACTGCAGTGTTTAGAATGCTATAGTAAAGGTGGAGATAACTCCGCAGAATCTCCAAGAATCGTTATTTACAAGTAAACAAGAGCTTCTGTTTGAAATTTGAAGTTCTCTTTGAGTTTTGCATGTGTGTTGGATGAGGAGTAAAATCATATCTGCGAGCTACGCTAAGCGATGGCAATAAAAATTTAATTTCAGAAATATGAGAATTGTAGATTAGCTATATAGCTATTATAGTTATACTAGAAAGTATGCTCCACTCAGCGTCCTAGTACGGATCGGTTTCTCTAGGTTGGGGAGAATACGCACTTGCCGGCATAGGCGCCGACTCCATGGGGCCTGAGGGGGCTCGAGCCCCCTCAATAATTCGTTTGGGGGGATGGAGCCCCCCCAATAATTCAAGAAATTAATTAAGTTATGTTATGCTTTGTAAAATCACAAAAATATGTTGGTATTTTTTATTTTCCTTGTTTGACGATAGTTACCTTTTAAAATAAATTCAGTGATGATATAAAACAAATAATTATTACGGTATTAAACAGGTTAACTGAAAAAAGTGGTGTGAATCGTGATAGTGTTTCGGGGCTGTGACACACTTTGAACTTTTCCCGGTGCGTGAACCTTCGGGTACAAACTGGCGGGCCAAGAGGGATGTAAGCTGCCTCCCGGTTGATTTAAATGGAAGAATGACTAATTTTATAAGAATGGAAGAATGACATAAAAAATGTGTCAGGCTTGTAGAGTTTCCCGAAGTGTGGAGTTATAGAGAGTCGAGTTTTCGGGGTTCTAATATTGATCATATGACCCCTCGAAAAGGCTTTTAAAAAACTTTAAAACTCACTATTTTTCATCTAAAATTTAGAAAATTTCCCGAGGCAAGACCCGCGGTATGGGCCCCCCCAATATTTTTTATAAGTCGGCGCCCCTGCTTGCCGGTAAGGGTAAGAACAATTTTGAGGAGTGCGATAGTTTTTTTGAGGTAGTAATGAGCAGAATTATGTGGAAAGTCCAGTTTTTTAATCTTTGATATTTGTCTTAGGCGATGCAGATTTAACCCATTATTCCCCGGACTGTATGTAGGGCTTTTAACTTCGGCTGTTTCGCATTTACCGAGTTATTTTGGCCTAATTAAGATGAATTTTTGGAAAAAAATATTTTCATCATATTATATGATTTTATATATTTTTTTTTATATCACGAGATGTGGGTCAAATGTAAATATTATTTATTTTTTCAAACTTTGCCTACGTTTCGGACATTATATTTGTCCATCCTCAGGGCTATAAAAATGATAATGTATGATACAAAATTAGTTAAATACAGGCAATTTTACAGTTGTTATACATTAAAATACATGGAAATACATATTCAAAATTTACCTTTAAGTCTGATGTTGTTTTTATTTATTTACAATTTGGTTGCTTGGATAAAAAATAAAAACAACATCAGACTTAAAGGTAAATTTTGAATATGTATTTCCATGTATTTTAATGTATAACAACTGTAAAATTGCCTGTATTTAACTAATTTTGTATCATACATTATCATTTTTATAGCCCTGAGGATGGACAAATATAATGTCCGAAACGTAGGCAAAGTTTGAAAAAATAAATAATATTTACATTTGACCCACATCTCGTGATATAAATAAAAATATATATATATATAATAAGGGGTCGTGAAGTATAAAGTTTGAATTATATGATTTTAAAAATGTAGCTTATACGCAACGCTGGGAAAACTCCAGTAAATAAATATAAAAAAGTAATTTTTAAAAATTAGGTTACATCTTTTATTTTTTATCTTGATTTGTACACTCGACATCTTCGCCGGGAGTTATCAGTATTCCTTTGGAGGAAATGCCCCATTCTGCCTTGACGGTCATGCTGGGGTATGTCATTTTTCCTAGGGTGTCTCGTATGTGCGCATCGTTTTTTATGCCAAACGTCATCAGTCATAAAAATACAATTACCTAAATGAAAATGTTGGTGGAAATGACAATATTAGAACTAGAGATGCTTAAAAAAGTCAGTAAATCGAAGAAAAAATTATTCTGAGGTAGAAACTTGTTCTGAGAAATAGAATTCAATAATGTTACGTTAACGCAACACTGGGGATTAATGGGTTAAAATAATCAGAGCGAGCCATTTGGTATACCGAACGATCAAAATTTCAAGTTAAGTAAAAAATTACGATGTCTTTTTCGTATTTGTAAAATACTTGACAATCAATATTATCATCTTATTGTGATTTGCACAAATCAGGTGAAGGAATCAATTTTGCGTACTACCGCGCTTAAATTCAGTGTCAGAGGTGGAAATAACTCCGCAGAATATCCAAGAATCGTTATTTACAAAGAAACAAGAGCTTCTGTTTGCAATTAATTCTCTTTGAGTTGTGCATGTGTGTTGGATGAGGAGTAAAATCATATCTGCGAACTGCGCGAAGCGGAGGCTACGAAAATTTAATTTTAGAAATATGAGAATTGTAGATTAGCTCGCCTCGTTGGAATTTTCTCGGTGACAAGGGACTGGTGCAAAGCGTGTGGAAATCCGAGATTTGATCATTGAGCCGTAATGGAAAACGAAGCGAGGCATTGAGGAGTTACGCACAGCAGGCGCGGAAATAGATGCGAGTGGAACTCATAAAAAATACATGATTCAGGGAATGGTGCAATGTTAAGGATGTAAATTGTTGGAAGTAGAAAAGGGGTATTGACTCTCAAGGTGATATAGGTAATACGTTTAAAGCGATAAAAAAATTATTCGCGCCTTTCGAGTTCAGTAGACATGCGGTGCTAGTCCACAGAATCTACAGTTAATATCATTGCAAGTGATTTTCTGACTTGAACCACACCTGAGGAAGTGATTTCAACTTATCAGATTGACAAATTCAGGCGTTGCTTTGTGGAGGTCTATCAAAAAATGTACTTGGAAAAGGAAAAGTACCGAGTACATTTTTTGCTAGGATTTCCGTAAGTCTAGTTTT
The DNA here is from genome assembly GCF_921293095.1 of Ischnura elegans. Lineage (NCBI taxonomy): Eukaryota > Metazoa > Arthropoda > Insecta > Odonata > Coenagrionidae > Ischnura > Ischnura elegans. Next base: position 43,904,232 of record NC_060255.1, on the reverse strand, counting down.
TGCTCTATTCCTGTTAAAAAGTATTTTAACTAATACAAATTAGTGTTAACTATGATACTATTGGCACTGCACCTCTGGTAAGAGTCATCCTTAATTCTGTCCAGCTTCAACAATAACACGTTAGCAAATAGTAAGCCGGTTACACCAGACCGCCTTAAAGTCAACGGAATGTCTAGAATGAAATTTGGTCCGCGGAAAAATATTAAATAAATCAACTAAAAGTTAGCGTGAGGTGTTGTTTCTACTATTTCAGAAGTGGCGCATACAAATTTTTTTTGCGTTTCCCCGTTTTAATGTAAGTATTGACGATAGAAGGCCTAATTATTTCAATTTTCTTTAAGAACACTTTAAAGTGAATCTTATAGTTTCAGGACCTATTTGTAGTCTTTGTCGAAGTATATGGAATTTCCGATCAGGAGAGACGTGGAACATGAGACTTTTCCATGCGCGAACGATGTTATGTGATCAGGCATGGTTTTCGTTTTCCATTTCGCGAAGAATTGGAAGTGAGTTACAATATTTGTCATGATTTCTCAGCGTACTTTTCCAATTAGATATCTGTGATACATATTACACGATGACGCACATTTATCTCTAGTTGCATGAAGTAGTTGATAGATGGCCTCTAATTTTATTTTTAATAATGCATTCGAAAAATACTGGCACCTTTTCTAAAATATTTACATGAATGGCGACAAGTTTCTATGTGCTAAATCATCATCAACAGGACCTTATGATTATGTAATAATACCGTTGCGTTCAAGTTAATCATTCTCTCAGTCCTTCAATTCAATGGTTGGTTTGAGTGCATGCAAGTGAAGCCCACCCCATGTTAAGAATGATTCATAAACGTGTGCATTTCTTGCCTACTGGGCAGTTCGTTTGCTTGTGATATTTTGAGGAACTTATTTGGTGGTACGAAGGCTTCTCCTGGATTTGAACCCATACCAGTTCATTCAGTAAACAAATTCTCAACGTGAGAAGTTATACAGTCCGCTCAAAACGTTTTTATCTTTTGAATATTGCCTATATAATTTCAACTACCATATTCCACCATGTCTCCGTGTAACGTCTCAACTTCTTTTTTTATGTTCCGTCGGTTTTTCTAAGACTCTGATATGACAGCATAAGGATACACAATTATGATTGACTATATAAACTTGGATAGTAGAAGAAAAGAGAAATATTACCACGCCAGGTCTGTAAGTAGTACCGCTTAAATAATAGTCTCTTAAGGGATTGCATACGCGGTTCAACAGGATTTCCTCATCTGCATGTTATAGAAGAGTTGCACGTCGAGGTCAAACGGATGTTTCAAGAGCTTCGACGACATTTTGCCGCTTGTTGAGCGAAGGAAAAAATCCTAGAAATCCCATTTAGCGAAAAAATGGTCATGAAGTGAAAAGCGAGCCCAGGATACCCGGATTCTCTCTCCATCCTTGTAATGGCGTTCTCTCTCTTGACAATCGTATCGTTCCTCCGCTTCAAAGCAATTAATTCTAATCGAGTTAGGACTGGAGGATCAATGGGAGTGCAGCTGTTGGACGGAAATACTTCAGGCCCCACTGGAGAAGATAAGTAGTCGCCCTTGCTAGCTGCCTGGTCGCTGACCTCGCTGCACTGAATTGAGTACCGTGTTCCGCGTCTATCTACACTTTCCGTATTGCGCAATCTACCGGAGCTGGTCTATTTTATTCCACCTTCGTACAAAGGATGGTTTTCGCCGACGAAGTTCTTAAAGGGGACCCTGCCGCTTTTATGCGATCTAAAATTAATAGTTCATTCCAAATTTGGGCAATTATTATTCCAAAAGTTCTGATTTCTTGTACGTTCAAAATCAATTTAACTAATTTTCGCCCGGAAAAATTCCTGCTTGTAATTGTGAAGATATTTAGGTACGTTGCTCCCATGGTCAATCAAGTAATCAAGTGAAATATTTAGGTGATACATTAACATGTTTCTTCTGAATGACCCTTAGCCATAAGACTACAGCTGGTGGTAAAGAGGTCAGAATCTGTTGTTGTTAAATATTTACGAGTGGCCTTGGTAGAAAGAATGAATATTCAGGGCAAGTATATTTTCGGTGAAGGAAATTTAAAATAATCCATACAATGCCATTTCCTATTTTTTATATGTGGATGCGTGTACTTTAAACACAGGATTGCAGTAGCGTAGCCTGGGTTGGGGTCAGGGGTGTCCGGACCCCCCCCCCCCAAAATATAAAAACACAATTATTTTCCTTCATAAAAGAAAACAAAATACTGAAAAATCACGAATTTACAAAATATTTCTTTAGCAAATCAAGTTTTTTTCTATTATGAAAAGTGTTAAAATTAGTTTAAAACTATCTGCTTAGGACCCCGTTTTCCAAAGATTTTCCCCCCTGGTTTTGGCCCCCCCCCCCCCGAACAAAATTCCTGGTTAAGCCACTGGACAGTTGGCACCCATACTGACGTTACGCTTCGTATCTGTCTCTTTCCGTCATTGGACTTATTTCAACCTTCTTCAAAAATAAAATAATAATTAGATTAAGTTAATGCAAGCTTCAACAACACATTTGTGACAATTCGACAGCAAAAAGGAGTGCGATTTCCTCGGAGACGCTCATATGCTCAGAATGGTAGGATATATTAGCTCTATGGCTACGGTGAGCGGAAATGGATTGGATATTATTCAAAATTTTTAATACACAATTATTATTTATAGTTTTTCACTCTCGCGCAGTAGCATGCAGTCATATCTATGCACGCTAACCTAAGAATTGTCATGGGTGTCAAGGACCATGTATAACGTGGTAAGCTCTATGGTTCCGTTCAGGGATAAGGGTATTTTTTTTCCTATGGAAAATAATAGGAACATAAGAAGGTAGAATTTAATGTTGCCCGTAGGGAAGTCAGTGGCGCTCATCCAACTATATATATGAATAGCACGTTCCGTTCGAGCTAATTATGATATTGTGTATTTATATTAGTGTAAATATGTTTTTAAGCAAACAATATTTATTTGTTCGAGTCAATGCAGCTCAATTTACAAGCCACTAAATTTTTTTGACTGCAGTGACGGCATACCTTAATGGAAAGCGATTTATCATCCCCTTTCTTCTTACCGAATTCAAGTGTGCAATCATTTTGCGTCGTATTTTTTTAGAAATACATGCAAACGTAGTGTTTATAAAAATTGAGTCATCAGGCTGTTCCCGGATGCCTAAATACTAACTGTAATGTGCATTTAGAGGAATAATGATGGTTAAATAGTTCTTGGAGTATAGGTCAAATGTATATGATGCAAAAAAGTTGTTAGCCAATGTCTCAGTTTATTTTAAACTATCATCAGGGCTTAGATCTTCAGATATTTACTATTTTTTATGATAGTTTAAAATAAACCAAAACGTTGGCTAACAACTTTTTTGGATCATATACATTTGACGTATACCCCAAGAACTATTTAACCCTTAATTAAACAAGGTCAAGATAAGAGAAAAACATTAGGAATAATAATGAAATGAATAAAAAATTTGGCGCATAACTGTTAAGGTGATACTTAATTACCGATGGGCCGCGAATTCAAGAAATAGCTCGCCATTGCTCTTAACGCTATTGCTATTAATTCAGCACTTCTCCGTTATACCCAAGAATGCAGTGTTAAAAAAATATTTGAACAATTGTCAGGAGATACTTGTGCGACGTTGCCTAAATTTTTTAAATACTCCTATCCCTTCGGTAAAGACAGTTCCTTCTTGATCTTATTTTCATTCACTAATGTACTGCTTTTGATAATTCGGGAAAATAATTGCTTCCAATAACTCTAATTTTTATCTTGGGGTATTTATTGGTATTAATCTTTCAGATTTGACCCCATCCAATAAATTGTTTTTCATTACTCATCCATGGAAATGGGTCAAAGTTTGGGATATGCTACTTCGGTTGTAGTCGATTCCAAATTGATTTACAAGAAATGATTATTACACTCTTCCATTAGGAAAGGATTTTCGATGTTTTATCAATTGAAAACGCCTGAAGGTAAACGGTTTCGTTAAATTGGGTGCGCACGTTGAATTTTGGAGGCCAATGAAGTGTGATAATTAGATTCGACGTGTAGATGACTGAATTTTGTTATCCTACCATTCGAGTGCACGTTGATGTGAATTCAATTAAATTCGGAGAAATATATGTTGGCCCCTATTACAATATTGGTTTCTATTAGGTATATTCTATATGCATATATGATTAAATTAAATTCTCAACTCTCCATATGTCAGTGAACTCATCAATTTTTCATTCAAGGTATATTTTGGTATAAAACGAATTGTTTAACAGCGAAATACGGGCACAAAGCTTAGAGTTTACATCGTGATAACTTCAATTTCATCTTTACATGGACTGAAAACAATTGTAGTTATTCTGAATATGGGCAAAAAATGAGAAATAAATGAAGCGGTTTAACTCATTAAAAACTTCCAGTGATGTACATGCACACAATACTAATACATGTGATAACTAATTTGCTCTTAGAAACGCATAACAATCAACGCATATGTTATTTATATCACTTCTTTTTTTAAAAAAGCGACCCGGGCTTCGATAAATAATCGTCATCGTCAGGGGTACCTTATTATTTATTTATCTTATTTATATAACCGTAGTTGCGTATCGGAAGAAGAGATGGATTTTGTAACGGACGACAGAATAGTTTGAGTATGAATGGGAAATGCAATTTGCCTCTCTCGAGAAAGATTTAGAGCCATCAAGGTAAGAAAGGGCCAGGAAAGCAGGTAGGAAGCGCAGTAACTCGAACAGTTGATTGCATTACTTAACTATCACAGTGAGATCCCGAGAAGTGAATTAACGACACTTTTATCTTCTGTTAAACTGTAGGTAAGGCCTCGGGTATAAAGTAAGGAGAATGGATTGAACATGTAAGAATGTTTTCCCGCAGAAGTTGCCGGCACGCACGCACACGTGCATTCTTTACAGGTGTAAAATGTAAAAAAATTGATGGGGAACACCTCAGAGTAAGTATATATTTACACAATGGCAAAACTCATTTCTTGGAGCATGTATCTGTATACTTAAACTTTTAATTTTACTCTACAAAACTTCTGTTGGGTAGGTTTTTTCCATTTTCTCAATGGGATCCCATTGATAATACCATCGTAGCTAACCAACGGCAACATCAAGTATCTTAGTGTAGTAACTTGTACTTATGCCATCCCACTGAATTTGGTTAATAACATGTCCTCCAATTCGATTTGGCTTATACCGATCTCCTCGATCTTTGACTACTGAAACTCGATTTTCGATTTTAATCAAAATCGATTTATCCATATCTAACTCAAACATAAACGTTAACTTGTGTGTAAGTACAGGCATCCTCCGAGTTACGTATGTCTCGACTTACGTAAATCCGTACTTACGTAAGTGATAACCGTATTTCAAATGATTACGTTAATTTTTGAATGCGAGCGCGAAGAAGTAGATATTCGCTCGTTCAACCTGTGGTAGAAAAAAAAATTGAATAGTTATCGAGTTTTTTACGTGATAAAAATAACAAAGTGACCCATTTTTGTCTTTCTTCGAAGGAATTTTCATTAATTTCTGTAGAAAAATCGCTTAAAAATCCCAAGTCAGCAATCAATCTGAAAATTTGCAGTTCTAGCGATGGATGTGGTTGCGCTCATTCCTGTACGATACAACTTGTTATACAGCATGCACACCCGAACTCCGACTTTCTACTATTTAAAAATTGTATCCTTAAGTTAGGACATTTCCATCTGTGGAATTAGAAGAAAATGAAGTTCAAGCAGAAATCTTTATTGCGAAAAAGAATTGATTAGTACCCACGGAACGGCATTGAAATTTTGAGTGTTGGCAATGAACGCCGCGAAAAAGTTAAGGAAAAGTTGACATACGATATTAATGCGTAATTGTTTACATGTTTCTGGCGGAAAATTTTATTAAGCTGCATTTTCTCGTTCTCTCGTATTAAGTGCAACTGTAAATGAATATTGCGTTATTGAAAGCTTTTCCCCACTAACTTTGTTGCACGTTAATGACGGAGTTGGCTGAATAAAAGCTCACTTTTAATTAGCTTCGTGCTTTGGAAATACTCTTCGATGTACGATGTTTCCAGCGCAGTAAATATTCAAATGATGATATTTTCACGTTATTTTATTGAGATATGAGAGAATGAAAGTATGTTTCCGTGCGTGAAAGATTGAGGGTATGTGCATGTGAATGTATCTAAGAATATAGTAATTTACTGGTATTTTTTGTGTGTTATTTGCTCGTAATCCTAGACTACTCCTCCTACATGTGTTAACTGTGACAGTGATTCCACCAGATTCATCGGTCAACGTAATATATAAAAGGCAGAAGATATAATGATTATAGGTAGGTAGACAATGCATTCTTTGGGCCCTTAGATCGCAGTATAACATAATGAATCAATTTAAGTATTCAGTTTAGTAATGTAGCGTTGAGATACCGTACTTTCCCGATTCCACGCAATCAGTCAACTCTGGGAATAATATTACGCATTTTGATTGGCAATGCTCGAGATGCAACTCTCAGACTATATTAATGTTTATCGATTTTGTATCTAATAACGTAATAATACGCGGTAGAGTTCATGAATATCGCAGTGAATTGAATGAAACTTCACCGAGAATTTACCGCGCATTTCTCCGCTGAGAATTTCACCGCGCCGGTCGAAATCTCTGAAGCACTAACGCAAAGGTTCGACTTACGTAAATTTCGACTTACGCAGAGTCTGCCGGAACGTATCTCTTACGTAACTCGGGGGATGCCTGTAGTTGAAAGTGGACTCGTAGGGTAGTGCGTATATGTCGACCAGGGGCACAGCCAGGAATTAAGGCTAGGGGAGGTTTTTAGACGCAACTAATACTGGGGACCCTGGGGGGTAAGTGCGGGGGCCCTCCCTCAGAAAATTTGTAAGGTAAATGGTTGAAAATGATGAGTTGTACGGCTTTATGAGGGATATTTTATGAATAATTATATTATTATAAAAGAATTTTTAATCCAATTTGGTAAAATGGATTAAATTTAAAATAATTTCCGAGCTCTGGGGGGGGGGGGGGGGGGAGTTTATTCCCCAAAACCCCCCTCTCGTTGAGCAACTGATGTCGACGACCTGCAAGTATTAAATCATGCGTAGGAGCTCACTCAAGTCTTCCCTTTATTCCCGAGCCGATATTTTGTCCTCTTACTGCATTTTCAGAAAGGCAGTGCTGCGAGATCGGGAAGATTTCACTCCGATGGAGTACAGAAAATAGTGATCTGTTCCTACCTAAGGAGTTTCGACGACGTCACCGGTCAAATTTTTTTTTATCCCCGCGTCACAGGGCATTGGAACATGGAGAGACCCGAAGTTTTTCCCGAAGTCGTTGACCGTTGAGAGAAGGCTCGATCGAAGGTCTTTCTCGAGGGCGACTTCCGCCGTGCAGGGAAGCGGAAATGTGACCATGTCAAGAAGGTTGGAATGTGTTGGAGGGGGCACCACTGGTTCCGAACGTGGAGCGAAGTGTGGCAGGAATGGTGGTGCTTGGGTAGGATTAGCCACGCCTACCATCGGCGCATCCAGGGTTTTTTGCAGGTGGGGGGCACAAAATACAAACAGGCGAACGATCTTCTCATACATAGCATTTAAAATAACATAAAACAATAAGTATACGTAATATAATAATAATTTTAATATATAAGTTATAAATATGAAAATATTGATAAGAATAGAGATTATATTATAAGATAAAATATGTAATATGATCAGTTTTCTTGGGGATGGGGTTGGTGTGGAGGCTAGAATGTTGGCTTCCCACCCCGAGGGCTCGGATTCATATCCCGGCGGTGGTAGAGAATTTTCAGAGAATGCCCGATCCCTGTTTGAATGTTGTGTGGAGGACATTTCAAGGCCAGCACTCCGTCTGTCGGATGGGACGTCAGGCCGTGGTCCCCTTAGCGCCTTTCTTTATGAGCACGCTAATGATGGCGCCCGGTTTCTCTCCACCCTTCCTTCCATACCCTTCCCTCATGTCGCAAATGACTTAAGCTGTCGGTCTCCTCCTTCAAAATACCGTGCCATACCATTAGTTTTCTTTTATGTTTCCTTCTCTAGATGTCCAGTACTTCATTTATGTTAATTTTGACTCAATATCTTGATGGATATGCATAGATGCCAATCTATTCAAACGATCTTATGTCATTCTGATGCGAAGAAATTTTAAAAATCGTCCTACGGTAGAGAATGATCGTAGACCTCAGTGTTTAGCTTTTAACACATTCCATCGTCAGGGGGGGCACGTGCCCCTGTGCCCCCCCTTAATCCGTAAATGGTGCCTTCATTGAGCATAGCATTGGCAATCCCATGTGGGACAATGCTCACTACTTGGTGAAATTGTTGGTCATAACTCGTTCGTTCATTAAAATGAACTATGGAATGCACACCGTAAAATTTTTTTTACTTCATCGGTAGGCTTCGCAAAGTTATGTCTCAAATGGTATCAAACATCTTTTCCCCGGGGAAAAATTATTATCCATCACGACGGTTACGCTCTACAACCAACTCAGCTGAAAATAGACTTGTGCGTGCGTAAACAAGGCATTTTCCTGCATTTATATTAGTATTAAATTTTATAATAGCCAATGGAAATCTTACAATTACAGTAAAAAGTATATTTTGAAGGATATCCCCTCAGGGGGAGCACAGGGGCACGTGCCCCCCCAGAAGCTTAAAAAATAGACAAGATTTTTAATAAAGTTATCATTACGTTCGTTTTGATTATTGTATTACGGAGCCTCAATCATTTAATTTCATATTAATAATATTCAAATAAAAATAAAGAGAATATTTCGTAAAATAATAGTTATATCTGTTTTTTTAATCTTAAGTATGAGAAAATCGTTTGCCTGTCAGACCCTTGTGCCACCCCATTAAAAAATCCTGAATCCGCCTTTAAATACAAGCATCTCGAATGATGGGAAATCTCCGATAACATTCACCGGCTAAATATTAGTGATTATGGTAGCATTATTCACTCAATATAGCGCATTTGCAGAAAAAACTTAGCCACCTCAAAAAATCAGCCAGAGACGAAGCCCCAAAACTGTCAAACTAAGATGGCGGAACTCTGTTTCCGCCAAAAAACTGAGAAATAGCGCCTCCAGCTATTCTAACCTCCTTGAGGGAAGTGGATATGTGAACGTGAAGGGAGGATGCGGGAATAGGAGACGCGATTCAATATATCGATGCCTGCCTCGAAGAGAGAGGGGTTTGGGATGATTCTACCGCACACCGCGATTTGCAGAGCACGTGCGCGCGAGGTAGCCGGGTCGTCCATATATATTGGAGAAGGAGATGACGAGGTCAGCTTCGGTGTTGATTCTTTCCGGTATCCTGACCCATCTGGTCGTCCGCTTGGACCCCCTGCGACGAAGTGCTTGACCTCTCCCCTCTCTTCGCCTTCCCTCCGTAACCAATAGTGGGTAATCGCACCATAAGGAGCTGTATCATCACATTCGCGACGTAACTCCCTGAGAAAAAAGTTGAAGAGTCACTCGCGCCCAGGAGGAGGAGAATTTATTTGGGTCACTTCAGGCTCACCATCTGCAGTTTAAGAAGACGCATCACTCCATTCTCCAAAGGTATTTTCTCAAGAAGTAATACTCATTGTCAGTTGCAACTTAAGCTATCATAATGAAATTTTTATATTTTATGGAGTGAACGAAAAAGGAAAAATTAATCCTGGTGAGTCAACATATTATAGAGCAGAAAACCTAGTAAAAAAACAACAATTATTCAATGATATGTTAGGGATATCGGGGGCGCAGCTTGGAATTAAGGCTATGGGGGTTTTAGGCGCAAAACACTGGGGTGACTGAGGGTGTGGAATACCCACCAGGGTAAGCGGGAGGTCTGGGGGCCCTCCCCTAGAAAATTATTCATATAAATGTTTCAAAATAGAGAGTTTTGCGGGTCTTTGCAAGTTCTAGGAAGTATTTTAGGATTGAAGGGGATGTTTTTCTCCCTCTCAAGTGGTCATATTTATCTCGAGTTGCTCGTGCGCTACTTGTTTAATACTTAAGCAGTACTCGTATCCTAGATATTTTCGGAATTCACTCAGTACGCCATTGCGACGAATCCTGCATACGTAAGATCCATTAATATTTTGTTCCTGTATCTATAGTTACATTTCGCCCGTCGCAGATTCTGAAAAATAATGTTATTCCACCACGCCTGGCCGCGAAAGATATAACAATTATTGTAGAAACCTATGTCATAGAGTGATTTCTAAATGGTACACAACCTGGGATTTTATGTTCTAAGTACGCGGTGAACGGAATTATTATTCGAAACGCCCTCAATGAGAATTCGTGGGCCAGGAAAAAATGGAAATAAGATTTGATTCTCGTATTTTGTTCGCTTGAGTACCTGCGAGTTCAAAAATCTTACTGAGGGTTAAATGTCGGGCGTTGAACCGAGCTTAAATCGTTTCATTTTCCTCTCACGGAATGGTTTTCGATGTAGTATTTCAGTTGGGTTTGTCCCATTTCATCACTGTGTTTAAGTAGCTTATTTACGCGATTTTTCTTCATAATTTATTTTCCCATTACGTTTGATGTACAGGACTGATCAGTGATAGGATTTATACTTTTGGCCCATAGTAATTATACTGCCCAAAAGAAAATAATATTTATTAAACTCTTATTACTTGAGAAAAAGTGGTCTTTTTCAGATTTAGAAGCAGCAATCATTTTTCTTGAATGCAATGTATTAATTACCCATTTCTCAGTTTTGAATCCGAGCGAATTTGATCTCTTCCGTATGCATTTACGTGATGCCCATCATGGTATCTTACCAATTTGAATGTTATTGTAATTGAAGTATAAGAATTTTATGGAAATCTTTAATTGCTCACATGAACTTATAGAAATGACGAAAAAAGATGTCTTTGTTGACCAATATTGTTATGAATCAAATATTCCTCGAAAAAGATACCTATATTTCAGTGTGGATGAAATATTAGCATATAAATATGATCAATCCAAGTATTATGCTCTATGAAAGAGTTTTTCCAGGTTTCCTAAAACTTAAATTAATGGTAACTGGATTTATGCCATTTTTAAACCAAATTTATGCTTCTTGTGAGACCGGATGCTTGGCTTTTTTTTCGATGTTTTGCTTCGAAGTAACCATTCTTATTTTTCGAGCAGCTATTTTTCGGCAATAGAAACTCATTGTCTTCGATGTACCTAATCTTGGGTACCTTTCTTTTGCCCCTCACAAACTGAGATTCGCTTTCCTAGTAACCGAGATCAATGATTTGGTATTATAAGCTTAGGGAAGGAAAGTACTTGGATGAAGGTGAAGGATGCCTTAGTATTTTTATGAATAGAGAATAGGTTTCAAAAGTTTTCACGGCATTCGACATCGCCTAAGGAATTTATGCTACTATAGATTTCCATATTTGCTGTCACATTTGACCTCGCTTCTTCAGAATATGAGGATGGAGTCTAGCCTTCATGTTAGAGTGAACTAGATTGAGAAAGCTTTACACCGAGAGGAAATTGCAACCCTTTAGTAAGCTCTTTGAGTCTCTCATGTTTCTGGCTCAGCTTGAATCCGGTCGGTGTCGGCTGTTCCATTTTAGGAGACTCGGTACACCAGCTCTGGCTAATGGAGAAAAGTAGATCTTAATGCTTTTGACGTGGTCCGCAATTTCCTACCCCCATCCTCTTACATTATCCGCCAAAGTGACTGTGGAGCAGAACTTATGGTTCCAGAAGAGACAGAAATCTTCCTTGTTAGCATCATAGGATGAAAATTTTCCCCATGCATTCAATGATCACCTGAATTACCACGAATCTGTATGCACTATTTGATCTCCAATGCATGGTAGGCATATCAGTAAAGAGTGCAAAGAATTAACGGAAGCAGTTAAAAAGCATCCTAATCTATTAATCCTACCAATTGATTTATACGTTTCTGAACGCACTTAATAATTTGTTTCTGCGTATTTAGGGTCCATTTAAATATTTGAAGATGCTTTAAATCATGCTTTTTCTTGTGATAGTATAGATAGTTGCCGAAACATTTTATATACAGCCAATCCGCCGTAAGAAACCACGAAAAGCCTTCGGTATATTAATTGTGACGATTACTCTTGTTTTGTAAGGAATTTGTGTGGCCGTCGTAATTATAGTTATTCAAGCGCTGTTGCAACCACCATTTGACAAAGAGGCTAATCATAAGTTAAATTTCTTGGAATATGATATAAAATGGCTCTTAGGCTGGCAAAGTTGGCGCTGTTTTTAGTGACATATTACCGATTTTAAACCTTGTACTCTCTCTTGTCTGTTAACTCCTTGGCTATGCCGCCTGACCTTGGTGACCATCTTTTTTTTTGCCTTTTTTGTATTATTCCCTCCATCAATCACGTTTGCAAGACCCCTCATCTCTGAGTTTATTAGGTGAGGAGATGGTCTAAAAATGTCACTTTGATTTTCGCACGAGGTACTAAAACCTTTTCGTTTATTACCATTTTTTTATGTAGAGGCGCTATTATATAATTGCAGAGAAAAGAAAAATAGGGAATTACTTACCGTGGGCCATGTGATATCAATCCCTCTACGTACATTTAGGCTCTCTTACACCGAGGGTACTTCAATTCAAAAATGTGTAATGCCCTTCGTAGTTGATGCTGAGGACGATTGAAGGGCAAAGTTACTTTACCAATCATATAATCTGCATCTCCTATCGTCAAAGGAAGATTTCTTCCTCACAAAGAATTGAGAGATGAATGACTCTACATTTGCGTAATTATTCATATCTTTTTGGAATTAAAATTAGAAAATTTTACCAGCGTTTTTTATATCTTTTTGTTTGGAGTAAATTCATATTTTATTGTTTGACGAACAGCTTTAAACACGTTGGTGTTATTTTCAAGGGAGTGACCAAGTTTGAGTATTGGTAGAGTCCAAAGTTTATTCACTCAGTAGTTCAAATCAAAATTTGCTTCGTAGATGAAATAAATTTTTTTAGTACTTGAGGTGATTAAGGGCGAGGAGGGTCATTTTTACACGTCTTGACCGTCTCTGAATATCATACATGTCCTATCCCTCCTTACTTGAGCCATTAGCCATTCTTTCTTTGCACTTGAAATTAATATATTGCATTCAAGAAAAAAATATTATTTACAGAGCAAATTTTTGCAACTGCGGTTAAAGATACCAGGGCCCTAATTCCATTCCATGTCCATCAAAACGAAAAGATTTAGGACTGAATTATACCTGGCCAACAAAAATATCATTTTATTCTGGCACTGCTTATTACATTCCCGGGAGATCAACACGTTAAAAATATTCAGTTTATAATTTCGATGCCTCAGGTTTTGTAAATATTCCAACAGGGCCGGGAAATCAAAATACAACTGTGCACTCGTGGCCACTTTCCCCGCCCCTATCCCTGTTAATGCCGTTGGACGAAGTATCGGCTTTTGCATTTCAGACGAAAAGTTCTACGAGCCGAAATGTTGGCTTTGATGTTCTTAATTGTTCAAATTAACAATTATGCAGAAAGTATACTCAAGAATGGAATATCATCATTAATTATATTGTTGAAAATTAAGATAATAATGGTGAAAACAAAAAGAGCATGTTGATACGCTAAAAAAAGGTTTAGCAGAATTTTTTTTCGAAGATGTTACATCATCGTCATTAGTAAACAATCTTAAGATTGGTTTGATGCAGCTCTCCATTCCTCTCTCCTATCCGCTAGCCTTTTCTTAGCGATGTATTTGGTCTCTTTTAAATCCATCATAACCTGTCCTGTGTAATCATAATGTAATCTCTCCTATCATAGGTGGGCCCTTAGCCTTCTTCCCTTCCACCTGTTCTTCAACGATTGTTGTCATTAGGCCATCATGTCTCATTATGTGGCCAACTAAGTTTTTCCGTCCTCTCCATAAGATTTTTAGAAGACTTCTCTTTTCATTCACTATTCTTAGAAATTCCTTATTACCTACACGATCGATCAATTTTATCTTCACCATTCTTCGGTAGCATGACATTTAGAATGCTTCAATTATTGACTTCTGTGCTGCTTTTATCCGCCGAAAGTTGTTATATTTTATTAACCTTTCGTCGGGCGCAATGGATCTGACAGGCTCAGCGCGAGTGTTCTTCCATTTCTTCGCGCCAATAGGCGGCATAGACCCTTGACGCTTATGGTAGCTTTTTTTTTTGAATCGCTCCATGCAGCCTTTCGATTTTCGTATTTATGCCGACAGTTCAGTGACGGATTATTTAGCATAATTATGCAAAATAATGGAAAAATAAAAACCAATGATGTTATGGAATTCACATGCTAAAATGATTTACGTATAATAATACTTAATAGCCTAAAGAGCACTTTAAATCGCATCTTGCTGCAACGGTCCGGGGCCGTATGACGGCGTGTAAAGGAGTCTATACATAGCACGAAAGATATCATGTAAAAGTGTTCGACTAGACTAATGATGGTGCTTAAAAACCTTGAAGGTGTACCACTGAGCTGTGCTAAGAGTTAATAATGTTTTTCACATCTGTGCCTGTCAGGCACATTGCACCTGAACTCAGCAACTCCAATATTGCGCCTGACGAAAAGTTAAAATATCTTTGGGATTTCACGCCAGTGCCAATACAAGTCGTGGGCACTAAAAGGGTTTATCCTTCGGTTACCCTCGGGCCTTACTAGTGTTGCGAACATCGTTCAGCCGTCGGCCACGTGGGGGCGGATACGTTTGGAATGGTGGAGGAGTACAAAGACATCGGATGGAAAACTGGGATATCCATAGCCTCCCTTAGTTTCTCTTCCGCATCCTCCGTGTCTACCAATTCCATCCCTTCTCCCTTCGTCCCTTCCACAGTCACCCTCAAGCTTGCAAGTAGATGGCACCACGGTCCATTAGAGGCGTTATAAGGGACGGAGAGGTGTTATTCGGGCCTGGGTAAAGCCTTTGCTCTGATAAAAGCAGTTGCCGACCAGTTGGAGGGGGAGAGGGACGTTTGTAGAGGTGTGAGGTATTAGTAAGGCGAAGGAAAGGGACGTGGAGTATGCATGGAGGGGTGTTGGGAAAAAGATTCGCCAAATGAGGAGCTGGAACTTCCGAACGGATGGCGAATCGTCTTTATTATTTTTTACCCTCCTTACTTTGCTGCTGGGTCGTTAACATCACGCTCCGATGGATCTTCAAAAGCAATTTTCCCGACGGGAGGATAAAAAAGAAAAAGTCCAAAAAAGGAAACTTCCCCCTTCTCTCACTCTCTTAAATATCTCGGGCAGATTTCATTCGCTTAGTTCCGAGGGTGTGCAAGTGTGAATTTTCTCTAATCAGGCCATTACTTTGGCCACGTTGAGCTGAAAACATTTTTGCGCTGGAGACTTGTATTGCGGTTTGTGTGAGAGGGATATAGGTTGGCAATTGAAATGCACCTCTAATGGATGTGTATTATGAAAGCTATCCAACGTCTTTGCCGCGAAAGAAAAAATATCCCGGCAAAGGGGGCTGGCGTTTTGTGCCTAAAACGTATTATCACGGAAAATACCTCCTTCAATGAGTTAGTTCGAATAAAGGGGTTAAGGCGGAATATTCGATTGTGAGTTTCCTCCGTTTGGGTTCACTTCGAGCGAATTTACAAAGACTATATCAATCACAGAAGGCTTTAATGTTCATAAACCCATTTTCTGACTTTATGTAACGTTAGGTACGTGGTTATCTCTTTCGCATTTAATGTGATATGGACGGGCATTTATCACAGCACACAGAAAATGTGCATATTTTTCATGTTATTACAGCGGCTCTTTTTCCTTAATCCACCGAATTTACGTAATCGTAGCCTCGCTTATGTCCTTTAAAAATATCATTTTCTTGTGGAACTTAATTATTACCATGAGATGAGATCAGTAAAATATTCTGTTCATAGTTTTAATGTCTTTAGTTCCGTAAGTATTCCAAAAGTGTTCGTGAGAAACTTTTTTGTATATGCGTTGTGTCTAGCGCGAATTCGTTGATTTTTACTAATATTTATAAAAAAGTTATTATTATTTTTTAATATAATTATGTTTTTAATATTATACTATATAATTTAATATGCAAAATAACTTTGTTATTCCGCAAATGCATAATGCGCACCTATAATGTGACCAAACGATGGATATAAGAAAATTAATGGTTACACAGACTTTTTTTATAGCTTTAATAACTTGTTTATAGTTACTGATTGATAGACCAGGCTGTTAGCCGAGATCCCTGACAATGGGGCCACGGAAAAGCGAAGCTATTACCATTTTTTATTAGTTTATGTATTTTGTTATGCCGTGAGGTTAGAGAGTTACTTGCAAAGCTTAATGTAATCAAGCTACTTCTTTATGTGAGATTTAATAACCCATGTTAAGTTGAGTGATCGTTGGAATATGATTTTATCATTCTAGGTAAAATCAAACTTGGTAAAACTAATAACCCCTGTCATTCATATGCTTCTATAACTCAGCCTACTAATTGTTAGTTTTCAGACTGAAATCATTGTATTTGCCTTCATTCTAGCCTTTCTTTGGTTAATTTAATGGATGAATTAATACATTTTCGCGATCCTCATTAAATGTCTCATAACATTGCTGTGAGAAGGTTCTGAACAGAGATATCGTGAAAGTTTTTCCGCCTCTTTATATTCGCTATTATGTTTCTGATTGGTCTGTGGAAGGTGGGTTTTAATTTTATAACTGACAATGAGGCCTGTATTTTCATTAAAAAGAAGTTAGGACTATATATGGTGTTTTGGCTGTTCATCAAATTTCTGGGGACATTATCAGGGTTATATCTAAATAATTTTTAATGTTTCATTTATATTAATGAAAAACGGGATTACTTTATCGAATTTCTGTAACTTTGTTCGATATTTCCGCTCACAATGAACTTAAAATTCATATTTTGTCGGTATATTTATATTTACTTTGCCTCCGCATTAAAATTTCCCTACCAAAATAAAAGGCTTAAGAGCCACCATGAACGTCATGAAACAATTAGGGAATGAAAAAATTGAGCATGAAATATTTACGCGCATGACGTAACTCATGAATCAATGTAGGGTTTGCTAATATTTAATACTAATTTTCGATTAATCGATTTTAATGTCCTTGCTAAAGGAAGTAACCAATGGGCTTTATTATGTGTATGCTTTATAATAATTAAATATTAAACACGTCGATACTCGCTTTATCCAAAAATTTGTTTTAAATTTATAATGTATAAACCATGAAAAAAGCTAGTCTTTATACTATTTCTGGTATATATTTCAAGTGAAGTGAAGAGTTTATATGTGAAACGTATGACATGGATTATTGATAATAATTTCGACAATCCTAGTACAGGTAATAATGATGTTTGGTTGAAAATAAATGTAGATAGAGTGGCTGCATGTAATTACATATATCTGAAGGGTTTTACTAATAACAGGTCATCAAAATGTTTCGGATTTCAACTCTTGCTAGCATACAGTTACGATTTATCTTTTTCTTTGTTCTTGTGCCATTATCGTTGAAATCGATTTTTTTGCTTATACTAATAGCATTATTACGCTAGGCTACTGTTGAACTCCCTTATTAATTACAGGGGGTCCATGATTTTGTTTGCATTTTTGGGAACGTTCGATTGTGAGTGCTTAACCCTCTGTGGGGAATACGATGAGTTTTAGTATTATCCCTATTGGATTATTTTGTTGCCCTCTGTGATACGTTTTTCCGTAACATGTTTCCGATTTGATTTTGGAGTGGAAGGTTCAAAACTAAACGTAATCAGTGAATATTTTATGCATATCCTGCGATGAAATGTTTTACTTCTCAGCCATTGATTTCGGGCTGTTGTGGTCATAAAAAACTGAGACTAATAAATATTTTAAGCATTTTTTTTGCCTAGAAACGATCTTGTTAAAGATAGGTCGTAAAATATGAAAAAGGTAAAGAGGACTGAGGATATTAATTTTTATTTTATCTGGGCGAAAGTATATTTTTTTCCATTTTTTTACATTCTTACCGTAATAATAGGTCATCGAAATGTTTTGGATTTTAATTGTTACCTAAGTACAATTACCATTTATTTTATGTCTTTCTTCTCGTGCCATTACCATTGAAAATCGATTTTTTTGCGTATCGTGATAGCATTATTACGTTTGGCTACTATTTAACTTTTTTATAACTATACGATGTCGGTGAGTTGAAAAGTAATACAAGGTTAGGGCAATTTTTTGTCAAAGCAAGACTAACATTGCAGAGCAGTGCTGCCTCTTTCCAAAGATATTAAATCTTTTAAAGCCTTTAGTACGATGTGTACTCATTGGTTCTGTTCCCTCTGCAATCAAAAGAATGGGAAGACATCGTCTTTGACCAAATCGAACGTTTTTGGTAAAAAAATTAGGATTTAGTTGAAAACAGTGAGAGGAATATTATATGACTGTTAACGTAACATGAGTTTTTATGGCCATTCAACTATCTAAAAAAAATTATTAAGTACTGCGAAGTGTTTAGGAAAAGTGAGTGATTTGTTATCATTTATAGATTTAGAATAAATATTTAGGAGTAATAACTAAAATTGTGAAATAGTGCGGAAGAGATTCACAACGGCCAAAGGTGGAATAAAAAAGTAGTACATTGAACGAGAAAGGCAGTAATGATTTTGTTTCTTATAATAATTTGAGTATATGTTACCCCGTTAGCCACCTGAATTAGTATTGCGGTTTACGATAGGGCACCAACAATTAACATTCATAAGAGAGCAGGTAGAAACTCACCACACAAGATATGAACCACAGATTTGAGAGATGTTTCAAAATTGATATGAAATGCGAAATTCGTACTTTGGGTATTATTTTAACAATGAAATAATTTTTTAGGAAAAGTTCATATGGGATGTGAAAAAACGGAAAATTGTGAACGAATTTGAAATCGATTAATAACGGCATTTATTTTTCATCGTGATACTATGAAATATTTTCATTCAGATAAAACTAAATCGCACCACAATTTTGTATGAATGAAAATTTAATTAAATGCACTCTTAATTGCTAGGTCGAATGAATGAAATTTGCGTAGGATTTTCACATGCCTTTTTTGAAGGAATTACAGTGTTTCCAGAGAAAGGTAGTGACCACTCACTGGAAAATTGGAAAACAGATATCGTTGATGTAACGTAATGTAATATTCCCCATTTGTAACTTTTCCTGGTATCGATGGGATGAACAAATATTTCAGTTGCGTTCGGAATTGGCGACAGATGATAAATTTCATTCAATTGAGTGTAATTCTCACGAACATTACAAAAGAGGATCCTCAAGTCTGCATCCAAATATGCTGTCACACTCCGCGCATTTAAATGTATTTACAAAAGTCGCCACTCGTGTCGCTGACGGTCAAAGTGATACGAGTTTCACGGGAAAATATGGTATAATTCGGGATGATAATGTAAATTTATTTATATGATGATTGTGATCCATCAAACGATTATTTTCCATGCTATTCCTCGCATTTACAAGCAGTATACGGAAAAATATTGGAGAAAACGTGGATCGCATTGCGATCATCACCGCGCTGCGGACAGTTTTGAAAACGGATTAAAATGGGACCGAAGTGGTAACAGGAATCAGCCTTTATAAAAAAACCACGTTTTATTAAAAGGAAGTATGTATCTCTGAATGTTTTAGGTGAGGCGGTGGTCTACAAATGTCACTTTGATTATCGCGCGAGGTACTAAAACCTTTTCTTTTATTACATTTTTTTTACGTAGAGGCGCTATTATATAATGGCAGAGAAAAGAAAAATAGGGATATATTCTCCGTCGGCCATATGATATCAATCCCTCTACGTACACTTAGGCTGTCATACACCGAGGGTACTTCAATTCAGAAATGTGTAATGCCCTTCTTAGTTGATGCTGAGGACGATTGAAGGGCACAGTTACTTTGCCAATCATAATCTGCATCTCTTATTGTCAAAGGAAGATTTCTTCCTCACAAAGAATTGAGAGATGAATGACTCTGCATTTGCGTAATTATTCAAATCATTTTGAAATTAAAATTAGAAAATTTTATCAGTGTTTTTTAAAATATATTTTTGTTTAGTCAATTCATATTTTATTGTTTAACGAACATATTTAAACCTTCCTTTATTAAAAGGAAGTATGTATCGAACTACTTAGAGATAATTTAAAACATGATTGGTGAGAAAGTTAAAATAAGTTTTGAGAGATGTGCGAGTAGCACTTTTTGATCTCGAGTCGAGTTGAAAACTACTCGTGAGTATCGAGTCGAGACGAGTATAGTAATTTATGGACCTCGCCGTACACCAATGTGTATCCCAACATATACTCATTTTTCCGATCCCCTGGTGAATTTTCTATTCTGAAATTTTAGCCTCATGTAATAAGGAAATGATAATGAGGAAAGTTGAAGGTAATGGTGTCGAAATCGGGAAATGCCGGCAATGTCCGCCAAAACCTTAAAGTTGCATATTTTTCATTATTTCGGAAATGTTAACTATTTTGACCTATGGTCTCGGCCTTTGGATAAAGAAAGTAGGGAAAGGTTCAAAAGTATAGCAAAAGAAAGTGTGGGCGATAAATCGGTCCACTCGGATTACTACGAATACGCCGCCGGATACGAAACGGTAGGCCGCCGCGGCAGACTAAAAGGTACTCGGCGCCCACGTCGACTACCATAATGGTTGACTGCTACGTATAAAACTAGCTGAAAGTTTCAGCCTGAAATTCCCAAGCCAAGGCATTTGAATGACATGGACGTTATATATTTATATAAATTTTGGAACTTGCTGGCCTCGACAGCTCCGTAACCGAAGCTATTCGACTAGGCTCGGATTAGGGTGGTTTCCTAATAGTTTTTATTGCCTAAATAGAAAGATTATTACTCCTGGAGTGCGTAATTCACGCTTTTAGATTTTTAAATGACGATATCTATTTTTCGTGATTAAATGAAAAGGAAAAAATTTCAAGCGCGCGAAAACGCGACGGCTAAGTATGAATGCTGGGAAAACACCGTGTGACGTCATTCTGGTTCTCGGCTTCGTCGTGTGAGGTGACCTTGGGGCGAAAGCAGGCTGCTAGCAGGTAGCAGAGTACCCTGCTAGCAGGTAGCACATGGCTTAAATAAGGATTATTAATGCCATACTTACCAAAAGACAAAAACTTTCCTACCTTAGGCAGTTTTAATAGGTGATTATTAAGACATGTTTCCCCGAACTCTGTGCCTCATGCATGCATTGGTAATCTCAGACGATGTAAAAGTCCTATCTACTCTTATTGCATCTAGGTCCCTGTGACGTCATGTGGAGTGGCATCGCATGGGCGCCAATCTGGCCTTTTTCAAATGAGGTTAAAGTTGACCATTAACATTCGTATAAACTGGGATTTCTAAAACCAAATAGTTTTTATATTATGAATACAATAATGGTGGGTAACGAATCGCAATCAATGCCTTTCGTTTTCTCTGATGAAGGAAACTACCATATTCGTAATGCAGCTCGTAACACTCGAGTTGACTAGTAACTCGAGTAACTACTCGACTCGACTCGTATTTTCGAGCACTCGCACATCCCCATAAGTTTTAGAAGAACATTCCAGGCATTAAAAAAATGAAAGGTGTGGGGCGCACGTAAGAATGTATTCGTTTTGATTGAGAGACAAATCTGAAGTACATTGACCAGTAAGTATAAGGTTTATAATATTACAAGCGCACCACGTTTTAAATCGCGGGATAATCAGGAAGAGGTCCCAATTTGAGTTGCGCTATTTTGCCTAGAAGGACGAACACGAATGCGAGTACAATAAAACGTGGTTAAAAAAGGACATGAAAATCGCCGAAGGGATGGGGGATATGACTTCGTAAGGGGAACACAGAAAGATGAACAGACGGCTGACAAACGTTCGAAGGTGTGTGAACATGATGATGAGGAAAATTAATGTTCTGAGAATACCAAAGCAGTTTCGGAAACTTTAAAGCAAAAAATTAAAATAAGTGTCTTTCTCCTCATCCGGTAAGAGAGACATGGTTGACTCCTTGATGGTATGATCGCCAAAAAATAGCGTAAGCATCCTAGTTAATGTGGGTAAATTTCTTTTGGGATTTTACACCGGGTTAAATCTAAATGAATTTTTATCATGTTGGACAGAAATGGAGTTTTTAACCCGGTGGGAATCCCGAGAGAATTTTACCCACACAATTCGTCGGGAAATCATGAATTCTTAATTTTTCTTAGTTGATGAATTGATCTTGTACATTTTCTCAATTTGCTCTGGGAGTAGCTTGCAGGAGGTAACTTAATTTAAAATTCACAACTGTGATTTCAGTGTTGGAACTGTACGAAAAACGTAGGAGTATTAATGAGAAATATAGTTATTACAGAATTAATGCGCTCTCGTTACTATCCATTGTTTCAATTATTTAACGTATGGTGGGGTACTATTTGTACAACCTTATGCTGCTGCAACAATATGCTGTACAACCTTTCATCAAATACATTCGTCGTGCCAAAATATTTGACCTCATTACATGTGAAAGAGTGTAGAAAAGGCTTATATTCCTCGACCAATATTGAATCATTTTAGAAATGCTTTTGCTTTTGATTTTCTTGTTTCCCTGTTGAAGAATGATATGCATATGAAAACACATCTCTTCTCTATGTACACAGACAAAAGGTAAAGCATTCTCTCTTGTCCTTTCATTAAACGTGTGACGATTGCTTGGTACTCGATCTAAATTTATCTTCATTACTTTTCGGGGGATCTTCTGTTTGAGTTTAAACAATGCACGGGAATGAGAAATAAATTTGATTGCCGCAAGTCAAAAAATGTCTCCCAGGAACGAAAATAGGGGAGACGAATGTACGTACTAAGCACTCCCATTTATTCTGGCGTACTGAATATTTTTTCAACACTGGAATCGTTTCGTTACTCTATGTTCCTGATCTCAGTATTTCTTATATTTCTTGTTTGATGTGAGGTGAGCACAATCCTATTCCCTCGCGAAATTTGTTTCTCACCCGTCGCGCGGATCTCATTCATTTGTTTTAGTAAACGTGCGGATATTCCCGAGCATGCATTTACAATTCTAAGAAAACATCTCTAATATGTAAGTGTATGTAGGGGGGGGAGGGTTGAATATTAGAAAACGTCATTACGTAGATTCCTCAAGTTTCAAAATCGTGATGTACTATTTCTTCTTATGCTTCGCCGAGCGCGTCATGTTAGAGATTCCTCTCATCGCTCTATTCTTTTGCCAGACCTCATACCCGAATTCTGTGGCCTAATTTCTGTTTGAGTCTGTGAACAAATCTCCCCGACTTTTTTTACCTCTCGAATTTCTCCCTTCTCCACCATCCAATGCTTCTCGTTTTTTTTATTATCTTCCCTCCGGGTGTCTTTAACAATAACCTTATTCTCTCGTATCGAGCACACGTGCCGTGCTTTTTTCAACCCTTAATTTTCGTCCATCCCACGGGAATTTAACGTCACACACTCTTTATACTTGTGTGTGTGAATGTGCCTTGGGAATTTATGAAACTGAGTCATCAAAGGCCGCACAGATCTTTCTTTTGACGGAGAATTACAAAAGCAAACGACGTTATGTAGCTGGATCGGTTGTCAGCGAGCTTTGTATGAAAGACGAGCCGTTGAAGTAACGCGCGTTAATGAGAATAAGCTCGGCTCTCTCTTGTTCCCGCTTTTAGAAACATCTCGTGTTGTTATAATGTCACGGTATGAAGAAAGTGGTTTATCTCATGCGGGAAATTTTCTATCGCTTCCAATATCCCATTTTACGCCCGCTTCCGAGTGAGCAATGCATGTCGCGAATCTTGTTCAAATACTACTCATTAAGGCCGTTTTACAAGGGGCGCGTACCTGCAAAATCTGGCGTGTGTACGAAGGCGCAGTCAAAATTGCGTCGTGTAAAGCGGTGAATTGCTAGAACACATGCGAGAATGCGTGGATGTGAGATGGAAAAATAGCTCCTGTTCTAACTTAACTCATGCATTCGCGCAGTTCCACGCCATTTTAGAAATTAATGCAGTTCCACCTGTGCAATTCCGTGCCCCGTGTAAAACGGTCTTAAGATTTGGTGCAGGAGGCAATGATTAAACAATTTATGACCGGGCAGACATTTTTCGAACTCCTTAGTTAACGAAATGTACGAGAAAATAATTTCTATGGTATATTTTGCAGTTACGTGGAAATTCTAAGACGATAAAATATAATGATATTGTATAGTCCAGCGCTTCCCAACCGGTGGTACGCGACGAACCAGTCGGGGGTGTGAATAAAATAATCGGCAACGGCGGACGCCATGTTTCCTCTATTTTTTACAATTTTTTACAACTAAAAAATTCACCTACCCGTAGTGAAATTACGTAACAAAAGTGCACGTTACATTTTTGGGGGTAAAAAATTCATTATATACATATAGCGTGGTACTGGAGGAAAAAAAAACTCAGGAAACGCTGGTCTAGTCCTAACTAGAGTTTCAGATTTTTAGATTTTCTGTTGCGTACAATATCCCAATCCTTGCCCGCTTCCGAAAGAAAAATACAATACGCGTTTATTGTTGAATATCTACTTAGAGAGCTGTTCAGGAAGGAAATTTTAAGTGATATTTGACCTATCAGCATTGGTGTTGATCTCGATAGATTCCGAGGTACGGAAGAGAAAAAATTCTGCGATATATATTCTGTATTTACGGTGGAAACGCTAAAAAATGAAACTAATCTTATTCTATTGGCTCATGTTATTGTGTGTGAAAGAGCATAGTGATCTCTTGTTTCCACGTTAGAATCATCGCTTGTTGTTATCGAGTCACGACTAGAAGGAAGCGATGAGTTCTGGAGATTCTCTGGCGCTTGTTTAATATCATGCAATCGGTCCACGCCCTCTCTGAACTAACAACTAAGGTTGATTAATAAAAATATTTCAATGCCTACTTTAACGAGTGCTTTTCTTAGGTACTATTTTGATGAGGTGAATTTTATAAAATGTTTATATACATTGGTGGTAACTGCTGCATACAAAGCCATAGCAACGCGAAGGTTTTCTTTGGAAAAATTGGTATTCATCATGAAAAATATAAAAATTAGATAAATTCTCTGGTTAATGAAAGTTCTCCTCAATGACACGAATTTTACGGGCGAGCTGAATTAATATTTTAAATGTATTTCACCCTTTGATATTCGCCTAATGGTGAGCTTTTAAAAGTATTAAACAGCTTCGATAGAAAGTAAATACATACACTTTCTATTATTGGGTGCCAAATATATTTTCGTGTCTTCTAAAACAGAATAATAGTTTCTATTAAAAACATTAATCTCTATCGTTAAACACTGGACACTTGTAACTGATGAGCGTAATTGGCAGTCTCCTGCGTGTTTTCACTAAACCGATTCATTGTGTAAATGACAAGACAAACTTCATTGTTCCACACAAAAAGCTTCATTGAAACGACCCACTTTTTGAAGTAAGAGTTCATTTTCAGCTAATAACCTAATATTATCATTTACACACTGTGTGTAAAGTTATGGTAAACTCCTAGTATAAGAGACCGCTATTGTGTTACTCAAATTAAAATTCATCCACATCTACATGCTAACCCGCAAGCCGCCTAAAAAGACGTAGCTGTGGTTGTTAAGGCACCAACCGTTTACACATATGAAGCAAATGTTCAGGCAAAGTTACAACTAGCATTTATTAAAGTCCTATTATAAGGTTCTGTGGAAAACAAAATTCGCATATCTATCCGTTCGGCAAAAACATCTTCCTTGATTTATAGCTTCTGCCGGGCCTGGAAATATAGTGGGGCTCTAATATGATGTTCTTTGTGTCGTACTTAAATGTATCTACTCTCAGTTAATCAAACAATTTAAGCCTTGCGCGCAGCCTCTGTGTCTCTATCGGCTCCCATCCTAATTCGCTTAACATCTGGGTAAAAATGTCACTACGCTCGTAGCAGTTTTTGACGAATCGCGCAGCTTTCCTTTGTATTTCATTCAGTTCATGGATTAAATCTTTCTGCACCGGATCCCAAAATGAGTTCCGATACAATTATTATGGGACAAAAATTCATAAAACCATCTCTATATAATCTCCTCAAGCTTTAGGATGCCAGCCATATATCGTCCAACGTTGGACCGAGATACACGCGCTCGCATTTCAGATCGATTATTTTTCTCCGTGGACAAATAACAGGCTCAAAAATTCGTTTTAACCTCCCTGCAATATTAAACAACCAATATATATATACATATATCTCGTCCCTTTGATCCGGATGTCTGCTCGTGCCGAGGGAAAGGTTCCGGAAAGTTATTTGCAACGCGATTTTCGTTCACCATTCATAATTCACCGCGTGGAATTGAACTTTTAATTGATTCCGCGTTTCGGAGATGTAGAGTGAAATTGCGTCCCACTATTATTTAGTTTGTTGGCTACATCTTAAAATCTGGGTTTCAATTGTTGGCTTGGGTCGTACGTTGTCCTCGTTCGCGCCCGTAGAAAGCCACATTGTGACCGAGGGTGTAGTAAAACGTGCTAATTTAAAATTCACCGCTATATCGAACGCTGGAAGCATGTTTAAGTATCACCTTTATTTTTTTTACATTGCTCTCCTAAATTTCTTATGGTTACTGAATATTTGTTGCCCGGGTAACCCCTTCCTTATTGATTTTCCTCAAATTGGCTCCATTTTTGTAATTATAGCGGAGCACAGAGAGATACACAAGTCGAAATTTCCCGTAGGCGGTAATGAGGAAGTGCATCGCCTAACCGCAAAATATAGCCGCTCTACTGGAACAACGGGTAAACTGGGTGTAGCTAGTGTCGTATATTCCGCGGTTTGCTTGTTTAATTAAGAATAAATGACAGCGTTGGAGCGGTTACTGAAGGTAGGTACTGAGTTGAATGTGTGAGTGGAATTTTTTTCGCTCTTCTTTTTTTTTTACTTCCAGCGCACCAAGGTCGTCATATTTCGTGACTCCGCCGTCAATGTCCTTTTGGCTCATCCAGCGCCAGATATGAATCTTTTATTCATCAGTCCGTCACACGCGGCCTGCCTCGGGATAAATTTCCCTCCTAACTCAATAAAAGGTACGTGTAGGAGTGTGTTGGGTTGTGAGTCAGTGCGGGAGGAAAAAAGGAAACAAAAAGCAAGAATAGAGAGCAAACACTTCGCCGCTACCAATCTCGTATGACATTCGTTTATGCGGGGCACACTCGTATACAGTGGCGTCTCGCGAGGTTTTTTTAATTGAAAATAATACTGGTGCTAATTTTAACGGAAGGGAGAAAAAAATAATTAATTATTCCCTTTCGCTTGACCGGAGAAGTTTTTCCCTTGAAATATATCCACGCTTTGTGACCCCTCTGGCAACCTACAGCTACATTTACTGATGTGCAGTTAAGTATTCCTGTGTTTACGGTCGTTTCGACGCGAAGGTGCGATTCATGACGAGTACTTCATTTCCAAATTGCTGTACCTATTGTTTGAAAATATTGCTTTCATTGGCGTACCGAGAGGGGGGCCTAGAAGGGTCTTGACCCCCCCGAAATATAAGAACACTAATACTTTGCTTCATAAAAGAAAAAAATATTGAAAGATAATGAATATACAAAATATTTCGTTGATAAATGAAGTTTTTTCGATTTTGGAAAGTGTTAAAAATTGTTTAAAACCCTTAACTTTGTACCAATCTACTTTCAAAAATTTCCACCCTGGTCTTGGACCCCCCAAAAAGAAGTTCCTGGCTACCCCATTGGTTGCTTTCATAGTAGACTTTCTTAAAGCCATTTTACACGTAATTGCACAAGTTAGAACTTCTCATTATGGCGAGCAATTGAGTGAAAACACGAACAAAATTAGAACAGGCTATTTTGTCTGTTCAAGTCCATGCATTCTCGCAAGCGTTCTAGTAATTCATGGCTTTACTTGACGCAATTTTGCCTGCGCCTTCGCGTCAAAATGTGCGATTTCGTGCCCCATGTAAAACAAGAATGATCGCAGGCTTTCCCGGCGTATAGAATTGTGGAAGTTTACTCGGGATTTCCAACGGGTCTGGTTCTCCAACTCCATCTCGGCCGACATTTCGATGAACGAGTTGTCCATCATTATCAGGGAATGACGAATCTTGAAAATCGACCTCCTTATATACGGATGACGGCGGTATCCTGCCCCGGTTGATATAACTCGGTAACCTGACCCGGTGGAAATCCCGAGTAACCTTCCACAAGCCCATATAAAACAGCCTTTAGGCGCAGGAAATCAATGTCATGATGCATATCATGTCAATTTTTAGTGGTAATGTATTTTCAAGCAACGCTTTCTACAGAAGTCCTAGTCAACTGTTCCGTATTTTCATTTTACTGAGGTACATTTGACTGCACTTTAAGATAGATGTGAAAGAGAAGAAACACGTAAGTGTGAAAAGACTAGCTAGAAGGAGAATTCAGTGGAGAGCTGTGTGAAACCAATCTTAGGATTGTTGACCAGTGATGATGATGATTCTAAATATTTGAAGGATAGGTGGATGGCAAGAAAAGAAAAGGAAGACCTAGAAAAAAATACACGAAACAGGTAAAAGAAGGGTGTGAAAGAGAAAAAATACGTATGTGAGAAAACATTAGCTGATAAGAGCAGGCGCGCTGCCTGGCTAGGGGGGTTTTCGGAGCAACTAATACTGGAGGTATGGAATACGGGAGGTGTGGGTGCCCTCCCCCAAAACCTTCTTGAGGTTAATGGTTCAAAAATGGTGAGTTTTACGGCTTTCTGAGGGATATTTTATAAATCCTTGCACTATTCTATAAATAATATTTATCCAATTAAGTAATATGGATTAAATTTTAAAATTTCTCTGAGTTGTGTTGGGGGTTTTATCCTCCAAAACTCTCCTTACTGCGCTAATGGATAGGAGAATTGAGTGGAAAGATGCGTCAAATCAATCTTAGGATTGTTGGCCATTGATGATGATGATGACTTTTGACTTAAGTAACAGTTACAAAGTATCGTACTGTATCTCGGAAAGTAGAATGTTGAAGTTCCTCTTTTTCAATTTGATCATGTTCCTCATGTCATGAAACTAGCCTGAAATCAGCTTTTATCGAAAAGATTTTTATGAAACGATTAAATACTATAATAAACGATTACACTTTTCCTTTAGAATAATATTTAGGAATTCTTTCCGGGCTCTAAACCAGGTTAATTCAATCGTATTGACCATCGTTTCGGAAAACGACTCGTCGTCCATCCTCAAGGCATATTACTGTGTGAATCTCCCATTTCAATGAAGCACTTCCAAAGACCATCAGCCAATCGGACGACACCTGAGCCTTATTGTTGTACTTACCAAACGGTCAATTCGGTTCAATGTGAATTTGGACATCCAGACAGTAACACGCCTTGAGAACAGGCGATAAGTCGTTTTCCGAAACGTCGCGTCGGCCAATACGACTGAATTAACCTGGTGTAGAGCCCGAGACAGGGATGTTGACTTGCAAAAAATATTGGGGGCCCAAACCGGGTATCTTGCCTCGGGAAAGTTTATAAGTTGTGCGTTTTAAGTTTTGTAAGCATTTTATGATCAATATTAGAACCCTGATACCTCGAATCTAGATATCTGGACACTCCGGGGAAAATCAACAAGCCTGATATATTTTTTCCTCACACCCATAACGAATTTTTGAGGGGGCTCGGGCCCCCTCAGGCCTCATGGAGTCGGTGCCACTGGCCCGAGAAGTACTCCTAAAGATATTATTAAACAGACCGTGCCACAGGTCGTGTGTCATTTTTGACCTCTAATTTTAGAAACTTTGCATCTAGCAGTATTCATGAAAATTAGCATACTTATGGGGAAAGGTCCTAAGTTTTGTTAAGTGCAACAAAATTTTACAATTTTGAATTTTTGACCTCACAATGTGGGTCCAAACCGAAAATTTGAATTTGCCTTAGCGGGTTTCAATGTTAAAAAAATCGAGGTAGATAAAAATCTGAATTTTCTTGAGAAGTATGAATTTTTACGTTTCTGACACGAGAAAACCTAAAATAAAACTCTTATTTACAAAAATTTAACCGGTGACCCAGTAAGGTCACAGTCAAGGTCATAAGGCTGGCAAAAAGAAAAGCATACCAACAACGGTGTCGATACAAGGGTTTTAATAGGTACCCAAGTCAATGATATTGCCCTAATACCCTTATATATCCTCTTATTAACCTCCAAGGTTAATACGGAGATCAAATGTCATAGAGGTAAACGTCGGGCCATCGCGAAAACCGACGTGTCGAACCATAGGTTGTAGGACATAGGGTGCCCCAGTCAGCTTTGCAGTTCATAGATCCGTATTGTTGATTTTTTGACAGAAAGGTAATGA
This sequence comes from Ischnura elegans, assembly GCF_921293095.1. Lineage (NCBI taxonomy): Eukaryota > Metazoa > Arthropoda > Insecta > Odonata > Coenagrionidae > Ischnura > Ischnura elegans. The sequence continues at coordinate 43,873,784 of NC_060255.1, read as the reverse complement.
ATGGTGAACTATTCTCGTCTGGATCGAGGGAGTACTTAGCGGGTACGGAATGTTGAAAATGGTGTTAGAAGGTAGGATATTAGCTAAACGAGGGAGAGGAGGAAAGGAATAGGTTTTTTCCGGAAGAATTAAAGGGTGGTAAAAGGTAAGGTAGGTGGAGAAAAAATTGAGCAAGTAGGCTCATATAGGCAATTCAACTATTTGGGCAGGACGTTAGAGGTCAACATTTACAGCAGTAAGGTCATCAGGAAGAGCATTGCGCTAAGAAAGGAGGCGCTCGTGAACAAGGAGGAGCTTATGTGAGAATCGTAAAGTAAGAGTGTAAAGAAAAGGTAAGTGAAAAGTTTGAACTGGAAAAAGTAAAGTGGACAGAAAGGAGGCGGAACGACGAAGTGCTGGAGATGGTGGGTGAGGAGAGGCAGCTTCTAGGTGAGATACGGAGGAAGCAGAAGGTATGGGTGGAGGGAGTATTTAGGGGGGAGGGGATACTGACAACGGTTTTAGAGGGTAGAATGTTGGGTAAACGAGGGAGAGGACAGGATTTTTAGATAGAATGAAAGGGAGTAGGGCTTATTGTGAATTAAAGAGGGATGTGCTTGATGTAAAGGGAGTCTACCTGAAATCACATTAAGTACTTAAGTCCATGGAAACTTGCCTTAATCGGTGGAATACTTTAATAATAATAATTCTAGCCTGCTATTTCCTCAATACATGGCGTTGAAAGTTTATTATTCCGCCTTAAAAAGGTGCAGGATTAATGGCACAAAGGATATTTTGAAGTTTTCACACAAATTCGTATGAACACATGTTTCGGATAACGCTGTAAATCTCTCATATTCATGCAATCTATCCATGTCTGCTCCTTTTTCAGTCCCTTATTCTCGTAATGTTATTTTCAGGTTTTCTCACACACGAATTCTCTCTTGAGTTTTTACTATCACCTTTCTTTTCCATCCCCTAGTTCGAAAAATTTTCCAAGAGAATAGCTCCGCCGTGAGTTGGAAAAATAGGCGATGAGAGAGGCAGCAGGTATGGGAAAAGTTTGGATTTCTAGACGGTTTAAAATAAAATTGGTGTGAGCCCAGGTTTAGAAGCAAAAAGATTCTGACGAAGAAGCAACGCCGAAGTATTTTGAGATTTTAATGGGAAATTATAATAGGGGGGACAAGGAGGAAAATTTAGTTCGGTTCATGTTGGGACGTAAAAAAAGAATTCGTGGAAGGCGCTGATAAAGCCCCTTACTTCTCATTACACTCCAGGAAGAGCTGATAATGCTACGTGCAATTGGATTTAATTAACGTTGATAAAAGGCAGGGATAAGTATATGGCGCTTTAATATACTTTGTAATTATTTCACGATATTGAAAAGTATTCTTCATATTCCTTTTGGAGTAATTATAGTTTCACTACAGTTTTTCCACTCTTACTTACATTTTTCAGTTCTATCGGTTAGGGCATGGAATATTTTTAGGGAACGTTTAAGATTTAACTAAATTTAAATAAAAAAAATATTTTAGCACTTTTTCACTAAATTTTACTGCGTACAAGGTGTTTCGACTCACTGAGCCATCATCTGGTACAAGACACTGCAAAACATTTGAAAATCACCTTTATGCCCTTGAGAAAGGGGTTGGGGAGGATTTGACATCTTTGAAGAAGGGGGTGGGAACAGTCGTACAGAGTAGAGACAGTGGAAAAATATGCAACTACGGGATGTGGGGAACCCACGTTGGAAGGAGGACTCTAGTCATAACTGTAAAATAACGACACGTGGGAAGAACTACAGAAAAACGGGAGAGGGGTTGAGAAGAGTGAAAAAAGAGGTAGGGTTAAAAGAGAGGCCGCGTGTCGTTAGAAAGGGAGAGGAGTAAGTAGCGACGCAGGAAAAGAGGCGGGGGTGAGGAGTCCCTTTAGGTTAGATGAGAAGGAGTCAGAATTAGCGGGGGTACTGGGAGGAAATTGCCAGCAAAAGAAAATGGTTAACACAATACGCAGAGAGGGTGGGCGGACGGGAAAAACTCTGAGGATGTTGGGGTCAGTTAAGGCGTGGGTGAAGAAAGAATTTGACCTTTTGTTTTCGGGAAGGGAATGCTAAGAAGAGGAGAGTGAGTGACAAACTTGTTCATTCATGAGCATATTCATTTCACTCTGTACAATTTCGAATTGCTCTAAAACATCAAGTCTTGTGCCCTTACTTCAGAAGTGTAGAATTTAAGGTTAGAAATGACAACAATGAAAAGTCTGTAGTAAGTGTTTGGCGAGAAGTGAAGTTTAATTACAATTTTTCCAGCACCTTCTATGTTCTTTCATTCTGGTAATGATACTTCTGCCTGTTTGGCTGATCAATATTTTATAAATAAACCTAAGCGTAAGTTAGAGGTTATTGTGATGTCTTTCGATTTTTGCTTTTTGGGTCGGTCGCTATTGCCAGGGATGGGTAGCCTCGTAATGTCAGCAGGACACATTGTTTAATCGTTGTGACTTTATGGATTTCTGGTAAATACTTGCATTTTTGCTACTCATTGCTCCGTAATAGTTATTGGTGGAAAAAATTTGAGCAGATATCTCATCTAGTACCTAATCTCACCAACGATATTAATTGTTCAAATAAGTGGGCCATTTACTTTTTAAGGCAAATCAAATTACTTCATGAGTTGCGTGCGAAAGGAAACTTCTAAATGATGTGCGGAGGATACGGAATGTTTGGAAGGAGCGAATACTGAGGTAGGGGGTTTTTAAATCCTTGTTTGAAGGAGGGATATTAAGTTAGTGAAGTAGGGGAAGTGAGAGAATAGGGCTTATTGATGGAATGAAAGGTAGTACGAATTAAATAGGAGAATAGACCTTAATGTGAATTAAAAGGAAAGGTCCAATTTGGGCTAGTGGAATAACCGGTTGAGTTATTTATTAACTATTTGACCAATAAATCTTCAAATATAAATTGAGGGATATATTGTTCATGGTATTCCAATGAAACTGAACTTCTTTTGCAGCTGGTATTATTTAAATAAAGGTTAACACTTACTTTGAATCGAAAATAACAGGGTTGGGGGTAAATAATCTCTGCAAAAGAATAAGGATTTAATGATGGTTAAATGTCCCATCTCCGATCATATAGGGAAGCCTTTTTTCTGAATAGTGATAATGGTTTCCAAATGTTGATTCAGATGCATTGCTTCTAAAAGAGGAACTAGTAATTTCGAATAAAATATTTTTACATTAGTTGCACCTTGCACAAATAAAGTTGCCCCACTTGTGATCCATTCTTACTTTTTTAATAAAAAAATACTTGTCGTGGTTATTCCAACTTTTATTTGGTTCTGACTTTTTGTGATGGCTATCAATCTTTTATTTTAAACCATACTAAACTTCTAGTATAGCCCGCGACCTACAACCCATTTCATCCAAGATCTCAGCTGGCCATTAGTATGATTGAGTTACTCGAGGGAAAACGACGTTGTTCCATCTCCCATCATTGTTTGCTCCAAAACCTTGGCAAACAGGGAATTTTACGAGTACTCACGTGGAATACTCGATGCTCATGGTAGTAGCTGACATTTGAAGTGATTGGGGTCTCTCTGTAACCATCCATGGGTATGAACATAGGTCGGCTGAAGTAAAACATTAGGAAGGAAAACACTGTGGATGTTATTATCCATAATTTCCATTTACCTGATATATGGTGAAAACCGTTGCCGATTTAGAATATCCATTCAGTTATTCATGTCATCATTATGTATTGCTAGTGGTTTAACTTTAGTGCTCGACCCCAGGTTTCATCAATTTGATGTGTCTGCGATAGCTTTTCGTTATTCGATATGAGGAAATGATCCTTTGATCAACATTTCCATGTCGTTGAAAATTAAGGCAGAATTTATGCCCTTTATGTGGTTTCGCTTTCGGATAATTTCTTTTTTTATAGTTTTGAAAATTATCATTGCGATGTTGAATTTTGTGAAGATCGCTATAGCTGACATAACTGATAAATTTCCAATGAAGTCATGACAATTAATCGAGGATTCTTATTAAATCCAATGTACATAATAAAGTGCAATGGCTTTAAGGGATTATTTTTACTGTTGATACAATTGGAAGGTTCAAATATTCATTGACAATTATCTCAGTCATCTGCACAAAGAAATTGAGCTACGTTTGACACAGTAATATGTACTTTGTGATTTAAAAGGATAGATGTTGTTGTAGGAGTGAATTAGTCATAATATTGTAGTTTATATTGGGATAAAATTGTAAATTATGCTTAAATTTTATTCAATTATTGCCACTAGAAAATAGGTGTTTTCATTTGCTTTGGGGTCCAAATCCTATCATATATATCAAATCTAAGCCGTTGGAGCGCCATGCGTCAGCGACGTTGATAGGTTTTGATTGATAAAATATTATAATTATATTTAACTGCTATGCTCTTGATTTCGGAGTATTTACATTTTTTCTATGGCTTCTTTGTCATTTATTATATGTAATCCTAATATTATATTCTATTCCCTAATCCTAATCTTACATGTAATAGTGTTTCTTGTGATATGCACGGGATTGCTAGAGACAAGTATTTGCGTTGTTGCCCTCAATCGCAATTGGTTGGAAAAGGCGTTCGTGAGGGAATAGCTTTGCAAAATACTGCAGATAATTTTCAAAAATGTCGGTAAGACCGACAGCTACGGCCATTTTTCCTCATGCTTGGGGAGATACGTAGTCAGAGGGATTATTTTTTCCCATAAATTATTAATATATATTTTTTATATTCAGGAATTACTATACCACTCTTTATTCTTGAATGGAATTCAAATATTATTAGCCTCTGACGAGGTTGACGACTAGGCTGTTTATTAATTTCAATTATCATGTAATTAATTAATTATTTATTAAATATGTTTCCATTGTTTTTATTTAATTTATTATTAAAACGATTAATTGGAGTAACATTGATTGGAGCTTATGATTATTTTTTTAAACCACGAGGTGATTACCCGAGGCGTATAAAAACATTGTCATCGAAGGGCCGCTATAAATCAAATTTGAATGCTAGAGTTTGTTACCATGAAGCTGTAGTTACACAGAGTGGCGTTAACATTTTCTCATACCAATTCTTCGGTACACATTGGCGATATTAATATAAACGATTTTGAGAAGTGCGCGACGTTACTTAAACCCATATTGCCAAATTGGGGCTTAATGAATATCTAAAGACATTCCATAAATGTGATTCCCGAGTTATTCAGATGATTTCATAGTAAGAAGGTTGGAGAGATAGAAACTTAAAGATTAACAGCTTTCTAAATCCGCAATTAAATTGAGATCGCGTAAACGAGGAGAAAAAAGGTCATGAATGGATTTCCACTTGAAATGGAATTGTTGTATGATATAAGATAATTGTTGTATGGTATAACTCATTGATGATGTTATCCTCAAAGGGAATAGTAAGATTAAATTTATAATGCACAGTATAAATGAATGTTTATGCACAAAAAATAATTCAAATTGATAACAGCCATGTTCTTGAATGGTCTCACTGCTTTTATTATAATGACTGACATTGGTTGTGCGAACTAATACGAAGAAATCAACTGCAGGGCCGAATAGAAAAATTTTAATTGGTTTTTGTCACTTGTTTATAATGGCTGTGAACTTCACTCGGGATTCCTACCGGGTTGAAAACTCCATTTATGTCGAGATGTCGGTGAATAACTTTTTCATCGTCCTCAGGGCTGATTGAGTTAGCTGGCTGGTTCATCGTCCTCATTTACCAAACCTGTGGACGATGAAAAAGTATTTCATCGAAACTTCGGTAGAAATGGTGTCTAGCCCGGTGGAAAGCCCGAGAGATATGCCTAGCTATCATTTTCCGGGAAAGAATCAAATCCTACTTGTACGTTATGCATCGAGAAAACGCTTAGTCAGAAATATCAAATTCTGATGACATTCATTGGAATTTTCTGTTCATATGGACCACCAGTTAGACCACGATGAACAAACCAGTTAGATAAATGCAGTTTGATAAAAACTACTAGAATCACTAGGATAACAAAACCAACGTAGCGTGCGCATTAGTTACCAAACTCTGAAGCGTATCGAAATATTGCAGTTTGATAATATAAATCAATTGCTTTATTATTTCCATCAAAGTATAGGTATACGAATGTGATGCGCCCGCTCCCAGCGGGCTTCCCCAGCTCTTTTCAATGCAGGTCCACAGAGGGATGGGCGCGTTTCTAATTTTAAAATGTAGAAAAAAGGCAGGGTCTTATGTACAAATTTAATTGGAATGTTCATGTACAAATTGAGGTCAGAGGACCTCTTTAAACACAACATTGGAAGTAATTACACTATCCTCTGTTAAACGCACATGATGACTCATACTTACGTATCAACAGGAGACTTGAATGTGGAATCAGCCGCATTTTGATAAAAGTCATTTAAAGAATGCGAGATATTATTGCAAATGAACAAATGTATCAGTTTGTGCGCCGTTAACGTCAGGAATATTTACCGGTTTTTGTTTTTTTTGATTATTTTAAAACCAATTTTAGGAAACAATAGCAATATTTAGGAAGTAAGATATGCCATCGCATTTTCTCTGACAAATTCTGTGCATTTTGGTTCCTCATTTGTAGAGTTTGGTTTCATATAAGTTGAGAAAAAGGTATCTATACAGTAGAAATAATATAGAATATTAAAAAAAACTACTTCATATCATACCGGTTTGATAGTTTGTAACAAATCAAACAAAGGATGCATAATTTTAATTAACAAAATAGCAAATATTGGGCGATTAAAAAAGTTAGCAAAATATTATGCATCGCTTACTTACATTTGTACGCCTGAACACGGAAATTTTAAAAGATGGCAGATGAAAACGATTACCTCATGTTTACTTGAGAATAGTAAACATTTCAATTAGCTGTGTTCAATAAATTTTGGCATGGAGACAATAGCATGGCATTAAATAACATGGGATGCGTGTATTCATGAAACATGTTTAATGCTCTCATGTTGTTATGTTATAAATTGTTTTAACTTGTTTTCTAAGGGTATTGTTCATCTTTTATTTAATTATGTGCCGCTTTGCAAGCTAAAAAGAAATTGGAACAAGACAGGTGGTTTATAATGCTTGAATTTTCTAATAAATGAAGGAACAATTAGTGGTTACAACAAAAATAATTATCACTTCCTAATTTTTATCTGCAAAAAAGTTAGTAAATTCCTTTGAAATATTTTTTGCTTGAAATCTGAAAAATGAGTTTTAATTATGAAATGAGTCGGCACACTTGTCCTTTCTGTTAAGGCAACATCGGTCGAGTGGTCTCTGAGGCAGAAGATTGGAACTAGTTCCTATCTTCCTTGTGAGAAAAACCGGAGTAGCTCTATCATGATCTCAGAGTGGACAGGGGGAGTCACTTCCTAGCGTGAATCCTATTCCGCGGAGGCGTTCAGTCTCCCAGAACCTACAGCGGGAATTGAATAAGTCAAAGGGCTTGAGGTTGGGTGGGATCGATTTTAAATCGTTTGATTCATCGTGTGGAGGAGTCGAGAGATCCCGCGTGCGGTTTTCCGTCGACTGTTGTCAGTCGATCTCAAAGGCTCTCTCTCCGTAGCATTATATGGGGATGATTCCAAATGTCGATTCTCGATTCCACCGATTCTCGGTCCCGGTCTCGCCTAAATTCGATTCCGATTCCATCGATTCTTGGAGGATAAATATTTTTAAAATAGACTAAGCTTGGGTCATAAAGGCATTGTGCACTTTACGTTATAATTTTAAAAATTTATATCTGAAACCATAAAAGCTTTTTACTATATTATTAAAGGTGAGGATGTATAACCATAATAATAGATCGCTATTTTTGATAAATATACTCTCTGGGCCATTTAATTGTCTTTGTTATTTTCTTTCATTATCTTTCTGTCAGTAAAATTTAATTCTTTAATTTGAATGGCAGAAATTTTACTGACAAGTTAATATCCCACCAGTTACTATGAATAAGAATCGACGTAATCGGAATCGAGGATCGGGAATCGATTAGAAAGAATCGAAATCGGAATCAGAAAAAAATTGGAATCGACTCTACCCTATTTCCTAGCGTGAATCCAATTCGCGGAGGTTTTCAAAACCGGCAGCAACATACAGCGGTATAAGCCAAATGGCAAAAGATTTGACGGGAACGGGTTTAAATCGTTATATTCATCGTATTGGCAAGAGGAATCAAAGCAGCTGGCATCTGGTGGCCAATTTGAGAAATGAGACAGGTGATCTGTCGGTTTGTTTACAAGTGCTTCAGCCTGGTGGTGAACGAAACGGGTGCGTTTTCAGCAATTTTGTGAAGCGAATACCGATGTATTTCTCAGTGGTCAATAATGGATGAAGCAATTTTCTACACATCCGACATTTTGGAGTTCAATAGAGACTTCAAGAGGCCTTTCGTTGAGGGCTATGAAGTGGAAAGCTGCAATCACGCATTGGATGTTTTCGTGGTTGAAGCACAGGGGTATTTGGTCGTTGTAATGGGCCCACAAAAAAGCGATAACAATGGCATTTCACACGAGATACACGCTTTTCGGAAGAAAATTGGCGCTTCTTTTTCCGTTATCGTGCATAACGTTTGACTATTTTATTAACCATCTTATACAATTGATCATTATCAAAATCATCAAACAATATGATAGGAATCTTCTCACATAAGCCATTCATCCTCAATAGGCTAATATATTTTGTTTTGAGGTTGTACGATAAATAGTGATCCAACCTGTATTACTTCCCACTCAGAAGCCCTAATTGATAATTAAAAACCTCCCTTTGTCCTGTTTCTCCTGTACTGCTTTTGATTCCTTATGCCAGACTATCTTGATATATATTGCCGGCCTCGGTGGCGGCGGGGTAAAGTCCTCGCCTGCCAAACCGAAGGTCGCGACTTCGAGTCCCGCCTGGGTAAATAACCATTATCCAGGGCATGGATGTTTGTGATTGTAAAATGTTATCAGCCCCGATGTAAAGGCCGAACAGTGCTGTTTTCGGTGGTGTATGAAATAAATAAATAAATGCTAGAATAAAAATTTAAAACTTCATAAACGAGTTCTGTTACTTAGCCTACATTAAATATACGAATGCATGGCATTCATGGTACTTCAGCATAGTATCCATGCTGGGTTCGGAATACTACTATGAGTTATTTCTTGCTCCTTGCCGCTTCACATTATTCTCAGTTGCCACGATTCTCAATATTTCCTCAACCCTAACTTTCCTGGCTTGTTGGATAGCTGAAAATTTATTGGTAGTTATTACAAATTTGATCGACCTTCCTTCTGTCTGCATCCCTTCCTGGCACTCCCACACTTAAGCGAACATCATTTAAGAAGGCATTACAAACACATTGACGTTGTCATGCCCTTCATATATTTCTGTATGACCCATCGTAACTTTTTCTTAAGTAAGCTAGCTAATTCTTGCCCATTCTCAAGACGGGCTCCAACTTCTTACGCAAATCAGAGATTTTAGGGAATCTATAAAGCTTTTGTCTCACACTGGTTGGTGCAATTATAAAAGCCGCACATTTTGTTTCTCATGAACTACTCATATGTTTTTCCATCATAATGCTATTGATGTTCGGCAAAGAGAGTATACTGCCATACCGCTTGCTGGCTATCGTTTCACACGCGCAAACATGCTACCGCAACCGATCATCTCCATTTGGCCATGGCACCTAATTTAGTGCTGCAACCTTGATTCCCTTTCTGATGCCAACAGAGGAGTCTGCAGTCTGCAGCAGAAGGGTACTGCAGAGAGGAGGCTCAATTGCGATCCATTGAAGGCTGATTTCTGTCACCACTTCCTAATATTACAATGCTATCTAGTGTAAATTGAATAGTTCCCGTGTGGGAACGCGCCGGAACGCCGTATGGCACTGGTTAACAAAAGATATAATAGTCAAATTTTATTTATAGATATATTAGTCACATTTCAAACAATTTTGCTGCCTCAAAATTATCTACTTATGTATAAATTCGAAACCAAAACAAAAAAATTGTAATAAAATATAAGTAATAACTTCTAATAAAAGAACAAACTGTAATATTTCACTTGTAAAAAAAGTTAAGGGAAGTGCGTTCCGGAGCTAATAATTTTTCCATGACGTCATTGCCCCTCTCTGGATCTACGACTGGATTGTAGCATACCAAAAGCGTGTAAAATATGTCCTTCGTTTAGAGCTAATTCGTAAAATTAATTCGTTAAAGTAGGCAAATACGTAGGAAACTAAATACTTTTGTACAAACTGTTACACAAAAAAACTTTGATTTTATCTTGGGTGTGTTCGGACCTAAGGGGGCTCCCTAAGCCCTCTTACCCTCCCCATAGATCCACCACTGTGCTCTTTTAAAACCATGGCCCTTTTTCTGGTTTCCGCGAACCTCTATTCTCTCTTTCCGTACATCCTTGACCGCTTCTGCTCCACCGCATCACACAACGGCCTCGTCGAAGACCTCTCTCTGATTTTAAATATTTTTCCTCTCATCCAATACTTTCCCTTAAATCACTTTTCTCTGTTTTCTGTATCTCTGCCTTCCTGCTTATCTTCCAGCCATCATTTTTTTCATCACATTGGACCGAGTGATATTCTCTTAACTACCTACGGACTGGATAACTCGATGTCTTTTCTCCTTTTTTCTTTACTCATATATTCTCCTACGAAACGTCCGCCCAGCGCCCCCTTGTCACATTAATCACTCCAAATCGACATGATCATTCGTTATTTTCCACGTTTCGGTAACCTCATCCCGCCAGCCGATTCGCTTTTGTTTACCCGTGTCGACATCCTTATCTGAAATCCGAAAGGATCCAGTTACCAGCCCCTCGTCCTCTCCCTTTCCCCATGCAACTCCCTCGAGTTTAATTGACTGGGCTGTCATATCTATGAAATCTGGAATGTAACCATGGTTTCATGAATGGAAAGAGTGACAAGATTTATTGACTCTCTATGGCAACTCACCGGAGCAAGTTAACTTCTATTGTTAAATTTTGCATTCAGGTAATCTAATAAACACATATATAAAACGCACTTTATATTTATAATATTTTATCAAGTCAACTGGAATGCCAGTGCAATATCGTTTAATGATTTTAGGGTAGCTACCATTCGGTTAAACATTACAGTTTACACAATTTAACTACGTGTGTCACGGAGTGTCAGTGTAAGTGATTCTGGAAATTGAAATAAATTTGAAAGATATACATTACTCTACATTTTCAGAGACGCATTTTCCTCATTCTCAACTGTCAAAATGCTTTTGGAGAAACTGTTAAAAATCTCCGATCCCGGCCTACATTCAATTGCAGGTCTTGTTATACGAGTACGAACGCTTTTTCTATTCCTGAAATAAATATATCCCGGATATTACATTACTATCCCGAATATTACGATACTATCTCGGATATAGCAGTATTTTGTCATGGTTTCGTCAAATGTTTTTCTTTTCAAATTTAGAGATTTTTTATTTGAAGCGAGAAAGGAATATATTGTTGATACTCTTTTAAAACTGAATGTTACATATTTGTTGAGGCTTAAAGTGGGTGGGAAGATAGTATTTTAGGCTCGAATCAATCGTTTCTTCAACTTGTTATGGCACAATAAAAGATTTGGATTTTAATTTTGCGTAAACAATTTAAGAGTAAAACGTGATGAGTTTAAACTCAGAATTGTAAGACTGAAGCAGTGTTTAGGCATCTGCCAAAAAGGGTATTGATTCACCTGGTATAACTGATGGGTCTCCATAATCTTTTTTTCTCACTCGCCATTCGCTTAAATTTATTGAAATCCTTCAATAATAAAAATAACGAAAGGGATGTTATTTATCACCATCGTAGCTGCAGCCTACAGCTGAAGTATAGCAACTTTCCATGAATAAATGTAGCTGATGATTCTCATCCCGCCATTCTTCAAATTGAATTAACAACGTCGGAATTGCTTTTCTTGGCGCAATCCTCGTACAAAATATATATTTCTGTTTCACTTTATATCAAATATAGCTCAGCGTTAACTTGGCAAGCTGATCTGATAACATTTATTTAGCACTCTAGGCTTGGATTGCTTTAGTTATTGAGGGTAGATGACAGGGAGAAAATCTTACTATAATCCCCCTTTATTTTCACATCTGGCAGAATCGATAAAGTAAAAGAGATATTTTACCGAACAGATAGATATGGGAATTCGTATTCCCGCGAGCCATAAAAAACTTCAAATAATGCTAGGCGAAATGTCGTTAGAGCATTTACCTTTTATATGTAGACGGCTGGTGTCCTAACACCCACCACCACACGCCTTTTTAGGCGGCTTGCGGTGTAATATGTAAATGTAGATGTAGATTCCTCCGATCGTTGGGCTCTTAGTCGTGAAAGGGATTTTTACAATTCTCTCCTGAATCAATATGCAACCGAATTGGTTGATGTGTTTCGAATTATTCACCGTGAAAAGAAGGGACTGCGATAAATCCTGGTCAGGTTGAGTTGATTTCGTGATAAAATGAGGACGGTAGATTGATCCATGATTATCTGTCATGATAAGTTAACGTGTGAAGAACACCGTGATGCTTCTTATAACGAACATGCCCACGTGATCAATTCTTATCGAGGTTTATTCGTGTAGGAAATATTGTATGGCATTATATTTTCTAAATATCTCGGCATTATTTCATTAAATGGCCTGGTTATATTTTTCTTGAAAACTAATTCAGGCAATTAAATACGCTTAACCGTATTATATGAAACACGTAATAAGCCGAGGAAAGATTTTGAGCCCTTTAAGTGAACGGTTAATCGGATGTGAATTTTTGCAGATGGTGGCGGTTCGTAAAGCAGTAATTCTTCAAATTTGGTTTTCAGCAAAAATAATTAGAATAAATTTTTTAATTTTATAAACTTGATTCGTCACCTAATGCCGTATCTTAAATTTTTTCGCTTCATTTTGAAGGTAATGTTTAGTGTTGCGCATAAGTAGCAACTATTTTGTTTATCTCAGTGTAGTTAAATAGCATGCATCTAAAATATAAAATATTTAATTGAGATTTCAGCTGAATTGCTTGAGAGGCATTAGTCTTTGCCAAACACCCCATGGACAAACTGTTTGAAAAAAAATATTTATCGGCATAGAATTTAAGGACGCCGTTTAGCTGGAAGTTACAAGTCCAAAACTTTTACTTGTAGTAGACTGTTTTCAGAAACATTCCATTGAAATTGTCTCATATTTCAGTTGACACGAGGTTAAAACTTACACTTTTTCATATTTTTAACTTGTTTAGATCGTTCATTGTTTCTTGCAGATATTTTGGCTTCCTCCTCCTATTATGATTAATTTATAATATTATGTCTCACATTTAACCGCGTTTTCAGCTGAAACATGTGATTGTAATTTCCATTTGCATCTAAGTTTTGAGTATCATGTTCAGATAAACTTTTCTGAGTTCTTCTTTATATATTTTTTATTAAATATAAGTTGTCGCAGTGATAAATTCATGTTACAACATAACATCCATTTCATATGTATACATATCCTTCATTTTATGAAGCTTTCGTCTTTACTTGAAGGGATTATGTACGCTCCCACGAATGCTCTTTTTTTTGACCGTGACATCTTCACCATGCTCTCTCTTCAGTCATTCTAGGTCGCATAAGCATACCCATTATTATTCCGCCTATTTTCCTTTTTAGGAATTATTCTTCAATTTTTATCGTCCAAGGAATCGCCACGGATATCGTAAAAGAAAATATAAAGTGCATTACCAACTTAACAAGTTGTGTACGGATGGCGAGAATCCTCATTTTTTCCCTAGCGTTCCGTACGGAACACGAAGATTTTTCTCATTTAGGCGCGTCAACTTAAGCAATTTTAAAGCATAATATAGTTATTTGTCAGTAATTTTTCAGTTATTATTCTTTACTTATTATAAATATCGTAATGTGTGATCAGATTAAGTTATATTTTAAAAATTAGCTTTTTAACCACGTTTAAACCAAAGTCAATTCATCTAATCATTGGCACGTATTTCCAATCACTGTACCTCTACCCTGGTATGTCCTTCTTCTACATATAAATATCCCGGTACTCAGTGTCTATATTTCCACCTTGTTTGCCCTTTATCTATTTTTCTTGGGATGCAACATTTTCGCGGTGCTCCACCACCGCCACCAGGTTGGTCGAGGGATTGGAGGCAGGCATAAGGTCGTCCAAATAATGGTGTCAGGTTAGAAAAACTGTTCGAAGAGAGGACAGGCCGAGCCAAAAAATTTTGGCAAAATTTGTTCACTATCTATTTAATAATATTTTCAATTCCTTTAATAATATCCTTTTTTCATATTCGGTGAAATTGGTCTTAGCCTCATCGCCAACCTTCAAATCATCATTGTTACGCCCCTTATGAACTATTTTTATGTTCCATAACGAAGCTATTTTCGTATCATCATCGACGTATTTTGGAATGCTATAATATTTACTCTAAATATCTGTGATGGTGAGGTAACTGTGAATACCTACCTTTAGACTTTTTTTAAAACTTTTTTTTTATAAAATAAAAGTTCCTATCTCCTACGGTTTTGTAGTAATTAATGATAGACCTATCTTCGCGGCCGCAGGCTATATACGATGAGTGGAAGGTTTAGCGCAAAGTTTACAGTGCACCAGTCCAAAGCAAAGATTGGAGAAGAGGCCAGCGATGCGCGGATCGCGCAAGGAATGATACGAAGCGGCCTTTCCCCCCGAAACTGGGTCAGTGACGTAGAAGAGTAAATCCCGCAAAACGCTCAATTGGAAGCTTTGAAAAGAAGCTGAAAAAAAGAACCTATTCCGGGGCGCTGTGGACGCGAAACGAGTTGAAAGATGGTGGGGAAAAGAAAGAAATCTGTGAACGTAGCTAGCGGATGGTCTCAGGAGCAGGCAATCTTTCGTTTGGGGCTCGTAACCCATGTCCAGCTGCTTAAATGTAATTGTGGTTTCCGTAGTAACAACCGGATAAATCCTCGCGTAAATGAGAATAAAATGGAAGCATCGGCAGTTTGTTTGGCGTTGTCGCAGAGCTCTCTATGGGGAGGAAAAAAAAACGTCGGGCCGAAGTGCAGAGTGAAATTAGTAGAGTGCTTTTCTCCATCTGCTCTGTAATTATGCCTGTGCTGCAGCTTCGTCCGTTTATTTTCGGTGTCTGTCCGTTTCATTGTTTAGACTTAATTGTTGGCAACAATTTTACATTATGAGCTTTAAGCATTTTGTCCGCAAAAAAATCGATCACTATGCAAAAAGCGTTCTTTGGCCTACTTTGACGTCTCTTATTACCGAGATAAATATGGAGTTTATACAGAGAGGGCTTTTGCTACCATATTTATTGCTGCTTAACTTATTTTCCTTGCGAGTAAATCCTTATAATTTACTTCGAACGTAATTGGTATAACGCAGTATTGTGTAGCGTCGACTTCTTACATGAGAATGGATGGTTCTTCCAAGTTTCTTGAGTTGAAAATTTCCCCCTTCAAGATGTGATGGAATGTATTGCATTAGTTTGCTCATTGTTTTGTTGGGAACAACGTTACATTGTGAGTTTTATACTGTTTCATATTATTGAGATAAGTATGGAGTTGATACGGAGTATTTTTGGCTCCATGCTTATTGCTCCTTTCAAAATTGTTTGCTAATAAATCCTCATAATTTATTCCGGATATAATTTGTTTAACGCAGTATTATGTAGTATCAACTTCATTCATGAGTACTGATGGGCCTTCTAAGTTTATTTATTAAATATTTCCTTGTTCGATATAACAGTGAATATAAGGCATTCGGTAGCTTTGCTTTTATAGTTTGAGAAAATCCTATAACATCCGTTGAGATCGTCCATGTAAAAACGTAAATTTTAAATTTACTTTTGCAGGAAAACTCAGAGAAAAGATATTATAATCTGCCAATGAATTTCCATTTATATGCATTCAACTGTTGGTGGTTCAGGTTTGTGAAACGGTACTGCTTTCATGCTGCGGGAAATTAAGCACTTGCATTTTTTCACTTAATTTATTAATTGAAATTTGCGTTTTCAAAGATGTCAGGTTTTCACTCAGTTTCCGTAATTAAAAACATTAAGGAGTTAGTAAGTAATATGGGTAGAGTAGTAGGTAAATATCAGCCGAAAATAAGCACAAAGGAAACCAATATACCTATTATTATGCAGCGGAAGAGAAGACGTCAAGACTAGCGTTAAAATAGGGAAAACAAACTGGGAGAGGTGAATGAATTCTCTTATTTGGGAAGCGGGATAACCAGTGATGGGAGAAGCGAGGAAGAAATCATTAATTGAATAGCCCAGGCGAAGAGAGCAATACGTTATAAGAAAGATCAACTTTCAGCGGGAAATTCAAGCGTAGAAGTAAGGATAAATATTACCAGAACTTAAATTTGGATTAATCCTCTTTACGAAAGTGAATCTTCTCTATGAGCAGCAGTGGAACTCAATGGTAGAGGCCTTCGAAATGTGTTGTAACACATGAATGATGAGTATCAGATGGTTCGAGGGAGTAAGTTATGAGGAAGTCCTAAGAAAAATAGGGAAGAAGAGAAGCCTCATGAAAACCTTAATAAGAAGATGGCCTTATAGGCCCTATCTCGAGACATAATGCCCTGATGAAGACAATTGACGAGGGACAAGTACACAGCAAGAACGGAAAAGAAAGGCCTCGAACAAAATATACGAAACTGGCGATGATGTGATAGAGAAGAATTATGTAGGTGTGGAAAGATTAGCTGATAGTGGACTTGAATGGAGAGTTGCGTGAAACTTATTTTAGGATAGTTGACCGATATTGATGATTATGATGAAGGAGTTACTATCTTTGACAACAATGCGAACGTTGATGCTGCGCGGGTTTCAATGAAAAAAATAGTATTGAGTTTTTTTCTTCCTCTCTTGAACTCTCTTTAATGTTGATGTAATGTCTTGGTTCAGTGGCCTTGAAAAATTTTAAAACTAAGTGTTTGCGAACGTTTTGGTTCATTTATATACTTTCATCAGGACTATTTTTCAATGATTTGGATTCGCAGAACAAATCCTAATTATACCTAAATGAAGCCCTGACGAAGGAGTATAAATACCGTAACATTGGAAAAAATTTTCATTTAAAATTCTTCAAGATCTATACTCCAAGACACTGAATCAACACAAAACTAATTTTAAAATTGCAAGCGCTTCATTACTCCCTCCTTAACGGAGGCATTTTAGTAACAATAAGTCTCATCAGAAAAATATTATCTGATACATGTAATTAGAATTTGCTTTTTTGTAAGACCCTCTTGAGTTTCGTAAAATGTTTCCCTAATCATGAAATGGATGTAATTTGCCTTATTGGGTGACAGCATGATTAAGATGCCAATCAGGCGAAGTGTTTTTTCCTCTAGACCTCATTATTTTCTCATTCTTGAATAGGCATATTTTTCATTTGTATTTCCCTAAGTGATTGCATTTTTTTCAAATCCAAATACATATGAATACGAAGGAATTCCTCTTCGTTTTATGACACAAGGGGTGATAATACTTCTGGTTTAACAGCGCCAATTTTTATTGATGGATCTGTGGAACTTCGACACTTGCAAATTTTACGAGCCGCTGTGTCCTCTTTGATTGATGAAAAACGAATGCTGTTCCAGCGGTGTTTTATTTTTTTTTCGTTTTATTCCGTACGCTTTAACACAGTGAGTCGTTTCCGAATAGAAAGCAGCCAAGTTCAAACCGCTTGGAAGCGGAATAACTTCAGCATGTAGTCGCGAGTTGAAAACGTGACCTGGGTCTTTTATTCTCGAAGGTGCACCTTCTCTAGGAATATCTATTTCCCTTGTCTACCATCGGACTAGCATATAATGGAATAGAAATTCCGCGAGCACCACAGTCCCGAGGGCTGTCTTTTGGAAAAACGCTCAATCACTTACGGTCAATCGTTTACGTACCTCTCGGGGATATGTTCGTATCCAAATCGCCTAGTTTGACAACACTGCCAGTATTTATTCCAGTGCTATCTTAGTCCGCCAATTCCTTTCTGGCACTACTACTTCGGCCCAGGAAAGTATATATCGATGGATAAGTTCTAACAACACGTATCTCAAAAATAACAACTTTTCAGGAGAGCAAGAAAATGATTATTTTTTAAATTGTATGTGACTTTAATTAAAATAATATGACTGACCGGACAAATTTTGAGATATGTGTTGTTAAAACTCAACCATCAATATGTGTTGTGATAGTGCTTCGGGTATTTTTTATGCATATTTGATTTATTATGCGCTGTATGCGATAATCGTGAGCTGGAGATTAATCCTTGACAAGCACATGTTTGTCACCCAGTTATACATACATAATATTCCATCAGGTGACACTAAAATGGAGATGCTATCCACAGGGGCACCTATCCCATTAAAATAATTGTATAAAAGACAAAGCTATTTATCTAATCTGGAGTAAAAGCCATTATTATTGTTTGAGTATGTGTGCCAATTATTGATGTCATTCACGAAATAATCGTTGCAATATGAAGTACAAGCGTGATTCCAGCATATATAGACAAAGTTTTGGGTCGTATGTACTATTATTATTTTGTATTGAGAAATTCAGTGAAATACATCGTTAGCGATTGAGACTTAATGGTTTTCCTCTCTCATCCCATAAAATTCAAAAAGCTGAAGGTTGATGAAGCATAAATTTTGATGTCGTCGTCATTGATAATATCTTCAAAGGCCATTGATTTGAGGGTTGGGTAAAATCGTATTGCTGATCGTTATGATAAAGTGATAGATTTTATGGAAAAGAGGTATTGATAAAAGAAATTTTAAAATTGGGAATCATTTTTAGCGAAAATCAGATTCACAGATAGCCTTTTTCAATTAGCTTTTTTAGGCGCACTTGCCGATTCTCTATGAATAGTAGGAATATTATAGATCTTATTTCTGACTTACATAATTTGCAGATTTTTGCCATTCGATATGTTTCACAAAACCTTTCTATTTTGTCACAATAAGCCGTAATCGATACAAAAAAAAGATGAAGACGAATTAAATCTACTGATTTAGGTGTTACTTGGTGGAACGTTGAAATGTTCATGGTGAAACAAAACCCAATACTATTTCGCAAACTTTTTAATATTAGCTGTCAGACATTATTATTAGACAGCTAATAAAAAAAAGTTTGTAGAATAGTACTGGGTTAATTTCACCATGAAAAGACGAAGACGTTTGAAAGTGTTAATTTCCTATTCCACCAAGTCATTAGAAAATCAAATATCCTATCTTTAATAAAGTGAAGAATTATTCCTTCTCCCAAGGAAAATGAAGAACACTTAAGACTCGCCAATAATTTTTTTGGGTGATATATGTCAATGGGTAAATCAAGTCTTCGGCTATTTACAATGGTCAATGTAAGAGTTAAAATATTAAAACAATAACTGAGTGTTAATATTAATTGATATTGCAAAATATAAATATTTTGAATAGCACTCAGCACGAATAGTTCGAATAAAATATCGGAAACTAAAAACGAAATACGTAACGTTACGATAAAAGCCATAGCTTCTGAATACCTGGTACAAAATGATCCGTTCAAAACTTAAACTACGTGATTTTAAAGTTTTAAATGAGCCATGAATTTTACACACCTACTTAAATATGTTTGGCGATTTTGAGGACAATATTGAGAACTGGTTTCCTAATTTTCAAGTGTTGTATGAGTTTCAGGGAAGGTCGAAGCAATTCGAATCCTTTCCCTTTGTGATCAGTGTTTATTTTTTGTTGCCCTAAACCCTCTTAGTTCTTTGTGAAGCACGGGACTGATCTCCGGGAAAGGGATATCGAGTTTTTGCGTGTCGAAATCATGGCCAGGCCGAAATGGAAGGGAATTACCATTAATTTGATATTTAATGTGATTGGACGGGCGAATTCGATGAATATCAAAGCGACTATGGGATCGGGAGAGGTCGCAGATGTTTCCGCCGGCGGTGGAATCTCAAATTTTTGACGGCCCACTCGGACGCAAGAAGCAGGCCGTGTGTATTTTAGGCATGGGCAAACATCACGGCGGGAAAATGGGTCTTCATTTGCCTAAATTTTCAGGCATCGGACATTAATCAATTAAACACGCATTATTGGAGGCGGCGCTTAATTAATTCGGCTTATTCATCATCCGTGAACGGACCCGAAACTCGAGAGAAAGGTTGAAGAGGGAAGGGGAGAATACTGGAACACAAAGATCCACGCGATTTTTGATTGATCGTCGCCGAGGCTCATGGAAACGTCCATCACCTCTGATGCCACTCGAAGCGATGCTAAAGAGAGGAAACTGCTGCAGTTTTCGGAAGAAAATAAAAACAAATGATTATATGGGGGAATGGAGAGGAAAAATATATATTTTTTTAATCTATATCGCTTGATACAAAGCGGTGAGAAAAATGTCGAAAATATTCCGTTTAGAGTGGGGTGTTATAGGATGAAGAATGTCGTAAAAATAATTGAGATTAAATAACAAATAAAACAGCGAGTCTTGCGTGCCAAACGTTTCGTGAAGTCAAACTGAAATGAAAAGATTAACGGTTTAATAATGACGTATGAATAGTCTTAGCTGGGAAACCAAATAAATCTGATATTTTAGCAAGAAACGGCATCATCATCACTAGTCAACAATCCTACGATTGGTTTCACGGAGCTCTCAATTTCTATATCCCATCTCCGTTTCATATCGACGTATTTCTTCTGTTTTACATTCTTTATAACCTGTCCTATGTAACTCACCTTGCCCTTCTTTCCTTCCACCCGTCCTTCTACGATTGTTTATATCAGGCCATTGTGCTTCATAATGTGGCTAATTATGCTGAAGAACTACTAAAGGATACTCTTTTCTTCCACTCTTCTCAGCATTTCTTCATTACTTTAAGAGTTGGAATAAAGGTTTATTCCCTTTTTTCATGGTTTGAAAGTACTTCCCTTGAATTTTACCGGCGATATTTCTTCCCAGGATGTTCTTTTATGGCACACTTAAGGAATGTAAGCTGACACTTATTTTCTAGGGCTGATGATTGTGTTAACTCTGTATCCGAAACATGTTCTTGTTAATCTTTTTTTGAATTCATTGCGTCAATTTTTCCTTCGGCGTGCTTAATTTGCTTTTCTTGTTTTATCAAAAAACTGTTGATGCTTTCAGTATTATGCATCACTCGGTAAAAATTTTGAGGTTAAAATAGATATTTATTGTCTCTCTTAAGTATGCATTCATGAAATGCTGCCGATAGGGTCAGCTCTCTTGATGCTGTATTGACTAAGCAAAATTAATTAACGGAAAATTGAAGTAGGAATTAAGTTTACCATGTTACCTAAACTAGTTATATAAAGCTCTTATTAAGAGACGTCCGCCGTTAGTAATTATGCCAAATCGTGGACCTTTATATACAGATGCAAAGTAATTTTCTTCACATACGGTTATCTTCTTTAATTCATCGTCAGCGCATCGCAATATATCTACTCATACCAATTTCATGTTCTACTCTTCTCAATTAGTACCATCGTGTTTTGGCTTGTGTATATTTGTTGTCCAATGCAGTTCCATGTTATTTTCCATTATATCTGTTACTGCCAGAGAATGTTTGCTCACTCTTTCTAAGAAATTCCAAGAAAAAAAAGAACACCGCTACAAATTTCAAAACATATGCGAATCAAGTGACCTTTGCGTTTGAATCCTCCTTTACATCGAATGAAAATAAAATACAAGAGAAAGCTGCGCGATTCTTCGAAAGCTGCTACGGGCGTACAGAAAGCTTTGCACAGACTTTGAACGAATTACGCTAGAAGTTCCTAGAGACTCGGAGGATACGCGCTAGGCTTAGATTGATTGAGTAATTAAGAAAATATATCTTTCAGAACGACACAGAGAACATCATATTAGAACCTCACTGTATTTTCAGGTCCGCTGGAAGCTATAAATTAAGATATTTAATAGAAAGGATAGGTGTAGGATTTGCGCTTTCCTCTCGAACAATGACGGACTTCAATGAATTCTAGGTGGGACTTCGTATAAGCTTTTATATGAGCACATATATTCGTATAAATATTTAGATGATAGGTCTGAGCATTTACTTTTTTTGTTAACGGCTTGTGTTTTAACACCCCATTACATGCCTATAGAGGCGTTTTGCGCAATACTATGTTTGTCTAGACCTCATGGACCGGTTTTGGCCTAGGCGAGTCCATTTTTTTAAAAGAGGTAACCCTAGAGGGGTATGTGTATGAAATCAAGGTGTCACAAGCTGAAAAAGCATTTTGTTTCCAAAGATAATTACTGTAACTACGCACAAAGAATCCGCAGCGAAGTTTTGACTCTATTTTAAGTTGATTCACTCGTAATAGTTTTTGATCGCTCAGAATTCATATAAGAATGATTTAAATAAGGGTCCATCTTCCGGGTATACGTCGCGTAGGTTAATTTTTAGTGACAACAGTGAGCCGTGCATGCTGGCTCGAGGTCGGCCTGGTCGGCCGTGCGGGAGTCAAATGAGGACGTGGCAGGACGACGCCAGCAGAGTCCCCCCCCCCCTCCACCGGCAATTGGGGCATATATAAGACCTTCCCGGGGACGAGGCGGCTCTGTTTCCGCTTCATGACTTGTGCCGTCGTTGCTGCAGCTCGGGCCGCTGTCTTCCAGTCATCCCCGGTGCCTGGCGGTAACTTACCCTCTCCTTCCCCCTCCTCCTACCACCAACTCCACCACTACCACGGCTACTTTCCTGTTTCATTTGTATTTATCGTAATATAATAAACACTCGCCATAGGGTGGCGAGTTTTCTTTGTTTTACCCGGTCAGTTTCCTTATTTATCTTTTTCCCCTAACTTCCGAGAGATAACCCTTCAACAGCATCGTCCCCTGTGCTGGAGACGTCCTCAGGCCTAGTCCATTGTCGTTGCATTCTGGCCGATACGTAGTATATTGATGGTCGGCTGACGTATTTTTCACCTATGCGTCTGAACTTCAGCAGGAAAAAACTTCAGCCGGACACCAGTATAAATATCGGCCAGAATGCAACGACGATTGACTCAACCTGAGGACGTCTCTCGGAGCCCTATTCACTAAGGAAATCTCTCGGATAGTTCGTAGTTGGTTCTCGGAAAGACGTCATAATTTCGGAATGAACCATTCTCTAAGGTCTATCCGAACTTCCCGTCACGGCAGCTCGTCCGGGAGCGGCCGAAATGACGAAGGGTCTCGGAAAATGACTTTCCGTTTCTCAGAATCGGAAAGTGACGCACCAGCTGATAAGTAATGGAATATTTTTATTGCGATAGTGCTGCCGCTGCAGAAGCTGGCAAGAAGTCGCAAGTAATTTGCATTACTGGCACGGTGTGTGTATTAAAAATTATGGGAAATGGATGATTATGTACGGAGGTCGGAATTAAATAAAGTTACAGGCGAAACCAGTTGAAAGACATTAACGCTTTTCAGCAATGAAGTAAATTTAGTGTAGTGGATAGCATATCCGTCACTCTTACGAGTGGCAGATGCGGATAAGGAGACAAACGGAAAGTTCGATTCCGAAATCTCGGAAACGAGGAAACATTATTACTGGATAGGGCTCCAGTACGGTGTTGCTTATTTTTTTATTTTTTTTTCTCGGATTTTTTATTTCTACCTCTTAACATATGTTATGGGGTGCAGGATGGATATACTAAAAATTTCATCCCGATTGTATGACATTTAGAGGTCACTCAAAGAGCATAAATGCAACAACATCCAATTTTCCAAATTTTAGAAAATAGCATCATTTTCAGGGGTAACGCACAATGGTACTGTTCTTCAGGGGCCAAAATTTTCTCCATTTTTACGTCCGCTCAACAGTTTTCCAGGAATGAAATTCTTTTCCGCCAATTACAGCCGCGCGTCACACCCCTGAAGGCGAGATGGCCGCTGGCAGGACGCATTCACGGTCAGCTGATAGGTCTTGCGCCCCTGATAGGCCTTACGCTCCCCTCGGACCTTCCCTATCCGCTCCAGGACACGGGATGAATCTAAGTGTCGCGAAAAGTCAACCTACATGACGTCCACCCGGAAGATAGACGGTAATACTAAACGTCGGGGAAGTCTTCGTAATAAAAATGATTTATATGGTGGCTTTACGTGTTCGATGAAAAGTTAAAAACGTTTCATATGTACAATTCGATTTATGCTGAGTTGTTTAAAGAGGTAAGCAAAAGCTTGCGTATCTTGGGTATCTTATGGGACGAGGAAGCTTGAAGAGAAAACGTCAGAAAGTCATTTATTAATGAAAAATCAATGAAATTCATTCTGCATTTTATTGGCCGACCGCAGCCTCAAATTCTTTGCGTCACTGCCAAGACAAAGAAGGCGATATGACACAAAGGCATGCAATATGAAAGTTGTGTATATGAACTGCCACTGCATGATTTGCGCCGAGTTGGATTTGTTCGAAAAAATATGAGGATCCCAATGGAAAAAAAGGAAAGAAGACGGAATCAAGCTTTTTATGTACAGGATCGGAAGATGGTATGGTAATTAAGAGGGTAAAGAGGAAATTGTCTTTCTTTGTACTAAGGATGGAAAATACTCCAAAATGACAAAATATTTGGAAAAAACTTGGATAACTGGTTTGATGGTTCAGTAAATCGATGGGAGTAAAAATGCTTTATAAAATGAAATGAAATAAAATCAGTCTATCGCAAGGTAATTCACTGGTAAAGCTTTCCTAGGGATAGGTTGGATGGAGATTTTGTAGGTCAGTAGTTAGTCTTATTTCCACCCAAGTGAGAAATAAATATCATTGCGGTTTCTATTATTATGTGATGACTCTCACTCGCTACACTTGTTTGGATAGGTAATAGGGTAGCCCAATTGAGACTAACACAGTCGCCAGGGTAGGGAGCTAATTTTTCCCTTGATCTCCTCACACTGACAATGGGAGAATTTTAGTCTGGGTGCTTGGACCGGATTTTAATGCGTTTATCGGCTACATCATCAATATACCACTCAATCCTCCTGCATAGGAGTGTGGCGGGCGGCTTATAAATCAGCCGTAAAAATTTATCAGAATACAAACAAAAATGTTGTCATTGTGAGAGGTTTGACTGCCATATTTGGGTTAAGCATTTATTATAGACCCGTATTTGTTCGCGGAAAACGAATTCCTATTTCTATCCCTTCAAAAAATGCCCTTTTATGCTACAACAAGTTCCTTTCATTTCCTTTGCAGCAGAGGTTTCCTCCCCTTCAGACATCTTTTCATTTGCAAAGTTTGACGTATATTTTTATTGGAAGTGGAAATATTGAGCCATTATTGTACAACCATTTTTCCTCCACCCTACATGAAACATATACACTCTTAGTTTTTTTTACAAGAAAAAGTATGGTGGATATTTTCTTTTGGTGTAATAAAGTACCTAATATATGTATGCAGTGCAAATTCAAATGCTGTGTCAAAATTTTTTTTATGTGCGCCTGAAATTTTTGTAAATGATGGTAATCATCAAACAGGTTTTCAATGTCCACCCAAAGTTACTCCAGTACGTATGTAAGTTCGTATACTGCACCTCTTTTCTTTTTTTTGGAGTAACAAAGTAATGTATCATTATTATTTTATCGTGCCTGTCAGACCTTTAACTTTGATGCATTTATGATAAAATGTCCTCACCCTAAACGACGAATCATCCCAGTCACCATAGCAATCTAAGTCAATGAATTCTGAGCCTCCAGTGCGCAGCTGGAGCTGGAGCGCCGCTGCAGCGGCTCCCAACCTAATGATTGTGATGTATCGAGATTTATCGTGCATCCTATTCGCTCGACTTAACGCCCGTCTTTCCGTTGTATTTTATCCAGTTCGCGGAGTCAATCTTTCTGCTCCGGGTCCCATGTGCTTGCCACTTCTTCGAGTTGCGACGTGACGAGTGTAAAATGGCACTTTCCTTTCACGATTTCATCTGAAAACCTTTCTACGATACACTTGACGAATCCAAGCTCCCTCCGATCAACGGATCTCACGCTGTCTCTTCACCAGACCTATGTAATCCATGGATACGTCATAGAACTGGCGAATGACTTATTTTCTTCCATCCAAATAGGAATACAGAATGACACCTCTTCTGGAAAACCTAAGAACTCGAAAATTAATTGTGTTTGGAGATCGTGGACTGAGAAACGTCTGCAATAATAATTTCTGCTGTTAAAATCAACTTATGATTTTTTCTCATCTTGAATGAATAGGTTTATATTTGATGCCCGAGCAGCCTTCTTCCAAGACTGGTAGTACTCCATATCTGTAAAAATAAATTTACCCTATCGAGAGATTACTTAATTTGTTTCATGTGTATTTTTATTTATTTTATATAATTTTTTACTCAATGCAATCATCTCCCTTGAAGGTTAATAGTCTTCAGATAATGTTGTTCAACAGAATAGAGAATAGTGAAAATATTCTTTGGAATATTATATTCATAACAGGCATTAGTCTAGAGAATAGTGAACATATTTTTTCTATGATGTAATACCATGTAATATATATGTACGTACTTGTTTCAATTCAAATGTTGTGCTTGCTTCAATTCAAATGTTGTGCTTGCTTCAATTCAATTGTTGTGCTTGCTTCAATTCAAATGTTGTGCTTGCTTCAATTTAAATGTTGTGCTTGCTTCAATTCAAATGTTTATATGTCAGCATGACCCTATGCAAATGATGGTAGCCAAAAAACAGGTTGTCCTTAATGGCTACCTAAGGTTACTCCGTTTTCGGTAATTAATTCTTTTCTGTACTTTTATTTTGTGGAGTAATAAGCAATTATTATTATATTATATTATTATTATTATTCTCTAGAATATTTTCACTATTCTGTAGCCTATTGACTTTTATGAATAACATTATTCTCCAGGCAATTGAACTAATTCAAAATAGTGAAATTTTGGAGAATTTGAGGAATGTCAAGGCGGTATTTGAGCTCAATTTACATTTTTTAAGGGTAGAGGCCAGTTTATTAATCTGCAATCTCTCACTTCACCTACATTTGCGCTGGGCACCCTCCGAGTAAGTAGCCATATGGTATTTTTACTCGGCAACCGCACGGCCCAGGAGTGGTGTAGAATAACCAAATGGCTTCTTCAATTTTCATGCAAATGGGAATTGTTTGACGAAACGGTTTCTCTTGAAACGCTGTGCGGGCTTGAGATTATACCGGGTAATTCCAAAGGAACGTGAAATACTTCAGGAGGTGGTAGGGGAGACAATTTTAAGAAATGTTTGTCCATAAATATGGGGTGGCAACTTCATAGTCACCGAGCTATGGCAATGCAAACATTTTTTGGATGCAGTACCCGACCTTTTCGACATTTTATTTAATATTCAGGATTTTTAAGGGCATTAATTAATGAAGGTTGGACGAAAAAAATGCGGTCATAATTGTCTGAATCAAGTAATGTCAAAATGAGTGAGATCGCACAGTCACATTGTTGGTACTTGCTCAAAGCTCTCGTTTAATTTACGACAAAGATTAAATGCTTCAGACAATTATTATAGCACTTAAATGCCCTACCGAAACATTAAACATTTTTGAAAAATCTTAGCTTTGATTTATTATTTTAATCTTACTCCAAAAAGTTTCATCCTTAATTTAGGTCGTATTTGCATTTGTATGCATGAAAAAAACATCCAGGTTCTATTCTACCCTATCCAAGTTCATGGGTTCCCATGACAATTTTAAACCAAAGGTCTGTGGATAGCGGTAAATATAGTGTCCGTAAACACAATCTCAATATGGCTGAGATTGCACATTAGTATTTTTGACCCTTGCTCAAAGTTCTTATTTAATTAAGCTCAAAGAATTATTGTTTCAGACAATTTAAATAGCTCATTTTCGTCCAACCTTTATTTATGTTTTAAAAAAATCCCTAGTGTTAAATGAATTGTCGAAAAGGCTGGATATATATGAAAAACAGTTTGGTAACTACTAAATGAAGGATATGAGGTTTTCCCGGCGAATAGACTGAAGGAAGAGTTCTTGGGTTTTCAGCCGGGTCCGAGGGATTTTCGGCACCGACGCACAGTGGGCTAGAATCGAAAAAAGCTGGCCAAAACCTCAAAATCGATTTTTTTGAGCTAGGAAGTTGAAACTTCGCATACACATTCTCAAATAAATTGTGCATTACTACCCAGATTATTTTGGTCCTGTGTTTTCACTTTAACAATATATGTGAGGTCAAAGTTGAGCAAATTTAGCGAAAAACGACCACCCTCGAATTTTTCTGAAAATTGCCGACTTTATCCTCGTGCAGTGGTTTTATAAATAGTTTTGTCGAATAAACTGTTATACCATCTTAATTGGCACTTCTTATTCTTTCATTTGAAGGGTTTTTAAAGATTTTGTTTCATCAATAACCATAGATACATAACAAAATGGCGGAGCCTGTTTTCAACCCATTTTTTTACATAAACGTAGAAAAAAAGTAGACATTGTCACCGGCTTACACTAAGTAACTTATATCATGTCGTTCTTTGAAGCTTCTATATTGTGAATCTAAAGTCAAACCTTGCACCAATTTGCAACCCCGAATTTTAAATCGTTTTTTCGAACGCACGGACGACTCCGGTTCTGGCCGGCGGCGGCGGAGAGTACGGCGACGCGGCAAGCGGGTGGATACAATATGGTCTCATTCACTTTTGTGTGTGGATAACAGATATATTAGTGACAGAAAATAATCACCAGAAAGTAAAATTAATAAATATTGCTACGAATGACTCTCATTATGCAATCGCTGGGCACTGCAAGGGGTGCACTGAAAGGTTTCTTTCTTTGAGTGCATTCCGTGGAGAATGGACTTAAATCGCGTGCTTTAAGTGGGGAAACGGACTCTTTTACTAACTAACAAGCTCTATTTCTAGGCAAGAGCCCTCGATGATCCATGGCCTCCACTTCCTAACCTGCCATACATATTTAAAGGCCTTCTGACAACGGTCGTTTTATAGTATTGTTGTAGTGCCGAGCCCTTCGAACTTGTTTTTGGTTTGAACTCCTGCTAGCTTTAAAAGTTTCGGAAGGCATATTACTCACATCGAATAATGTATTCTTTCTAAGAAATACAGTTCATTTTAATCTATGTCTTATGCTCAATTATTGTATATATATAGTATTGATTTATATCTCTTACCTATATATCGACGTCATTATTCTTAATAAACTGCGCTGCTGACAAAATGGTTATTTTTCAGAAATATTTTACCATACAAACATAACACAAACAAAAGCAACACACTTTACACTTTTCCCAACTAACATACCGCAATTAGCACTGTCAGCAATAAAAGATTACTGTTTTTCATTCACTATCTGACGAGTTTTTATCACTTTCATTGTCTGAGCTAAAGCATAGTTTTCCTTTTTCAAAAACAGATCCATTACATTTTTCGGCAAGCTGTGTGTTTCCTCCAGTTTAATTGGCGTAATTTTTGTCATTATCAGTTATGACATTAGGAGTTGTCTTCGGAATAAATCCCTATTTGTGGCCACTCGTGCCATTTTTCTAGTCAACCATTCACGGAACTTTCTCACGTCCTTATACCGTGCCTATATTGCTTCCCCTGACAGTTGTCGCAATTAAGAATGGACTCTTTTGCAATGTCAGCTCCGTGAAAAGACCTTATGTACGGTTGGTGGCATAGCAAAATTGTTTTTAAAGCGCCAGTAAGAGAGAGAGAGAAAATTAAATTATTTGGAGAGGAAATCTAGAATAATTGTG
The DNA here is from genome assembly GCF_921293095.1 of Ischnura elegans. NCBI lineage: Eukaryota > Metazoa > Arthropoda > Insecta > Odonata > Coenagrionidae > Ischnura > Ischnura elegans. The sequence continues at coordinate 43,843,998 of NC_060255.1, read as the reverse complement.
ATAGCTTTTGAATACTCGTGCCTCTTTCATGCTTCGCCAAACGAACAGCATTTTTTACCTAAACAAGAAGGCACAAAGGTGCTCACGAGCAATAATTCATGAGACATAGGCCCTCGTTCTCACGTGCGATTATATTGCGCATGTCCTAACTGCTGTCAAAGCCGTGTTTACAAATTAAAGTGCACTTTATATTCGACGCGAAACTTGGATCTGAGGATATGCACGTTAAGATTCGAGTCGCAGTAAGATGCAGAACCATTTTTGGATACTTCTTATGTAACCTCTGCTACAATTATTTCACTCGGGTAAATGAAATCATATGCTCGCGTCACTCTCTCATCGCTGGGGTTAATATTATATCCCTGGCATTTCAGATTTTCGAAGACCCTTACACCGAAATTGTGTGAGCTGCATGGAAACAATTACTTAGTGAGAGGGCCTCTTAATCTGACATAACATAATACTTGGGGTTGCATTTTATCCACTTAGCAAGAGTTCTTCTTGCCTCCGAGGATGGTCACTGTATCTTCCTTTTGCATTGGTTTCCTCCTATTCGTTCTCTCGATACAACCCTGAAAACATGAATTGACGTCCATCTGCACTGGCTAAACTAGAGCAACATGTAAATTATGCTGCATAAGGAATAGTTATTAATTGCTTTAAATCAAGAATATAAACTAAATAACCTTACTGGATAAGAATAATGAACTCTTCAAGCACCAAGACAGTACTTGATTTGGGAAAATTCGGCAAAATGAAGTACTGTATTGAGCCATTTTCCATCACGTTTAAGGAATATATTAATTGTTATTGTTAAAAATTTTATTAGTTAGTAAAAGAGTCCGTTTCCCCACTTAAAGCACGCGATTTAAGTCCATTCTCCACGGAATGCACTCAAAGAAAGAAACCTTTCAGTGCACCCCTTGCAGTGCCCAGCGATTGCATAATGAGAGTCATTCGTAGCAATATTTATTAATTTTACTTTCTGGTGATTATTTTCTGTCACTAATATATCTGTTATCCACACACAAAAGTGAATGAGACCATATTGCATCCACCCGCTTGCCGCGTCGCCGTACTCTCCGCCGCCGCCGGCCAGAACCGGAGTCGTCCGTGCGTTCGAAAAAACGATTTAAAATTCGGGGTTGCAAATTGGTGCAAGGTTTGACTTTAGATTCACAATATAGAAGCTTCAAAGAACGACATGATATAAGTTACTTAGTGTAAGCCGGTGACAATGTCTACTTTTTTTCTACGTTTATGTAAAAAAATGGGTTGAAAACAGGCTCCGCCATTTTGTTATGTATCTATGGTTATTGATGAAACAAAATCTTTAAAAACCCTTCAAATGAAAGAATAAGAAGTGCCAATTAAGATGGTATAACAGTTTATTCGACAAAACTATTTATAAAACCACTGCACGAGGATAAAGTCGGCAATTTTCAGAAAAATTCGAGGGTGGTCGTTTTTCGCTAAATTTGCTCAACTTTGACCTCACATATATTGTTAAAGTGAAAACACAGGACCAAAATAATCTGGGTAGTAATGCACAATTTATTTGAGAATGTGTATGCGAAGTTTCAACTTCCTAGCTCAAAAAAATCGATTTTGAGGTTTTGGCCAGCTTTTTTCGATTCTAGCCCACTGTGCGACGTTTCGAAGGCTAAGTCAGCCATCGTCTCCCATTTACCTTAGCCTTCGAAACGCTGGTGCTGAAAAACACGTGGACCCGGCTAGAAACCCGAGAAATCTTCCTCAAACTACTAAGTGCATCCAAAAAATTGTTTAAGTTGCCATAGCTCAGTAACGAAGGAGTTGCGACCCCATGTTTATGGACACGTAAAATGCTTAAAATTGTCTCCCGTACCACTTCCTGAAGTGTTTCAGGTTTTTCCTGAAACACCCTGTATTTTGCAAAAAAAAGCTCAGGTAAGAGCGATTTATTTTTATTACTTTGAAGATAAAAAATGAGAGACGAATGGTTTGAGGACGGACCGCGGGAAAACGGCTTATGTAGGAAAATATTTTTTTCTCTCTTTGTATCGGGAAATGATTTGGTGGAATAAACGAAATACCTAGACGGATCGGACGCACACAATCGATTTCTGCTAATGCCCTTTTAAATGCCTTTCTTTCGATCTGGAAATCCTTCCCATTTGTCGACAGTTGATTGCTTCCTTTTTTGCAGCTGCTGTGGACGAATCTTTTTTTCTTCTTTTAAATTTATTTGTGCATGGGAACATGTACGCTCGATATTGCCTCTGAAATGTAGAGCCAGGTGGTTAATATTAAGGTGACACGTGTCGCTACTTTTCCAAAATTTATTCAACATACACCCTCTCCCAGCCGTCTTTTTTTCTCGGTTAAATGCTGCGGAAATGGGTAGTAAAAATGATATATCCCCCAAAAGAAATAGACCGCCGTAATTCTTCTTTGGTTGAAATTTCCATATGGCTATCGTCACGTGATAGAATGCATAAGGAGAGGCCAAAGCTATGCTTCGGTGCTTCGTGTAAGAATTGTGTTTTCACCATTACTCATATCGGCTAGAATACCTATTTCAGAAAAATGCGTACCTATTTTTTTACATACGAAGAAAGAATGGGTCTGTGTGCGAATCAGTAGCGTAGCCATGTGGTAGGTCCGGTAGGGGTGGACCCCCTCCCCCGAAAAAATAAAAACATAATTACTTCGCTTCAGAAAATACAACAAAATATTGAAAAACCATGAATTTTGAAAAGATTTCTTAGGCAAATGAAGCTTTTACCAAAAGTAAAAAGTGTTAAAATACATAAGTTAAAAAAACCCTCTAATTAATACCCGGTTTTTCAAAAATCTTCCCCCCTGGTATTTGGACTCCCCCGAACAAAATTCCTGGCTACGTCACTGGTGCCAATTAATAACTAAAATTAATTATTTAACAAATTTTGGGCGAATTCCCTTTGATTTTAATTTTTTTTCAGGTTAAGATCAAGGATTCTAGGAGATATGATTGGGAATAAAACTTTTTGGTGAGTTGAAAGGTACAATTTTGGAGGATAGAGTAGTCGGATTATTCGCAAAATGCTCTATGTAAACCTAATTAAACCGATCGGATAAATAAATCATAATACAGTTGAGATCTCAATGACTCGCCGAAAAAGATAGCAGTATCCAATACATATTTGTACGTATTCATTATTTTTTCAAAATGTCAAGCTATCGTTAGATTCTTACTTGATGACTGTGCACGCAGTAAGAAAATAGTTTTTATCTAAAATTAATCGCACACTTTCGTAAGTTAATTTTAAGTTATTTAATGATAAGCGGGTCCAAGCATTATTAGTGTCATTTATATTCTCAAAATACTCATTTGCGGTAATTGTGCCCTAAAAAAAATACTTCAAGGAACAACGCTGCTTTAAAATGGTTCAGCGGGAGGAGGAGGAGGAGTAATTTCGAATATTTCACAGAAAAAATAGGCGATCTTAGTCTCCTCTATTCCATATATTATGAAAGTATAAATCAAATAGGTGTGTAACTTTACTTATTAGTATATAGAAGGCTAGGGGGGTTATGTTTTAGGTAATTTGGATGAAAACATTTGTTTTTAGGAGAAAAACTGCGGTCTTAGAATATTGTGAGCGCCTTGAGTAATGTAGTTGAGTGGAGTTAAGTTTTTCTCGAACGGAATACTCTCCAGCGGTCCAAAGACAACCCCATAACTTATGGAAATCCGTAGTTTTGCATTCTGCATCCTCTGAGAAATAACTTCCCTTATTATCTATGAGATTGAGGCGAGTAACGATAATGTAATACTAACGTTGAGAAGGGAAAGAGTAGAGATGGTGAAGCTCTAAGCTTGAGTTGCAAGGGAATGATAAATGAAATGAAATTATTCATTTTAATCTATTTTCATTTTTATTCTTTACCTGGTCCATATGTTTTTAAATACTTGAGGTATTCTACATTTGACGATATTTGTACTAATATCGATACTTTTTACGTGCCTACTCACTAGTATTTCCGTCAAACCTATTTGAAAGTTGCTAGGAATACTTAATACGTTTCTTCTTTCATCCTTCCTATCGCAATGAATGGGCGATATTCACTTCTAATTATAGAGTAATCAACTTCAGAGTCAAAACAGTCTTTACATTAATGCGTGATCTTTCCCCTCTAGACTTTCAAGCCCATCCTCTTCGTCGCAAAGCGTTATTAAACTCACAAGAACCTCGTTACACTTTTTGTGCGTGCTTTACGGCGATATATCTTCCTCAAATACGGTGACATCGACCAATGGCATTCACCGTTCGTGACACGAACTGACTGATGTCGTTAATGGAACTCATCATACGTAGTTTTTCTCGAGCTTACCCTACCAGTGTTCCATAAGGTGACCTTTAGAAAATATTCTTTCCAGTTATATTTTCTTGTATAAATACTGAATCTCCAAAGGAGAAGTAATTTGCAAAATTTTTAATGAAAATTTGTTGAATATAAATGAATACAGAAATATAGTTCAGACCTATGTAATATCATATTTATCATTTCTTAAAATTAAGCCTAAATATTTAATTAACATCTTCCATATGATATACGACGCTTATTGAGGGGCTAGTATAATACAACCAGGAAGGATTTGATATATGATCAAGATACTCAAGCAAATAGCAAAGTAAATCGAGGTACGATTTTCTTATTACAATTTTTTATTTTAATTGATTTGGTTTAGCTAGTTACGCATTAATGCACAAAAATGCTCAAAATAATTTGATATTTCAACGTAATTTTAGACCTAGATAGATGGAAATTGATGTTCAGTCACATACTGTGAGAAAAAAATTCCAACGGTGATCTTTACACCTTGTAGAAGCACATTCATTCATATCTTGAAAGTCAGTTTGGTCATCCAAATTTAATAGCGATTTCTGAAATCCTAATGTTGGAGAAATTCATATACACGATAATAGCTCGAAAAGTTAAAGTGAGCTTAAAGTTAAGCTGAGGGTTTCGGATGAGGTAAAGATTAGGGCTGAAGAGTAGGAAAGATAGCAAAATAACCGAATAACTTTGGGAAAGAAATATATTGATCTTTGACCTGTATAAAGGCATGCTGTAAAGAGCGTTTAGAAAGGCTTGCGTGCGGTAAATAAAATATAAAAACGAGGTTTTATTAGGTAAGCCAAGAAGAAAACCTAAGATGGTGAAGAATGAGGGACTATAGTGGCAATGCTGGAAATTGTTTCATTACATTCCGTTTGCAGTTTCCCCAAACAAATTTAATGCCAGAAAACCATTTGGAAAGTAAGAACATAAAATGTAGAGATGGATAATGATGTTAACCTTTTACGTTGGTAGCATCTGAATTCGAGTGAGGTCTAGGCTTTAATGTTGCCAAGAACGTCGATGAGGTACACAAATCTGTTTTTTCAACCAGTTAAACTCCAACAATATGAAGGAGCTTAAAGGTTATTGAAGTATGAGTTGGATTATCCGGACAACCGAAGGTCAAATGTTGGGTTTGGAAAGAAGAAAAAGTCAATGAAGATGTACTTTGATCACCAACGGCAGCCATTTGAATACAAGTGGTCTTTTAGGGGTCAAAAGTCTCTAGATACGCAGCCGACTGTGTAGGTGTTCTCATATGGCCAACCACTGGCCATTGTGGGTGCCGAAGACAATGGCTATGTACTTCGCCTTCAAATAACCTGTAATTGATATTTTATGATTATTCGGAGGAAATAGGTTGCTGAAGATTAGGCTAGACCAAGGGGGCAACCAAATTTGGGTTTTTACTCAGCCAAAAATGGGTGCTCAATTTAAAGTTAAGTTCCATCGATCGATACTATAAACTTGATGACCAACGTAATGGAACATTGGTAACCCCAATCGACCAGCGCATATCGCGGTGACCTTTATCCTTGTAAGATCCCTGTGAGTCATCATTACTGTATATAGTCTATACAAAATTTATTAATCAAGTTTTCTCTATGCCAGAGCTACAATATTTACTTTCTTAGTTATTAAAATCTTGGTAGCTGAGAATATTCCAGAATTATCCGCCCCGTCTTTAATTAATAATCCCATAGTCCTATTTATTTTTGGTGTAAGTTCGAGTTTTCCGTGTTAGGCAATTATGAATCAGAAGCTCATAACAATTTCATTGCTCTAGAATCCTTTTTTATTTTATTAGAAGCACTTGTATCCTTGAAATAGGAATCCAATCACTGCTTCATGACCAAGCAAACCTTTGTTTCCACACTTACTACGATTTTCCTAATTTATTTGTGTCTTAATTAAGCTTAAAGCTCCTAGGCTAATTTTCAATTACATATTAGGGATGTAATACGCAAGAAACTTACTTCCCAATGTAATAATACTGTCCAAAGAGCTTTAAAAATCATCTGCTTACACAAAACGAAGGGTTGGTTCTTGAATGCCGTAGCCATCCCACCTGCGGATTCATGGGCTAATCCTTTTAACCCAGAGTCGGAAGGTACTTAGTTATAAAAAAAATTGAAACGAATTACTCCCGACCTATGCAAATACTCTCGATGCGGAAAATATGGAAGGAAAACGTGAGCTTTTTTTGTCAATGCCATTCCAGCATATCAAAGGGAAAACTCTCCAATGCTCTTTACTCTCGCGGAACAAATGCAACCCGTCCCCTTATTTAGGATTCCGAGGACTTTTTTTCGAGTGTCCCCATCCGTGTTCACTGCTCACGCATCGCTGTTTCGCTTTGCGTGATGAGCTAAAAATTCCCCCTCCTGTATGACGAGAGCGAATTCTCGTCTCCGGCGGCCTCTTCAGCGTTGAGCATTCTGCTTCTTCAACGTACTGAGTTGCACTGAGTCAAAGAGGAAGGGAATGTGCTTTACTTTGAATAATAATCTGAACGAGCATAGCAACTGCATCATGGTTGAGCTGTTCTTCTCTTAGGGACGTGTGTGTTTGTTTGTTCCGCAGTAGGTTTGTTTTGCTGGGACAAATTTGAGCATTTTGCGCTGTCGTCTTCAGAGAAAAGAGATGTGAATTCCTTTTTCGTCAGTGAAGTATTTTGAAATCATGTCATAAGTTGCCGTAATAAGTTATTTCATTTTCTATTGAAGAGAGCATTTTTAGTTTTTATCTGCATAAAAGGTACTGATTGCTTGCCGATACAAGCTGCACTGTCAGAAACAATCTTGCATTTATATTTTTTCTTAACTGCTGTTATTCCAACTCATAGGAGTGATATTAGTCATGAGATTAAGTAAACTTTTTATCCTATTCGATATGTATGTTGAGTGGTTATTCCCTTTGGAGACTGTGTGTGTTTGTTTGGTAGTGACTTTGTTTAACTGGGAAACATTTGTGCATTTTGCGCTGTAGTCTTCAGAGAAAATATGTAAATACCTTTTTCGTAGGTGAAGTATTTTGAAGTATTCACTAAAAGCTTACCAATAAAAGTTACACTATCAGGAACAATCTTGCATTTATATTTTATTTGATCTTACATTTATATTGCACACTTCATTATAAAACACATTTCATTTATATTTTTATAAAAAATGTGCATTTTACGCTATCATCTTCAGAGAAAAGAGATGTGAATTCCTATTTCGTCTGTGAAGTATTTTGGAGTCATGGCATTAGTTGCCGCGTTTAAAGTTATTTCATTTCCTAAAGAAGAGAGTATTTTTGGTTTTTATCTAAAATGGTACCAATTGCTTGCCAATTTTTAGCTGCACTAGAAGCAACAATCTTACAGTTATGTTTTTCTTACCCACTGATTATGTTCCACCTCACAAGATTGATAGCAGTCGTGATTATAAGTAAACTTTTTATCCAACTCCATCGCTTTCCTTATTTTTGCTGCATTTCTTAAATGAAATAATTTCTGTATACATTGCAGTTTAACTCGGTTATTGTGTTCAATTCGCCATGATTCACATTGCATTCGAATTAACTCATTCTTTAATCCCTCAGTGATGCAAAATTCATCTATTGGGTTATTTATTATACAACCCGATTAAAAATTTGCTATCGGGTTAAAGTGTACATATTTTAGTACCCCATTGAAATAAACCAATCCATTTTAAGTAGCTAGATTCATGTTATGAGAGGGATGTGGAGTCATTTTTACGGGAAAATATGAAATCGATTGTTATCGCTAATGGTAGGGGCACTCCAAAACTAATACACGCAAATTTCCTCACAGCACAATTAATACTCTAGGCACTTCCAATTAATAGAGTGCATGAAAGCATCCTCTCTGCTTAAATTAAAACTTATTTGACCATGATGCAGATAATGACGTGGTAGCAGTAGTTCTATAATATGCCGGATAAAATTGATGTCCGTCAAAAGCAGCGCGCTGTACTTGCATTGCTTTGTTGTGAGAATGGGACGGTCGGAAACATTCATGAAAGGTTGAAAAGGGTCATAGAGATGATGACATCGATCGCAGTGCAGTTAGTCAGTGGGCACAACGAGTATCTGGTGAGGACTGACACGCCAATGTTGAAGATCGTAAACGCAGCGGTAGACCCCATACTGCACAAACACCTCTCATTGTTCAGCGCCCCGAGTCAGAGTTTTACCGAAAAGGAATATACGCCTTGCAGAAAAGTTTCTCGGGTTTTCCACCGGTTGATGTCGTCCATGTCTCCCGACGTTTCGATCCGCGACTTGCTGATCATCCTCAGGGGATCTTCCGAACGATCGGATCGGAAGATCCCGTAAGGATGATCAGCAAGTCGCGGATCGAAACGTCGGGAGACATGGACGACATCAACCGGTGGAAAACCCGAGAAACTTTTCTGCAACTGATACGCCGGGAAAACCTAAGATCATACGAATATACGCCTTAGTTCCAAGGTGGCGTAAGGCTATTGAAAAGGACGGAGATGATGTTGAAAAGTGACATTATGTTCCTAAAGGATGTGTTAATACACTATAAAAATTGGAGGTGCTAAGAATAAAGGTTGTGACATCAGGAAATTTGGGTGAATCTCGCACAAGTCAAACAATTCCAAACTTCCATTATTCTCTCGGTATTTATTTACAGTTGAAATAATTTTTAAGCACGGTTTAGGGGTATATGGAATGTTAATGTCAAACTTAAGGATGTACTGGTTTATGGAAACACTTTTCTGTTGCCATCCATTATTTTTCCCCTCGTTTCAAATAAATCGCCAAAATTTTTATTGCCAACGTGTAACTTGATCTCCATCGGTGATAACACTGATGGAATAAAAACAGCGATTATATCATTTAAAACTTGTAACATTTGATTCATTTTCTGCGGAACTCGCAGAACGTATGCAGTACTTGAGAGGTTTTCTTTGAATTAGTACGAAATGGCTCGATATGTACTACGAGAACATGTATTGTAGATTGACAAGGCTAGAGCTTAACTGTGGCTTTCTGAAGTATCTATTTGGCTAGAAATTCGTCCAGATGAAGCAAACTGGAGTATATTCAACTCTGTGCTTGAAAATTGGAGACAGGATTATTTAATACATAATATTTAATTAATAAAAAATTGATTTTTTTTGAATAAACTAAACCACAGAGAAATACAAGTTAGCAATGAACGTCTATTTAAAGCCCAATATAACATTGGTAGAGCACAACTTGGTTTTTATTTTTGGAAAGCATCTACTAAAAAATCTCCGGGAATCCGCCTGCTGAACACTTGTTTAAACCGAAGGGGTATTTCGTAGCGGAGTAAACAGCTAGTAAAAGAATAAAAAAAATAAAAAAACCTTATGAGAATGTTAGGACGCAAGTGAAAGGTGGACAAGAATGACTTCTGATACTAAGTGATTTTTAGTGTGTGGGCTTAATGTAGCCCCTTCGGGTCGATCCTGTAATACGGTCGATTCGGGGCGATGTTGCTCTTTTGACTTTCATCTCCGTGTTCCTTCATTACATTTTATTCTCTCTAAAGGGAGAACTTTTTTAATTTTTGGACGTGGGATGGGGAAAGGCCATTCCTGTTTTCCTGTCCGTCTATGCCGTAACATGTGTGCTTGGACCTTAGTTGAGGTGCGTACGTTCTGAGCCAATTTCAGCTCAACCGTTGTTTTGATAACAAACAATCTGTAGTCCAACGGCCTGGGATGGAGATTTAGGCTGCGGTCACCATGCATGCGAGTTCTGACGAGTACGTCCGAATTTGTCCGAACGAACAAACATCTTTTTTTCCAATGAGTGTATCTACAATGGCAGCAGCTACCACGTCAGAATATGCACGAAGTCGTCAGAAGTAGTAAAGAGATCAAATAATTTTGATTTTTCACGAGACATGCGTCTGTTTTGGGTATTTTATCGGTGTTATTGTTTTATTAGTGAGTTAAATTTCGAGTAATTTGGTTATTTCACAATGGATGAGGTTAAATTGATAAGTCTTGTGTGGGAGAATAGATATTTGTGGGATTCGAGAGATCAAAAACCCACAAATCACAAAAGAAAAATCACAACAGAGATATATCTTGGTAAAAATGGCTTCATCGACGGACTTTCAAGAGATTTAATTCATGAGTTTCGCCCATTTTGGCAGTGCGGAAGAAACGTATTGACCAACCATAGAAAAGAGGAGGCCCAATGACATCCAATACAAGGTTGATTTCTGTTGCCACTTCGGTCACATTTTAATCGATTTTCAAAAATGTCGACGGCACTGTGGTGAGTGCAATGCTATGCAATTCTTTCCAATGATTTGCATTAAAATGTATGTAATTGCGAATGATACCATTGAAGAGTTATGAATTTGATAAATCACTTCATCATGAATGAAAATTTCAGTATACACCCAAGGACGTACCCAGGATCATAACTGGGGGGGGGGGGGACCAAGTTTTGACATTGGTTTTATGAGATTATTTCCTTGAAAAAATAGTTTTATTTGAGTTACACATCTTATACTGATACATATCATTTTTCGTGGGTAAAAAAATTTGTTGAATGCTTCCGTTACAATTCAGTGCTGATTTTACTTAAAGACTTTTGCGATTTTTGCATCTAGGGGGGGTACGCCCATGCTGCCCCCCTGCCCCCCCTGCCCCTCGCTGGGTACGCCCATGTAGTCACCTCTTATACCTTACTTCCCCGTGAAACTCGGATCGATTTGTCCGTCAGCGACGCAAGTGGCGGCTTTTGGAAACACATTTAAATGCGCGGTGGGTGACAACACATTTAGAGGATGACTTAAGGATCCTCTTTTGTAATATTCGTGGTATTGGCTATCAGAATGTCGGAAAACGCGCGCAGTGTAACCACCTTGTTCTGACGAGGATTTCGGACGCACTAGTCAGAACTCGGATGTATATTAACCGTAGGTTTGGGGTGGGAGAGCCTGGAAAGGGTTTGAACGCTTGGTTGTAGGTATAGTGGGCGAGAAATGATTATTTTTATCGATGTTGTGTTGATCGCAGCACGCGGCGAGGTAAAAAATAAAATCCCTTTCCCGGAACTCGCCCCTTCATATTTTTACAAAAGCCTTCCGCTCCAGTTCTTCTGGCTTCGATCCACAAAAGGTGTGTTTGCATTGAGAGACCTCCCGACCCTCCAATCAGTATGGTTTCCCGGATAATTTTTTTGTTCAAAAATCAACCTCTCCTCTTTCTCCTCTACTATATTTTCATCCCTCATCCGCTAATGGCCAACCGCTGAAACTCTTGGGGGTCTTTCAAATTTAGGATCGAGTGATTAAAAATTTGCCCTGTTTTTAGCGGCCTCCTAATTGGAGCGAGGCCTCGAAAATATAATGCTGCAGCTAAAACCTTCCGTCGTTGCCTGATGCAAAAGATTAGGGCCTATCATATATGCAGGCTGATTCAAAAAGAATGCCTCAACTTTTTAAATCTGTATTTAATGAACGAAACACAATAGAAACTTGTGCTATGAATAATTATAAAGAGTATTTAAAATAGTTCTTTTTAAACTTGAAAACAAGGTCACAAATGTTCAGTATGATCCCTTCCAGAAATTCGAGCTATATCAAACCGAGATAATCCACACTCTCAATAGCTTATCGGGCGGAACAGTTAGGATGGCTGATGTTTTTTCTCGTTTCACATCATCAATACCAAATGGTAGAGGTGGTCGGAACACCATATCCTAAAAATAGATACGCAAAGAAAAATTGCATTGGATGAGGCCTGGGCTTGTTGGAGACAGGTGATGAAATAAATTGTCATTGTCTGACGTCAATAGCGCCTCAAGCGAACAAATGAGCAACCAAATAAACTTTTTTTAATATATGTTTTGAGATTCTTCCTTATAGGCTGATATATCCTCGTCTGCTCTCCATGTGTAGAATGTGGTTATTATTATTCACTTTTTTGAAGTATAGTGGAATCATTGGATGTCCAAAGCAATTACACTGTGATGTGATCGCAAAAGAGAAGTATATAACGCTCACATCATACCTTATTCTCTTTAATTTTGTGATACTGCTCAGGGCGAAAAAAATTAGAACTATAGAAAATATTGAAAATACATGAGGATTTACACGTTAAAATCAATGAGATTTGTGTACGTGGCAGTTTTTATTGTGAAGACACTCGGGCTGTGAAGAGAATTCGGCAGATGTAGTCGTGTCAAGAGAAAAAAAAATGGTCCAAGATCTTTCCTTTTCTTGTAACACATCATTTTTACGACCCTCCGTGGATGAAGTATGTGACGTGAAAGGCAAATACGGAAGCCCCTACCTTTTTTTGAAGGGTCGCAGCGACTGCTTTCTCCATCCCCCCGTGGCACTGTAGGGAGGGTGGTTTGGAGGGAAGACCATGAGCGCTTCTGGTGTCCAACCCCTAATGGTTTCAGGGTGCCTACCCTTCCTCCCTCTCTTATTCGGCGAAGACGGTTTGAATGCATGGAAAATGCCTCCCTATTCATTGCTCCGCACTGTATGCAAACCTACCACTCGCGCGGGTTTTCTGGAGAGCATTCGATGAACCTATGAGAGCTCACCATGAATGCAAGTTGCGAATTCAGACGGGAAGAATGGCTGGTTTGGCTTGAGCAGGGTGTAAGTGTGAAGGGGTTGAAGGAGCGTGATCTGGAAACACTCTTGCTGTTCCGAATTTAAAGGGGTCGCTCACACTATATACATTTCTTGAGAGTGTATGTTTGGATGGATTTCAAGACGGGGTCCGGGGAGTGTGGACCTCCAAGTAATTTAGAAACAACAACTCTTTTGGTGGCTGCATTGTAACCTAAAACCTGAGCCAATATTAAAACCCCAATTATAATATTACTTTGGGAGATGAAACAGTTACTGGAGGAAATATTCAATTACTAAAATAAGTAATTCACTCTCTTAGTGATGCCATTCGAAGTTGCCAATCGGTTGGTGTGAATAGGCGATGATACGGCGAAGCTTAAAATAAGCTGCAGACATGTGGATTTCACATTTTCAGGGTTGGTGGGTAAGTTCCTTTCCAAATTAAAGGTAGATAGCGATATTTGATGGAACTATGTAACAGGAAACACTCATCACAGATACCCTAATATTGTATGTTCTACATTTTTTAATGGCCTGAACCAGGTTTAGACACTACACACTATACCATTCTCAAAGGAATTCCTCCTATGGGCCAGGGAATTAAAAAAAATAAAAATTTGTGGGGCATACAGTGTTTGTTTTACTGTGATTTTGTTTCCGTTTAGTTCCCTTCTCCGGGCCATCTCGTACTTCTAGTATAATTCTTGTTCCAGGAGTGCGAAGGATTCACCGGCGATTTGAACCTTAAGCCCTTCGATAACTATCCCAACGCTATGCCAACTCGTCCACCACGCCCTCTCCAGCATAAAAATAAAATATCCTATCAACATGAACAACAGCAACGTTATCATCGAAATCAGCCAATGTGGCCCACCGCGTGATCTGGTATTTTTACATTTAAATCCGAGCAACATTCTCAGAATACCGCTTTTCTTTGCATATATACTACACATTCATCTACATAACCCGCAAGCCTCCTCAAAAGGCGTGAGGCGAGAGTTTTTAGGCCACCAGCCGTTTACGCATAGAAAGGAAATACCTCAACGAAATTACGCCAAGAACTCATTTAAGTCCTTTATTGTCCGGGGGAATTCCCAAAAATATCCGTTTGGAAAAATATCTCTCTTAATTCATCGTTTATGTCAGACCTGGAAATATAATATGGCTCTAATATGATTACCTCCGTATCGCTCTTTTAATAACCAGTCGGGGATCGGGTTGGTGTGGTGGCTATAGTGTTGGCTTCCCACCTGGCGGGCTCGGGTTCAAGTCCCGGCGCGGCGGTGGCAGAGATTTTCAGAGACTGCCCGATCCCTGCTTGAATGTTGTGTGGAGGGCATTTCAAGCGCAACACTCCGTCCTTCGGATGGGACGTTAAGCCGTGGTCCCCTTGGCACCTTTCGTTAAGAGCAGGCTAATGCCGACGCCGGGTTTCTCTCCATCCTTTCTTCCATACCCTTCCCTCATGGCGCAAATGACCTCAGCTGCCGGTCGCCTCCTCCAAATACCATACTGCAATAACCAGTCTCAATGCTCAAGCAATCTAAGTGTATCATGCAGACTTGGAGTCTCTAGTGATTCCCATGTTAATTAATTTAGCATCATTTTAAGTATACCGGGACTAGCTAATATCTGTTTTACGCTTTCTGTATGCCCGTAGCAGTTTATAACGAATCGCGCAGCTTTCCTTTATATTTTATTCAGTTCACAGATTGTCTTTCCGCACCGGATCCAAAAATTAATTTCGCTTGAATGGCTGTAGGACAAAATTCATAAAACAATCTCCTATATCACCTCCTTAAGCTTTTAATGCCAGCGAAAAAAACTATTATTTGTGGTGTCGAGAGTAAGGTGAGTAACGAACAGAGATATTTGCAGTAGCAATTATGAGCTACACGAGACACTTTGATATCGCATGACTCATAGCACAAAAATGTCTGTGTAGAAGAGCAGGAGATGGAATAATATGTGTTCGAAAGATTTCTTGCGATCGAAATCGCTTCATCTCCTATTCTGCATCCCCTTTCAGGCTCTCCCGTAATGGGGTGGAGATGCAGGGAAAAGGGACTGCTCTTCCTACCCCTCTGTTCCATTTCCCTAAACTTTGTCTTGCCTTCGCCCCCTTCTTGTCCAACGTAATCGAATATTCATGGCCTCCTGTCCGAAGGGGCGTTTTTGCCACATTCTCCACATCTTCGACACTTTTCGACATGCCCTTTATTTACGGTCTGGCAGAGCGTGAGGAAAGCAAGGAAGAGAGTCAGTTAGCTGAATCATTCGATCTGCTGGTGGAGTTTGTTTCTATTGTAATTTTGAAGCATACTTTTTTTCATTTTAGTTCTGAACGGTAAAAAGTTAGTTCTTTTTGGTTCTCGGTTGGAAATCAGCTCACTGAATATCAAAGCTAATTTTCGGAAAAAAATATTCTTGTGACACGGATGGTAAAGGTTCATAAGTTATTCATGCGATCGCATAAGAAGTAAGTGCTGATATGCTTACAACCCTGGTATCAGGCTTTCCCTGCGTATTGTGTCGTGGAAGGCTATTCGCGATTTCCAAGGTTCTCCATCGCGGCCAATGTCACCAAAGAAATGATTATGAAGGAGCTGGTACTATGCGTCAGAAAAGGAAATTTTCGTCCACTTTCAAGCCTGATCTGTACCTAAGATCAGATACTATGATAATAATAATTTGTCGGCCTTGGTGGCGGGTAAAATCTTTGCCTGCCAAACAGGAGGTCCGAGGGTTCGACTCCCGCCTGGGTATATTACCCCTATCCAAGGCGTAGTTGCGTGTGTAAGTTAAAACTATTAGCATGTTAATAACCCCGTTGTAAAAGACCATATAGAGCTATTTTCGGTGGAATGGAAATAAATAAATTAAAGAAATAAAATAATATCCCTAGCATTTCCGATAGATTAACTGGTCACTCGGATTTCAATTTATGTTGATCTGGGGCAAAGTACTGCCGTGTCAGAATTCGTGAAATATGCTTGGCGATAGCCAACCCCCGCCAAACACCCTTGAGTAGTCTTGCAGACTACCATGGTGGTGTAGACATCTGTATGTAGGAAAGTTTTTATAAGATTACTGACCAAATTTCATCGTTTCGAAGTCTTCATGTTTTCCCATGAGAAATTTTGGCTGTATGATAGAGGTTGCGGTATTTTTACTGAAAATACTCCATAGTACTTTTTTATTTGATTTGAGTGCTTCCCATATCCACGAATATATGTTGGGTCTATAGCTATACCTACCAATAGGTACTCTTGAAATCGTCGCAAGGAGTTTTGCTGCAGGGTTTTCGCCAAAATGAATTACTTCGTACTGATGGTTTCAATGAGAAAAATATAGTAATCTCAAACACAGGCGCATAATTGCAGTTGCTGAGGGCTATTGGCAAACATTCATGGCTTCTTTTAATTTTCATAGCTACATTAAAAAGAAAAACTACTGTTAATTAATAGCTTACAGAACACAAAAGGCTTAATTTGTCAGTAAAAATTGTTTTGCCGTTATATAGTAGTATTTTATCAGAAAAAGGACCGATTTGATTATCGAATAATATATTCAAGGAAAGGTAATGAAATGATTTGAACAGACGGTAGCGACTAATTCACTTTATACTTGAAATATTTTAGGTGAGAATATGGATGAGTATAGCTTATGCAACACGCAAACCATTTATTCATCAACTGAAGGAGTTAAACCTCAGAACTGAATGCATTTAATTTTTTAGGACATTCAAAAACTCATTCCTATGGACTTATAAGTATTAAAAGTTATAATAATATTTCGTGTAAGAAGTACAAAAGCGTGAGTATAGTTAGTATATATGCTCTGAATTTAGTTCTGAAACTAAGTTCAGCCATAAAACCAATATAGCATCCAATATTTATTATATGTTCTCGTCGGAGGCGATTCAACCCGGAGGTTGGCAGATAGGTGGTGAAGGTACACTTCCGAAGTCTATGGAGCTCGTGGGTAAGAAGGTTTGTCTATCTTCCTCTGGAGGATGACTTGTTCCTGTGACGAGACTACGAGAATTAGGAAATTTGTAGGTTTTTTTTCTTGGGGTTCGCAGACGCATCTACCCGAGTGCTTAGCAATGATTTGACAAAAATGTGCTTTGGTACTTGTTTGGAATGTTATTTCTATTGTCCAATGCATCCCCGGTGCCGAAAAAAGTCTCCATCATTATCGTACTTAACATTATTATTATAGTATTCTACCGATTAAGGTTGGTTTCCATGGAGTATTCAACAAGTGATCTGGGAGCCTCCCTTTCCTTCCAGCACTGCCTTTTTTAATTCATTGTAAGGCCTAATCCCTTTCAATCTAACTAAAAATCCAATTTTTTTCCTTCCCCTCCCTCGTTTCCCTAACATTCTACCTCTAACACCATTTTCAACATCCCCTCCCCGCTAAGTACTAACTCCATCCATGCCTTCTGTCTCCTCCGTATCTCATCTAAAAGCTGCCTCTCCTCACCCACCATGGCCAGCACTTCGTCGTTCCATTTCCTCTCCGTCCATTTCACCCTCTCCATTCTTCTCCATACCCACATCTCGAATGCCTCCAATCTTCTCTCGTCTTATTTCCTCAGTGCCCACGTTTCCGCTCCGTAGAGAGCTACACTCCAGATCAAACTCTTCACTAACCTTTTCTTTAAACTATTACATAACCATCCTCTCAGAAGTCCTTTCCTGTTCACGAACGCCTCCTTTACTAGTGCAACTCGCTTCCTGATGTCCTTGCTACTGTTTCCGTTTTCCTCTTATGTGCTGCCCAAATAGTTCCTCTACCTGCTCAAGTTTTTCCCCACCTACTTTTAGCTTGAGTCTCACATAACATTGCTAAAATATTCGCTATAACTAACCAATGAATAATTCAATTGGCAGACTCTTGAAAGATAAACAGTAATATACCTGAGTGAAGGCTTTTGAGTAAGCCATTAGTTGGACATGTTATTAGCTGTCTATAATGGCGCAATCACCTATTAAGTACTGGTGTCATTTCGGTATAAGTAAGAATTCTTTAGTGCCAATTTTATCGGGAAGCTAATTAATCTTTTGAATCTTAACAGTCAATGCGTTTTGCGATTGGGTTGCGATTTAAAGAAATTAATGACTAATATGTCACGTGCTTTAATGCTTGGAATATGTTTTAAAATTTCCCTCAGAACTAATTTTCTTTGGTTTTGTCTGTTAATGAAGAGAAAGCAATAAAATTATATTGATAAAGCATAAAAAGTTTTGTATTTATATCATCATGACAATATTTTGAGACTGATCCTGTACAGGTGAGCTAGACAACGATAATTTGGTCTGAATACTCTGCCGACAGTAGATATGAATATTAGCTTCCTTTGAATGGCATTCCGCTCACCACGTATATCGATTATTTGTTAGCGATTGGATAATTACCTGTAGTACCAATTATTAATATCGAGAAAACTCTCACCTCATTTCCTTCAACCTCAAATACTTAATTATATAGCTGGCGGTTGCCATTAAAATGTGTTCGATTATGAACCTTCTGTTAAAATGGAAATTTTGCTTTAGAGGGCAATAATAAATCGAAACCGGGAATTGTAAAGACTTCAATCTTTAGGAACGTTTTAAATTGTTTTCATTAAGTTTTGCACTTCATTATTTCATTATCTCGCTGGATATTGTTAGATTTAAAAGTATCTTGGTGCTTGTGTGTTTTAGGTCTTAATTTTCCGCGAACTATGGTTCAAAATCAGTCATGCCCTAAAAATAATGCCCGATTGTTGCTTATTGTAAACATAAATTTGTGTTTTGATGAATTATTTTCCTAACATTTAGCAGAGGTTTATGGATAAAATTACTCCAATTTGAAATGGGGAAGTACCTTTTCTTGATGAAATTATTGGTTTAGAAATGGTTTTCAGGAACATCCTAGCTAAATAAGCTCATGTTTTTTCTTATTCGAGTTGTGCAAAGAATTATAATTCTGATATATTGTGCAGAATAATTTATCATCATATGCTTATGTATTAATGGTTTTGTTGCCAAAATTCATAGGATTGATTGCTCGATTTCAGATTCGGCTAATCATTTATTTTCAAGAAGTACATTTCTTTTCCTTAATTTATAATCTGTTCTATACGTTTACCCGAGGCATTCCATTGTCGTTATTGCCATATAAATGTTCTTCAACAATTGCCAGTATCTGGTCGTGATTCTTCGTGATGTAGCCGATTTAGTTGTGGTCTTTTTGAATTTAATTTTTGATACGATGAGATTTGCATGTTGTTATGAAGCCATAAGAGGGAATGAAGAAAGGGAATGAATTGTTTCATATGGGTAAGTTGGTCTTTATTGGGTGGGAATGAAGATGGATGTTTTATAAGATCAATTGCTACGCTATATATCTGATCTGGTGCCTAAATTTTCTTAGACTATCCGTCTTATTTTACCTTCTTCATCAGGTTTTCATAAGACTTATTTTTCTATCACTCATCTTCGGGCAAATTCATTCTTTCCTCGATTAAGTTTGCATACGAACCAGAGATGAATTTTTTTGGAAATTGGCCGCAAGTAACGCGATTAGAAACGAAAGGACACTTGAAGTTTCCACTGTTTTCATTATAATAGCTTACGCTTCGATGTAGGTTAACATTATCACGGCTATAGTGACTATATTTTGATGATAAGGATGCCATCTATCTGAAGACTTAGGTCAAAAATAAAGAATGGAGTGAAAGCTACGAACGCAACTTTAATATCGTGTGTCAAAGGTCACCTTAGACTCGCTTAAAATGTTAGATCCTCCCATGCTTAAACTGGCAGTCCCAGCAAACGCATGCAGTTTAGGTCTTAAAATGACTTCCGTTCTACTCTTCGTACAATTGCTTGAGTTTATAACGTAACTTTTATTTCAGCACTAAGCCATCATCTTGATAATTTCATGGTACATAATCTCAAACAGTCCCACAAAGGACAGGACATCTATTCTGTGTATTCATAAAATTTTCAATGATAGGGTAGTATTTCTCGAGTTTTGAAAATATAGCCGACGCTTATCTTTCCTTGCCGAAAACTGCAGAGGGAATTCTAAGAAAATTGACCCTTAAAAAGTCTCCAGAAAAAACGCCGGACTTATGTGAAAATCAAGGCGATGGTGAATCCATAATCATGAAACAATCATAATTGGAATGCAAAGTTTTTTTTTGCCATTAATTATCGCCCTTACGGTATACGCATTATTTAATGCATCGCAGTTACAATTCCTAAATTCTTAAGAAACTCGTGTTGGATATCCACAACCTTTCATTGATTTCCTTAGCATTAATTTTATAAATGATTAGTAAATTATAAGTATAATTCCAAATGTTTCCCGAAGTCGTCGACCTCTCTAAAAGCCTGTGACACAATCAAAGATGGTTTTGAGTGATGAAATTGAATTTTAAGTACAAATAACTTGGTAAACTGCTTGCGTTTGCTATATAGATGAAAGAATACGTTTCCGGTCACTGCGGGCGATATAATTGTCGAGGCACGTTGTGGGTGAGGAGGTAGTAGTTCGTAGATGGAATAGGAAAGTGAGGAAAAAAATGAATTAAGAGAGCGAATCCGAAGAGTGTTCGGGGGGAGTGAAGTGGGGGAGGCTGTTAGGAGGAAAAAAAAGGATAGATGGCTGGCCGTGCCGTCGGAGCGGAAGGAGTGAAAATAAGTAGAAAAGAATAGGGTGGGGGATAGATCGTGCGTGGTGTGGCAGGAAGGCGCGAAGTGGCAGTAAAAGCTAGGATAGATGCCGGAGGGCTGATAGCGACGCCCTTCCTCTCCACTGTTGGGCGAGGGAGGGTGCGGGAAGGGAAGGAAGACGAATAGGAGAGGAAGAGTAGGAAGATAAAAGTGAGGGCAAAAACGTAGTAGGAAGAGAACGAGAGAAGAAAAAAAAACCGGTGGACGTTGCCTTAGAAAAACGACTTTGTGTCTTGTGCCATTTATATGGCCTGGGATGGGGGCGGGATAAGCTATAAAATATGTGGACAGTTTTTATATTAGTGACGGCAAGATTTTCAACAGTTTTAGGACACCATCTTAATATTTTCAAACGAAAAATTCAACTGCTTTCAAGACAACTTCGTAAATTCTCCGGATAAAATATAAATTTCCGTCATTCGTTGCAAATTGAAGTGATTTAGTAATGCTCTACTAAATTTTTATTAAATTGCTAAATTTTCATTGGTTTAATATAATTGTTATTTGACTTGAAAACCCCAATTCTGAAATTGCACTTCGTTTTTATTGTTGAGTGTTATTGTTGAATTATATTTATTTTAATGCGTATCATTGTTACATTTTTCGTCATGCCGACTATAATTAGCAATTTTGTAATGGTGATAATTTTATTTTACTCGTGAAATTAGGGTTACATTAGAATTATCTAGCAATTTTCTCCATCAATGTAATTTTACGTCCAGTGTATTTAGTAGCGGCGATATTATGATGGGGATGCGATGGTAGTCAGGGAAGAAGGTGAATAGGGATAGTCAGGTTAGAAGGGCAAATTCAAAGGGAACGGAGACTGGAAAAATGTTGCTATTAGCTTGGACGAACGGTTCTTTGTGTGTGTTCTCTGTTTCTGTATAAAATATTTGGTATACGTCGATGGTCGGATATTATGTTGATAGAAAAGTATAATTATCTTTCATATCTATTCACAATAGATCATGCTAAATGCGGCTACAGAAAGCTCTGATCAAATGCATAAGTGATACTCTAGTGGACCGAGTCTTCAATTTTGTTGCTATCTTTGTCATTAAGTTCGTTGCGGTTTTTATCACTCGGTGATCTTATAGTTTGGGCATTACGTTTGTACGGCTTTAAAACGGTTGGTGCTCGAGTCTTTTTGTTATATTCAACGGTTTCTTCGATGTCTTGGTGAAAATATTGCATGCAATTAGTTAATATACTTTTGTGCTCCGTTTATTTGTAATATCTAGCATGAAGTAGTGTGACAATGAGTATGCTTCATATTTATTGCCAGCGTTGGTGCAATTGAAAAAATCATCATTGGCAATTATAGCTTGTGTATGCATTCACTTTATTTTCTAGTTTTGAGAAAAAGCAATACACAAATTGAAAAAAGTTACTTATTTTGAGCACGAATGTATTATAGCCAACATTACCATTTAGTAATTAAGCTTCTGCTAACTTATTCATCGCACAACCCATACAACTCAAATATGCGCAAAATAATTATTTTACTGTTAACTGGATGTTTGTGGTGAGCATAGTTTACATAGTACAGCGTTGACGCGCCTGCAGCGAGATAAACAATGTGAGCCGCTCATGAAAAAAAATTATTTGTGTGTGCGAAATTTGTAGATTGTGAATCTCCCGTGTAAAAAATGCTTTTAAAGTTTTCCAACGGGTAGTGAAGCTGTTTCAAAGGTTAGCAAGGGGTAGATGGTGAGGAAAGGGTATGAATGGGAAGGAAGGGAGATAAAAATGGGAGGAAAAGAGAGCAGGGGTATGAAGGAGAGAAAAAACATGGACCGTTGCCTTAGAGAAGAACGGCTTTGTGTGCATGAAGGCGGGAGAGGTGACGGGGAGCTATAACAAGAGCAGTGCCCACCCTCGGCGACGACGTGTGGAAGGCGATGAGTTAGGGCTATCGCGTCTCAGACGCAGGGGGGCGTGGTGTGAGTCTCCCCCCCTTCAACGACGAAGGGAAAAGTGTAGCGTGTCTCGTGGCGATAGCGATGCAGTTATGCAATGACTATCGAAATCCCTAGCAAGGGATCTTCCTCGTATTGTGGAGTGTGAAATCGTTTTTTATATATTTTCCCTCGCTTGGAATACGGAAGGATTTGGAATGCATTACAAGGCATTACGTGCAGTAAATCGTGTCTACCTCTCGTCTTTCCATGAGATTACGTTTTTGGCTCCGGTTTTCCTCGTGGTTTACGGAAGATATTGAAAGATGATGGTATAAAATTTGGTGTTTTCCGGGTAAGAGGACTCGGATGTGGTCTTCTCTCGCTCGCTTTCAAGCAGATATTATTCAGATCTTGACTTCTATTCCGACTTTCAGCTTCCAAGTTGTTCCCTTACCAAATGAATTTAGCTTTGTTTAAATGATTCATGTCGCGAATCAGTTAGTTGGAAGTTCTGACGGTTGGAGTTAGAAGTTCGAAATTTTTAACTACTATTCAGTTTCGAAGTTCATAACTCAATCGATCGTAAAACAGTTTTTGTTACTTATAAAAAGATAGTTTTCTCCAGTAAAATTATTAATATAGGCCTGATGTAGGCACAATGTCACATTTTCTACAGCGGTGGTAAAAAAACTTTTCCTTCGGCGATACATAATACGCGATCGCGGAAATCGCGTTGTATAAAGGTATAGTTTGTAAAAATGTTGACATGCTATCAAACTTCAAAATATTGATGCGTGCCTTAATTATTTTCTCTCTTATGATATCATCTTTTCAGTGCATTAGATTTTACTGGGATGTATTTATCTCTGTTGAGATATTTTCTTAACTATTTTTTATTCATTCATACTGTTCCCTTCAACATTCACGGTTTGGCGCATAGAGGGAGTCACACAAACAAATCTTGAGATGTAAAGGATAACAGGATTTAAATGAAATCTAGTTTTTAGAATTTCACTAACATGCTTTTTCTTCTCCCCGAACTAATACTTACGTTAGGGTTTAAATGATATCCTCAGCTTCTGGTTTCTTTGCTGCCACCTTGAACTAAATTATGTTATCCTCGGGCGATGCCATAAAACTATGCCTCAGATATTCTTTGAAAGGACGTACAGGAATTGGAATAGGTATGTACAAATGCTTGGTTGAATGCATGAATCTTGGATTTTTTTTCTTTGAGAATACTAAATTTGGATTTTACTGTGAACTGAATCCCTATCTTAGAATTATTACCAACAAAGATATTATCAATTACAGTTTCTCATACAAAGTCGAGGGTCGAGGTCCATCTGAATGTGTCCGATGTGACATCAGCTGATCTTGTGCACGGAATGTGAAGATTGTCATTCTATTGTATTGAATCTAGTAGAATCATATTGGCGGAAGATGTCGTTTGGTAAGATATGAAAAGAGCAGTATACCGTATTCTCGTATGTTTTCAGTCTCTGCTTAAGAAGCTTAACACTTTCAAATGCAGAAATAAGTAGGAAGTTTGAAAAACGTTTACTTAACCTTATGAAGATCTGGGCCCGTATTCCCATTGCCCAGAGACCAGGGACAAGCATATCCCGGACGCAGGCAGGTCAAAGACTCTTGTTAAGAATATAGCATGGGGGGAGCATATGTTTGCCGAATACTGCATAACTCCTTTTGATAGATCGTGCTGTACAATGGGGAAGATCGAACTAGAAAATCTTATCTCCAAGTCCGCAAATGGTATAAGGCGCTTTCTTGTTACTAATATATGCCAAGGTGCTAAGATCCATGTGGTGCAACTATTCTATCGTCCTTAGGTAATAGAAAAATTCATGAAAAAGCGGAAAATTGCATTTCAGTCAATGGAAAATCCTCTGTTGTGCCTGCTCTTAAAGGAAACGTTCTTCGTCGTAAAAATCAGACTTTCTTTTATCATCGATTTAAAGCCTTTGGATATTTTTTACAAGAGCAATTCCAGTAAAATAGGCTCCCCCGGAACTATAAGATTGAAATGCCAACGCGGAAGGAGGAAGCGGTCATAAGTATCATTCGAACTTTTAGGCGACTCTTACTTCAACCGTAAAGGAGATGTAGCTCAATATACGAAGGGGGTCAGCGTAGCCCCAGGGTCCTTCGTTCTAATTCCACCCTAGGGACTCGTTGTTGATCCTATGGCCCATTTTGTCTGGCCAAACGTTCGGTCGAATTTTATTGCCTGGTAAAGTAGCCGCAGGTTTCAGTACGCTCTCCGGTGTTATGAAAAATTCATTCAGCGTAAAATAGCCCTGTCGAAATTAAGCCGGGAATCTTATCGCCGGGCACTGAACCACGGCAATGACTTTCAATCATCATCCTTGCTGTCAGCCTTGGAGTTTTTTTTTGTGGATCCCTTGTCGCGATCAAGTCATTCGAAGGCGACTCTACGTGATCACATGGATGCACGTTGGAGATTATATGTTGCTTAAAAAAGCTAGTCACAGTTTAGGTTATCGAATCGCCCGCAGAAATCGATCGATGTTTTCTTGAAGCCGCTCAATAGAGGAAGATATTCATGTTATAAGTGCAGTTAAATATATATCAGCGGGGTACACCCAGTTATATGCGTTTAACGAGAATGGAATTTATAAAAAAACATAGCTCTAGAATTCATTTATAATTTTATACTACTGGGGTACAGACTGCAATGGGAGTGAATGAAGATGGATTTGATTACTCAACAAAGTTATCCAGTAATGATGGTGGCTATCTATATAAATTTAGCATATGACTTAGAAGAGTTAGTATTTCGTTGCTGTAAAGTTAACATTTTTTGTATAGTCTAATTTCGCTAAAATATTTCATCGGTTTTGATGTCCCTGCCTTTATTAGTAATCTGTCGTTGAATCCACGAATATGAATCCATGGTAACATACAATTGATGACCTGCGTCAAAATTTGAGGGTTAGCGGAATACATTTAAGGGTAAGCGATTTTAATGTATTACTAGGTAACACGTGCGAAAATTTCGCACTTTTACACTATCAGAGAATAAGTATGTTAACCTATTAATCCCCAGCGTTGAGTTAACGCAACATTATTGAATCCTAATTCTCAGAACAAACTTCTTCTTCAGAATATTTTTTTCTTCAATTTACTGACTTTTTAAAAGTATCTCTAGTTCTTATTTTGTCATTTTCACCAAATATTTTCATTTATATAATTATATTTTGATGATTGATGGCGTTTGGCAAAAAAATCAGTGCGCACCTGCGAGACACCCTCGGAAAAATGACATACCCAGCATGTCCGTCAAGACAGATCAGGACATTTCATCCAAAGGAATATAGATAACTCCAGGCGAAGATGTCGAGTGTGAAAATCACGATGAAAAATTTAAGGTGCAACCTAAGTTTTGAAAATTTGTTTTTATTTTTATTTACCCGATTTTTCCTTACGTTGCTTATACGCAATATTATGAAAATCACATAATACGATGAAAATAATTTTTTTCTGAAAATTCGTCTTAAATAGGCCAAAATAAATCGGAAAATTGAAAAAAAGCCCTGCATACAGTCTGAGGAACAATGGGTTAAAGAAACAGTGAAATTGTGTTTTAAATAGAGAAAAAGTTTTATCATAAAATCCTTTGTTTATACTCGCTTTCTTGCGAAAATGTACAAAACATATATATAATATGGTATTTCCTGGAGTATAGGTCATTTATACAAAAGTTAGCAGCCAACGTTTCGATTTATTTCCTTAAATCATCTTCAGGGCTATGTTAGAAAAAGTGTGAAAAGTGTGTGTTATTTAATACATCAAAATTAATGGTAACCTAGGTTGTGGCACTACCTTAGAAACAAAACATCAATAAATATGTTCAAAGTTTAGAGGTATGTCAAAATTTTTTGTATATTCCATTCTGTTCTTATATATATGTTTATATATACATATTTCTTTAAATTATATTGTATTAAAAAAACCCAATTGTTCCTTTATATGTATAAATATTGTGTATCGTCTTATTCTTTGTATTTTATATTGTTTCACACTTTTTCTAACATAGCCCTGAAGATGATTTAAGAAAATAAATTGAAACGTTGGCTGCAAACTTTTGTATACATAACCTATACTCCAGGAAATACCATATTATATATTAAATAAGGTCAAGAAAAGAAAAAAAAATAATAACAAACCATATATACAATGCAGGGAAGAGAGTTTGGTACTAGTATGATAAAATCATGACGTCTATTATTAAATAAAGGCTAGCGATTTACAAAATTTCTTTAAAGACAATATTAGAAGTAACTAAGTTGTCCCCTATGGTAATGAGTTTCTTTAATACAAACATAAATATCACGGAAATTGCGAACTGTATAGAAAATGCTACATAAAACTGTCTCTGTGAAAAAAACGGGTTCTGGAAAGTACAATCCCGCTCTCTGAAGAGTCTGAACCTGTCCTATATTGTCATTGTAAAGGAAATTTTGATTGGAAATTTGTTTCTTGTCATTTTGAAAGGCATGGTCGGTTGTTTGAAGCTTAGAATTAAAAAAATATGTGGAGTCGTTCAACTTTGAGCTGTTAATCGACATGGAAAAATCGAAACTCTTTAAGTAAAATTAACGGGTATATAGTGAAATTTGACATTGAGATCGTAGTTTTCTTCAGAAGCCGGTAATTTAACGTTTAAAATGGTACCTCAATTGTCACTCTAGTTATAGTATTAACGGAGCATATACAGAATAAGAGAAAAAGACCTTTCTGTGTTATATTTTTTACACACATTATATGAAATCTGAGGGAGTCAAAGGGTCTCGCTGTGTTTCCATATTAATTTTTATTGACATTGTTAAATAGTTTTATAGTGTCTTAAAAATGAGTAAAATTTTAAATAACATGTATTTTCTTCTAGCTTGCATTTCACGCGAGTTGATGTTTTATAAAATTAGTTTCACACTTTACTGGAAATAAAATGCTATAGAAAGAGCAAAAGTAACTATTCAAGAATAGCCGAAGTTTCGTCTCCCCACTTACCCTTTACTCAAACCGCGATGCGAGTTTATGTGAGGACAATTTGGCATGAAGTGCAGAATCACGCTTTCAGCACCTGATTTTTTCCCATCTCCACCTCTCATGGCCCGTAGGATAACGCTTTGAATTTTTTTGAAAGTGCAGTATTAACGGAGCATAGACTCAATGAGAGAAAAATATCCTTATGTTATAATACAAACATGGGTGATTTTGAGAAAGAGTACCACAACTTTAAAATCTACATTTTTAAGAAAAAGAAATGAAGAGTTGAGCACCATCTGTCGCCGAATTAAGGAAGATCTAAAGTTCTTAGGTTATACAACTCATTCACCATTTTTTTCGCTTCACACGACTAAATCTGTCGAATTCTCTTCACAGCCCGAGTGTCTTCACAATAAAAACAACCACGTACACATATCTCATTGATTTTTATCGCTTAAATCCTCATGTAATTTTAATATTTTCTACAATTCGAAATTTGTTTTATTCGCCCTTAGCAGTATCACAAAATTAAAGAGAATTAGGGATGATGTTAATGTTATATACTACCCCTAGGGTAGTACTAGGGTATATATTTTTGCGATCACATCACAGCGTAATAAGTAGTGAGTCATGTGTAGTAACAAACAGACCAAGGTTAAAATTATATAAGTGATGTGTTCTTCACATGGGGCCAAAGTTATTTCATTTACTGTCCGCTAAAATAAAAAAATAAGAAATCACCAAATAAAATGTTAAGACTTGCAAAAGACTGGCTTTTCTCATAAGAAATAATTGAATATTTACTTCGATGTTGTACCTTTAAAACACTCAGGTATATTGAAAAATGAAAAATACCTGATGAAGCTGTAAAGCGAAACCGGTAGTACTATTTAATTTAAAAATTGTGGAAATTGTTTCTGCTTTTTCATTTTTCATTATATCACGTTTCCACTCCATCTCGCCTGAAACCTCAGATTATACACTCAGGTATTATTTACTGAATTATTATTTATTTTATTGGCATACATTTTTGGTATTTGATGGTGGCTCAATTCTGGTCCTATGACCTTGGAGACCACTTCAAGCTACTGTTCTCTTATATCTTGTATTCAGCTGTAAAACCAAAATGTAGGAGTAAATAAATTATTAATTATTATTAATTCCTTTGGACATTCCATGATTCCACTATACTAGATATACGTGAAGAATCACGCCTTCAGCACCTGCTTTTTTCCCATCTCTCTCTCTTATGGTACGTAGAATAATTTTTGGTTCCTTTTTTTTTTAAGTTTGACTGCGACTTCGTACACACGTCAGATTGTGCAATTACTTCCCCCTTGTGAATCGTCCTTAGGCATAAAGGTTGACGTGTTAACCAGGCCTTAAGGAAATGCAGAATCTGATGGCTGAGGATACAGTGGATGAATGGACTGGACAAAGTGATATCGTTATTGAGTGAGGGGTGTCTATTGCATCAAACCGATGGTGTGGGGGAAAAAAGACTCTTGGACTGACGCCGTGGAAAGCGACGGATCTTTGGGAGTACCCACTGCTAAGAAAGGGGACGCACTTCGAATCGAAGAGTTCTAGAAGGTTTTCTTACGAAAAGAGAGGGGACGATGCTGAGGAATAGGAGGGGTTTTAGCGCGAGGGGATGGCGGCTGAGAATTCGGAAATATATATCGAGTAAGGGGTTTCGGAAAAACTCCCAGGAGAGGGAAAGCGATGAGGAGGCGGTAGGTAGTGGGGGAAGGGAGTCTTAGAAAGAGCCTTTTTCGCCTGGGCGTGGAAGGGGCGTATATATATCTGTAAGGAAGACGCAAACTCACGCAATGTGCGTATCTGACAAATGCTTTAAGCGAGAGAAGAGGTTGGAGGGTTTGGCAAAGGAGAGACTCCCCCCTAACGTTAGGCTGCCAGGAGTTTCTCCGGGCGTCCGTTGAATATGGAACGAAAAGACGGGTTCTTATTTCTTACGGGGCAAGAACGAAGGGGGGGGGGGGGAAGGAATAGAATCAGTATTTGTAAGGGGGTTTGGGTTTTGTTCGGTTTCGAAGCTGCAGTATTGGCAGCGGGTCTGGATTGTTGGGAGGTTTTAGCAAGGAGGAGGAGAGTTTAACTGGTTTTTCTTATCGACGTAAGGGGAGAGTTGACTGAGTAAAGGTCTCCCTGAAGATGGTTTGGGGATTATCTCCAGGGGAGTAGGAGGAAAAGGCGGAATGCAATGAAAGAGTGTGTTTGAAAGATGGCTTTCGTGGGGCGGCAATGATGTTGGAGGTGCTGGGGAGTGAATTAGTTTTCCCATCCCAGGATTGCTTGTCTGTTTCCAGCGCCTAGATGGCGTGGGAGGTTCGAGACACTAGTTGGGAGTTTGATGGGAGGGGTTAAACCTTTCGAGTCCGGAACGTAGGAGCACCCCCTTGGCTCTACGCATACTTGAGCTTTGAAGGGTGCACTTTGGCCCTGAGCAGCTCGTATGGCGCTTTTGGAATCATTAACACCAGTGAATGTGTTCACAATTTTTCTCACCAATCATTTACGGCACAACGAGAATGAAACGTAATTAAATTATGCCAGATAATGAAAAGTAAAGAAAAGTTTCACATTTCATTATATAAAATAATGTAACAGGGTGGTTTCCTATTTTTTTAAATTGCCTAAATCAAAAGATTATTACTCAAGGAGTACGTATTTCACGCTTATAGATTCTTAAATGAAGATATCTATTTTTCGCGATTAAATGAGCAGTGAACATTTTCAATCGCGCGAAAACGCGACGGCTAATTATGAATGATGGCAAAAGTCCGTGTGACGTCATTCTGGTTCCAGCTGCCGCCGTGTGAGGTCAACTGGGTGCGAGGCTATGAGCGCAGATACGACGCAGGCTGCTAGCAGGCAGCGCTTGGCTTAAATAAGGATTATTAATACCTTATCAAACGAAGGAAACCCTCGGATGATAGGCAATTTTAAGAGGAGATTATTAAGAGATGTTTCCCTGAGCTCTGTGCCACATGCATGCGTTGGTTATCTCAGACGAATAAAAATCCTGACAGCTCGTCTAGAATCTAGGTTCCTGTGGCGTCACGTGGAGTGGCATCGCATGGGCTCCAATCTGGCTTTTTTCAAATGAGGTTAAAATTGACCATCAGCATTCGTCTAAACTGGGATTTTTAAAACCAAATAATTTGTATATTATGAATACAATAATGTTGGGTAACGAATCGCAATCAATGCCTTTCGTTTTCTGTAATGAAGGAAACTACCCTATTTCGTTGCATTCTCCTTGTGTCGTAAATGATTGAAGTCACGCCCAAAACAACTAATTAGATTAATTTAGTTAAAAATGTTTTTGAGCCATGTCGCCGCGTTAATGTACGGGTGGCTGCAACATTTCTCAACGGAAGATGGTCGCTTTGTTGTCTTGATTCCCTTGAAAATATGACCAGCATTTAGGGCCACCCGAAAATGGGCACGGCGACAAAGCCCAAAATTTTTTTCCAACCCAGTACGAGTAGGTACCTGCGAAAGTCTTAACGCATTTCTTGTATGATATGCGGCACAACGCTGCGAAACTTCTCAATAATGGTTAATTGTGACATTGCAATGTTTCTACATGATTTATTTTAAAACGACACTTTTCGTTGTTACATAAAACATCATCACATGCACTTGATAATGCTGTTTGTTCACATTGTACTCAATAAAAACCATGTAAACAGTGACGGAGTAAATATACCAGGGTTGCCAAGGAAGTGATGCACCACAATTTTTTTCTCAGCTGACAAAAACGGTGCAAGTTCGAAACGTATGAATTTTCCGAAGTTTCATGGGTGCCCTTGCAAATTTTCTGGCTTCTACGATAGATAGCGTGAATTCAGGGCAATTTCAAAATGGCTTTCTTTAAAATTTCTGTAAGTGATTTAACCAAGAAGTGATTTAAGCTAAAAACCGAGGGGAAATTTATTTGAAAAACAGGGTACTAAGTGGAGGGTTTTAAACTAATTTTAGCACTTTTCATAGAAAAGACTTTATTTTTCAAATAAATCTTTTTTATAATCATGATTTTTCAATATTTGCTTTTCTTTTACAATGAAAATTAAGTGTGCTTTTAAGTTTTGGGGTTGGATTCCGGGCCCTCCCTCGCTACGCCACTGATCGTCAATCTCCCACGAGGATTTGTATCTTGTGATACACAGAAATATACTACCAAATGTTTTTTCTAATCCACTGGATGCTACTATATGCATATCAACTCGCGATAGGTAAGTTAAAGTGGAGACCAATGGGGTCGGGTTGGATCAGGAAATCTCGGCGCGCCGGCGCGGCGGTAGAGAATTTTTAGACTGCCTGATCTCTGCTTGAATGCTGTGTGGAGGACATTTCAAGCACAACATTCCGTCTGTCGGAATGGACGTTAAGCTGTGTTCCCCTTGACGCATTTCCTTAAGAGCAGGCTAATGCCAACGCAGGGTTTCTCTCCACCTTATTTACCTTCCTATCCCTCGGGGCGAAAATTACCTTATCTGTCGGTCGCCTCCTCCAAAAACCTCAATCTGAATGATTCAATGATATATTGTCATTGGTGACCTCCATGAGTTAATCTGGTTGCATAATTTCTTTTCGCACATAGATAAGTTTGACATGTGTAACACAACTCTAACGTTGCAACTAGGTCGTCCAATTGAAAATGGTTCATAAGGAAATAGTGATATTTCAGGAATGAAATATCGGGGGAATAAACAAAAGTTAGAACAGTGACTCCAAGTCGAATTTACTGTCAAAACGTTCTACTGAATGTAACCTCCAAAATTTCGATGCATTTGTTTTTACCAGTTGATCCATAAAATTTTATTCGTTGCCTCTGAAGCGGAGTAATGTTGTTGAATGCATTGATATAGCTCGGTGTGGCAGAATCCTAATCACATCTTGGCCCGCTAAAGATTTTATGGGACATAAGAATGTTTAGGAGTGTGCGCCTTCACCCTATTCAACTGCTTTGAGCGTCTTAAGTCTCTCCAAATTAAAGCTCAGAAAACCATCAGCTTATACGATGCCTTATCCACGTTTACGGCCGTCGAAATACCGCACCGAGAGGTCTTTGCTGCAGTTTTAATGAACCTCTAGGGGCCATTTTGGAAGACTTGATCGTCACGCCGTGGAAATGATGGGGAAATCCGCGAATTTATGGTGCCTCTAAAAACGCGCGCAGTGCCTAAACAGCGACTGCCTCTCCAGAAATACATACACTTATGAGGACGATCCGCATCGAATCAAAGGATGGGGATTGTGATGAGACCGCATCGGCAGTAAACGTGGCTATTAAAAGAAATAGAATATAAATGCGATATGAGATTTTTTCTTGAGCAACACAGCCCTAGGACGGATTTGAAGGGGTTAGAAATGTATTTGGAGCTTAACTGTAAAAATGATCGAGTGAGATCAATTCAGCGTTGCTGGAAACTCATGGAATATTAGGGTTAACTCAACTAATTCCGGCGTGATATTGTGTCGATATATTGAAATAAAAGGCTGTTGCACTTTTTCAATATTATTTTAATGATTAGGACCCGTTTAGGCAATAATCTGGAACAGTAGCTACCCTCAGGAAAGCTAAAATAAGTGAATACCGTTGAATTTGAGTCTTACAGCTAATTCTGATTGGTCTCAATGGCCTACGGTTGATGCATAACGTATTCTATTCTGTTGAAAAAAACACTTGGTAAATTTTGAAAATTGATGATGATCGTCACATAACTGTTATATGGTTTTCGCCTATGAGGTGCTTAATGCATACAATTATATATACGCCCTAGAAGTACCTGTGAGATCTTTCGTTACCAGAGTTGTGTACGTGTGCATGGTGTTTGCATTTATCTGAATTGCACTGGAGGAATTTAGCCAAAGAGGTGGTCAATCATTCAACTTTTGCGAAGCGGGTGGTTCGCAATTTCCTTATTAGATTTAACTGAGTGCATATACTTGGCTTAGTGGTGAATTAAATATAAATTATCTCAGGTGAAAAGTTATTTCTACCATTTTAATGCCTCTAATTTACATTTCAGGGTGAAAAATGCGAGAAAATTTATTTATTAGCACTATCCTTACAGTAATGCAGCGATTTTTATTATTTTTCTGATCATACTTACTCTTTATTATCTTTCTTTCTTTATTTTTCCTCTTAATATTTGACTTACAAAAATTGTGAACTTCCGTGTGTTATATTATCCCGCCAAACTCCACATACACCCATTATTGTTTTATTTCCGTGGCAACTCAAAGTTATTGAGGGTTTTGTGCATCATTTAGAACATACACATATGCGTCATCCTTACTTGATCGAATAAATACATTTTTCCTCCTAATGATTCCAACTATGCTTGGTAAAATGTGGTGGAACAACATGGCAAATGAATTAAATTAAAACTTTTTCGTACCTTCCATTTTTTTAATTGTGAAAATAAACTTCGCATCATCAGGCTGATTAGAAAATCGATTGATCATTGAATAAGCGTTCGGAAGAAAATGATCCTATGTAAATAGACGACTAGATAATTGATATAATAGATAAAGTGGACGGTACAAAAAGTTTTTTTAATTAGTTTTCCTTCCTTTAACAGAACTATTGCATTAAATTAACCCTATCCATTCGGGAAGTACTTTCAAACAAACTAAAGTTACCTTGACGTGGTAGTCTTCATCGCCGTCTGCAGATTTTCTCTATCGGGACTAGGGAATAAAACTATAAATTATGCTAAGGGTGAAATTACTGCAATCTAAATGAATCATCTTATAAAGGCAACAATGGTGGAGAGAACTGTAACTCGTTTAATCATGAAAGTCCGATAAAGAAACTGGGAAGACAAGACCTTACAATTAAAAAGTATACAGTCGGAGTTCTTTGACATTCTCCTAAAAAAATGAGGAATGAAGGCATTGGGAATAAGAATGGAAATTATGGATGTTGTTATGAAGCTGGAACTATAGCTAAACCTGACGACTCATATGCTTAAGCATGTATATCGGACAGCCTCGGTTGTCAAACAGCAGGTCGCGGGTTCGAGTTCCGCCTGGGTAGGTTGCCCATATCAAGGCTATTGATGTTATAGGACGTTTAATAGTTGAATATTATGAAAACCTGTTTTTATTAGTGTTAGTATTAGTGTTAGTTAGCTATTATTATTAACCCGTTAACGCCTAGCGGTACCATATGGTACCAGCCGGTAGCGCAATGCTAAACGTAACTTTTTTGTCACTTATTGTAATTTATTTTAATTTTTGAGAGCTTAAACATAATAAGAA
The DNA here is from genome assembly GCF_921293095.1 of Ischnura elegans. Lineage (NCBI taxonomy): Eukaryota > Metazoa > Arthropoda > Insecta > Odonata > Coenagrionidae > Ischnura > Ischnura elegans. The sequence goes on along the minus strand of NC_060255.1, from coordinate 43,809,052 downwards.
TGTTTTTATATACATTTTCCCGAAAAGTTTGCTTTTTTAAAGCTGAAATTTACGTATTTAGAGCCGTTTGAAAATTGAGAATTTTCAGCTATGCGAAAAAAACGGAATTTTTAGTGCAAGCATTTCGATTTTCTTTACTTGCGTCTTATGTACTCATAATACGTAGATGTTTTTATGTAATTATGATCGTTATAACATGTACATTTCATATTAAGTATGGTTTTTGTATGTGAGCCTAATATTTGGGATGTTATGATGCAAAACATTTTGGTGGTACAATATGGTACCGCTGGGCGCTTGCACTACCATGTTTTGGCGGAAAGCGTAAATACGAATATTTCTGTTGTTTTCGTTTTCTAACAGTTATTTATTTTACAATTATTAATTTTTCATCATTTATATTATAAATTTTGCGTTATTTAAATGTTATAACGCATATTAAATGTGTACATAAATTAATTTTTTTGTTATAAGGACATCATCCAAGTACATAAGGCCCTAAATTGTCCGCATTTTTTCAGAATCTCGTACCCTCACGAGGGCTCAAGGAGTGGGAGGTATAATTGCATACCTGAATCCTATTTAGAAAAACATGAATAGGAAGAGTATCGGTGTACTCAATTAGGAAGGGGGTATGATGGGGAACAAGGGGGCTTGCTAAGGGGAAAATTCAATGACGGCTGGCGGCGAGAGACGACCACGCGACATGCATCACTTCGACAAGAGCAGCGTAATCCTAATTTTTTTCTAACGTATCTCAATCACACTCCGATACTTTTCACACTTTCATGTGCTAGTAAAACCGAAATAACTTACACATACTGCTTATAGTATAGCATGTGCTGCTCCAAAGAGAGGATGAATACCTTTATTCTGACTGAGGAATATGGAATAACGAGTGGACGCCAATTTTGCTCGAATTTACGTTTGCTGTTCGAAAAGGTGGACAGTCAGCTAAGTTTATCTCAAGAAATGTCTGAGAATTTTCAAAAGTGTAGTGAAACTGGACAGAGCCGTAAAGCACCCAAAAGGTATAAGAATAGGGAGGAAGGACGCGTTTTTTATGATGAAGAGATCGTAAAGCACGAAAGGATTTCTCGTAATCCTGATTACCAACTCACTGTTTCATGAAGCATCCCCAACTAGAATATTTGAGCTGTTCTTTGACGAAAATGTCCTAACACACTAAGTGTTAGAGTCGAATAGGTGTGTACAATTTTGCAACTGATATGACCCAAATATAACACATGAGGTACTGAAAATATTTGTTGCCATTCTAAGTTGGCATAAAACGACTCCCAGTAAAAGGCATTTTTGTGAGGCAGCACTAAACGCCAGAAATAATCTTGATTATTACACAATGAGACGTAACAGATTTCTACAACTTCGTAGGTTTCTTCATTGATTGATTCAGTGATTACACCGCTATGGATAAATCATATATGACATGGAAAATGCGCCCTTTTATGGGCATGGCAAAAGAAAGATTCGGCGGATATTTCAGAGAAAAGCAGTCCTTGAGTTTCAATGAGTCGATAATGTTCGCTTTTGGAAGACATGGCTGTTAGCAATTCATGCGGGGGAGGCTAATTAGGTTTGGCTAGAAAGTGTGGTGCATGAATAGCTCAGATAGCTACTTCGTAAAACTCAAGAATGTGAAAGCCTACGAAAAAGGTATTGGGAAAGATAGTGTGGGGGTCGATAAAATATTCGTGGCCCATTTTTACTTGGATTCTGGATGCAATGACGCCTAACGCATGGATTCTGATGCGGAAATCGTGAAAAAACATAACTCAGCTTGAGTTCCTATGACCAGTAGTATAATCACAGCTGGATACAGGTATCCCCTAAAATATCAAGGACGTGCTCAATTTACCAGAAGTGCAACTGGAATGGGGTACTTGGCTAAAGAAATAGATTTGCGATTGATTCATGTTTCAAAGAATGCATTCAACTGACAGCGGCCTATCTTCTTTCCAATGCCCCTGATAGGTTCGACGGGCACAACCAACGAATAAACTTCACCCCCAAGCGGGGACGGTGTGCTACTGAAAACTGAACCAGTAGAATAAGAAAAGAATGCTTGAAATGCAATGCAGTGACTGCTTTGTTCATTTCCATGTGCGGCAACGACTGAGTGAAACACTAAAATCATGTTATTCTTGATTTCTACGTCAATTATACATAACTTCTATTTTATATACAATAATATTTAATAATTAATTGAATATTATCGATATTTGAGCGTAATTTTGGATGAAAATGAATGTATTTTCCGGAAAATAATAAATATTTAACGTTTATGGCTTAAAAATGTGATTTCCGAAAAGTTTTTCAAATTTCGATTTTTGACCCCTTAAACGCCTAGCGGTACCATATGGTACCAGGCTGTATCTTGGTAACTATTAGAGATAAAAGAATAAAATTTGCACTGAATGACTCAGAATTTCATTCGTATTAAAACATAGGATTACCACAAAAATCGCAGAAACTTTTTAATTCAGGCGTTACCGGGTTAAATTATTAGTGCTGTTTTCGGTGTTGTGGAAATAAATAAATATTTTAAAGATATAACACCTGTTTTTGGCGATTAATAATTAACTGTCAGCGTCAAAATTATTTATCTGTCATATAGTAATGATTTTTTAGTGTCTTTTTATGAAGATAACAGACTTATACCAATAGAATAGAAGGTATGAAGTAACTACTCTTCTTTCATCAGTGTAAATAACTATGCAATTGGTAAATTTATTATTGGGTAAACGTTAAAAAAAAAATATTTAGGCTCATTTTCAAAGTGGTTCGGTTACGTTTTTAAAGTGTTCGATTGGGCAAAAATTAAAGAAAAAGTGAGGCTCATTTTCATTTATTTAAGTGGTGTTTCATGGGGTAAAACTAAAACAAAAACGGCGAGGCTCATTTTAAAAGTGGTATTCAATTGATTTTTGTGGTGTGACCAGCATTGAATGGAAACACTTCGTTCGGATCAGCGGTTTTTGTTTTGTTCTTGATGATTTTTGAATGTATTGCCTTAAAAAAAATTAAATAAGAGAGATTTTGCGGGCACGATGCTTAGGGGTGATTGAAATTTTTGTGTGCGAGGATTGAAAAAGGCAAAGCATTGGATCAAAGCGGTCGGACCGGGATAGATTTTTTTAGGGTTCGGGAGAGATATAGGGAGGTGGGCTCGCGAAATGTTGACGTGGACGAAGTAGGGGCTACGGGTGAGATGGATGGGACATGTCGGCGTGTGGCGACGGACGAAGGCCGCGGACGTAGCAGAGCGATAGAAGGGGTGCTTACGTGCTGTGGGGTTGAACGGAGGGGGGTGGAAAAGGGTGGGAAGGTTAGTAATAGCTGGAGATGAGGCTGAAAGGACTAGGAGACAAATCGCGTTGTTTGCTCCGACCTGCACTGTATCTACTGTTATATACGTTACTCCATGAATGTGATTCTTGACCACTAAGAGCTTTTCAGAGTTTCAATTAATAAAATTTTTTTTATGCAAGGGAGACAAGTTAAAAGGTATTATAATTTACAATGACACTTCAAGTTTCAATTACAGATTTTGTATGCTTTTGAATTATCTGAGAGTTACTTTTCATTTTGATATGCAATGTTATCCGTAAGCTGGTGCATCAAAGGCACTGAATACTAGAATAAGGGCTATTATAGGTATTTTATAATTTAAAATTATTTGTTTTAAGAAAATCACTCTACATTGACTGGCTATAAGTTATTTAGCAGTTAAAATCTTCGAAATAATTACTTTTGTAATGTCTTGTTCATCAAAAGTTGTCATCTGCTTCTCACGAGATATATTATTATTGCCCTTCATCATGGATTAAAGCTGTAAGGAAACGTTAATTTAGTTCCTGAAGAGTTATGATTCGCGGTCATGTTTAATAATCATCAGATAAAATTCGAAATTTCTTTGCGAAAAACGGTAAATATGATTATAATCAAAATCTTGTTTGAGCGATCGCCCTTTTTTGTAATTGGTTATAACTTTGGAATTTAGTTGATATTTTAAACAAAATTTGTCAGCTTTATTGCTTTTAATTATCGAGAAAATGACCATTTATCGTGTCTCCGAAAGAAATATTGTGGGATTGGTAACTTGCAACATTAATCTCATTTTCTGCTTTGCATGCATAATAGGACGCGAAATAGAAATGTTTTCAGTAAAAAACGTGGAAATCGTGTCTGAAAATGTCTAGGGTAGTCACTAAGATGGCAAAACGATCTTTTATGCCATCGCCGACTATATTGACTATTGATAAAAGGTCTTTTTCTCGATAATTAAAAGCAATATACCTGATGCATTTGGTCTAAAATATCAACTTAACTCCAATGTAATACCCCATATATCCCATTGCAAAAAAAGAGTGCTCCATCCAACCAAATTTAAATTATAATAATTTTTATCGTTTTTCGCTAACAATTTCGAAATTTAAAGGCTTATTAGCGAACAGAAGATATAAACCGAATTGTAATACCAATCCGCATTTGCAACTTTTGCCGGGTATAAAGCCTCACTTCCAAAAAAAGTGGCAAGTTGAGGCACCCGAGTAAACACTAACCAGACAATATAAAACTTGTCCTAAGGTCATTTGAATTTGTTTATTATTCCATGAAGTTTGGTCAACAAGAGAGGATGTCGTTCTTTGCTTTGACCATTAAGGTTGTGCTTCAAAACGTCTGCTTAAAGTTTTGCGGAGAATTAAATTCGAATTTGACGAATTCATTTCTCTATGATCACTAGCTTAACTGATCATAATAATTATCAACTTAATTTTATTAAAGCCAGAAAACCTTTTGGAGTACCAATGAATTTCCATCAAGTGACGGTTAACGATAACCAAAAATAAAAAACTATTCTAAGTTTACTCGGTTTTGTTTAGTTTACCATGAGGTGTAGTCAATAAAAGAGTATGTCATTCGTTACTAGCGCTTCAAGATATAGCCATCCTCAAGCGTTGGGGTTAATAATGAAAGTCGGAGGTAACAATTATTGCTCTGCCATTGTCATTTAACGTTTCACTAATTACGTTTATAATAACTAAATTATTGTTTTCTATCTCTCTGTTCCTAATTAATATCGAAGCCCTGAAGATAGAAGTACCAATGCATTGCTTGCAAAACGTGGTAGATTTTGTCCTGCCTGTGTGTATTTATTCACCTCAATATAATTGTATCGAATAATAAATAGTTAATATAAAGTTCTCTCAATTCATCGCCATCGGAATGGAAATGGAATTATTATACAGAAAGAGTTTCAGCAATTACTAATCAAAAGGACTGTCTCTATTTATGTCAATAATCACTGGTTTTCATTAAAATATGCTTTAGTTGACTTCACTAAAAATGTGAGATTTTTATGCTATAAACATGATTTTTCGACGAATATCATGAGTAAAATACAATCGATTTGACAAATGAGGTTGCGTCTTCATTAATTCAGCCATCCGATAGACTAACCCAGTCACCTATATGGAGTTAAAGAACGTTTTTATGGCCACATATTTATGTGTTTTCATCAACAGAGAGGTCTTCCAAAGAAATACTATAGGTTATATGTCGGGTGTTATTTTTAGGTTTTTAGAACTATTTTCAGGCATTTCTGAAATGTCCTGAAGTCAAGGCATTTGTCTCTAGTGCAGCCTTTCCAATGTAGATTAATAGCCTGTTAGCACGAAAAGATTACAGACTACTAGATTTTTTTGTATACCGTCCATACATTAATATTTAGAAATCAATGTTAATTATATAAAATTGTATTATAAATGATGAGTAAGTAGGAATTTTTCAGGATCTGTTATATAATAACGGTAACCCCCTTGGCATGTGGAGAGGAGTTTGATTACCTAAATTTGGAAATAATTGCTAATTATACTACATTGTCTTTAATAATGATACTTGATGAGAAAATCGGCCTTTTATTGTTACCTTGATATGTGTAGAGGAGTTTTATGTAATTCAAGTAACCCACTTAATATGTGAAGAGGAGTTTGATCCCAAAATCCTCCCCGCCTATGTCACTGCATAATTTCAATGCATGATAATATCGTAGAATTCCCTCAGAGTAATAAAATATAATTTTTGAAAATTGATGTTATGGAGGGGGCAAGGGCAGATGCTTTAACCTTCTAAAGGGAATCCCCGTTCAAGAAGAGGGGGAAGAAGAGAAGGATAAAGTAGAAGGAGATGAAATAGAGATGAAGGCTGCGCCGAATTTACGGCCACCATTACTGATACGCTTGACTTGGCATTCAAGGAGAGGTCCCTGCTCGTGGAGGGCTTTTTAGTGGTTCGACCATGTCCGGTGGCGACGGGGACATTTTGCGACGCGGAGACAGGGTTTGAGGGGCTATGTAAGGGGAGAGGGAGAAGGATGCGAACCCTAGGATATGCGTCGGGGGCACGGGGGATTTAATGGGGTCGCTGGCGATGGTATAGGGTGGGGAGCAGTGCAGCGTGTAGGCTGTATGTATGTGTTAGGGTGTTTTGAACGGCGTAAGGTTTTTGGAGGGTACCATGTCTGACCGCACACGTGGGAGTCTTGGGTCACGATAATGCGTGCGTGCTATTCTGCTTGGTAGCTTCCGAGAGGAGGTAGGAGGGATGGGGTCGAAACGTCGCGATAAGAAACGTCCATGCATCTCAGATGGAGCCCATCTGATCTGACCCCCTCCTGTTAAGGGTAGAGGAGGGACTTGCCCTGTCGGAGGAGATACGGCTAATATTTCCCTGGTACACGTATTGGAATGCTTTTCGGGCGATCGATCGGAATAAAATACGACCGTGTTTACGTTATTTATATACATTTTTTTTCTCTTTTTCTTCGTCCTGTTTCGTGGTAGATAAAACTCGAGCCAATCGGGTGTTTCAAATAAAAAAAAAGATTGTATTGTGCGGACGAGAGAGAGGAAGGGATAGCTGCCCAATGCCGGATGTTCAACGATTCTGTTTTTGTCGACAAAATTCTACAAGGGGATTCATGTGCCCAGTTCGACGCGTTTCGGATCAGATCTCAACCGCATAGTTTTCAATAAACGCAGCGGCGCGCCGTGAGTGGTTCAGAATAACATTGGTGTGCTAGGATGTGGATCGGTTAAAAAATCGAATAAAAACTCGAAGATCCAAGCGCGATGGAGTGGAATTTTTCATAAAACCTTGCAATTTTCGACGATTAAAAAATTTGTTCCAACCTATGTTTCGATGTTATTGCATCATCTTCAATTCTTTCTCTCTTTTTCTCAATCCCGTTTCGTGGCAGACAGGTATGTGCAAATGGTCCATTTTGCACCTTGAAGATGGTTTAGTAACATCGAAACCTAGGTAGGAATAATGATGATTTATTCCTTCCTAATATAGCCATATTTTTATATTACATAAAAACATAAATAGAGAAACAGCGGAAGCTTTAAGTGGCCTCGAAGAAAATGTAAAGAAGCTCCACATGATTTTCGTATTTGTGCCAATCAATTTTTAACAATTCATTTTATAAAAGAAGAAAAATGAAAAAAAGTAATATACAAATTTCTGAAACACAACACGTGCTCAACTATAGTAAAAAATGAATTACATTGAGTATGCCAAAAAGGCTGATTAATTACATTAAAAAAAACAAAGACCGGTAACATGTTATTGTAATACATAAAAGGGATAATCAGCGCTATATATGGTTTAAATCGAAATTTGGTGCTTCTTCATAATGAAAAGTATCCGCTTTTGCAATGAAGGAAAGTTAGTGAGAATTATTTAGATCTAAATTGTGTAATTTCTTGGGAAGGAGGAAGTAGAAGTTTGCCTTATGAATAGGTAAACATTCAATTATGAGGTAATATGAAATATTACATTTATGAGCTTCTTGTTTTTTTAGTGCAATTTTACTTCACAGACTCTGAATACGTAAACCATACTACATTGGTGACTCAATTATATGGATAAACTCTTCTCGGGATTCGCACCGGGTTAATTTATTTATATCGGCCAACGTTTCAAGCTCCGACTCGGGGCTCATCCTCAGGGCTAAATGTTGTTTCATTTGTTTTATTTGTTCGGTGGGAATCCCGAGAAGAGTTGACCCACATTATTCGCTGGGAAAGCATAAGACGATATTTCGACTTGAGAATATGTTTAAAAGGCATGTTTCCGCAATCGTAAATCAGTGAAGAACGCAATTCTTTGGTTTTTTGTCAATCGTATATGTTGGTGATTAAGGATATTTTATGAACTAAAAGCTTTAACTGAATATGAATTTTTTGTTTTCTAGTCTCGATGCTTGATGGAATTTCCGATTTAAACTCAACCGCAACGTTTAAAGGCTGTTTAACTCGGGGCACAGAATTGCGAAGGTTAGCACTGCATTAATTTCTAAAATGGCGTGGAATTACGCGAATGCATGAACGAAATCTGAACAGGGGCTATTTTTCCATCTCATGTCCATGCATTCTCGCATGTGTTCTAGCAATTCAGCGCTTTACTCGACGCAGTTTTGACTGCGCCTTCGTGAACACCTCAGATTGCGAAGGTACGTGCCCCATGTTAGATGGCCTTAACAGCCGCCACAGCGCAACGTCCGTGGTTCTCACCCAAATTTATGAGTGTATGTAGATTTATTATAATCCAAAAACGACGCTTTGATGTGGTGGAAGGAATCCGCCATTTCAGATTAGGAAACTTATTGACTATGCATCCTTACGTATCAGATGTGCATCGTGTATTTGAAAGCGTGGTATCCTAGTGGGTATAGCGTTGGCCGATGATGGTAGAGTCCTCGGTTTTAATCCCTGGTGTAGCCTTCGGACGTTCTATTCGGGCTGAATATGTGAATTTTATACTCCTCCGTATCATTTCGGGTTGAGATTTACCGTTACTTATTTTAACCAGGGGATCGACTTGGTGTGGTGGCTAGGGCGTTGGCTTCCCCCCCCGTGAGTTCCGGTTCAAATCCCGGTGGTGGCAGAGAATTTTCGGAGACTGCTCGATCCCTACTTGGATATTGTGTGGAGGACATATCAAGCGCAACACTTCGTCCGTCGGATGGGACGTTAAGCTTTGGTCCCCTTGGCGCCTTTCGTTTAGAGCAGGCTAATGCAACCGCGGGTTTCTCTCCACCCTTCCTTTCATACCCTTCCCTCATGGCGCAAATGACCTCAGCTGCCGGTCGCCTCCTCCAAAAACCAACCTACCTATTTTAACCAGAATTTAGGCTGATTCAATGAGTGAGCGCTCCTGCATTTTCTGGGAAATGGAGTAGAGATGACTCAAAAGCCCTTCTGCACATAAGCCCACAAATGGCGTCTCTTCTGAAAAGGATTACCCTCCGTAACTACTCCCTTTATTGCTTATCACCCTTCTAATTCCCTGGAACCTCTTGACTATAATCCTTCACTTCATCAGTTACAGCCCATAACTTTTTCCATTCCGAAATTACATAACTAGCACTTATTGGTGAAGAATCTCATTCATGAAGTATTAATATATAAGGACAGTATTGTTTGGAGAAAGCTACGCCACTTTACTTCTCGTCCTTTCAGCCTATTGCAAAACTAATATATATTAAGTTTAGCCGTATTGACTGGATATTAGTCGTCCACGTTATATCGCTATTAAGGAATAGTAATTAACGTTTTGGTGTGCTTGAAAGATATTAAAGAGATGACCCGTTGTTCTCGGGCGGATAGACCTTTGAATTGCCTGTTCACCAGGCTCCTTTTCTGCGAAAATAGTTGTTTACTCCGGGGGCTCACCCCATGATCTTTGCTTAGGTGACATGTAAATTTTATGTCATTTAATCTTTAGCTACTACTGGGTAGCTTTACTATTGCTAATCCATCTACATATGACATTTTTAAAATTACTTCTTGTGATTTTTGGAATTATTCAGCGGTGATTATTTTTGATGTTAGGCGTTCAGTAATATGTGAGTATTCTCGGTCACATTTTCAAGTTTCTTAATCCCTTATACAAGTTTACTAATTTAATCATTACTTAAAACTTTTAAAGCCATTAAACTAGAATAAATTTTCGCTTATTTCGTCAGCATGAAAAATTGTTTTCCTGTGCGTTTATGATGGTGAACCACTTAATAATCAGTCATACGCAGTGGCGCAGCGAGGGGGGTGTTTGGGGTATATCCCCCCCCTCAGAGCTCAGAAAATTTTTTAAGTTTAATTAACTTTACATAATTGGTTTAATATTACTTACAGAATAGTGTAAACATTACAAAAATATCCTTCAGAAAGCGGCAAAACTCTCCATTTACCTTTAAAATTTTCTGAGGGAAGGCCTCCGCTCCTCCTGCTTACCCTGGTGCGTATTCCATGCCTCATAGACCCCCCAGTTTTAGTTGCGACTAAAATCCCCCCTACCCTTAATTCCTAGCTGCGCCCCTGGTCATACGGGAGAAGTGCAATAGGTGGTTCCTGATTCGGAGCATTTTTATTTATTGCGGACGTCATTGTGAGTGAAACGCGCAAAGTAACTGTGCTGGGTATGGATTGAAATAACTTTGAAATGGAGTATTCATCCACTCGATTTTATTGTCCTATACCGTCTTCGATGCAATATCGCGACTTTAAAGAGGTCTTTAATCACTTAAAAGTGAAAATATTTCGTCAAAACTGGTGGAGGGCAATAAAACCCTACGGAATAATACTTCATTTCAAAGTTATTTCACGCCAAACCAAGGAAAAATTCCACGAAATAATCCCGTTGACGGTTAATTATTAATAAAATAGTACCTACTCTTTATTAGAAACATTTCGGAAACATTTATCAGTTAGATGTACTATTTATCGTCGTTAGGAATAAAGATTCTATTAAAATCACTAATGTGTGATATTCATTTAAACGGTCAAAAAAACTTTTTTTTTCTACTGAATCCCGTTGTTTCATGAACTAAATCGCTTATCTCGTATCGGACACATCCATATCTGCTGAACACGTGGCGTGGTAATGATCGCTTAAAATTCAGGCCGGTGGACCCGAATAGCTTAGCTCGGAATGCTCGCTTGAAGGCCCGAGTCATCACCTCGGACATATATGCAGTTGTTAATGGTCGGTCTGGTATTGCGGCTACGGTGCATAGCGGGATTTGGCGTTGGTGAACCTAATATATCCGATTACTGCTGCTGTGGTGTATCGATAAGCCGCCTTGATTTAATTCTCATTTAAAATTATGGGCTCTCGGTCCTGTTCGAGATATCACCAATTCACTCGATAACTTAGGGCAACTGAAATAAAAGGAATTTTCGCCGTTACCCAAATTTGTTTTCTCTAATGCATTTTGCGTTGAATTGCTTTTACATATTTATTTACGTCAGTATATAGGTATGCAAAAACACTTAACGAAAAAGGAATGATGATTTTTACATTATAGCAGACCATAATACCACATTATTTATACATACACTCGGCACTAGGCAAAATTCATGTCAAGATTCCAAATTCAGTCACAAGTTATGGAAGCCCCGTTCAAAACCAATCACATTAGCGTAACTTGAATGAATATCATACAGACAGGTGAAATATTCCACTAATCACAGCTCAGGCCGTGTATCAATCGTGAAATCGATTTAAAGAACATTCGATATTTGATATGACTGTCGATACCACCATCATTGTTATTTTTAAGATATTTCTGTGATATTTCTATTACTCAATGATGATAATAAGAATTACTAGCCGCTCAGTATTATGTGTGTACATTAAGGGTAGTGGGATCGTATGTTTATATTTGTTATAGTGACAGTGTTGTTGTAGTAATAGTTTTTAAAGTGACAGTATTGGTTATACGAACGTCATTTAATAAGAAATATGATGAAGGAATCGTAATTTGTAAGAAAAACATAACCAACCAGTCAATAAGTGATGGAATATCACTGAATGGGATTAAAAGTAAATGAAACGGTCTACTATTACTGCAGTTTAGTTCTATATCAAGTTGCAATAAATTTTGTTCAAGAAACATCGTTGCTGAATAATAAACATTGAGGAAATGATCGCAGAGGTTTGATGCTTTTGTGTTCCCAAACTTCCCTCTTTCAGTAATGAAACACGCTTTGGAATGGCCCAATGTAGAGATTGGAAAATAAACATCGAATCCACAATATTATGACACTTCCCCAGTATGATACAAATCCCATGTCGCGCCTGCAAAGATTCCCAACGTTTACACTTCCCTCTTAAGAGGGACGACCATTATTTCCTAGTATTTATTCTAGTTTCATAGTATGTTTTTCCACCAGGCAAGTACTTTTTCCGAGTGCGTATGTTGTTATATGTATCCTAAGAATTTCTGGGAATTCGTGGGAAGTTTTCTAATAAACTTGTATATAGAAGTCGATGAGGAACTTCATTAAAAAGGACATATGATAATGAGATCGTAATTTGTTAGTAAAATGCAAATGACCAGTCAATAAGTTACGGAATGTCACTGAATGGGATAAAAAGTTGAGGAAACGGTCTACTATTACCGCAATTAACCTCTCAATCAAATAATAAGTTGCATTGTATTTCATTCAAGAATCATTTTTTCTGATTAAGCTGTTAATAAGCTATGAAATCTCACTGAATGGGATAAGAAGTAAATCAAACGGTCTACTTGTACTGCAATTTACTTTACTACCAACTATCCAGTTGCATTGAATTTTTTCATGAAGCATCGTTGCTGAATAATGTACATTGAGGAAATGATTATCAGATTATTGCATAGGTTTGAAGCCTTCTTGTTCGCAAAGTTCCCTCTTTCACTGATGAAACACGCTTTTGAATGAATGGCCAAAGGGAGAGATTGGAAAACACAGAGCAAAGCCATAATATTATGACACTTTCCCAGCATGATACAGGTCCCATGTGGCGCCTGTAAAGAGTCGCAACGTTTCCACTTCCCTCCCGAGAAGAACGACTATTCTTTCCTTGACCTTACAATTCCTTTGCCGCGCTTCGGTAGTATAGGTATGGGCACGATGGCGGTGAAAGGAAGAAGGGAGAGAAATCCTCTTTCCACACGCTCGTACAAGTTCCTCTTTCCCGCACCCTTCTGCAGACAACCTACGCTTTCCCACCCTTTGGTCGACCCTCATCTACATTCCTTATTTCCCCTCAGGGCAAAGGTGTACGCAACGCGCAATGGGCTGAGGTTACTCGCTATGGGGAGACATGAAAAAAAACGGGAGAATGAGTAGGCTGGACCATTCAAGTCTCCATCTCTTTCTCTCTCTTCTTCCCTGCCTCTTTTTTTTAAAGCTCAAATGGAAGGCGGGAGACGAGAAGGGTAAGAGTATATATAAGACTGTGAGATAGAGAGGTTGAGTGTTGGGGTTATGAGGGAGAAAGGGAGTTCCACAGGACACCATTCTATGCCCCGCGGTGTTTCCAGACTATACCTTCTCCCGTTTCCATTGTTGGATCTTTGAAAACGGGGCGCACCCAACTCTCTCGTGGAGTCTTCCCTTAAAATCCGACCAACCTACCTCACCTAACTTCTCTCTCTTTTGTTCAAACCCTTGCCTCTACTACAGGGTAGGCTTTTCGATTCATTTAGGTGAACATAGTCGCGGATTTCGGCTCATGCCGGTAAGTCGTTCTTTCAAGTCGTCCGCATTGATCCAAATGTGTCGAGTGAGCCAAATGAAAAAAAGATTTTACAATTTCCGGGCGAGCAGAATATTTAAACTTTTCTCGGGATTACGCGCGGGTAAGATTTTTAAATAGCACGGACGTTTTTGGTTCCGACTCGTTACCCATTATCACGGATAATAATGAAAATAGCAAAAGGTAACCCAATCACCGATAATCGTAAGTGCGATCTATAGATTTTTAACTTCCCGACCTAGGTTTCGGCAAGCTATGGCATAACCTAATATGTTTTATTACTCATGCATATTACCAGGATATGCTATTGCTTTGTTATCGGCATCGTTTGCCGAAACAAAAAAAATCCGGTCGGTTTAAAAATACCTGTGGACCATAAAAACGTTTGTTTGTGGTTGTATTGCCTATCGCTCGGTTCCTCAAAAACTGTCATCAACTCGTTCAATAAAATGAATCATATGAACCAATTGAACAGAGTGATCGACACTTATTCGTTAATGATTCCCTTGAAGAGCGACACCGTCGGTCAGGAAACGTTGGGGCCACCCTAAAATTGACGTGGCGACATATCCCAGTAGCTTTATTTAGCAAAAAGAACGATCCATGCAATCCTAATGAGGAAAATTAACCAAAACTAACCTAATGATAACTATTGTGGATAATGAGCTCTTCGAATTGATAATATCATAGAAAATTAGAAGGAAACACGACGCATCAGTAAAAATTCTGCGAATAAAAATGCAAACTGCGATCCAAATGAAAACAGAGATTAGAAATATTAGGACAACCATAAAATGCATTGAAAACTCCGTTGGAATCGCTGTAGATTCAGTAAATGGTGATCACTGTTGTTACAGAAATAATAATGCAGACTTAATAGTTTAATGTTTAAAAGCTAATATCCGTGAGAAAATTAGGTAAATTGCTACCGATGCTATGGTTTATTATTATTGGTAACTCCTAAATTGCTTATGCAATAATCATATTTTATACAATGCTTGACATTCTCATAATAAAATTTTAATATTTTCTAATTTTTTAACTTTTAATAAAACCTTTAATAAGAAACTTATTGTTATTATTATTATTTTCTGCGTGTTTTCATTTCCCTTCAGCGAAGAGTCTTCATAAAATATATATTAAGGCATTCCTATATTACTCTAGCATGTTCCTAGGATTCGCTTTCGCTCGTTGAGGAAGCACCTCTTTGGTTAGATATTATCATAAAAAATGAGATGGAAACACTCAGCATTAGTAAGAAGTCTGCTATTAAAAATGTACCCAACGACCCAAATGAATACCGGGATTCGAAATATTATGGCAACCATATCTCCCCCGTTAAGACCCTATGACGCAACTCCATATCCTCCTCCGTTATGATAATTCACGAAATAGGGAAATAGCACGACTTGGCCAAAATTGAAAGTGCTCCGATCGGTCTGAAAATAACGTATCACATGGTCTATATTCGAAAAAATTTTTTTTTGATAAATCGTTTTTTTGACCTCCAAAACCTCCCCAAAAATGAAAGGCATTGAGGTAGTTGGTGACGCTGTCACAGACAAAAAAATTACTGTTTCGGAAGTTTTTCCTTAGGTTTCAGACGATTTTAGAGTTGGCCGGTTCTATGACTTTGACGTATGCACGTATGCTATAAATGTAATAGAAAACCCTCTATAACTTTGAGTATAAAAGTTGCAATGAAAAAAACAATAATGATTTGTTGTTGGTTTTGACAAAAAATAGAGAACACAGAAGTTTCAGTTTTTTTTTCGTCAAAAGGAAAAGTAAAGAAAAAAGTATAATTAACTGTAAGTAGTGGGCAGAAAATTAATTCTATCGCTGCATTACGATAACTTTTTGTCATATCTCGTCTCGTTCACCCTCAACATTTGTATAGGCTGTTTTACGCGGAGCACGGACTTGCGCAGGTTGGAACTGCATTAATTGCTAAAATGGCGTGGAATTGAGCGAATGCATGAACGGAATTAGAACAAGGGCTATTTTTCCATCTCACGTCCACGCATTCCCGCATTTGCTCTCTCACCGCTTTTCACGACACCATTTTGACTGCGTCTTCGTATGCACGTCAGATTGTGCAAGTATGTGCCCCGTGTAAAACGACCTTATGAATCAGTCAGTGGTGAAAAGTGGGTTTTATATATCATATTTAGTGACATCATCATCATCATCACTGGTCAACAATCCTAGGATTGGTTTGACGCAGCTCTCCACTCAGTTCTCCTATCAGCTAATCTTTTCACTCCTACGTATTTCTTCTCTTTCACATCTCTCTTTACTTGTTCCATATATTTTGTTCGAGGTCTTCCTTTTCCATTCTTGCCTTCCACCTGTCCTTCGATTCGATTGTCTTCATCAGGCCATCATGTCTCAAGATGTGGCCTATAAGGTTGTTCCGTCTTCTTATTAAGGTTTTCATGAGGCTTCTCTTCTCTCCTACCCTTCTTAGGACTTCCTCGGTACTAACTCGGTCGATCCATTTGATTTTCATCATTCTTCTGTAGCACCACATTTCAAAGGCCTCTATCCTTGCTTTCTCCGCTGCGGTCATTGTCCATGCCTCACTTCCGTATAGGAGCATACTCCAGATGTAGGTTCTTATAAATTGTTTCTTTACATCCATATTTAAGGACCACAAATAGTTCTGTCGGTTGTTTAGTCTTCGTGTCATCTTGAGAAGGACTTCTAGAATTGCGTTGTATTTAAAGAGTGCATAGGAAATTCCGCAGCGACGACTTTTTTCTCAGTTCATAACAATATGATGAGAATGAGAATTGAAAAATAAATAACACTCCTTGCGGCTGTTTCTCTTCCTTTTCAGTCGAATTTTCTGAGAACCTTTCACTACTTGTACGTCCAAGAATATGTTTACAGCAGTAAATTTGAATCCATGCGATGTAAAATAGTTTTCATATCACGTTGTGGGGTTCTGACTATTAAGAACATAAGTTTCAAATGTAGCAATTATACAGAAATGCCTCTATAAATGCATTTTTTTTAGTTGGACCAGCGATGCCCCAACCTGGGGTTACTTTGTCCCTCGCATGGTATTTAATGGTTATAATGGCTGTTTTTACTGATGGATCAACTGTACCCCAAGAATGAGGTTTGCCTATCCATAATGTTTCCATATTTAGGAACCTTGAAAACTGTAGTAGTAGAAAACTGTTGGAATCTATAGTTAGTACTGCCACATGATAGTAACAGTTTGACAATATGTTGTCAGATTAACAAGAAGAACTCAGGAGAGAAAGGAAACTGAGTCAGTGTCTAAGTAACACTTGTTGACAAGTTGACTGTAAAACGTTTTGAAAATAGCAAATCTGTTATTACAGTGCTGGCCAAAGTTATCCTGATGGACCTTAGGTACTTAAGGTATCAACGTCAAAAGAAATGCTGTCGGCCACGTTAGGATATCCCGAATGGCTTCAGCCTGGCTTATAAAACCCCCATGCGTGGTGCATGGCGACCATCATTCCATTTTTATGAGTTCAGGGAATGAGCCATTTGATTGGAATGAACCTCATGAACGACTCACCATGAACGATTTAAAGTGAATGACGTGATTCAATTCATTCTGTTCGTGAAAATTAATCATTCATAATGATCTATTCACTCGTGAATGAGACAGCTGGATTCTCTTTACCCCGTCCTGTCTCCTTCTCTTATAAAATAGTAATGCCTATTTCGGATTGGAAAATCGTTTAAAAGTGTACCTGGATTATTTTAAAGACAATAAGGCGATTTATAACTATGTGGTTTAATTCATTCGGTTCACGACGATGAATCATTCATACTGAAAATTTTCACTCATGAATGTCACAGCTCTATTCTCTCAAACCTGTCATCTCCCCCTCTCTTATGAAATAGGTACCAAATAAATATATAATTCAGTGAATGCCAAACATGTCGAAGGAATCTGAGACTAAATTCATGCCAATGCCTTTTTGGATTGATAAATAGTTTAAAACAACTTACCTGGATTGTTAAAATGACAGTAAGGCGATTTAAAACAAAGGGCGATGATTCAATTCATTCGGTTCAAGACAATGAATCATTCGTAATGAACGATTCACTCATGAACGACTCAGCTCTCTTGTCTTAACCCCTTCCAGTCACCCTTCTCTTCAATACGACTTCTTTAACCATTCTATTACGCGGACAGAGCGAGACAACTGGCATTTTATTCTTTCCCCCCCTGGAGAGAACGTTTCACCTTCCTCCTTTCTTTCTCTGTCTTTCTCATTTCCTCTTACATTCTTCACCGGCTTGGCGTGCGCTACCCCCTTCAATATTCGCACACGAGGGAAAGCAACCTCCCGGCGTGAATGGAAGCGGCATGGCTTGGCTTTAAGTGACCTTCCCCGGGCAGTGGAGAGGGCTGCTGCATTCCGGATATGCCAGCGAATAAGCTTTTGATTCATTCAGTGATGAATTTTTCGGACGGATCTTGAATGTGACTGCTTCACCTTGGTTGTTCAATTCTCTAATAATTTATAATATAACAATAATTTATCCGACCCTCCCACAACTTTTTGAACAATATTAGTTTTATGCTTTTATTTTTTGCAATTTTTGATTTGGTAGATAAACTAAATTAAATAATGGTAAATGAAGAGCAAACTTAGTGCATGTCCACAGTAATTTTATTTGGTACGACGCGTTTCAGCGACCTTACTTCGCTATCATCAGGTACAAAATGCCATATTTTCGTCAAGAAGTCATATATATATATATACAATCATGCAAATGGGAGGGGTATATTTATGAGTCGGCGGAAGTGGGAGAGGGTTTGGGGGGGGTAAAGGATGGGGGAAGGGGGTGGGGAGGTGGTTGGGATACGTAAGGATTTGGAGTTCGGTTGAAGGTTTTGAGAGGGGGGAGGGCTAACAACGGGGAATGACTCAGGAACTCAATGTCATTCAAAAGATTTTCCTTGCGTTTTCTCCTCCTGGTAATTTCCCATTGCTCGAGTGCGTCGAGCCGACGTCCTTTTCCTTCGAAGGCCAGTATTTTAGGCTGGAAACTGCATGAATGGTTCTCGTTGATAAGGTGAGTGGCTAGCTGGGATTTGGTGTCTTTCTTATCAAAACATCTTTTGTGCTCTGCTGTCCTTACTTTGAAATTCCGACCAGTTTGTCCTACATATGTTGAATCACATGAGTCGCAGCTGATTGCATAAATGCCGGATCTTAAAAGAGGGTCCAATTTATCTAATGATTTGTCAAATAATTTTTTAAGCGTCACTAGGGAATAAAAACAGAATTTAAAACGGTCTCTCGGGAAGCACTTGGAAACTTTGTATGACTCTTTACCTACGTATGGTAGCTTCACCCACTTCTTTGTGTTTGAGGTCTGCTTAAGGTCTGTGATTTCTTTAATGGCTTTTTTCCTTCGTGAATTTTTCAATATCTTTTCAATTAGATACCCATCGTAGCCGTTAACAGTAGCAATGTGATGAATGTGGTTTAGTTCTTTGGCAAAGGACTCCCGTGAAAGTGGAATATTCATGAGTCTGTTAATCATAGAGTGGAATGCTGCCATTTTGTGACTGAAGGCATGGCACGAATCAGATGGAATGACCATATCTGTAGATGTCGGCTTTCTAAAGATGTCAAATATATGTTTATCCCCGAATATAGATATTTGCAAATCTAAAAAACTTAAACTTCCATCTGTATCTTTCTCCATCGTGAAATTAACTTTAAAAATTAATGATTAATTTAAATAACTTTAAACTTTAATAATTAATTAAAAATTAATGTTTTTATGGCGTGAGTTTAAAAGGTTTAGGAAATTATTGGCTTGCCGTAAGCTTCCGGTCCAACAACATAAAATATCATCGACATATCGAAACCAATAAAATACGTTCTTTACAAGTGAGTCATTGGAGTTAAAAATCTTTCTTTCAAAATTGTCCATAAAAATTTCGGCTAATAAAATTACTGTGGACATGCACTAAGTTTGCTCTTCATTTACCATTGTATCATTATGTTCCACAACATCTCGCCGAACACCGTTGAATACATAAATTAAATAATTTAATAATAAATTAAAATTGGATTAAAACGTTATTAAGCTTTATTTTTTTGTGAAAAACGTAAATAGTAAAGCTGAAACAAATAGTTTTATAGATAATTAGTGGTATTTTCGATATAAATTTTATATATTGATGTTATATTATCGTGACATCGGTGGCAGCGGGGTACCCGCCTACCAAACAAGATGTCGCGGGCTCGAGTCCCGCCTGGGTAGGTAGCCCCTATCCAGAGCATGGTGGTTCGTGCGCATTTAATCGTTGTATTATTGAACACCCCGATGTAAAATGTCATTACGTGCTTCTTTTCTGGGTATGGGAATAAAAATAAGATAGTAACCGAAATACTGAATAAAAAGATTAAAGCACTACGGATGTACGCCGTAGCACTAAAAAACTGCGTATCTAAAATACTAAATAAATATATGGCTTGGTGAATTTTACTTAATTTCGATAGAATCTGAGGCTAAATTCATTTAAATGTCTTTATAGATTTATAAATCTTTTAAAATGGCCACCTTGATTTTTGAAGACAATAAAGTATACATATTAATTTTAAACATTTTTCTTAATCCTTTGAAAAATTTTCAACAAGTTCATTATGTCTTATGTTCGAACGAAGTGCTGTCTCCAAATTCCATGTATTTTACGGTGAAGTTTGCCTGTTTTTTTTCTCATAGACAGCTCAACACGATATTAAGTGGCCATTGCTCCGTGACTTCGTCCATGTTAAAACTTCTATGTAAAGCAATTGGTCTTCCGAGCATTCACTTACAATGTACATCACGGCAGAGAAATGAAAACATTTTTCATTGCGCGTCGTTCCATGCAGATGGTTAATTAGTTGTAGGTACTTGAGATGGGACTACATAATCTAATGGCAGAAGAGTATTATCATTGTGACCATTATTTAATGCGCTAATTTATTTTGATTTAAAGACATGTAATCATTAGTATCTGTACTTATGGTACCACACAACCACAGTTTTTAATCTCTAGATTTTCAGAAGCATCCTCATAGTTCCATATTTACATTATGAAATAATCTAATATCTGTAGTTTTTATTATATGACTACAATGCCATTTGAAGCGCAGGAGAACGAACGAACTTAGCATATTCTTTGCGGAAACGTTATCATCTGAATCTTAATCACCTCAATCTTTTCAATGACGTAACTGATGACTCGTGTCTACAGTAATTGCATCCCAAAGGTACCTACTGCTGTCGGAGATGCCATGACCTACTTTCAATGCTGAGAGGAAGCTGAGAATCATTCCTACTAGCATTTTAAAAATTCGAGCGAAATTAAATTTTGATTTAGCAAACCTCCCAAATTACCGTGTGAAAACGTAACCACAGATGCATCTAGTGGTTGGACCAGTCCATAGCACTAGATTCGTCACAGGCTGCGCAACAATCTCTATTGTAATTTAAGAATACCGGGACTAGCCACGGTGATATCTTTACGGAGTCACCCGCAATACTCAAATTTTCGGAAGAATCCGCAGAGAAAAAATCATTGGCCTTGACCAGGATTCAAACCCGGATCCCCCAATTTCCGATCGAGTAATTTCCACAGGGAAGAATGACGCCTCGGTAGTTATCTGGCTAAAGCACTCGACCGGAAATCGGGGGATCCGGATTCGAATCCCGGTCAAGGCGAATGATTTTTTCCCTGTGGATTTTTCGCACAATAGGGTGGTTTCCTATTATTATTTTATTGCCTAAATCGAAAGATTATAACTCCTAGAGTACGAATTTCGCGCTTTTAGATTTTTCAATGACTATAACTATTTTTCGCGATTAAATGAAAATTGATAATTTTCAAGCGCGCGAAAACGCGACGACTAAGTATGAATGCTGGGAAAACCCCGTGTGACGTCATTCTGGTTACCGCTGTCGCCATGTAGGGTGACCTTGGGGCGAGGGTATGTAGGCTGCCGCGATGCAGGCTGCTAGCAGGAAGCGCTTGCCTTAAATGAGGGTTATTAATACCTTATAAAGCGAAGGAAACTTTCCGACCATAGGCAGTTTTTATAGGTGATTGTTAAGACATGTTTCCCTGAGCTCTGTGCCTCATGCATGCATTGGTAATCTCAGACGATGTAAAACTCCTGACTACTCGCATTGTATCTAGGTCCCTGTGACGTCACGTGGAGTGGCACTGCATGGGCGCCAATCTGGCCTTTTTCAAATGAGGTTAAACTTGACCATTAACTTTCGTATAAACTGGGATTTCTAGAACCAAATAATTTGTACAGCGATATGTAGAGAGGGATGTAATGATGGGCCGATTCTCTTGCTCCAGTTTCCGAAGAAAGCCCATGGTAACGATTGCAAATAAAAATTGCAGCCGCTATGTTTGCATGCGCCGGATACTTCATTAAGTGAGAACAGAAATACCCATATCAGAGGATGACCTGTTGAAGAAAAAGTTTATTACCACGATCTAATCAGTTTTTAGGATTCAAAAACTTGAAATAAAAAGGGCGGTGTGTTGCGTCGTAAAATATAAACCTCAGTTGCCGCAATCAATATTTTCCAGTTTTTTGGGAATGATGTATTTTTCTTACTGTGGAACGGAAGATCAAAGGCGGCATTTGATTGGAATTTCCTGTACTGGAATGCAGTAGCAAACACTCTTTTCTGCATTTCATTGCACAGGTCGTCATATAGTTGGATCTCCTTTATTTATCTCGGCGTACGAATATTTCGCCTCAATCATTGCCGACCTCATAACTGGCAACGAATCTCCCCTTACCGCTTGCCCCATCAACCGGAGAGGGATGCAGATAATCTCTTTCAGTAACTGCATTTCCTCTTTCATCAATCGGGAATTACTGTCCCTACTTTCATATCCACCACATTGACCACTGGAATTTTCCGTTTTCATTCCTAGAAAGCTCCAATTCAAGAGCGCTTCAGGCTTTCTTGAATTTAGTTTTCTATGAAAAAATTTCTTTTGTTCATATAGAACCTTAATGCAGTAGAAATGCCATTTCATCAGGAGTGATAAAAATTTATAGGATCTCTAATATAAAAGTGAAATTAACTCAAAATATTGTAAACGTTTTTAAATGGGATAAAATATGGGACCGATAATTCGGCAACTTGAGAGTTTAATTGTTAAATTGGATTAAAAAAGATAAAACTACGTCATTTTCGCTTCATTTTTGAATGAATTTAGGAGGCAAATTATTCCAGCGCTGTAGAAGAAATACCATTCTAACAGGAGTGGTAAACATTAATAATAATTTTATAAACATTTATAATCATCATATAAACATTTATAATCTCCAGCATGAAAGTGAAACTAGCTTAAAATATTATAAACAAAGTTATTTTCACGGTATTTAACACGGGACCGATGTATCTAAAGTATTAAAGCCATTTTGAAAATTTTAGAGCAAAAAAGGGATTAGATATTGATAAATATCAATGTGAATAGAGGGCGATGAGGGGTGACGGTTAATTTGAATGCTGGACATGATATTTTAAAAATATCTTCACCAATTCTCAACTTATTTTCTACTGCATATCCATTTACACGAAGGCATACGGAGAGCAATTTATGTCATTTATAAATAAATGGCGTCATAAAACTGGAGAGTATGAATTAATTATATTGAATGTTGTTCTATTTTTTCATTAGAATGTTAATAAATCGTGGGGACATTGTGTTTTTAAAATTCATCGCCTTATATCGATAGGTATGCAACACAGAATTTGACGGCCTTCTTACATGCATCTCTATCCAAGTAGTTCCTCATAAAGCAATGGGCTTCTTTTCTTTGATATGTTCCAAAATCTTGTTGGCAACGTTTTCGTATTTAAAACAAAGTCATTTACCAGTTTGTTACTTCCGGCGAATTAAATTTGCATATACTTTTGCCTCAAAAATTGTATTCGTCGTTATTCGAAATAAGTAATCAAATGAAACGACTGATCTGTACACATTTAATGACGCTTCATAGTAGGATGAAAATTCTAAGGATTATTTTGTACTATTTGATTTGATGGGAATTCCTTCCACCAACACCGATGGTGAGTTGTAATGTACGTTATTGGAACTCCTCAATAAGTTAGGGATGGTCCATAATCTTGAAATTAATAACATCATTTTTCATTTTGCTAATCTATACGGATATGTAAAGTTGAATAAGCCTAGAATTGTTTTTATTTTTAGTTTTGAAAAAATTCTAATTTTTTGATTGTTTATTGATGAGTGGTTTTCAATTTATCAATATTAATGTAGTGCTCTTGATATTCGAAGAATACCCCAAATATGTTACTCTTTTATCACCTTTACTTGCTAAGGTTTCAATATCTAATTGAGTAGATGTTAAAATTGTGACCAAGAATTAAGTTAGGCCAATTACAAAGTTAGGAACCGTACCTTATACAAAGCATTGTTTAGTCTAGCATTTGATGCTTAGTTCCTAGTAGGCTGCTGGAAAAGAATTATGTAGGGTTCAGCAAAGTGCCAAGCGAATTTTTTGCTCAACTACAAGGAACCAAGTTTAAGTTCCGTTTTATTTCTAAAAAAAAGGTGGGCGCTCCTTTTACACTTTTTTAAAAACAAGTCTTGGCACATTTCTCCATGGTGGAGATGGGGATGAGTTCAAAGCCGTCGCAGCCTCGCAGGATAAGATCGTATAACGACCTCCTGAGCATGGAGGGAGGAAAAAAATACATTAGAAAAAGATGAAGAAAGTGTTAGGATGTGTGGGTGTGGCAAGTTTATTTTTTTTTTGCCTTTTTGGTGGAAGTGCTGCAATTTAGTTGGTGGTATGTGGAGAGAAACAAGAGGTAGGGAGAAAGGGTGAGAACGAAGGTTCTTTGGCACGCCGGAATTTTTGGACTGCCTTGACGAAAGGGGAGGAACCCTAGGGATTGGGGAAAGGAATAGTAAGGCTAGGGAAAGGAGGGTGACTTCGAGTGAGGTCGCAGAGTAAGTCTCAAAAGAACACAGGCCCGAGAAAGCTAGGAAAGGAGAAAAAAAAATTAAAGGATGCGGATATGGTCCCGGCAGCGACTTAGTGAGTCGAGGCTTTTACCAGAGGTGAATTTTGGAATGCTCTCAAGATCCTGCACCTATGCCAAGTGAATGTCGAAATCTTTCGGGTGTTCCTTTTTCTATAGTATAGTTTCCGAATCCTCCTCCCGGGGGCCTGATTTTATTGTTTGAACCAGGTATTGGTAACGATCTATCACTGACTGGAAGATATCCCGTTGGACTTTGTTGCATATATACTCTGGATGGTTATCAATGAGTGAGTCTAGGAAGTGGAGTTTTCTATTTTCCCTGTGTAGTTCTTTGGAGTAGGATCCTGAGATAAGCGTACTTTTCATACTGCTAGAAGGTTTAGCTTAGTAAAAACTCTTGTCTGTTGCCACACACGTATATTTAAACCGACCATGGCTTCGGAAAATTGTGCCATTATCAAGGTATAATAATGTGCCTTGATAATAGCACAAGTTGCCGAAACCATGGTCGGTTTAAATAAAAGTGTGTGGAAATAGACAAGTGGTTTTACTAAGCTGAATATCAAAGATTTTCACCGCCTCACGCCGGACACTGTATCTTTTATGCTAGAAGGTTTTTGCTTGATCCATTGAAACTTAGTTATTGAAGTGTTACAGCTATTTCAGGCTTATATAATTTCCTAATGTACTATATTGCTATGCCGAGAGCCAAGATGTTTACTGACAGTTTTAGTGCCACAAACGCTTTGTGGCAGTAATAGTGTCTTCAGTGTATATTACACAACGATTCATATTTTTATTACATTTTTCGCACGTTTTTAATTTCGAATTGTAAGTCTGCAAATTGGTATGACAGAGTGAAAGAATATTTTAATTGCCATGAAAATATGAGAGGTAAAGCGCATGTTGTTTTCAATATAAGTGTTTTTTTAAATCTCGATGAAAATTTTTCGGAATTTTATTATTTTGCATAATCGAAATATTTATTATGGAGCATTTTTGGCATTATAACCTTTCGGCTGTTCCTTTTTCTAGCATACTTTTCAATCCTCCACCCTGGGTCCTGATTTTATTATTTGAACCGGGTATTTGTAACGATCTATCACAATATTAATATCTCGATGAAAAAAAAACTTCGTGGAAAATATCCAGAATTTTATCGATTTGCTTCATCGAGATATTGATTCTGGAGCATTTTTAGCTTTGATAGGTTTTCTCTCTTAGAGACATGATTTCTGGGAGATAAGGGTGTTCGTTCTATTATGATTAGAGAAACATATTCCTTCTCCAGTAAGGTCATAATGATGAAAAACTATCTTATCTCAGTTTTCCATAAAATGCCATGAATATGCCCACAGTGAATAAAAATATTTTAGAATAGATTTTAAACGAGAATGCTCTTGGTGAATCATTTTTTAGGGAAAGAAACATTTTGCATAAGAAATTTCTAAACCCAGGTTGACGCAAGCATAGATTCCAGCCAAGTCATTTAGAATACTTACTCTTTTTCTGCTAATGATGGTGTGCATAAATATTTTCTTACTCTTAATGTACAAGGTTAATACTTAAATAGAACTAATTCAATAAAATCCTTAACTTCTCAATACGTCTCTATGATAAGCTTGCTACAAAGTTAATGGAAAACCTCATTTCTTTTGAAATCCGAATTCCTTTGACCTTACCTTTGACGATAATTATGTTTGTCACCCGCTACTGCTTGCGTTTACCACTCCAGCTTACGATCAAATGGGCATATTTTTGCGGAGGTAAACATATAAACTACGCTTCATGTATTTTTAAGAAATTATTTACCCAAACTTGGTCCGCGGTATTTCACTCGTTTGAATGTCAATAAATAATTTAACCGGCTGCCAGAATAATTTTGGAGTGCAATTAAGGGGGGTTTCTATAAAATTATTTTTTGCATGTTTCAAAGTGTTGCAACGAATCCTCCATCAAATCTTCCCGCACTTCGATTGTGTAAATGACGTAAGATTGAGTCGGTTGATTGCTAAATTAGAAGTAACTAGGTACCTGTAAGTCGTTCGAGCCCTCCTGTAAATCTACGTCGCACGGCCTCTGTTAAACAACGGAAGAACCACTTAAGAGGCGTACTGAATTAATTGTCCCTAAGTGTGCAGCCTTGAAACAATGATCGTTGAAAAAATAGGCACGTGCAAAACAAGATTTTGTCCTGTTGGATATTTGCATGAAGATAAACTTTTGCCAGTATTTTTTCTAAAAATTGTAGTATTTGTGATCTGAGTGAACTTAATGCCTTAATATTTTACAATTCTTTTAATTCAATTTCAATTACTTATTCGTTAAGTACAAGTTTTTGTCCTGTCAAATATAAGCAAGAAATTATACTTTTGCCAGTATTATTTCTAAATGTGGTGGTATTTCAGATGTGAAAGAATTTTATTAATAATATTTTGTAAAAAAAATTCTTGAAAATTTAATTTAGACATCTTATTAAGTAGTTATTTATTAGTAATTGGGAATGAAATAATTAATTTTATGCTTTAACGAAAAAGGCCAAAGGTGTGATCTATTGCTGTGGATACTAAGATTCCGAGCTTAAGAAATAAATCAATGCTTGCCCCTATCTCTGATTAAAGTTTTAAGGTTTTAATCTTATTAAAATTAAAGCTGTTTTAAAAATAAAATATAATACAATATCAGGAATGCCTTAGCCTTTAAGGTAGAAAAAAGCGTTTTTTCCCGGTTTAGTCTCCAGAACTCTCTTTGAAGGCGTGCAGCACTCATTAGTAGTAGAAAGTAGACTCAGAAGCTATGCAGGAAGCTTCTATTGCTCCATCGATCTGTTCGTGAAAACCGCTAAATAATATACCGCATGATTTTTTTTCGGCGCTCATATTCATGAGTATCCGGTTCATAAATGCTAAAAGCCTCTATTATATGAGGAAAAATTTCTTCGGCTTAATGAAGTATACTGCATAATTTCCATCCGCTAGTCTTCGCTACTCAAAATGCTAAAAAGTAGCACACGAATGTAATTTATTTTTTCAGATGAACGGGATGCGCATTGAAATAATCCCTGAAATGCATTGATGATATTTGAATGAGTAATTTATTATGGAAAAATCAATCGCCTCTCCATCTCTCTTTATCTTTATTGCTAGCTATTTCTTCGATCCACTTTCACAATTTGCAAATTGAACAGGAAATATGCTGCCTTTTCAAAGGATGGATTCTCTTGAAAACACATATTAGTACCAAAAATATTTTTGGTTGGATTACGATTTCAAAATGCCAAGAGGAAATCTGATATTGGGTTTTTAATTGGAATTTTATCATGAATCCATATTTTCAAGTGGAATACACCTATTCTTCATCGATACAGTTCAGAAAATTCGAAGCTTACCGGTTAAATACTACAACTGTCATTTTTGCAAGAGAATAGTAAATTATATTCCTAGGTAGTTAAGGAAATACAATAAAACATACTTCGATAATATAAAGTATTTAGTACCCCTTTCAATAGCTATTAAGTAAACTGTGTAAAAAATGGCTAGCCTAGTGATCTGCGCAGTGCTCCGCCAAGACAAAGGTCCGTGGTTCGATTCCTGGACCAGGGGAGTTCTTTTCTCATGGCATTTCATGTTTATATTCTGTTTACGCGGCAGCCCAAAGATACTACACTAAAAGCTATTGTTTAGCAAAGCATTTTCTGTATTCAGCCTGGTTAAGAAAGTTCCCCTGTTATTATACACTCGGAGGAAGTAAAAATAACAACATTCTAACTGGCAGCGCAGTAACAAAAACCTCATGTAATCAGTGTAACATACATCAATATAATAAATTATCATCAATTTAACACTCAACTTAGTATTCGTTGGTTTTTTTAATTAGTTTAAGGTAGATAGCCTTCTTCTACTACTACTTCTAGTCAGGTGGCTCCGTATAAAAGTACTTGTTCCATACTTTACTTTCAAAATAGTGCTGTCTGATTGTTTGCACTGATGTGATGTTTTTCATTGTATGTAGTGATTTGGGATAAGTAATTGATGTCTTGGCGTCTCATAACGTAATTGGTTAAACTGGTAACCTTTCGATCTCTATCCTACTATAATCTACTTCTCGTTTCATTCGTTTGAAAGGCTGAGCGGTATCGGCCTTGTTTATGGGGAAACCTTTTAGCCGGATTTTCAGATCGTATTCGGAACTTTCCTTTCCACGCCATTATTTGCCTTCAACATTGTTCCTTCCCTAAGCCAATTGAAGACCTTTCTCCGCGGATTACGTCGAAATATTTGTTGTTTTGTTCCTCCGCGGAAAGCTTGAAAGTTTCACTGTCAGGAAATAAAACGAATCACGTTATATATATGATCCATATGATACCTTAGAGTGATCTTGTGTAATTGTTAGTGGGTAATGTTCTTTTCTAAATGTGCTCAATTAATCTCTTCAA
Organism: Ischnura elegans; assembly: GCF_921293095.1. Lineage (NCBI taxonomy): Eukaryota > Metazoa > Arthropoda > Insecta > Odonata > Coenagrionidae > Ischnura > Ischnura elegans. The sequence continues at coordinate 43,779,966 of NC_060255.1, read as the reverse complement.
GAATCAAACTTAAATACTTCTGGTTACTCTCACAGAATAAGGTTAATATTTTAAGTAATTTGTACTTTAAAGAAGCGAGGTTTATCCAGACCTATTACTGTTTTTTATGAATACCGGCGTTAATGCTGTTTTCACATACTGGGCACACTTTCTTAAATAAATATTTGTAGCATAATTAATACCAATTGAATATTTATTAATTTGAACTTCACCAAATCTTTTATATACTTAAAAGTGCTTTGTGTACTAGTGTGAATGCGCCTTAATGATATTTCTTCGTGTATTGTATGTGTATAAAATGTATTGCCATATTTAACGTCTGGAAGTTTTTTCATATTTTTTCCATCCAAGAGTCTTGTTCCATAATCTTGGGAGTTTTCCTTTTGCGTAGACGATTATACAAGTATTAATTAAAAAATACAAGTATAAGTTATGTATTATACAGATAATGGATTAGATAGAGCTTTAAAAATTGACTAAAATTAGAAATTTTTGCAATTTTTAGTTTTAGTACTATATTGGATCTCATTGATGTAGCATTTTTTACATCTCAAAGCGGTGAATTATTTAGTGATTGATCATATAATATCCTCTCCAACATTAAACCGTGATTAAGGTGCACTTGGCGTTAATGTTGGTTCTTGCTATTCCACTAAATAGCATAATTTGGGTAAGCGGCCCAGAAATTATGAGCTTATTAGTAACTCCTGACAATTTCTTTAACAAATTGAAACAACAACATCTTGAAATTAGAATGAACCATTCTTCACTCTAGCCGAAATGCAAGCGTGAAGGTGACCAATTGCGAAGGTTTTCTATACTATTTGAGAAAAATTCCAGCTGTGAATACTATAGAATAATATCCGTCAACCTTAGTAATCCAGCTTAGGTGAATACCTACTTGAATTACTGTATATCCGTTTGCCGTATCATAAATGAGAAGACAGTTTTGGCTGAGCATAAATTCCACGAAAACGATATTTTTTATTGAGATAAAATTATTTCTCCCCTTTGCTATGCAAAACTCACTTCATATGTATTTTTAGGCCTCAATAAAATTGAAGTTCCCCTCTAGAAAGATATTTTGCCATATTCTTAACGGACTCATCTGGGGGAAGTTTTAGAGGCTCTACATCGTAATATCGTCAAGCCTAAATAATCATAATTCTTTTTCTCAAATTTTCTCGCAGGCTGAATAGGGAAAAAACAGCGGAATTGGGAGATTTTTATTTTATTTTCAAAAAGTGCCGCTGAAGTGAAAAAAATTGACGCATCACCGAAAATGAATCTCTCAATATGGACTGTAATGCCTTTTGATCACCACTACAGATTATATTTTACAAAATTTTACATGAGATTTTCGTTGGATTTAAAGATAGCAATCCTACTGAAAAGAGTAGCAGTCTTTCGCTTTTACTTGATCGGGGTTGGAAATGAAAAACTTATAAAATATCCGAAATTTTATAAAAAATTTATGAATATAAAACTCACAAATCTCCTCTTTGACGTCGTTGGTTCATTGTCACTCCGTTCTCCGTTGCTAATAACATATGGAGAAAAAGAAGAGAAAGGTGAAAAAGCAGTTGTAATCCAAACAGCATTTCTACCAGTTTTTAAAATCTGAATTGTAGTCCTATTTGAGAATTAATCAACTAGCGTCGATTTAATCATTAATTTATTTAACACTGTCTTTTTGCATCTATCAAATTAAGATAGTGTATGCTTTGATCCTTAAAAATAAAAGTAGATTTATCGCTGTTTTTTCCACGAGAATTTTCAGAGATTATCTCATATATTGCTCGCTGAAACATGCGTAATGCGAGTAGTGTAGCGTCCACTAATTCCCATAAAAGCACACACATTTCTAAGTAGCCATATCGTGTTAAAAGGATCTCTAGCGATACTTATACAAGCGGTAATATCTGATTTCAGCGTAGAGCTTCGTGGTTGACCCCATCTAAAAGCGCAACGGACGTTATACGAGAGCTTCGAAAGCTTTTTAACGCTCTTGATGCCAAAGCAAACTCTCTCGTTAGTAGAGGTCTCATATTTTATTTTCGGTGGTCAGTTTTGATGGATAATGTATTTACCAATTTTGACCGCGTACTTTCAGGTCAGAAGTGCTATGAAGCCGCTAGTGCTAATAATCTATCTCTAAACCTTCTTTATAGCCTCGAAATACCTTCAGTAATTATGGCATACGAGGGTAAACTTAAAAGTAAGGTCTTCAATTTTTTAAGTCATTGAATACCACTTCGGCAGTCCTGACATTGTTTTCTTCCTCAACATTAGAGTACCTTCCCGCCACACCCGATCTACCTCTTTACTCCACATTCCTACTCCCAGGCTATCTGTAATTAAGCGATCCCTTTTCCATAGACTATCTTTTCTAATAAATTCTCTTCCCCGTGATATTGATTCGTTTGCTCTGAAATTAAAATTTTACTCACCTCCCTTCAACATATTTATCGCATAAAGGACTAGATATCCGGATAAATGTTTGTTGTTTTCTTGTATTCTATTTAAATTTGTAATAAATGATTGTTATACGATTATTTAATATTTGTTGTTATAAGTGCACTTTAAATTGGCAGTCTTGCTGTATGTGTACGTCTTTATTAGAATAAAAAAAATAAAAATAAGTATGAGCATCATCATTGGTCAACAATCCTAGGATTGGTTTGACGCAGCTCTCCACTCAATTCTCCTATCAGTTAATCTTTTCACACCTACGTATTTCTTCTCTTTCACATCCTTCTTTACTTGTTCCATGTATTTTGTTCTAGGTCTTCCTTTTCCGTCTTCCTTCCACTTGTCCCTCGACGATTGTCTTCCTCAGGCCATCATATCTCAAGATGTGGCCTATAAGGTTGTACCGTCTTCTTGTAAAGGTTTTCATGAGGCTTCTCTTCTCTCCTATTCTTATTTATTTGGACAGGTCATGGATTCAGCTATTTTTCGATGTAGTCACCCTGGCGCCCGATTAGATACTTTCCTCACCCGCACGATGAACTTTTGAATCCGGTCGTCATACCAACTTCCGTCCGCGGTGCTATGATGGGCGTTGATCTCTTCTCAAACCTCATCGTCCGTCGCGAACTCGATTACTCCTAGTTGTTTCTCAGGGCGAGCAACATGTGTGACATTGCCCAAAAAATCATCCCCTTCCTCTTCAAAATGGCGCAAAACATCTTCAGCACATTCCAAGCGCTGCCTCTGGTGGTCTTCGGTGAGCTGTTTGGGTACCCACCGAAGCAGACGCCCGGAAAGGAACTTTTAGCACAACTTACGAACTTATGTAACATCTATAACTTTTTTCACCGTAAATCTCAACCAATTGGCGATTAATGTGGATAGGTGCCAGCTTTTTCCTGGCCAAAAATCGCATGACACACCGGATTTCAAACCTGGACGGAGACGTGATGGGGATCTCCATGGAGACGGCTGCTATGCCAACATTGGGCGCTCAACAATGTTTCGCGGCGGTTGAGAGCGGTAGTGATAGTGTTTTATTCCTCCGCGGGAGGTTTGAAAATTTCATTGTCTGGAAATAAAGCGAATCACGTTATATATGTGATCCAAATAGCACCTCAGAGTGATCTTGTGAAAAGGTTATTGGATAATGTTCTTTTCTTAATGCGTTTCATTATTCTCTCCAAGAATCAAACTAACATACCTCTATAAACTCGATTGTTTCTGGCTTTACTTTGTGAAAATCCGTTCTGAACAATAAAACGCTCTGGTACTTTTTCACACGATTTATTGAAGACGACCGGTTTCGTCACAGAGGCGACATCATCATCACATTAGGAAGCACATCAAGAATGGAATTTTAGCAAATGAGAATATTTTTGTCAACTGTTCCCCCCTCTTGGAAATTCCCCTGAAGCTGAGTAACGCTCCAACCCCAACGCAACCCTCCCCTACCAACGCGTTATAGCAACCAGATAAACAACAACAAAATAACTGTTAATGTAACGATTTCTGTACCTGATGATGTCGCCTCTGCAACGAAACCGGTCGTCTTGAATAAATACCATAACTTTTTATTGTTAACATACTTCTGGTTCCCTCACGGTGCCAAACCAAGGAACACGGTGGTGTTGGCGGATTGCGCCCAGCGCTTCATGTGGCGACGCAACGACTTAGGAGACCTTACTTTTAAGTCTCCTCTCGTATTTGGGGAATTTTATTTATCGATTGATTAATAGGTCATTTCGAAAGATGAACATTGTAGAACTCGCATAACTCAAGATAGAATTGAGAAATGGAAAAATAAGAGCAATAATTTTAACAGGGAAAACGGAAGAAATATTAGCAATGACAGCCTCCAGCTTTAAAAACTGGAATATTCGAGTAGAATTAATGTCATATAGAATGACACATGAACGTCGGCCAAAATTAACTCTATCATTCAGTTTAATACCCGTGACCACTTTATTCAATTCTGGATGGATATTCATTTTATAAAATTTTAAACCTTTCTATATTACTAATCCATCTCACTGAACAGACTCGCCTTGCTAATATTATCCCACCTCTACGCAATCTATTTATGTTTTTATCATCTCCAGTATCCACGAAAATATTTATTCGTAAGCGCGTCTTTGCAAACCTTAAATATTGTTCCAATTTCTTTACCCTCGTTTTACCACGGCTTTGGTTGCTGCATGACAAGAAAAATTTCGCTGGCACTAATACCAGGGCCTTGAGGTCGGAAATGCTGCTCTATACTATTAGCCCTTAGATTACTTGAACAATTGATAATAGGTATCTTTAAGAGCGACATAGAGAGCATAATATTAGAGCCCCGATATATTTCTAGGTCCGACAGATGTGATAAATTAAGAGAGATATTTTGTCGAGCGGAGCGGAATTCGTTTTTCCCCCGAACCGTAAAGGGCTTACATAAATGCTAGTCGTAACTTTTGTGAAAGTATTTCCTTCTACGTGTAAACGGCTGGTGTCCTAACACCCACTGCCACATGCCGTTTAGGCGGCTCGAGGGGTAGTATGTAGATGTGAATGTAGATAAAAATGAGGCTACACATTGAAGAAGGTGCAACATCTTGTCAAAATGAATTAGAAGGTTTTCGTTTTAATATTCGGAACATATCTCCGGAAAACACATTCAATAACATCCACTTCGTTCATTAATTTTTGTCCATTATCCATGCGATAGAGTTTGAAAAATTGAGGGGACATATATTCTTCCGATAATATACGGGCTCCATCGCGCCAGTTTTTGTTGCTGCACCCCTATTGGACCGTCTGAGTAGCCTTCTTTAATTAGAACTAGCTGACCCGGCGAACTTCGTACCGCCTAAAATTCAATGAACTTTCTGTTTAGTTACACCATTTATAAATCAAGAGCGGCTGCATAACTTTTAATCATATTTAATTTATTATAATAAAATAAGGATACAAATTCAATTAAACTACGTGAATGAGGATCAAAATTGCTTGTCAGAAAGAAAATTTCTTCATTGAATCTACATAAGGTGAATTGGAGCTCGTTTACGCGGATTTTTTTCAATGAATTTTCTTACGTTTTAGCTTAAGAAATTTTGGGCATTGCGGTATTATAAAGCAGTTAATGAAATTAAATTATACGCATTCAGTGGTTGGCTATATGCGTTATTAACCGTAAAAAAATGTTTTTAGGTCCAAGTCAATTGCGTAAACTTGGCCCGTTCGAGGGGCAAGTTAACACAACGCCAGACCGACGCTTGACTGATGCTCAAAATCGTGTAAGAATAGCCCCTAATAAGAAGCATTCGTATCAAATTACTTTAGGCGCGCCAGTCATAGTATCTCTGTTTGGAAAAAATACACTGCGTATACGTGCTGCATGCGTAAACGCACCAAGGTGTGCCCTACACATTCGGGTTTAATGTCTTACGTCAAGCACCTTCTGATTAACATCAGTTTTTGTTTTGTTATTAGGCGCAAGATTAAGCCAATGAAGCAAAATAAATATAGTGAAGCGAAGCAGAAGCAGAGCGAGGGGGTGTTTGGGGGATAAAACCCCCCAAAGAGCTTAGAGAATTTTTTTATAAAAACTTTTGTTATTTATATTAGGGGGACGGATGAATAACAAAAAAAACATATTTAACTATTCATACAGCCGCAAAACCCACTATTTTGAACCATTTATCTTAAAAATGTCTGGGGAAGAGCCCCCACACCTCTCGCTTACCTCGGTGTGTTTTATATACCCTACAGATACGTAGTATTAGCTGCGCCTTAAACCACGCTACCCTTAATTCCTAGCTGCGCACTTGAAGCGAACGAAGAAATACATCGGATGGTTTACCGACTCGTAAACATACCATATTTAATTGACCATGAGAAAATCATGGGTTTTCATTGGCACATGAGCACAAAAATCACAAAAACTGAAAGACCTACCATGCGATTTGTTAATCGTTATCACGAATGCAACACGAATTGGAAATTGAATACGTTTAAGCTCAAAAGGGCATATAAGTTTGGATCATGGAATCTTCGGAATGAGAACTTCCTCGTATTTGAATTTTCCTTTGAGTAAAGTCGTGTGAATCACATTCTTTATCAATTTTTTTAAATAACCAAACGCGTTCCGTTGGATAGTTATGGTTGGTTTAGGTTTCCAAAGATCATGAACGCAGAGCCTACATTTAGCTGTAAATCGTGCCTTGGTAAGCCAGGTACGTCCAAGGACTTAAAATATTCAGATAGATATTTGGTGATTTCGTCTTCGTTTGTTACACAGTTAAAAGATTCAAATTCATGCAGAGTACCAACTATCTTATCCTCATATACCTCGTTTGAGTCATCCACATCTTCGTTCTAGGCCGTCAAAACTGTTCGCTCAATCAACCATTTTTGATTTTTGTGGTGATCAATCATATTCTGAAACGCTTTGTTGATGAGCTCACCTTCCGATTAAACTAATTTGCAAAGGTCCTCGACAGGAACACGGACATTACCGTTTGTCAACAATTGCTTGGAGATTTGTTTACAAACACGGTAGTGAAGAGTCAACTCGAGCTGGGATTACAATTAGCTCGGATTTAATTTTTTAAATACAATTTCAATATTTTGAATATATTTAGTATTTTTAGTAGTTAAAATGTTATGTTGCTACGAAGTTTAGTTAATAAATTGGTAAAAACAAAAAAATAATTTAATTTGTAGTTTTGACCGACTTATCAATTGTTGTTGCGTTACTAGCTCCTAAAAACATATCACTAGGAAAGAGATAAACATTTTTTGTGAAATTATCCTTTTTTAAATGTCCTATATGTTATCCGGGGCTGAGACGAATCCAAAGAACCTAATGTCATTAAAATTGGTGCAGCCGTTCTCGAGTTATAAGTGTTCTAACTAACACGATTTTCGACTTTGTTTTATATATATAGATTTAGGTTGTATCCATCGTCTCTGTTAAAAGTGTCTGACTTAACTATGTCAATTGACTCTTGGTTAAGTGTGGCATAATATCTGACTTATTTCCGTGCAATGATATATAAGGAGGACAAAGATCGTGGGCCGGAATTTTCGAACCTTAAAACTCTTGCAGTGTTGCCAGGGAGACTATTGTCGTCACATGGCAACCGACGCGTTGGTAACCGAATGATAGAGTGATGGAAATATCATCACCGAGGAAACCTTCGTAGTCATATCTTAAACATTGTTACTTCCCCATTGCCGAATCACACGTCAAAAACATGTCAGCACACCTCCAGGCATGATATAAGGGACATTATCTCTGAAAATAATTCAAATTTTTGGAAATTCCTTTTTATCAAAAGAAAATCTCTATATGTTTGCGAAAAATACTTTTTTCGTTGTATATCGAAGGATAAATAGCATGAATTTGATGCTGCTCGATTAGTTTACGCTTTTAAATGTGGAGTGATCACACCTGCAATGAAATGCACATTTATTTTTGTAAGGAAATATGTTTTCAAAAGAAAAAAGGACGAACGCTAAAAATTTACATCCCAAATTTAGTTAGGACACTTTACAGCATTGCCAAAAGGTGTTTAATTCTATAGTCTTTTTTATTCGAAGAAAATTCAAACATGTTCCTGTGAAAGTGCAACGAATTTGATTGAATTCGATATTGTAGTGAATGATGCGAACAGTAAGTGCCTTAAATTTGGAATTTTTTCCCCAGTATTTATTTAAGTATAAATTTATATATTCGCGACACATTAATATTTTAATAATACTCTCTTTACCCTGAAATTTTCTAGATACTAGCGTGAGCTCAAGGCGAGTAATTTCTGACGAACGAGATAAGAGTATTTTAACTGATCGGGAAGGTGCATTGCGTCCTTTTTAGATGAACCGTTCGACTTTTTTTCACGGTCAAGGGGAAATTTTTTTAGAGCGATACGACGCCAAAAGTAATCGATAAGAACTGACGTTTCTCAACTGAGGTTATCTTCCCCATTCTCGCTACCTTAGCGATAGCTGACTCCTCCCACATCGAAACTGCACCTCGACTCCAGCCATCTTCGACACCATCATGACTTTCAATATCTCCCCCTTCGTTTTTTGCCTCTCGTTCCGTTATGCGTGCTGCGATTACATATCTCTCCTTCAGTGCCTCCGCTTTCTCAACGACTCCCTCCTGCAAGATGGGCTCGAAGGAGCTTGAATTTCTTAGCGCGGGGGTGAAAAATACTCACCTTACACATAAGGGAAGGAGATTAGTCAAGCTGGAGGGGAATATTGTAGTATTCTACCGATTAAGGCAGGCTTCCATAGATGATCTATGAATTCTCTTCGGGTTTTCACCGCGTCCGTTGGTTTTTTGGCCGCAGCAGTTTCGCTGACATTGCAGTCAGCGTCTTCAGGTCGAAGGTGAAGTAACTCGGAATTCAATTCAATTCAAGTTTCCAATTTAATTCAAAAAAGGTTTATTTCCATACTGCAAGTTTTACATGAATATTTACATAGTGAGGTAGAGTATTATAATACATATACACAGTAGGTCCCCGTTATAGGAAAATTTCCTCTTCAGGGCATGTCACAATTGTTATTATTTATACATTGTTTGTGAGCATGTAGCAGATATGGCAAAAAAAAATCAGAAAGTCTGGAACTCTTTTCTTCCGGGATGGCTATTGGTCCGACATTTGTCCGAGACGTGAGGGAAACCGGCAAAACCCTACGTAGACCGCCGTGTAATATTGGTGTTGTTGCTGGTGATGTTGATGTTCTCGTGGTGGTGTTGGTCGTCGTTATCCTGGTGAAAAATTTTCCGCCTAATATAGGCCTCTTCATCCCGCTGCTGCTGTCTCATTGGTCGGTGGTTGTCCATCTCTCATTGCTGGTCTCCCATTGGTTGGTGGTTAGAAAATCCTTTTCCATGCGTTATGCAGGTGATAGCCTTGATTCCTGTTAAAATTCGCCGACGTTTTTGCTATCTCAATAGCTTCTCTGATAAGGCGAGGGAAGTATTCATTTTCTTTTGCTATTATTTTGGCGTCTTCAAAGAGTATGTTGTGTCCAGGTTCACTCCAAGCATGCTCAGATATGGCTGAGAGTTGGTGCTGTTTGTTTCTAGTAGCCCTTCGATGTTCCTGCGATCGGATTTTCATCGATCTGCAAGTCTCGCCGATGTAATATTTTCCGGATGAGCAAGGCACTCGATATATTCCCTCTTCGAACCTACAGGCTTCCATACAATTATTACGAAGCATTCTGGGAGCATCCCCTTTCTTCAAGCCCTTCCCTCTTCAATTCACAATAAAACCTACTCCCTTTCATTCTATCTAAAAATCCTATTCACTTCCTTCCTCTCCCTCGTTTAACTAGCATTCTACCCTCTAACACAGTTTTCAACATCCCCTCCCCGCTAAGTACTCGCTCTACCCATACCTTCTGTCTCCTCTGTATCTCATCTGAAAGCTGACTCTCCTTACCACGTGGAGCACTTCGTCGTTCCTCCTCCTCTCCGTCCACTTCACCTTCCCTGTTCTTCTCCACAAGAATAGGCGGAGGAAAAAAAAAGAATTTCTCCTCCAAGTCTTAGGCTACCTGACGGATTGTGGTGTTGAGAATGGAATATGAATGAAAGAATTGAGAAGTATTATTATGATCACGCGGAGTGATGCTTCCTTAAGATACTTAATGTAAGTTCTATTTATTTTTATTGGTGAAATTTCATCATATTTTCCCGCTTGATCAGAAGACCGAACAGGGTGAAAAAGAGCTTTTTATTTATGTGCAGACAGAGGCATTTACTTTGCAACGCATATCGGAAACAAGCCGTCACGAATGGCGTAAATGTATGAAAAAAATCTTATGCTCGACCCGATGAGCTTAGACCGATGATATAAGTCTAGTTGGATCAAGTGATTTGATCCATGCACGGCCGATAAATTGTATGTGCTAGCTTGAGGTAGAATCTACAGCTAGGTTTTCGCTAGTAATACATGTTTTCTATTCCAAATAATCGGGACATTTTCAAGTTTTGACACAAGTCTACTCTTTTTAGTCCTGAATGTTCTACATAATAAAGTATTTTCTAAGTAATCGATCCACTACGTGTCGAAACCGGGTCGGTGTTCATTTAAATAAAAATAGTGTGGAAGTTATCCATTCGTTTTTTATTCTCACGGAGATCAAACATTTCCACCGAGTATCGCCGGACACTGTTACTTATGTGTTAAGTTAGTAATTCGAGGTGAACAAAAAAAGACAACCGATAGGTAAAAACACTGATGTGTACTTTAATGTGGTTGAATATATTTAAATGAGTTGTTTAACTTTTTTCATGGTTAACTTACCCACGATACGAAGCGAACCTTTGCATCCACCTTAGGGCCCATCCCTTACACGCTCTTTCGCGAGGGTTGACCTTCTCGGGAAGTTTTATTCTCCTTGCGGGTGGGTTGCACTGAGAAAGTTATTAAGAGGGGTGGAGACGAGAGTTTGGCAAATCATGCACTTGATAATGTTTTTGTGACAACGAAACGCTTCGTGTACGTATAAATCCTGTTGAAACATTGCAATATCTCATTTAATATTTCGCCTCATTAAGTTTCCCTTATCCAAGGTATTTAATTGCGAAAGTTGTTGAATACCCCGATATAAAATGGCCTATGGGAGATGCATTCGGTGTTTTGGGAATAAAATAAAAAAATTCACTAATTATATCTAAGCGAGTAATTCGTGGCGAACTAAAGTACAATATAACCTATCTAGAAGGTGTATTGCATAATTTTTCAGACGAGTAGTTCGAAATTTTTTCGCACTCAACGGGACATCAATTTTACCCTACGATTCGACGCAAACCTTTACATTCACCTCAAGCCCATCTTCTCATCTTCCAGCATCTTTCCCGAGGGTTGATCTTCTCGGGAAGTTTTCTTTTTCCGTGCGGGTGGGTTGCACTGAGGAAGTTAAAAAAGAGGGTTGGAGGCGAGAGGTTGGCAAAGAGGGGAGTGAATATGCAGAGAAGGGATTAAACCTTCGGGAGGGGGGGAAGCTATTTTTTTATTTTTTTTTGGCTGTGTGGGGGACAGAGGGTACGTGTGAACCAGCGTGGGTTAGCTGTCACTCTTCCTTATTTATTTTTTTTACACTTCCTCGTGCGTATGCCAGCGGTAGGGTAGGGGATGCCAAAAAGGGGTGTAGTGTATGGAGACTTTTTTCCCCCACCTCACGTGTCGCAAGGGAATAGCGTTGAAATGGGGGAGGGGTAGAGAAACGAGCTTAAAAATGGCTTTGGAATATGGGGACGCCGTACGTGCGGAAAAAGATGAAGTGCATAACTTCCAAGCTGCGTGGATCAGGAGGAGAAATGAGTAGGGGCGCCAGGTTTTTTGTACCGCAGGTGGAGATAGGCATAGGTAATTGAAAGTCACATTCTATATTTTCCGTCGTTCGTCCTGCCTACTGTGAGTTTGGGTAAGCTTAGTTGGATCAAGTGATTGGGTGTTGGCACGGTTGATAGATCGCGTATACCAGCCTGAAATAGAAATTCTATCTCGGTATACAATAGGTAGAAGACATTTTCTATCATGATATCATGACTTTTCAGAAAATGAACCCAATTCATTTGAATTTGGCTCAGAGGAAATTCTCATGTTAAATTTTTTTCTCTATCTCCTCAGGAATTATAATTGAAGCAAAGGAAATTCATTCAATGTAGTATCTTATCTTTTCGGATAACGTATTAGATTATAATTTTTTCATACATTCACGCTATTCGCAAGTGCATGTTTCCGATTTGCATCGCTTCTGTAGGTGTACGAAGTTTTCTTCAGAAATTGAACTACTATTTAAGTAACTGAACGAGATAACTAAGCATCCTGAGAACTGCAACAGAAAAGACGGCTACACATTAGCTAACACTTGGAAAAGAGTCTTCAAAATCAATGATCAATCAGAGCCCACCTGAGAACCAACCAATCAGAACCGACCTCTGATCCCCAAAGTACCTATATAAGACGGCCAATGAAGATGCCAGCAGGATGGCTGGACTGTTTCACCTATGTAAACTGTCGTCACCTATTGACAACTCAACGCTGAGGAGAGCCCGGAAGCTGAGAATCTTGTTAAAAACAATATTTCCTCTCGTGGCATTTTAAGTGGTATTATCTTTATGTCAAAAACCCATCGCCTGCGTTATCACACCGGATATTCACCTTATGATTGCAAAAGCAAAAATTTAGCTGACGCATTTCTATCCCATCTCCTGCAAAAGATTTTTCTCGCATTGAAAACCTGAAATATCATTTTATTGTTTCAATTTTTGCTGGCTAAAGTCTCTTAGAGTCCCATACCCATTGCCTTGCGAAAAGAAAATATTTTTATGTATTCATAAGTTGGGATTTCCAAATTCCGAAATCTGTGCGGGAAGATCGAACGCTCTTAATCGGATTTTTCCTCGAATTCAAATATGGCATATGACGAGTGGAAGCTATCAGCCTCGATATCCCAGCAAATAATCTCGCGGAAAAATTTGAATAGCCAAAAAATTGAAGCGAGATTATCCCATGGCAATAATGTCGGCTCTTGACCAGTCATATCATGATTTTGTCCTCGTAAAAAGTATTTCCTCACGGTTCCCCTTTTTCACACAATTCCCGCAGATTAACGTAAAAAAAGGATATCTAGAAGCGGAAAATTTTCCGCTGCGGGTTTTATAATACCATCAATATTTATTCTCGTTGTTGGATAACCAAAGCGGAGAATTTCAACGGGGCGTATTCGTTCCATTATGCAAAATGCCTGCTATGTAATTATGAGAATGTTTACTCGATAATACCCACGTGTACTCCGCGAGTTTAACGTTTCCAACTCGGTGCTTGCCTATCAGCTGCCTTTTAACCATCCAAAAATATGGTGCACAACGGCTGGCTCCCTTCAAAACTACGCATATTCTCCATAATGCCGTTAAATGGTTATTGTGGCACAAGGTGCACTGACCTCTCTGTGGATTCAATAGCTTTTAAACGTGTTTCAACTGTTGAAGCTTACAGTTAATTTTTTTTCTTGAACTCAATTTTCAACGTTGATTAGTGTCATGGAGTGTAGGTCTTTAAATGTTGAATTCTTCTTATCTTTTATTTTATAATTGTAAAAAGCATTGTTATATTCTTTCATGCCAGTATGTATCAAATCAATGTAATTAATATGATGTATTAAGGAATGAAAGTAATTTTTATCATAATAATTCATGGCCATAAATAATGTATATAAGATATGTAGAAGAAGAATGCATAAATTTTCCATTAAAACCTTTAAAATTACAATAAAACGCAGCCACTGGTACAGTATGTCTTATTAAAATGTATAAAAACTTATATACTTACATGTTTTCCGCGTGGGGCAAGGATGTTTTTAGTTGAACAAGTAGAAGTTTATTATGGGGATGACTTAAATGAAAGTATTATTTTTTTAAAATGCTGGTTAAAATGGCGAAAGAGTTGTTTGCGGTATACATTAAAAACGAGAGAAACACAAAATGCTTCACTTTTATCACTGCTCGATACAGATGTTCTTCATCTCTATGAACCTAAGGGACATATTTTTTTGTTGCTGACTTTCGTTGTAAGGTATCAATAGGCTGAAACTCCCTAGTGTTTGCTTTTGATTAATTTTACGATAAGCTTTCCAAGTATTAACTACTTTTTACTTGTTTTTAGTGTTTCTTATATTTGCGAAACACACCCAATACTGTATTCATCACTGTAAATTGCCCAGCGAACTATCGTGCCTTCTTTTCCAACAACTTTTTTGCTTCTGAACGGTTGAATAGCGTGTTCTTGTGCTATATAAATATGGAGACCCTAGCTGAAAATAGACCCTATATCACTAAAACATGTTCTGTAGTTGTACTGATACTAAAATGAATGTACGAGACTAGGTAATACTGATGTGCGGGATTCAGTCGATAATTTCTAAATGACTTGCCAGAGATAAACCCTTCACATGGAATACTAAATTTTTTCATGATTTGAATCTGTATGGAAAATACCGTTGCGTGATCGTTGTGCTAATCGGGTGACAGGAAAGTTTGAGAAATGTTGAACTGCGGTGAAAAAAAAATCCCAATCAAGATGTATCCGAGCAATGTTCTCGTGAAAATCGACCATTAAAGGATTATTGATATCAGTGTTTTCCACGAGAAGGGGCCTTAAGAGGTTGGTAACCCGGAGGAGAATATTGCGGAATAATAATGTGGGACTCGTAAAAGGATCTTGTCTTGCGGGAGAAAAATATGAAATGAAAACCCCAGGAAGTGAAAGGTCTCCGGAAAGGAGGAAATAGTGACCGTAGTCCAGAGAGTATGACGCTCTTTGGCATTTTTTTCGGTGAAAGGATGGAGATAAGAGGTGAACCCAGGGATACGTGGGGCATTAGGACTTATTGGACAATATCTTGGGGAGAAAATCCCTTTCCCCGTCCCTTCCTAGAATCTATGCTGCTTTCTCCTTTCAAGTTTCATGTGTAAAGGGGATTTTACTCGGTCAAATCCAGTTTAAGACTCGTTGAGCAAGCTTTCTCATATGGATATGACTATGGGTGTTTCGTCTTGAATGCTCTTGAATACCCTCGTTTCCATCAAATTCGTTTAGTCTTGAACGTTTCTAATTTACATTGAACCTCCAATGGCGTTGAAGCGTTTCAGACAATCAATTAAGGTTTTCTAGCTTTCTCAGCGTTCCCCTGGAGATGGAATGAATTTCATGGCCGCTTGTGATCCCTCATTAGTTTTTAAGAATATCAAAGGTGGAATAAAATGGAAATTTCATATGGAGTGAAATTCTACTAGAAGCATAATAAATGTTTGAGGTTGCAAGAAATTAATACAAATTTGTATCCTGTAAGTATAATTATCATTATAATTCTCTCTCGGTCTCGTTATACGTTATTCCTTCGTTGCCTGTGTTGAAAATTGTTTTGAAGGTAGTTTCAAGCTTTCTACAACGCAACGGTGTCAAAAGCCGTTCAACACGATTCAAGATATGTTTAATAATCACTTTTGAAATACCGTTTTGAATGGTGTTGAATACCATTTTGGAGTTCAAGACGACTTGTTCCACGTCCCATGTTGAAGGCATCTAGAGTAGTGTGAAAGATGCTTAAGACCATGAATATTACAAAAGGGAATCCTCAAATCGGCCTTTAAATGTGTTGTCAACCACCGCGCATTTCAATTGGTTTTTAAAAGTTGCCACTCGCGTCGCTGACGGACAAAGTGATCCGAGTTTCACGGGGAAGTAAGGTATAATTAGTGCTTTTTGCTTAAATTTTTAAACACGATAATGTTATCTATCAAGTACATAAAAGAGGTCATTGTTATCCCTCGTAAATGCAAATATTACACTGCAAAATTTTGGAAAAAATTAGTCACATTACCTTTTTCACCGGTCCGGGGACATTTTTGAAAACCGATAAAACTACGACGAGAGTGTCAACAGATATCTGCCTTCTCTGAGATGGAATTGGGCCTCCTATATGAAATCACATTGTATAAGACTTTGCTTAAATTCAGTTAGTTGGAATTGCATTGTTTACCGGACACAATCACTATGGTTACCCAGGGTGGTTCTACTTCGTGATCGAAAATGGAAATAAATCAGGTGCTAGTCCCCAGCTAATTTAATTGTTTGTATTGTTTACGTGTGCTAAAAATATCCTCTCTGATGACATAGAGGAAGCGTTAGCGTTAAAAATAGACGATATAACGAGAAGGTTAATTGATGTTAGTTAAAAAACCAGAAAGGACGATTATCTATGGCATTTTTTTTCGGTGAAAGGATGGAGATAAGAGGTGAAATCAGGGATACGTGGGGCATTAGGACTTATTGGGCAACATCTTGCGGAGGAAATCCCCATTCCCCGTCTCTTCCTAGAATCTATGTTTCTTTCTCCTCACATGTCTAATGTGCAAAGGCCGCTGTACACGGAAAATGTTCATGCTAATAATGACAGTGGGAATGAAATCATTAGCACCGCCATGATTCGCGGGATCATGAAAATAAACATAGAACATGTTCTAGTTTTAATTTAATGATCATGTGTATGACGGTTCATTTGGGAAATATTCCTTTATACACGGCGAATGATTTCATTCGCACGACCATTCACCATGATCACTCACCGTGTACAGCGGTCTTAAGATTTTCTTATTCAGTACGTCGGAATCGCATCGTTTACAGCCATCGTTAAGCCATTTTCGGCACCAGCATCCATACAATACTGTGTGGGCACCTTAATCGCTAGAATACTATAATAAATAAAAAGGGGTGTTATGGAGGGACAGAGCATAGAGCCAAATGGCAAAAATCGCATATTTTTCATCGCATTTTTCGCATTGTTCCACCATCTAAACATTATTTTTTCAATACGCCAGCCAAAAGGTATTAAAAAACACCTCCAGAAAACGTTTTTTCTTTTTGGCCCTCTCAAACATATTTTATAAAAACATGCGCTAGAAATTTTCAAATAAACGCCATATCTTCTTATCTAGCTCAAACTTCTTGAAAACAATTGGAAATCTGCTCCATTAAATACAATTTCAAATGCCGCAAACCGCATTAAAAAATATGCCTTCTTGACCGAGATATTTAAAAAAGAGTGAAAATCGTATTTTCGATCTAGCCGGCCCTAGTGGGCCTCTAGCGGGCTGGAAATGTGGGGAGGTTTGTCCTATTTGATCCCAAATTGCATACCCAAAGTACCTACTGGAAAAATCCGGAAGGGGGGACTTTTCACCCTCTTTATCCGGCTATGCCCTTTACTCGCGCCCACGAGGTAAACCAAAACGAAAAACTAAAACTCATAAGTTCGTGGCACCGATAAGAAGTGGGACGGGTCAATAGGAAACGCGACCGAACAATGTGTTTCTGTCGGACATGGAGATTGTGGTTTTAAACATAATGCTCTATGTGTCACTCTGAAAGATGTTACGCTCTGAATTACCTTGTCAACTTGTTACGCGTGTACAAAACGTTTCTTTCCGACTTCAGGCGAATGCACGGGAGTGAGCTGGTAGCTGTGCCCTCCACCTCACTATTCCCCTACATCATTGGTGGATCCAGGATAGAGACAAGATGGGGGCTAAGGTTACGATTCTATCTAGTGTAAATTGAATACCCAAGGGAGGGTCATAGCTCCCCTAGCCCCTCACTGAATTTACCACTGGATTTCAACACACAAAAAGCGTGTAAAATAGGCCCTAAGTTTAGAACTAATTTGTATTTTAATTCGTTAAAGAAGGTAAATACGTGTGAAAATATAGTTGAAATCTTTTTTACAAAGTGGCAACCCCCAAATATTTAGATTTTACCTAGTGCGTGTTTCGACTCAATGGAGGGGGGCTATAGCCCCCTTAGCCCACCCATAGATCCGCTTTTCCCTACATCTCCTCCATCATTTCTCTTTTTTCCTCCATGGGGCCGACCAGCGTTGTCAATTCGTGAAAGGAAATGTACGCTCAATCAAAAGAAAACCATGCAAACGAGCGCTGCGCGATCTCCACAGATTGCGTTTGGCAACTGATGGATGAAGAGTGATGCTTTTGCACGGAAGTCAAAGAGTCTTCCTCCACAATTTCACGTGCCACTCTTCAACATCTACATCTACATAATACCCTAATAGCTAGAACACACAAAACATGATTTGTGATTGTTTAGAGGAATGAAAGGTACACAAGTGCGTTTAAGGTCACCCGCAAAGATTTTGAAAAAAGGTTATAGTAACGTCTGCTACTTCACTACCAACTACCACGAAAGCCATCTCAATGTAGCCATGTGGTTTGCACATCTCTTGCATATTGCATGCTGGTGATTGATCACCCCTTGCCAAACACCCTCGCTGGTGGCTCGCAGAGTATTATGTAGATGCAGATGAATACGCTTGTGACGTCAGGTGTTAGCTAACAACCCGTTTATCTGTAAGAGAAAACAAAAAAGAAAAATAAATGGCGCGATTTCTACCCTCTGAATTTACATCGTTAACGCATAGGAGTGCCATATGGCACCCAGTGCAGTGCCGAGCCAATACTCCTGCAATGTATACAATATGTGAATTTTAGAGTACATTTCGGTGTACATACTTAGTGGAAGGTTTCCCTCATAATTCAGTCAGTTTGAATTGTGTTCATTGTGTTGAGCTCATATGTATCATATTGTATAAAAATGAGCGATGTGTGATTAAAAAGAAACTTTGAGTGCTGACGAGTATAATACAGGCGTAATCGAGCATATCCTCCCATATTGTCATTCGTCCTCTCTATACCAAACTCTGTGGGTCTTCTTAGCAGTTGTAGCGGCGGAATGGTATGGAGAGGAAGAGCGAGTGAGATCCTTGTGGGCGGAAACTGTGGGGAAGCCATTCCCCGGCGTGTGCAAAGGAGAAAGGCGGAGCTATGCGGAGGAGGTTTATTCGGTGCCCTGCAGCCAAAGAAATGCTAGGACGGAAGTTTTGCGAAGGGCCGTGGGCTAGTCAGGTCGGCGGCTGGAGAATTTAGATGGAGTTTTCGGGAAGCGACTGCCGTTCTTCCCCCGACTCAACACTGCGTGCCCGCGCGAGAATGACTACTAACACTACAGAGGGCGGAAGTCCTTCGCATTATTGTTCCCCGTGTGGGACTGGGAAAGGGCGAAAGAGTTTTTCAAGGGAGTGGCCGTAGGTGCTAAGTCAAACTCGTGGGGGATATCTCGTCCCTTTTGCCGGAAAACAGCATACCTTACGCTCCGGAAGTTAATCGTCCGGATCTTATTTGCCGTGGAGATCTTTTCCTGGAACTATCTCGTCATTCGAGGGTAGTGGGGGGGTGTTGGTCGTAGTTTCCCATCGTTAACTTTAATTAACCACATAAGTTTGGACTCGAGTGTCCAAGAAGGTTGTTTTGCCCCGGTGGCGAAGGCGTGAGCGGATGCCCTACAAGGACGGGATGCTGGATTTAATTGCTTCGTTTCTGGATAAATTTGAAGAAAGCATCCCGGTATGACTGAATACCATTTGATTAACTTCACTTACAAAATTAATTAATTTAGCCAGTTTACTTGTTTGCCTAGGATTGCTTAAAATTTGGAGTAGCTGCAACTCCTCGGGATAATAATGTGGTGGTATCCCCTCGCCATCCACATCGCAGTACTACAACCGTTAAATTGGACTTGGTCAACGACGCGGCAACTAAATTGGCCATATTATGAGGAAAGATGGCCCGATGAAAACAGTCATAGAAGGACAAGTGGAATAGGGAAGAAGGGCAAGGGACGGCCCCGAATAAATTACGTAGGGCAGGTTATGAAGGAATTAAAAGAGAAGAAATTCGTCATTATGAAATGGCTAGCGGATAGGAGAGAGGAATGGAGAGCTGCGTCAGATTAATCTTAGAATTGTTGACTTATAATGATGATTACTTGTTTACCTTCGCCAAAGAAACATCAGCTTTAACCACAATACTTTAAACAAACAAATAATTAATTTGCAATGTTACTCTTAAGACCGTTACTGAAGTCTTACATGTCACTGCATTGCAGGAACATCAGGCCTATCGTGCTATCTCGAGTGCTTTTGTGATATGGAGTGCTGGCCATCACCTTTAATTCGGAAAGCTCCTAAGCTTTCGTAAAAGTAGATTGAAAACAAATTTTAAAGCCTCCTTGGAACGTCAGAGAAGGTATTGTTCTTTTTTCAATTGAACTATGAGTCCTGCTCACCTTGAAAATGACACGTGTTGAAACCATGGTCGGTTAATGAGTTGTGACATTAAAAGTGTGGAAATTACCATTGTGTTCTTCTTTTTATCATGTATGTTAAGTTTTTTTATTAAAGCGCAATACATATTTTGTCGGAAAATTTAATTGCAAACCTAAAACTCTTTTCATTCGTTCATTTTATCAATATTTCGAATTAAATACGTACACGGATTCCCACAATGTCAAGATTGAAAAATCCGGATTTAGGTGTGTAGATACTGTGATCTCACACAACTCTGCCGAATTACGGGGAATATACCCTTGAAATGGGTGAAGAAGCATAGGCCGTGGTACATTTTACGTGCAGATATTGATGAGGGATACCTCAGAACAGTTGGAATATGCGGAAAAGGTAGTCAAAACTCACTCTTCTTTCAACTGCCTAAATAGTAATACATGGTAGGAGTTAAATTTCCACAAATAAAAATTACTTAAAAACTCAATATCCACACGAGATCCAATCGACCTAATATTAAATTCTGCGAATTCGTAACAAATAGAAAAAAAAAGCCCTCGTTGTGTGTGCTCCTCCCAGCAAATCCTCTCTACAGTCAGCTGTCCAAATGGAAATGCAAGGTAGAAGTAGAATTTCAAAAAACAGGCCTATAAGACCTCAGTAGCCATGCGGCATCCTCTGGAACTTATGCCTAGTTTTACGAATTGGTTAAGATTAGAAAAATGTCCACGTTTTGTGTGAAGCTGTCGATCCTTAGTTACAAACATTTGATCCGTAATATAGTAATTAGCATGATAATTTACCTACTACACCACCGGAGCGATTGTGCTTATGAGAAATTTCGATTCCAAATTGTTGCCCGTATTTACATATGTAACAATGTGGGTAAACTCCATTCTAGTTTAGATCTGGTCGAAGGTTTTATTCGGAAAACTGAAGAAAGAATTCGTAGTTGGGTTTTTACGCGTTTTCATACTGCGACAAATATCATTGAATTTACCCGGTACAAGGGGTATGTAGTTTGAAAATTCACAGTTACATTGAAATATTAGGACGAAAAAATTTTGGAGGATTTATATCTTCTAGTAATTATATCTGGCCGTATTCAGACGCAAATGAGTTCTGGGTTAATTTTTTCCGTCGTTATACCATTCTTTGAGCAGTGTGTTAGAGCTGCTTTTATTTTGGTTGCAAGGTTAATGGTGAATAAAAATAAGTAGTGTCCATTTGAATGCGAATTTCTTGTTTAGCCAAAATAAAGTTTCGATAATGCTTCCTTACTTTCCGATGGTGTTCTAAAAATCATTGCATACCACCTTTGACTAATTAATACTGAAAATATAGCCTTTCTTGTGCTATATTTCGTTAGCTTCACCTTTTCTGGCTCGAGATCTTCTGATGCAATAGTGAAGTAATCCTTGTCTCCCCGGAGGCTATCTGGAGTACTCTATTGCTGAATCTATTACTCAGTTACATTCGCGAATTCTCCACCAAGGGACTCCATTCGCAAATCATAAATGGAATGAGGCCATGTGATGCCATTCACGTGCAAATTCACGGAGCAGCTGCATGTATAATCAAACGTGTCAATGACTACTAGGATTCAGCATTACTACGTGAAACATTTAGTCCCGTAAGTGGCGTGTGACATAAATGTAAATTTTCCCTGTTTCTACGTTGTGATCTCTATCGAGCTTAGGTGCGATGTACTCGAGTGGGTATCAGTTACCGAGCAACCGCCTGATGGCTTATCCTACTCTGTTGATTTCTTTACTCCGTTATAGAAGGGGGTGATTGCGGGGACTTGGATGTTTGTCGGGTACCTTTGTGACCACGCCGTGGAATGGAGATATCGTGGTTAATTGTTCTGGCAGCAAAATGGACAGTTAATCGGAGACTTGACTGACTTCCGTGTCCAAAGCGTTGCTGTAAAGTTAAACACTTGCGTGCACACCGTGTGAGGTGGTATCCTACGGAATTTCGCTTGAAAGTAACGTGACTCGTACTCGAACTTGAGGTTTATTTTAGCACAGTGTATTTTATAACATGCATTTAAATCGTCCTGGCTTCTGAAAGCTCTGAAGTTGCGTTTGTGGGCTTAGAGATTCGAGATATACTAAAGTCCTATATGCGACGCTGGCAGTATAATGGAACGCGATGCATTTTAGTGAGCCTGGAATACGTTTAGAGGCTATAGTTTTTCCACCAATAACTGGTAATGCTGTGAAAGAAAAATGAGATGTAATAAAATAATATTGGAAATAATTTTTACTCTTGCTATCTGTTATAAAAGTAATGTAATTACCCGTAGGAGTTAGTCAAAAGTAGTTCACTAACTCAGTGACTCATACATACAAAAGTAATGTAATTAAGCGAAAGAGTTAATGAAAAGTAGTTCACTAACTCGGTGACTCCTAAAATTAAGCAAGCTAAATGATCATCTTCGGCGGTGAGACCGGCCCTAAGAGTATTTAGGGACTGCTAAAGATATAATTATTATCTGGTTTTTTGATGTTTTCCATTATTACTCACAAAAAACTTTAGTTCAATGTTTTTTCAGCCTCTTAAATGAAGGTGTAAAATTTCTGTGTATCGATTCATAGAGGAAAAATCTTCGTGTTATTCTGCCACTACATGAATGATTTTACGTAATAATTAACGCGTTTAGCAGCCACCGGTATTTGGAATGGGATTCGCATTCACTTTAACGATAATTTTACATATGTCGAAGTGACTACTGGAATTATTATGAAGAGAATATATAAATTCTGTCCCAAAAAATATTTGATTGCTTAATTTAACATTATCATGACCATATGGCGATATTAAAACTATTGCTTCATCTAAATTTGCGTGAAGCCAGTAGCACAGGATGGATGGTGTAAGGCTGTGTGAAGGATGTCAACTTTTTCATGATGATTAGATTCTAGCTTTCATTGATATCGTTTTATCCTGACTGTGCCGTAAAAATGATTATTAAATATGCGAAAAATGCAGCATTACCTAAATTATATTATACAATCGAGATCAATCCTCTTGCATCGATATTCATTTTTTATCTCTTAAACACTGAAACATTATTTGTCCACAGTAGGGAATTGGGGCATAGATGTGACGCATTTGAGCTTTATGCTCAATGATGGTTGAATTAAGTTTTCTTTCGTTGATGACAGGGTGATAATTCTTGTTGTAGATCAAAATTTAAGTTTTCATTGATTAAAACTTAAATTTTGTACATATCTGTACAAACTGTACATATCTTGATGCCTTACAATGTCATTGCAAGGCCAATATTTCATTATAAAAAATCTTTCTCGATTCTTGATTTTTTGATGATATGTATTAAATTATAGAACTTAATATGATGAAGTTTATCTTAAAGTTTTAAAACACTTCGTGAATTATTCCGCTTTTATTTCATAATCACTGGTCAACAATCTTAAGATTGGTTTGACGCAGCTCTCCATTCAATTCTCCTATCAGCTATTCTTTCACGCCTACGTATTTCTTCTCTTTCACATCCTTATTTACTTGTTCCATATATTTTGTTCGAGGTATTCATCTTACGTTCCTACCATCTACTTTTCTCTCTGCAGTAGGGTAATTTCCTTCAACAAAGAATCAACAAAAGCATTAATTGCTATTCGTTACCCACAATTAGTGTATTCATAATACACAAATTATTTGGTTTTAGAAATACCGGTTTAGACGAATGGCAAGGGCCAATTTTATCCTCATTTGAAAAAGGCCAAATTGGCGCCCATGTGATGCCACTCTACGTGACGTCACAGGGACCTAGTTTCTACACGAGAGGATATGAGTTTTACATCGTCTGAGGTTACCAATGCATGCATGAGGCACAGAGCTCAGGGAAAAATGTCTTAATAATCACCTATTAAAACTGGCTAATGTCCGAAAGTTTTCCTCGTTTGATAAGGTATTAATAATCCTTATTTAAGCCAAGCGCTAACAGCTAGCATGGCACTCAGCTACCTGCTAGTATCCTGCGTCTTATCAGCTCTCAGAGCCTCGTCACCTCACTTGCGGCAGTGGGAAGCAGAACGACGTCACGCGGAGTTTTTCCCGGCATTCATACTTACCCGTCGCGTTTTCGCGCGCTTGAAAATTTTCACTTTTCATTTTATCGCGAAAAATAGAAATCGTCATATAAAAATCTAAAAGCGTGAAATACGTACTCCCGGAGTAACAATCTTTCGATTTAGGCAATAAAAAATAATAGAAAACCACCCTATTGTCTTCATCAGGCCAGCATGTCTCAAGATATGTCCTATACAGTTTTTCCGTCTCCTTATCAAGGTTTTCATGAGGCTTCTCTTCTCGCCTACTTTTCTTAAGACTTCCTCATTACTAAATCCGTCTATCCATTTGATCCTAATCATTCTTTTGTAGCACCACATTTTGAAAACCTCTATCCTTGATTTCGCCGCTGTTGTCATTGTCCAAGCCCTACTTCCGTATAGGGGCATACTCCAAAGGCAGGTTCCGAAAAATCGTTTCCTTTCTTCCATATTTATTTAACTCCGTTAAATTGCAATCTGTAATCCTTAGCATTTTTAACTACTGTTTAGCTATTCCAACATAACGCAGACTAATGCTGAATTTACATTTTCAGGCACTGCTGAGTTCTGGATATGCGTTTGGAGTATGTGAGGAGACTACAGGCCTGTCAATTGCAGTAAGTTGATCCATCCGTCTTAGAGTTTTACCGTAATCAAGAGTTTCACGCTGTTACATGTGAATTTTCTCATGAATTCATATCAGCATTACGTTTGAGAAATCACAAAAAGTGTTGTTCACATTGTTAGGACAACAGTTACCTTTTCTTGAATCATTTTTCGAAGAAGAAACCTTTATTGGAGTTAATCGTCTAATGGTGACGTGAGGATTGAATGAGGTTAAGTGCGGTGTACTGAAGAGTGAGTAATACAAAATTAACGTCTCTCATGGGGTTTGCTTAAGCTCTCCGTTCTTCTCTCTGCTAGCATTTCGCGCTAACTCAGTTTCCGGGTGTGCATAAAAAGTTCACTTACGCTACGTAACTTGGAAGAATTTGCTTCGGAGATGTAGTTCTATCCTATCCTAATCTACAAAGGTATTAAATTATGCTCTAGTGGAATGGAATGGGATATGCTTCGTCGTAAAATATCGTGAATCTTGTTTTGATTGCATGATTATAAGTTAATAAAATCCTTTGAGTTTGAATGCAGCAGTTTAACTGAAGTATTTTCTTTCAAGTCTTCAGCCATGGAATCCGAAAATAACTACGTACGATTGGATTCAATACGAGTGGTTTCTTGTAAAAAATCTTTGTACTTACCTCTATCTCTGTATTATGTAACACCTCCAGCTCAAAAAAATAATAGCCCTACTCCTCTAAGGTTAAAATATATCTGAGACTAGTTTTTGGTCATATCTGTTTCTTACGATTCACTCGCAGATGAAATAACTATTATTTTACGATGGGAAACTATGTTATTCCCTAAATTTAGCGTCATTATTATTATTAAAATTGTTACAAGTAGGTCATTGGCGTGGTGGTAACATGTGCATATGATGAAAGAAAAACAATGTAAAACATTGAAAAAACAATAGAAAACATTGAGGCACGGTATAGTGAAGAGAGTCTTTACATAAAAATTTGCCGAATTTAAAACCATCTGGAAACTGTTTTGGAGTCCCCGTGAAAAAATCGAACTCTAATATTATTTTTTCGAATCGAATTTTTTTGTGACCATAGCACTATACTATTTTCAATTTAACGGGACGGGTAGCACTGGAATGGTTGAAATAAAGTGGCATGTAGCGGAAGAGTACCAAGAAGCCACGGTGGAGTTGAAATGTAAGGGGGCGGAATCGAGCGTCGATTGTTATGTACAATCTTCTCTTCTTTCTCTTTACCCAATTTATATCCAAGCGAAACGTAAAATTTGTCTTAAATTTTTATAAGGCTAAGGTCATGGCCTACATTTTTCAATTTAGACATGTATGATGCCTCAGATATGATGCCTTTCTTCTCACTCCACATTACCTCCCGCTCCTTCCGTAATAACCACCTACTACACCAACCTAAATTCCGTCTTTCTCTCTCTCAGAGACTTTTTTACAGACTCCCTACCTCCTTCAATGCCATTTCGAGTACTCACCCTTCCCTGGATCTTTCAATGCCCATAACATTATTCAAGAGGCAGCTTCGAAAAGCCATCTACTGAATCCATTTTTTTCTTTTTTATATCCTTTTTATAGTTTTTTTTATAGTTTACATTTGTTAAAGCCGCAGATTTTATGTTTTGTATTCAATGTAAAGGCCATTTTGGCTGTGTTTGAATAATTTAATAAATAAATAAATGTAGGTACCTAAAAAAAAGACCGAACTCCACTGGCATATTGTGTTTTCTTCTAAAACATATGTTACGGAAGTAGAACTGAAAAAAAAACGTATCGTTTGTTATTCAAATTGAATGTAAAATGTTGAAAATACAAAAGCTCAGAAATGAATTAAGATTGGCAAACACAATTAATATTCCAATATGCTGACGTAGTTTTTGACCATATTTTTAAGGATTATTTTTGCATTTTTCCATGATAAGTTTGTTTAAGAGTTGTACACAACCATTTGCATCGTGATGAATAAATTTAATGGGTAAATGGCATATAAAAAGTGTGGCGATTTAATGGAATCTAGTGGGCGTGTACCGAGGAATCTAAGAAAGTGTGAAAAAGTTCTGTTACTGGTTATCTACTAGAATCTTCCCATCCTTTCATTGATTTATTCCATTTTTTCACATGAAATTGTGACTCTAACTCAATCGTATTTTCAAACTTCGGCATCTGTGTTGCTCATTTTATTGCGTGTTGATACTAATGTAGAATGTTCCCTTTTCTCTCTTTGCACATATCATACCCGAGTGAAGCGCAAACTTTGACTTTGATTTTTATACAGTTAAGGTAATATAATGTATTTTATATAGGTACCACAAAAACATCGAACTTCATTGTCTTATTGTGTTCTCTACTCAAAACAATGTCACTGTGGTAGAATTGAAAATAAAACTTGTCTTCTGTTATTCAGAGATATTGCAAAAGGATAAGTAATTAGTTAAGATCGGTAGGAGAAATGAATATTATAATATGCTGAAATTGCATTTCAAAGGATTTTTTTTGCGATTTCCACTAACAAGTTTGGGTAGAGTTGTGCTCAAAAACTCATATCAAACCTCCTGATGAATATATTAAATGGATTATCAGTAAGAGGAGTGGGATGGTTTGGTGAAATCTAGTGGATTTCTATCTAGAAGTCTTAGCGGAATTTTATCACTGGTTACACAGCAGAATCTTCCTGCTCTTTAATCGATTTCTTTCATTTTTTCACATGAAATTGTGACTCAGTGATGTATCAGAAAGGAAAGACCTGGGAAGTTTCCACAATTTATTAATTACTGCGACCGGTTTCGATTGCACAGCATCAGGCACTTTCAATAGAATTATTTCCATATATATAGTAGTACAGACTGAGAATTTTAGCCTCGAAGAATTTCTAACTGCTCCACAAGGCCAGTAATGACCCATGACTCGACGCCTTGGAGCAGCTGGGAATTCTTCGAGGCCGAAATTCTCCGTCTACTACAATATATGTGGAAATAATTCTATTACAAGTGCCTAATGATGATACTATGAAATCAAAACCGGTCGCAGTAATAAAAAAAGGGTGGTTTCCTATTATTTTTTTATTGTCTAAATCGAAAAATTATTACTCCTGGAGTGTTTATTTCACGCTTTTAGATTTTTTAATGACGATATTTATTTTTCGCAATTAAATGAAAAGTGAACATTTTCAAGCGCGCGAAAACGCGACGGCTAGTTATGAATGCTGGGAAAACACTGTGTGACGACATTCTGGTTCCCGCTGTCGCCGTGTGCGGTGACCTAAGGGCGAGGCTTTGAGCGCTGATACGATGCAGGCTGCTAGCAGGTAGCAGAGTACCCTGCTAGCAGGTAGCGTTTGGCTTAAATAAGGATTATTAATACCCTATCAAACGAAGAAAACTTTCGGACCTTAGGCTGTTTTAATAGGTGATTATTAAGACATGTTTCCCTGAGCTCTATGTCTCATACATGTATTGGTAGTCTCAGACGATCTAAAACTCCTATCAACTCGTATAGACACTAGGTCCCTGTGAC
Source organism: Ischnura elegans (assembly GCF_921293095.1). NCBI lineage: Eukaryota > Metazoa > Arthropoda > Insecta > Odonata > Coenagrionidae > Ischnura > Ischnura elegans. The sequence continues at coordinate 43,751,589 of NC_060255.1, read as the reverse complement.
GTCGCGTGGAGTGGCATCGCATGGGCGCTAATCTGCACTTTTTCAAATGCGGTTAAAATAGACCATTGCCATTGTCTAAACTGGGATTTCTAAAACCAAATAATTTGTATATTATGAATACACTAATGGTGGGTAACCAATCGCAATCAATGCCTTTCGTTTTCTTTGATGAAGGAAACTATCCTATAGTGGAACCTGCCATTGTCTTTCCTCTCTGATACATCATGAAGGAGTTCCATCACGTTTCGCCTGACACGATTAAACTCTAACTCAGTCCTATTTTCGATCGGCGAAACCTGTCTTGCTCATTTACTCCACTTCGTACCGTCTTCTTCTTATTTTTCTTCCGAGCATTCTCACTCAGAGCATCTGAAGCGAGGAAAGGGGAAAAGATGACTGCGTTCCGCGCGCAGTGTAGAGATTCCTTTATATTTTTTCTCCCGGTAGTGCTTCGCTTCGGAATGGAACTTTTCCACGCCATTATCGTAAAAGGCTATCGTCCCCTCCTTACTCCGTCTCTCTCGGACTACTCTTCTTCCTCTTTTAGAGGTTCGGACTGTCGTTTAAAAACCTACCTCTTCCGTATTCCCCGAAGGCGACGAGAGAGACACGCATACCCTTGCTTGCTGCTGCGACTTAAAATATTTCTCATTCCGCTACTACTACTTCGCAGCCTCGCTCATATGCTTTCGAACTCTACGCTCAATATTCTTCTCGGAGAAATTACAAGGTATCGAAAAGAATATGACGGAGGACCCTTCTTCCATTTATCCTCCTAAAAAGGGAATTTTCTTGCCTTGCCATGGGTTTGAGAGACTAATTTTACATGCGAGTTCGTCTTCAACATCTTATCCAAGAAATTTAGCGTTTATTTGTGTTTTTCGGAAATTTTTACTTGAAGAACTTTTCTAATATCATTTTTAAGTTTATTGAAGTTACTTTTTTAGTATAAATTTTTTGCCTTACTAATAGGGCTTCATATCTGTGTAGTACTCTGTAGTGGTGGAGTGCGTTCATGTATCTACCAAATGCCCTTTCTACAAATGTTTCAATGAGAATGATTAAGAAGTATTATTTCAAGTCTTACTAAAGCGTACTGGAAAATTTTCTTCACAAATAGGTATAGTTGAGTTAATAAACTATATTTTTTCTCATGGAAAGGCTCGAAATATCGTTTAAAATCAACCTATTAAGCTTTCTTGATGGCGTCGAGGTGTACTGACGAAAATATGCCGTCGTTAGCAATACTTTTGTGCTATGAAAAAAATACGAATGACTTGAATCAGTGATGGCATGATGGTCCAAAATTTATGATAAAATTAGCCTCATCTGGAAACTGAACCACTGACCTTTTGCTATCCGGTCAGTTGTTCACACCGTCAAGTTATATTTTCAAAGATGAAGAAAAAAAGGGGATAGGTACATTTTTATCCACTTATTTCTGGCTTTTTCCATTTACCAGAGAACAGTTGTCATCGTCCATATGTTGTGTGTTCTTATTCATTTTTTTCCTCTTCTGTGAATTTGTATTGTATGATTAAATTCACGGACTCTTGTGAATGGATGTAGAATAATGTATGTATTCATTTTATTAAATTTGTTTATCGTTGGCTTTCTTTCGCCTTCCTCGAGCGAAAAGAGTTACGTGTTTGTTTCTGGGTTGGTAAATTAATGCTCATTAATGTTCCTTGTACCATTAATGTGAAACATTTACTGCAAGATATTAGGATTCATCATTTTATTTTATTATTACCCTGCTGAGGAATGATCACTATTGAAAAATACAAATGAGCACTTGAACTACTAACAATTATCGTCGGTACTTCGAGTGGTGATCTCGTATTATGAATAAAGTATCCATGGCATTTTACTAAGAATTACATTCGCATACCCTTTAATGTTGTAAACGTTAAAAGGAGTATGTTAGAAAATCCTTATTCTCGTATTGCAACCGTTATATACCAAGAAATGGAATCATCGAGCTACTATTGAAAACTTTTGATAGGTGCGCGGTTCCACTCGTCTTATACGAATGCTGTGTCAGTATTATTCCATTTTTGGCCAACTTCTACCTTTAATCTTATGGGCGCGAGTATTCTTCGTATTCTTTTGACCCACGTTATGTTCATAACCATTATACCTGCCAGCAAACACGCTGAAGAAAGCATTGACGTGCTCAAAATCCAAAAAAATGGATGAACTATTGATATGTTCTCGATTGGACTATAAATATCGAATTAAAGAAAAAAATCTTTAGTTAGAGGAATTAAATTAATATATTTATCGTCAAGGAAAACGTTTTTCACCACAAGGTCCATGAATACATGTGAGAAAACTCGCTGAAAAATGCATTAACCTACGCTAAATATTCTATAATATTGCATTTGTTATCGATTGGATTACAAATAAATAATCATTGAAAAGAACTCATATAGTTATCCGAATTTAAGATACTTATCGTCAAAAAATGCTTTTAGTCATAGGATCGTAATCTTTTGTGTAATTTATATACATACCCTGGTAGAAAGTTGTATACTTTATGCTGATGGAGGTTATAAAAATGTATTACTATTAGGCTATTACCTTTCCTGCTACCGTACGAACTTACGCTCGGAGAACATGTTCACGACTCTCACTTGGTGGTGTTGGTACTGAATATCCTCTGCCAATCAACATCAAGCACCTCCTCTCCAATATAACTTGAGTGGAACCAACTTCGGCCTCATTTAACCAAATGAAAGTTAGACTGCCCCGCTCATTTGGTTTTATCACATAATGCCCTAACAATCGTTCTCTGGCTGCCTCGTGCAAAAAAAAACTCGTCGCCCATGTAGAATCTCCAACGAAGAGCGGGTTGAATGCGGTAGTTAGTTGGCTGGCACCCTTACACAACCACCCTCAGCCCTAATTTTCGATGCTCTCTTTAACTTCCCTCTCTCAGGAATTTATGGGAACGAAAGCGTGAGGAGAGATAGGAACCGTTCTAATGCATGTGCGGTGGTACAGCAAAAAAGTTGCAGAGTCGAATCTTTAAGCATGGTGAAATAATTCTGGATTTAGTAGACTCCCTGCATCGAATTTACTGTTATTATTGGAATTTTCCTTATTTGCACTTGTTTTCATGAATGAAAATTGTACAAAATTCATAAAAACTCTATAATTTCCTTCTCTTAAGCCCGTTTTACACGAGGCACGTCAATGCGCAGGCTAGAACTGATAATATGTTGAAATTGGAAGAAAGCGAGCTTGGAATTAGAGCAGGCGCCATTTTTTCGTCTCTCAACCTCGCATTCTTGCATTTGTTCTTGCAATTCACTTTTTTACACGACGTAATTTTGATTGCGCCTTCTTACATACGTCAGATTGCGCAATGACGTGCCCCGTGTAAAACGGGCTTTAGAGCTTATGAGAAAGCGTAAGGAAAGGGAGAAGAAGTTGTAAAGCATGTGCGTTGGTACAGCAAAAAGTTGCAGACTCGAATCTTTAAGCATGGTGGAACAATTCTGGATTTATATGACTCACTGCAACGGAATTACTGAAATTATTGCCATAGGCCTTATTTGGACTCATTGCCACGATTGAAATTGTGCTAAATTAGGAAATCATCTTTAAACATATCTGCAATACTGTTTTACTGTAGCCGAATGCTTAAGAAATTCGCCATTTTATTCCAAATTTACGCACCATTTTGATGTAAGGCAAGGTCAACGTATACATTATACAACACGTATACGTGTATATTATTCAACGTATAATAATTCTTCTAAGAGGACCGATCGTAAAGCTAATTCGGTTGTACCTAATATTTTGAACCGGTGTTATTTCCGGACGAGGAAAAATTTTAAAGAGCATCAGAGATTGTAAATGGTACTACCTCATAAAAATGTGTTTCGTAAAAAAATAAGGTGCATGAAATTGAATACGCTTTGTAAGGGGTAACGAAATTTGGGGAAGTTGAAGTTTAAAAAATCAGCTCGGGTCGTTCGCAGAATGAATTGTAAATCCAACCTATCGTGAAAAGTATTGTGGCACTGGAGTGTCTAGTGTGGACTGGAGTCAAAATAAGGGTTGTCCTTGTTTTTTGGTCACATTTTGCAAAGACCTCATTAAGTAACCTTCCTTTTGATTCCTTAGGTAGTTGTCTAATCAGTATTATTGCATAAATTTTACAATTTATCTGGTTACATCCATGTTTGTTGTACAAGTGTCTTCAATATGTTTCTGCATGCAATTTTTTCCTTAGAAATAGTATAAAATCCAGACAACTACTTTTTCCCTCTCTTAGTTTTGGACGTGAAGCATTTCTCTTCCCCAATTTTGATGAACATTCATTTCTCTGGCTCTGTCTCTTGTAATAATAAAAAAAATCTCACAATTTTTTTTATATTTTCTTCCTCGTGGACCATGCTTCAGCTTTGCATAAAGCACAACACTAAATTTTAAATATGTTAAACCTTCTGAGTGGAAATCGATTGTAATATTAAAAGCTGGAGATTGATCTGGTGCTTTTTTACCTGCAGCTATTACAAACTGTTTGCGAGTCTTGAAAATTTCCGAATTCTTCTTTACCTTGGCGCGTTCAACTTTTTTTCTCCTTAGTGCTGCTACCCTTCCAACCCAAAGGTGCGTTTACACTGCATAGCATCTTATATAAAACAAGTTACAAATAACATGTTACATTAAACATGTTAGACGGATTTTTAACTTTTTCGTAAAACCTGGTCTTTGTAACTTGTTTTGCATAACAATGTAAATGCACCGTAATGCTTTTCCAAGATACTGGAGAATATTACTTGATCCAAGTTTTTTCTTTCTGGCTATATATTTACCACGAGTCGAAAAAATTATTGGCGAGTTCATTCAGTGGAAATTCATTGTGATAAGATACAAACGGTTGTAGTAATTTTCCACTCGCAAGTTTATTCGCTCTACCGGTTTGAACTTTTGCATGCCATTAGCTACAGTTGTCCTCATGAATTGTTTTCTTACTTCTGCGCTTTTATTCTCAGCTGTAAGAAGCTTCTCCGTTCTGTAGAGAGAACAGACAGCTCTTGATAATGATATGTAAACGTTGAAATCGGTAGTGCGAATACATTAGTGTGGAGAATTACTACATCTTTTGCTGTGGCGTAACTATTGGTAGGATTAGGGGGATACATCCCCCCCTTCCCAAAGCCTCATAAAAAATACTTACAACTATTGTCTAGTTTTGACTCATGATGACTGCATCTGCTTAAAGTTAAATATAAGGTGTCAAAATGATATAAACGTATTTCTAGGTATGTCATTTCTTAAAAAAATATCCCGGACCTTCTTTTCTTGGAAGGGGGTCGCCTATCCAAATCTCCTCCAAAGCATATTCGAAGTTATGCTACTGTCTGTTTGTATCTTTTAATTACATTTTGGAAAAGTTTTGATCATGTTTTTATCACTATAATCCTTTTTATTCTGCGTTTATACCGGCCAACTATGCTAACAAGGACTCATTTGTAACCGCTGTCTAGAGGCGTGAATGCTACTCAATCCAGTCCCTTGAACAGTTGGCTACCAATCTAATTGTAAGTAATTACCATCCGCTTATCGCTTTATAGGTTTCGGTTCGTCTCAAACATCTATCACCTCTACCACCAAAGAAAATCGTCCTTGAAGCATTTCACTTTCGACGATTCACCTTCTAACGAGGCGTTGGTTCGCGGTGAATTTTATCATATTTATTTTTATCATATTCTTCCTACCTCTGAAGACTCTCATTCCATTGTCGTTACTTATGTAGTATTTGTTCACGTTTACCTTCATGCCATATTCGTACCATATACTGATACTGAGTTCCATCATGTAGCTCATTTTACTCAAGTCAAGCGTAAAAACGGCTATTTGTCCATTAACCCTTAACCAGTGACGTTAAATATTGGTTACACTACCAGTGGCTTGCGGTTTGGGAGACCGCAATAAATAAAAATTCATAAAATGTTGCGATGCCATTTTTATTGCTTAAGTTTATGTGTCTTTATCACCTAAATTATTCCAAACTTTATACTTAATGCGTTAACAATGGAAATCAATTTTTTGGTAAAAAAGTAATTTAAAACAGGATCCAAAAAGTGATACAAAAAACACTATTATTATCATTTTTAAGTGTCAATATCTCGCCACTATTCAAAATAACGCCTTGAATGTCAAAGAAAATGGCTAACTAATAGGAAACAATTGAATTTATCTCGTTTATTCCTTATCTTGACGCATTCTGCAGGCGAGACGTGAGGTCTCTCAGACCGCTGATCGAATTAATTTGTAAATTTACAGAATCAAATAATAAAAATTTTTAATTTTGATAGTTCTTATATATCCTTAATGTACAAAAATTTGAAGATAACGATGATTTAAGATATTTTAAAACAGCCAATCTGAAAATATTCATAATTTAAAAAAACACAGGAGTCTCTCAGACCGCACGTCACTGGTTAAGGGTTAAAAATGCTAGCAGGCCACCGGACGTTGCTCGGAAGGATAGTACCCAGAGAAGCGGGTAACGTGGAATTCATGGTCACGCAGCGAGATTTTTATGTTTTCTCTTTGAGCGTGTCAAGAAGCATATCCTACCGCAGAAGTTGTATGACTTGACGTAACAAACACTAAGGAGAAAAAGACGCAAATGAAACGTCAAACGCAATCAAAAGTAGCATCACGTGGTTTAAGAGCATGTTTTGCTCCTATAAATCTAATTTACATTCACAAAAGTCACCACAGGCGAATATACAGACATAATTAGGTACAGATAGAAATTGAGAGAAAGAGGCAGACACGTAAACACATGACTATGACATAGCGTAGCATGGAGATGGAATGAACCGAAAAAACACGGAAAATTTAACCTCGACCGGGAATCGAACCACGAACGGATTATATAATTATATAATATACCTTATTTTTTCCCTTCCTTTTCTCACTTGAGAAAGATCGAAAATTCGAAGTAGCTAATCCCCATAAGCTCCCGACTTTTATTTTTCCTGAATAACTAATTGTGTTTCTGTGTGCCCACCCTAGAGCACACTAAGGCGAGCCTCGTTTTTCCACTTTTTTATGAGCAAATCGTAATACCCGGAAAAAGTTGCGTACCTGGGTGAGTATTACAGATATGATTTTTTTCCAAAATCGGTTAATATCTTCTGTTCGCCATTTCGTCTTGAAATTTCGAAATTTTTAGCGAAAAACGTTAAAAATGTAAATAACTTAAATTTGGTTTAAGAAAACAGTCATTTTTTCCAATTGAGTACAGCATTGATCTTTTCTTGATATTTAGGACCAAAACCGTCAGCTTTATTGCTTTTAATTATCGAGAAAATGACCTTTTATCGTGTCCCCGAAAGCAGTTTTATGGGGTAGACAACCCGCAAACTCATTTTACGGTATGCATGCGATAAATGACGCGAAATAGAGATGTTTTTCAGTCAAATACGTGGAAATCATGCCTGAAGTGGTCAAGGTTAGTCACTAGGATGAAATTATGCTCTTTTATGCCATCGCCGGCTGTAATTACCATATTTTAGAGCAAGAAGATATCACTGAAGTTTCTGTCAAGGTATGTGCCATTTGGAAAAAATCATCTATTCCAGTATTTACGCAAACCAGATTACTTCAACTCATCTCACGCTGCATTATGAAAATAATAGGGCAAATTAAATCCTATAGACTAAAATGGCACTTCAAAAAACACGATGACTAGTTGAAGTCTTTTACTATGGAGGCGACAGAACTATTTGATATAGCGTTCTGCAAAAGTGCCAACTTTCCCAAATGTGTCTGTCCTCAGGAAAAAACATGTTCTATCCTAGAGTAGGTACCAGTTCCTTGTGGATCAGTGAGGTCCAAGAATATTCCAAATTGGAACTATTGACATCCCAGTGCCGAAAAATGCAAGAAAGGGCTGAACGTAATCATATAAATGAAAGGCATAAACTCAAATCATCTGAATCGACGGTTGTCGTATTTGAATGATTGCCCGGCACGCCCACCCAACCCTCCGAAAAGTTTGAAAAACATTTTGTGCGTGTCCCTTATTCAGTGGTTCTGTGTGTAATCGTCTAATTATGAATATAGTCCTCAGATTCGCCTCTGATATCGTGCATACTAGGATATTTCTCACATATCTCACTTTCGCTCCTGCTAGTGAGTTTTCGGAATGAGACTTCTCGCTCTTTTTCTCCGGCTACCAGCATGCGTCAACATCGATATGTGTATGTACTTATTTGGCCATTGACCTGCGCCATACACTTCGCGCGAGCCGTCTTACAATCTTCATTTATCCTTCCTTCCTGCACGACAGCATTTTCTTCCGGAGTCCTGCGCGTATATTTCCTCTTACTTGTCCGGGAAAACCTTTCCCATGTCCCCTTTTCTTTCCCTTTTTTATTTTCTTTTCGTTCCCTCTCCTTTTTTTCCATTCTCCTCCGGAGTGAGACGAGAAAGGAGGCACAAGGTCACCGTCCATCCTGGCTTTCCCATTCTCCGCAATCCGTTTTTCTTTTTTTCTTCCTCGTCTCTATATAAAGACGAAGAGGAGTCCTTCACGTCTTCTTTTTCGTCCTATCTCTCTCTATTCGCTTCTCGCTCTTCATTTTTTTCCCTCCCCCCCTTCTCTTCAGTTTCCTTCCGAATACATGGTGGGCACCTCTTCGGAAAGCGTAAAGCTCGAAATTGAAGTAGCGGTTGGTCTTCTTATGAAAAAAGCATGGAAACTCATGCAACGTTGCATTCATAGACTAAGTGAACGATGTAGAATTTAGTGACACACACCTAAGACACGTGCAAGGTTCTCGTGTATCTTTCGAGTTAGTCTTTTCTTTGGGTTTTGCAGAACGATGCAACTTATGCGTTAAAACACACATACCTGGTTTACTTTTTTTTAAGCGCTTGTTCTTAAACTTGCTCATAGGTTTGTCTGTTTCATCTATGGAATCTTATAGTTCATTTTTAACACACTTTTCATTGAAGGATAGGCTTGAAAAATTCCACAATTGCTTATTTCTAATGACAATACCATATTCAATGTTCAGAGACTTGCAAGTTTGTGTCATTTTGCTCAAATTAATTTACTAAATTTCTCAGTTTTTTTCATCTAGAACTTTTGGCACTAAAAGTTGTTGTAGGAAACTTGTTCAAGTCCAGTCCATTCCGAAATTTCTTTCTCATATTAAAAAAATATTTTATGAGTACGAAAATAAAAAAAAAGATAAATAACACGCTATTTACAAAAAATTGTATAATGCGCTCAATTGAAAAAAAAAACATGCTTTTAAATACTTGAAGAAATAAGGGTGGGAGCTAATACTTTTTCACTTTTTAAGCTCCCCTACACTATTTAAAAAAACACAATCAGCCCCCACGCATTATATTCCGAGGTATGAAAAGCCTAAGTTTTACTTTTTATTGCATTTCATATGTTTTTTTTAGAAAGATTGTTTTTTTAACCCCTTTTTTATTTTTTTAATGCTTTGGCTTGAGAGCAATTTTTCTTTGATACCCTACCTACTTCTAGTAGATATATGCGCTTCTCAGATTAGCAGCTTCAGTGCTTATTGCCTCGCAATAAAAAATATATTTAAGTATTTTTTTCAAAGACACGGTTAAAATTGCTGAACTGCCCCCCCAGGACTCCAATGGGAACCCCCTCTATTTTCTCATGAACTAAAAATTCGTTTCATTGCTGAGGTTTCATTTATTACTTTTTAAAGGTATTTGCAAAGACAATAGGCTAACATTTATGAGCGGAGGGCAGAATAAACAAAGTTTTTGATTGTATCAATCAATTTTATTTTGCGAATAGTTTTTTTCCTGCAGCTAATGTTTTTAGCTTTAAGGTACCAAATATTATCAGAAATCAGCAGAATGCATTTCTGTAACAACCAGTGATAATTATAATTGTTATAATAATTATGGATAGTGATATAGATCATGATTACGTTCTAATTGGCCGGTAATTATAAAATGTGATAACATTTTCTTTAATATTGCAATGAGTGATGCATGTTTATAAGACTTAATATTCCTGCTTTGATCACTACTTCTAATAGTATTCAGTTTATGAGTTATTAACATATCGATCGCTAAGTTCTAACAACACGTATATCAAATTTGGCCGGTTTGAGACAGGTATCTTAAACAAAGTGTAATAGCATTAAAAAAATAAAATACAAGCAAAAAACAAATCTCTTTTTTTTTTGAAAAAGAATGCTTCTTTTTCAGTTTTATATTTTTTTGGTTTTTAATTTATGTTCTAGTAAAAAAATCTATCTTTTTTTTGCACGCCTGAAAAGTTGCTATTTTTGAGATACGTATTGCTAGAACTTAGCCATCGATATGAAGGTTGCTATTCGAATTAAATCACATTACTTACGTGAAAATGATCCTATGGCCGGCTCAAATAGCTGGAAATAGCTACAGTTAAAATTATCTGGCCTATATTATCATGATTCATTTTTGTGTTCAAAATTGGTGGTGCCAGCTATGCTGGAAAAACAATTTTTACTACCATGCGTTGAAATATGTATTTTTTATCGCGCAGATGTGAACCTGCCTGCCTAATCTTATGCTCCGTCGACCCAGCGGTCTTCAGCCAGTAGTTTTTGCCGTGTTCTATCGCTCACGGATATAACCATGGGGTATTACTACGGAGGAGGCTTTTTAGGTGGTAACATATGCCTCCCTTGCTCGTTACCTCGGAAGTGAAGCTAGCAAGTCACCCGTGCGAGTGTTTAATGTCCCTCGGCTCTTATTAGATAAGCCACGCATTCAGTCATTTTTTTATTCATGGGTCGTTTGCTATTGCTTCACAAATATAGGGGTTTATACTTTTAAGACGGTTGGAGTGTTAATCGCTGGTCATGATGTGTAAGAGTTCTTCGTTTTTCAAGAACGCAGGCAATACTAGCTCAAGGTTTATTTGAGGACTTCTTTTTGCATGTGGATGTAATATCCGTCACATCTACCACGGTAGGCAGTAATATTCTTGTTTGCAATGAATGCAATATTTTTATATTAGTTACCAACTAAAACTATGAAATGATCTCTGCAGTCTCTTCGGGTTTTCACCGCGTCCATTGGCTTTTGGCGACAGCAGTTTCCATGACATTGCAGTCAGCGTCATCGACCTGAAGACGCTGACTGTCAATAATGTAGGCGAAACTGTTGTCACCAAAAGCCAACGGCCGCGGCAAAAACTCAAAGAGAATGCAGAGATCATCTGATCAACGCCGCGAAAATCTTCGAACCTACATAAAATTATCAAAATTTATGGAAGTTTGTCATAATGAGTATGAGCTATAAAACTGACGTAATATTAACAAAAATTCATAGTAATAATTGTATTTTTGACTAGGAACATAGTTTTCTGTGTACACTTATAATTTTGAAGTACTTACTGAAATGCGAATTCAATGCTCAAAATGCATGTATTCCGCGTATTTTGGCATAAGAGAAAGTATTGATCAGCGAAAATATGTGCACAATAGAAAGTTCCTCTTAAATATTCTTTTTCTGGAGCATTGGCTCAGTGAGCCACATATTATCCAATAAAAAATAGTGATTTTAAGCTAATTCAGGCTCTTTTCTGATGGAATCAGGACGAAATGTATCTCATGGGAAGGTGGCATTTTCCCGTTGTAGACTCGTAAAATATAAGCTTTAAAATGCATTGGGATCCCGAGAAATACATTCCGAATCGTTCATGGAGTACAAAATGTAGCTATTTGGATTCATTTAAAAATGAATCTGGGCCAAAGCTAGGCAAGTATTATGTGCAGAAATCGGGTTGAAATATCAAACACTAGGCTAGCTGAAATTACTTGAGGCATTATATACAGACTTATTGCATTGCGTGCTGCAGCGGGTAAATAAAGGGGATTAACTTGAAATTGGATACAGTTCATCTTTATACTACTTATGGAAAAAGTAATGTGTAATTTAACCCTCCGTCTATTGCGTCACATTTTGGAATGCTGTTTACTGCGCGGCCTCTCACCTACGCCATTTTGTAATTATTAAACAAAATGCATAAAAGTAGAAAGAAATGTTTTAACTACAATAAATCATTCATTGAATACTTAACATTTACATTTTAAATAATTTTTTCCAGAAATAAGGGTTTGCATTTCCATAGTTACGAAGCTATGGCAACACAAACATTTTTTTTGGACCTTGCAGTTACCATAAAAACTGTTTTTCTTGGGTATCCAGGCTTATCGGCATTTGGTTTAATACTGTGAATTTTTAAGGACAATAAATGTTTAAGGTTAGACGAAAATGTGCGATTATAATTGTCTGAAACAATCAATCTCAAAATGGATGAGATTGTGCAATCACATTGTTGATATTCGCTCAAAGCTCTCGTTTAATTGGCCTCAAAGATTTTTTTCTGAATCATAAAAAAATATCTTGATAAGTACGTGAAGTAAGAGAATTATTTATTGCAATTCAATTACAGGATTTAAAAATTTCAATTTGGTGGCGTACGCAATCAGAAGAGTTTTGAGAGTAAAATAGGGTTTTGGCAGCATGGTGGGCTGGGTTACCATCAATAGTCATTAATCAGCAAGGCGGACTCGGCAAAGTTCTTACCTCTAATTTTAGCTGACGTTTTCATAATTGTGTAATTTTTCTCTTACACAGCCTATCCTATCCTAACCTTTCGGCCCTATGTAACTTTGATTATATTTCTAGCTACCTTTCAATGCCATTTCAGCCTGATCCTCCTACTTGTTCCTCACTGTCTCTTAAAATCCACGTTGGTGTTACGGCTCCAACTTTTTTACTTGCCATATGCTAGTCTTCTAAGATAAAGGCGGCGTTTCTTTATCACTAGTTAATGATCGCTGTCATCATCTGGACCAGCGAACCTTTTGCAGTCCTTCACCTGATTTCTAAAACTCTGTCTCACTTAAAAGTAGTCTAATTAATATGTTTTTGGTTTCTTAGTATTTTCCACGCATATTTATTATCGAAAATAATTTTTGCTGTTCGTGTTGGCACATATTTGCTTGTGTGAATAAAGTCATTCACTAGACACTTGCTATCTTTGTCCAAAGGTCGCTTTATTTGTTCCTTATTTTTATGATGCACATCAAAACGTCAGAAAGAGATTTGGAGAATCTTACTCGATGTGAAAACCGAGAAATATTCACTACCATTGTTAGCCGGGGCAACCCAGACATGACATAATCCCATTATTACATTATCAGGGATCTCATTATTATTATTATTACTATTTTTCTTCTCATTTGCGAGTAAATATTGCTTATATGTTTATTATAAACTTTTTAAAATTATAGTTGTGGAGATCGATAGTCAATATGATATATTTTGGAATTGATTTCTCATTCTATAAAACGCAGGGTTCCAAATCTCCGCGGGGGTTCATTGATGCAGAGGTCTATGGAACGTGTGGGACCCACGGACAAAAACGTTGGGACCCGAACTCATTTCGAAGTTTGCGAAAGTCAATTCCCCTAGCCTCTGTGTCTCCTTTAGCGGTGCTGGGAGTAGAACCATCTTGTTCGCAGAGCTACAGTTTTTTCGCCCCCGTTCCTCCCTTGCACCCCCGAAAACTTCTTTAAGTCATCCCAGCCGCGTGGATTCTTACCTCAAGCTATCAAATGGGAACCCTTAACCACCACCCCCCCAAGAAAATCCCATCTCTTTTTTATCCAATTCTTTTTTACCGCCATTTTCTTGTTCTCCGCACAATATCCTTTTCTTGGCCTCATTCCTCCTCCTCTCCTTTGTCCTCCCATTCAGCCTTTTAAGAAGGCGACTCACTTCTTCGGTGAAAATCTTCGCTTAGACCGCAATGATTTCCCATTTCCTTCCTTAATCTTAGCCGTCGTGCACTTAAAAATATTTATTTAGGTGACGATGAATTTGTGCGGTTGTGATGAGAAACTGTTTATATCAGCGTTTAATTTGATGAGAAATTGACCAGATTAATACTAACGTTTTTTCTTTGGTTTTTCGTCAAGTATCCACGTAGTTGGGCCCCTTAGATGAAGATGTAAGAGTATAGTTTGAGGTATGGGTCGTTTGTTGTTCAATGCCAACATAATGAATTGCTTTACTCGTGAAGTAAAAGCTACGGCATTGAAAATGCTTTGAGAAATTTAGAGAGTTAATATAGTACTTGCAAATATAGGTCGTTAGTCTAGGGATGCTAGAAGCTTGAATTTCTTAATTTGTTATTCAGACGCTACGCAACCTAAAATGCTTAGGGAAATTTGGAGATTCCTCATTCATGGTTGCTCAACGTTGTCTGCAGAACTCAAATTATGCGATGGCATATGTTTTATTCCACCCTTGAATTGATGGGGTCAGAAGCCAAGGGGTAGAAGTGATTTTATTTCTAAATAGCACTAAATAAATTTCTAAATATTGAGTTATTATACACAGAAATTAACAAATGAAATATGCCAAAACTTTGTGGCCAAGGGATACGAGTGAATCTCTGTTCTGTGCTGACATAGAGTGAAAAATAAAATGCTCAACTAAATATAAGTTGATCTTGTATGTATGTTTTCTTTACCTAATTTATATTCATAACTCTTTTTTGGAAAAAAATGCTTTTACCTCTTGGCTTCTCCGATTATAACTGTAGTGCTTTATTGAGTTTTTGATAAAAAATGAGGGGCTGATTATGTCCATTGCTTCTCGAGCCTTACGCTTCCTGCAGAGATAGTTTTCGATCTAAAGTCTTGGATTTGTGCCTACCTTTAGCGGCAGCCCTTGCGTCTTGGTGCACCATTATTTCATTTTCAAGACTAGTACACTGATCTACACTTTATCATTTTCTGGACGAGTACTGAAAATAAGACAATGTCTCAAAAGTAGTCGACGATTAAATTTTAAGTTTTTAGAAAGCAAAGTATGTTATTTTTCCTATCATAAAATAGAACAAAGTTAAGGCCTAAACAATTCAGTGCGGCAACTCCATAGTTGATATCGTTTGTTTTTTCTGCCTAATTTCTGTTCTTGACTCTGTTTAGGAATAAAATCACTTGCACCCATTGGCTTCTCACCCTCTCTTTTATAATTGCAGAGTTTCACACAGTTTTTGCTGGTAAATAAGGGACTGATAGTGTCTATTTCTTCTCGAGCCTAACGCTTAGGTTAATATTTAAACAATTAACTGTGGCAATTCCATAGTTGATCTCGCTTGTTTTTTTTACCTATTTTCAGTTCCTGACTCTGTTTAGGAAAAAAATCGCTTGTACCCCTTGGCTTGTCAGCCCTACAACTGTAACTGCAGTGTTGTCATTGGCGTAGTGAGGGGGGTCCGGAACCCCCCGAACTATATAAAACCATAATTACCCTGCATCTAAAAAGAAAAACAAATTTTCTCAAAATAAAAATGATGAATTTACAAAAGATTTCTTGAAAAAATGAAGTTTTTTTCGATTATGAAAAGTGTTCAAATTTGTTTAAAACCCTCTACTCAGTACCCTGGTTTTATAAATTTCCCCCCCGATTTTCGACCCCTTCCCGAACAAAATTCCTGGCTACGCCACTGAGTGTTATACAGTTTTTGCCAAAAAATGAGGAACTGGTTATGGTTGTTGCTTATTGAGCGTTGCGCTTTCCTCCGAGATGGTGTTCGTCTTAAAGTCTTGCGTTTGTGGGTGTCCTTCGCTACCTATACCGTCATCCCTTGCGTCTTGGTCCACCTTTCTTCCTCCCATTTCCTCTCTCACACACTTTTTCGGTGTGCGTTGCCCCTCCCACCTCGTGTCCTGGGCAACGCCCACTTTTCCCGCCCAGCTTTTTCCATTCCCACGGCCCATTTGACGCTTATGTCAAATGCCTCGGCCCGCCCTTCGTTCGCTTTTCTGTGAGACCCCCATCTAACTGTCCCCCATACTAACCCCTGAGGGTGTGTGGCAGGGGGGGGGGAAGAAGGGGTATATGGCACCGCTATCTTTGTCGCTTGTCCCCTATTCTCCCAGCCATCATTTTTAACCCTTCTCCTTGAACCCTCATTTCTCCTGAACACTATTCCTCTCCTTCTATGGCCATGCCCTTCGTCCTTCTTCCACTTTCACCCTCCACTTACTCATCTATTCTTTGAGTTGAGACCATCATGCCATCCTTATTCCATCTAACTTTTCTTATCCCTTCCTTCCTTTCCTGAAATCCTATCTCATCAGCCATCCAATACAGGTCATCACCTTTGCTGGAATTGCTATGTCCTGAAGGAAGGAGTTCTATTTTAGGTCATACAAGTGAAGGGCAAATATATTAAGTTAGGAAAAATAACAAACTTTACTCTCTACTACTTAACCTTTAATCGTCGGCTATTTCAGGTTTACTGTATCACGTTCAGTAGAAGTACACTGAGATACACTCTATTATTTTCAGGACTGGAAAAGGCTAGAGAAAATTAATCACTGCTACGCAAAAATTGCTTATTTATTAGCACTACAGCCAGACAGTTTTCATCGTAATTTTAATGAGGTATGCTTCAGGAATGTGGCTTAATACAGGGATATTATACTATCCATGTACGCTTTTTTTTCTTCGAGTTAAACTTATACATGGTAATATTTTCAGTTAAATTCTTAATGTGACGAATTTATTTTTATCAACAAATCTAGCATTTTCCTATCTGGTGAATCTTATTTCTAGTAGCGATTATTTCTCACCTTTTGCGTAGCTTAATTCAGGCACAGAGGAAGCTATTAGTGATTTCCTAAAACTGATGTTAGTAACTACTAAAATAGATGAAACGGAAAAAATTCGTCATATTAAGCTTAAGTTAAGGGACGCAGTTGATGAAAAATATCTCATCCAAAACTTCATTGATAATATATACCTACTGAGCCAATATTTACTGTGTTTGCAATCCAGCTTCATGGTAATCCTGTTTTTGACAAGACAATTCCCGTTTGGCTATCACCTCAATTGCTTGTCTTTCCATTTCAAATTAAGAATTGAAAAATTATCATCCTTCTATATTTATGGCGTAAGTGATATCAAGATGATCAAGTATTTCTTCTCACTCTCCATCTGGCTTCTTTGTCAGAGATATGAAGTAATTCTACTTTGCTTTTTTTCCATATAAAACTTAATTTCACCTGAGTCAACATGTTTCACTGCACTGCAGCATTGTCAAGACCAACAAAAAAGTTAAATATGCCAGGATTTATAGTCTCGTACAAATTTTCACATTGACAAACAAATGAGGAGACGGGGGTGGAAGGTAGGTTGGAAGGAGAAAGTTATGCAATTCCTTGGTTTTAAGGGCGGGGAAGAGAGTTGACGGTAAGAGTGTGGAGAGGGTTGCGAATTCTGAACTGACCGTCGGTCTGAGGTGAGGTTGGGGATGGGGGATGGTGACCTTTTCAGGTGCTCGCTGGGTACTTTCCCGATTAGCTGAGGGAGGTCAAGGAGCTGGGAATAGAAGTGAAAACATGATCTTTGGGCATTTCCATGAAAATGTCAACTTTTTCTCTCAAATTAAAATTTAGGCTGGAAATATTTTATATTTATAAATCAACAGCTAATTGATTGAATTTCAAAAAATCAATGTTTGAAATATTATTCACAGCCTTGCTAAAAGTGTTCAAACTATACTTCGATTCACAGAGCTTTGAAGATGTTTAAAATCATTGCACTTTGGAGGTTGACCTCGCACTAATTCCGTCACATGTTAATTATGGGCTTGTTTAGAAGGTATTCCGATAATTAATTTTGCTTATGTACATAAAATCACCTTCATAAATGTTTCTTGATCATGCACAGTTACAAGTTTTCCATTTTTTTTAATTCTACAAATCAATCAAAATATCCAATTGCATAATTTTCTCTAATGGTAATTCCGTCACAAATGGAATTGCCCTTTTATAATGATGTGTAAAGAACATGATCATATACATGATCATTTTTTTAGTGATATTTTCTTTCCTATTAACGGCCGGAACGATCATTTTAGTCCCTTTTTTACCCGGTGCAGCATTTCTGGGATGATATCAGCCTGATGTCCATCTTCTAGAAGGTGAGCCGCGTACTGGGATTCCCTTTCCTTCATTTCAAAATCCATTTCATGTTCTGACCTTCAAACTTCTCCCCGTCCGTCCAATGTAAGACGCCATACAATCTCCCCACTTTAGCCTATAAATTCTACATTGGTCTCTGATATTGACAGCGTATTTTACACTCGGAATCAAATATTTTAAGTTCTTTTTATTTTGAAATGCTGGTTTGGTGCCAAGATGATTTAGAAATTCACCTGCTCTTAGTGAAACACTACCAATGTAACTTATTTTCCTTGTCTGTCACCGAATAAGCACCGATTATGAGAGATAGTGATGTGATTCCTGGAAGTTTCCTGTAAAATTATAAATATATTGAGGTTAGCGTTAGGTCTCTGTTCCTCATTCACTTGCTTCTTCGGAAACTCTCCTTCACTAAATGTTTTCCTCCAGACAATCTTCCATATCAACCACCTCAGCCTTCTTGGGAGACATATTAAATAAATCTGGAACCCTCACTCATGTGCTTACTCTTATTTTCTATTCCTATTTCGCCTTTTCACCGAATTCCTTACTCAGGTGAAGTGGTGGTTTTTGCTTTTTTTTCAATTCATCTCAATCCATACCAGTTACCGTTTATATAACGTCCTTTTCTCGAATATTCAAGATTTCCATTAGGGTTTGATTTTTTTTGCATTCGATCTCGGTTTTCCTAAACCTCTCATCTCTACCTATTCTTTCGGCCGGGTGACTCTCCTTATTCATTCTCCATCCTTTTAAGTGGTGTTGGCTCTTTTGCCCTTCTGGGCCACTCAATACATAGAGATGGTTGCATTAAAATCACATAGTAATATTTTCTTTGAAATGAAATGAAGATATTTAATTTCTATGAAATTTTTATACCATAACATTACCCAAGATAAACTATCATGAGACATTCCTTACAATCTTGAATGTTCATGCAAGCTCGATTTTTAGCTAACTGTTTGTAATGCGTGATAAGTAAGAGATGCATTTATAATTTTTTCTCTTATTTACAGATAAAAGAGTCTCTCTTCTTCACGTTGAACTATTTCATTCTCGTTGAAAATTTCATTTATATTACCAGAAAATTATGCGTCCACATTCATGCTAAGGTAAAACTTGCCAACAGATAGTAATTCCTATAACAAATCCATGCAAGGTTAGAACGTTGGAATAATAATAACATGCAAGGAGTCGCCCAAGCGAGTGACACCAATAATTTCAGCAATCGAGGTACCGTTTCTATCCATAATAGTAAAGGAAAGTATGAAATTTATATCTCTCTGTTTTGTAGTCTATTTTCTTTATTTTCTTCTCGTGGTCACGTCTGCCATAGCAAAGCAGTAGTGAAGGATATGTTTCTCTTCTTCTGAGATAGCATATCCGAATTTAGTGAGTACCTACATTTAGACTATACTATGAGCTTAGCTCCTGTAAAGACATTATGTCTCTACTGGCATATTGGGAAAATGACACTTTTTATCGTTTCAACTAATCACGAATCTGGCCGACCCGCGCTGTTCCTACTCTATAGATTTCAGCTTTCAGCCATCCTTCATTGGGGTTCCACACGCTCGCAGTTTATGCTAAGTGAGGCCTTACTATAATCTGTTTATCTATGTCACCTTTCTTTGGCACTTAACGAGAATAAAGAGAATAAATCTACGATAAAGTTCCTTGGTTAGTTCATATTATGTTCATGTAAAATAATGATTTACGCCTCAAGATGATGGCTACCCATCGAAACCCGGGTCGCTTTATATAAAAAAAGTAGTGGTACAAGTAAAATGAACGGACTAAGAAACCTAATTATGGAATGACACACCATTAAAAATGAGTGAGTAAAATTTGAAATATCTACTGTTGCGTTTCATTATCATCTCTGGTCAAAAATGATACGATTGTTTTGACATAGCTATCCAATCAATTCTCCTATCAGTTAACCTTTTCATACATACATAGTTCTTTTTCGCGCTCCTCTTTACCTATTCCTTATATTTAACTCCAGGTCTCCCTTTTCCATTTATTGCTATCCACTTGTCCCTCGACGATTGTCTTCATCAGGCCAAAATGTGTCAAGACTCGGCCAATAAGGTTGTTCCGTCTTCTCGTCAAGGTTTACATGAAACTTCTCTTCTCACCTACTCTTCTTAGGATTTTCTCACTACTTAATCGGTAGAACCATTTGATCATGTTGGGAAATATTCATACTTTGTCAGATCGAAGAGGAATTCTAAGTTCAGTACCTGATACCATCGAAAACACAGAGTAGGTGGTCAACGTGATGGGAGATCTCTGAATTACGGTAAACCAGCGAAGAGGTTACCCGTTCTATGTCGCCCAGTCTGAGACATCTCCTCGACACGCTCATTACGGTCCGACAAGGTCCCTTTCCCTCGCCCGCGAATTTTACCATCCATCCTTCTCCTGTCGCACCACCTCCAGCGAAACTCCTTTCCGCAAGGACCTTCAGGGGGAAGGATACAGTGAGTCAGGGGCGATGGAGTTTCTGCCTTTACTCACCGGGGCATGTTTTAAGGCAGAGGCCCTAAACTTGGTCGGGGAGAAGTTTCTCCTTACGGAAAGATGGTGGTGTTGGGGTATTGCCCACTCGAGCTGTTATGGCCGTGAAATAAACGGGGATGGAGGCCTGATAACGGGAGGCCTAGCTGCCGGGGAGATGAGCGCACAGAAATGTTGCTGTGTTGGAGAGAAGGGTAAGAGAAGTACAGACCATGAAGCGAGAGTGAGGGTTTGATTGAAGTTGGCCCTAGCTTTTCTCAAGGCACCGTGCAAGGTTGGAACTTCTTTGGATGGATGGGGTTGAATCTTAGTTAAGGTGAAGGAGGTGGTGTTGGGTAACTCTTCGGTTCAGAATAGGGCGGTTTAGTGACAGTTCCAAGGGTGTGTTCTCTCCAATTGTTACACGGTCTGCGACCCTCATCTCGGACCCTTTTCACTTTCACTTCATGTCAGAATTTCCGAACGAATCCTGCATCATTTTCGTCTCCACCTAATTGCATGGATGACAGTACGATGTCTGTCTTTGCCACTCTTTTACAAGAATGTTAAGTCCCTTGAGACCTTACATGAATTTTTCATTGCTCTCTTTGTAGGTTATCTTTTTTCAAATGGGCTCCTTGAACCATATGTATCCTGCTTTTATGAATTCGGCTCTGAGATCATGGTTTCTGGATATTATCAGTAGGATGATATCACTTCCTCCCTGAAGACACTTAATTGTGGTGGAAAATTGCCGGTCAAA
This sequence comes from Ischnura elegans, assembly GCF_921293095.1. Classification (NCBI taxonomy): domain Eukaryota; kingdom Metazoa; phylum Arthropoda; class Insecta; order Odonata; family Coenagrionidae; genus Ischnura; species Ischnura elegans. Next base: position 43,730,292 of record NC_060255.1, on the reverse strand, counting down.
AAGAGTTTTCGCGCAATCGATTTTTCTATCGAACTAGAAAGATGACATTGGTTCAATTTTCGATTTTTTAAGTCGACCTTTATATTTCGATGACAAAAAAACGAAATTCGAACCGATAAAAGCACCATAAAACGAAAATATCTGCGGTTCTTTAGAAAATACTGCTGGTACAAGTGTATTATAAATTCGACAAAAGTTCGAAATACACATTTGAGATTCAGCAAAAAATCCAAAGAGTGTACTTAGATTATATGCTAAAATTATTACTAATTAAATTAACAAATGCGCACACATTTAAGTTTTGGGATCACCACGTGGAAACATTTGGCTTCATTAATTTTTTTACGAAAGCTCAATTGATTGCGATGCTTTCTTGATTGTGGGCGTGCTTCAAGGCTTATACCTGGGACAAATAACGTTAGCATAGGCCAGTAGTGACGAAGCTGAGATCAAACGAAATGATCAAGATCGAAGTAGAAAAATCGAGTTTGGATCGAAACTCGAACACGAATATTTCAAAAAAGGATCCTCAAGTCGGTCTCTAAATAGGTTATCACCCACCACGCATTTAAATGTGTTTACAAATGTCGCCACTCGCGTCGCTGACGGGCAAATTGATTGAGTTTCACAGGGAAACGAGGTCTAATTAGGGGTGTTGACAAAATTTATATTCATGATAATGTATTCTATCAAATTCATAAATTGTTAATGCTTTTCCTCGCAATTATAAACATTTTAATTCAAAATATTGGAGAAAAGTGGATCGCCTGCACCATCACCGCGCTGCGGACTTTTTTGAAAACCGATTAAAATGCGACCGAAGTGGCAACAGAATTCAGCCTTCAATGGGATGGGTGTATGGTTAATAATAATAATATATTAATAATAATGCGCCTTTATTTGGAGAGATTAGAAAGTCCCATCTACCATCTAACCCCTCGTCAAGCATTAAATTATTGCAATTAATACATTGCCAAGCTGCTCTTGGAATTACATATAGTCAATTATGGCAAAAGAGACATAGAATTACAGTTTTCATTCAACAAAAAAATCATAATTTAACCAAGTCGCCGTTTACCAAGTGTAAAAGAAGAGTGAAGACGACTTTCGTCCTTACTGGAGAAAACCCACTGCAGGAAAACGCCGGGATGGATGTGTCTATGAGATAGATCAATGGGATTAACTTAGGCCTCCTCTAGGCAGTCCCCTTGAATTCGACAGTCAAGGCTCGATCTCCATTTCCTCGTTCTTGGAAATTTAAAACTTGATTTTCGAGTGTAATTGAAATAGATCTTCAATCGCTAACGGGTACGGGGTGTGTTACTGACGCATTTCGGATATAACTCCCGTGGCCTGGATGGAAACCCGAGATGTTTATCTGCTTATATTTCTCCGGAAAATCCTCAACTCAGTCTTTACGTGGTTGCACCTGAATGTAATCTTCCTCTTCGGAAAGAAAAATGATCAATGTGGAAAGGTTTGCAGGTATTGTTAGTCATTTTAGCCCTTCATTTATTGCCGCTCAGTGACAATACCTCTCCTTCCCGTCTTTCAGATGTATCCATTTGAACACGCATCCGCACTACTTCCTCACTCGAAGAACGTCATCTGAATATTTTACACGCATTTTCTCAACTTGCTTAGTAATTTGCCTGTTTTCTCGGTGAAATCTAATGATTGATTTTTAGCCCAATTCCTATTATGGGATCGGCATGAAATTTTGCGCACTCGCTTCCTCATGATGAATAAAAAATATTCAACAATCTGACATTTGAAAGTTTTTTCCATTTTGCTCAAATTATTTATATTACTCTTCACGGGGAAAAATAATATTAAATTTCTCAATAGATGGCAATAGTTGTATTTTTTTTGTCCGAAATTTCTGTAGCAGCACAGCTCTAATCGATTACGTGATTCACCGCAAAAAAGTTGGAAATGTAAATAAAACGTGAATGTCAAATAAAAAACACTTTCCTAAAAACAATAGAAAATGTAATAAAAATTAACAAAATTATATTTTCATCACTTAGAGCGTGGGTGCTGATTTGGTTTAGATGTTAATTCTGCGAGCCAATCTCCATTCTCTGATCAGTCTCTTCTTAACTCATTCCTAAGGAACATAGCTGGACATTAGAATAACACGCGCGTGAATCGGCTACAGATATAACGCTAAACCACCGTGTTCTTGGGCCTCCTATCATAGATCATTGGGCCCCCGTTCAAGGCGTTGTCGGCCTCCCGCGCTGCACCGCACAAACGAGTCATTATTTGAACTCGTCGATGTTTTTCAGCAGCCTTCGCACATGGCTCTGGTTAAACGAGAGCGAAGAGTTCACTGAACCCGAGATGGTTTTCTGCATTTAAGTTACCTGAAGTTGATTATATGGTCAAATGCTTTATTGCTTATTTGTATTTTTATGCTTATTTATACCGTTATTCATGAAACCACGGCCATGGCTGTCATTGATATGGGTAAATGTGATGGCGCCTGTGTGAACAAAAAAAGGGATGAATTCCTTCTCAAATCTCCTGTTTTCGGACATTTTCACCTAAATAAATGGTCACAGGATTAATTAGTCATGCCTGAATTTCGTAATGAATCACAGGTGGCACAATGAAAGGCTGTGGTCCATCTGCCTTGAATATGTGCATATTAGCCGACCACAGATGCGTGTTATTGATTTTGTCTCTCAACCATGAAAGCAGCTCACCGACTTGAGTACTAATTGTAAGTTAGCTGCAGAGATTTTAAGGGTAGCAACTATGCAATGGTAAAAAAATAAAAAAAATAAAATATCGAAGCGTAATACTTATATTTAGGACCTGACATGTTTTACTTTCTGCAAAAATGAATGGTCAGGAAATTATGAGCCAATCAGATTGCAGGAAAATTATTTTTATTTTTTACCTATATTCTCATCTTCTGATAAACTTTAGGTGGTTAAATATCGCAATCGGGAAGAATAATGGAAAAATTCATGAAAAACAATAGAAAAAGCAGAAAAAATTAATAATATCTTTTTAAAGATAAGCCTCTGGTTATAAATTTTCATGGAAATACACGTGTATGCGTTTTGGAAAGTACATTTCCCTTTGAAAACCGATCGCTGATTTTCCTCCGGCCAGATGATTTCAACGAGTCTACTAACATTAACTTTAAACGTAACCAAATGTAACAGGGGATTTAATGCGGTGAGTGTTTATGCTTCGTCGCTGAGAACTCGCTCATACCATTTTGATGGAATTTTCAATTAACCTAATTTACTCGCGCTCTTTATGCACAAGATTATCGAATTTAATCCAAAAATTATGCCTAGCACAGGTAAATACACTCTAATTCATGTATTTATAAAAGGATAGTACCATGGAAATACTAATATTTTTCTTGCTAATTAACATCATTTAAAGTGCTGGCGTTTCATTTTGCAAGGTATGTTACACATTCATCAACTATATTAAATTTTTCATGTGGAATTAGGCTGATGTATCAAAATAAGTTTGATGGGATCGAGGAAAGATAACAACTGAATGTCAAACGGAAAAAGGTAAAATATCAAAGAGTTTCCTGTAATGCTACAGTGTATATTTGTTGGTGTTGATCTTCAGTTATGAGTTCTTATAATTATCAGCGGATTTCAGTATGAAATATAATAGGTACAATCAAGGCCGGATTCAGGATGGCGGTGGCCCGGGGCCGATTTTGCTGGGGGGCTCACTGTTTCGAGGTTTGGAAATTTGTAACATAATTACTGGAAATGCAAGTAACAAAATTTTCAGCAATTTTTTTCAGCAGTTTTCAGCAACGACACCGCTTGGCGAGCCACTGGTTGCGTTCCGCGCAAACACCCATTAATCCCCAGCGTTTCGTTAACGCAACATTATTGAATTCTAATTCTCAAAATAAACTTCTACTTCAGAATAATATTTTCTTCGGTTTACTGACTTTTTGAGTATATCTAGTTAATATTTTGTCATTTTCTCCAACATTTTCATTTATATAATTGTATTTTGATGACTGATGGTGTTTGGCATAAAAATCGGTGCGTACATGAGGGACAACCTAGGAAAAATGGCATATCCCAGGATGTCCGTCAAGACAGAATAGGGCATTTCATCCAAAGGGATACTGATAACTCCCGGCGCACATAATCAATGGAAAATAATCTTAATGCAACTATTATCACAAAAATATTCCTTTTAGGCAATGATTGAGGACACAAGGTAAAATTCTCTCCTGTTCTAATTGGGGAATGCAATTCATTTTTTGTTTGTCGATTAACTTGAAAAAATGCTTATAGAGGTTGTAATCAATGCACTCAGAAGGATATACGGTGGGTACATCGTAGGGGCTGTCTACCATTGTTGAATTGCTTGTCTTTTTCTTTAAATCCTACAAGAAAGACACGCGAATATCTGGTTTTCGCTAGGAAAACTAGTAAATATAATGTGACGCTTTAATATGGCTGCAAAGAAATTATGTGATACATTATTACAGTCGTGTAACATTACTTGAACCTTAATTGTTACGAACTTGGCTATTATTTCATTCTTCAGAACTAAAGTTGAATGTTTCAAACCATAAAAAAATCACTGCGCTCGCAATATCCCCCCCGCCGAGATCATTTGTCACCACGTGTGAATAGAATCGCTAAATCTAGCCGCAAAAACGTTTTCGGAAAGGGAGGAAAAAATTTCGAGAATGAATGTGAGCCATATATAACCCATTTTTGGCCTTTTTCTTACCCCAAAATGAAATCTGCCGTCAGAATTTCTTGGTTCATGACCGTCCCGCGGCAAACGCGGAGTTCCTTCATACGCGGGAGCCGTTCAATTTATACCCTACTTGCTCGCTCATTGGTATTCAGGGTGCGGACTGCAGCGGTCGATCGGGAACAATGGTCTCTTTGAATATGAATGCGTTTTATCGCGTACTCTCTCTCTCTCTCTCTCTCCTCTCCTGCTATCCCTAAGGCGAATACGTTCCTCCACCACCTCCAGAGTCGCTAATCACCCGGGATGTCGCTGGCGTTGGAATTATTTTTTTTTTATCCCCACTTAAGCTGCGAAAAGCTATTAAAAGTTCTGCTAGCAGCGCCGCCCGTGCCCGTGTTCGCAACTCCGTTTCATGGGAGATGGTTCTTAGTTGTGGAGAATGTGTACTTCTGTGCAGTTCTTTTACATCTTTTTTCCGTGTAAAACCACGAGAAAACTCAAGGGTATTGGGCAGTGGTTGAATTACCACGCCACCCACTCCACTGATATAAAATATTTAGGTGAACAACAATGATTTGGTTGGGATGTGCTCGCATGACGAAATAATTAAGTTTTTTTTGAAAGATATTCAGACACTTCGTTTTACATCTCTGTCATGTAAAACCTTGCGAGATAACTCAGGGGTATTTGGTAGTGGAGAGTTACCTCGCTAACTACTTCGCCGATGTGAAAAGTTAGGCGAACACCAATGTATGTGCCGGGATGCGCTTATAATTGTCATCAGGAAGGGTTATTAGTTGCGGAAAACACGTACTTTTGTTTAGTTCCTTTTACATCTCTCTCCGTGTAAAACCTAGCTAAATAACTCGGCTATTAGGAAGTGGGTGAGTTACTTCGCTACCTACTTCTCGGATGTGAAAAATTTAGGTGAACACCAATGTTTGGGTTGGGATCAGTGGCGTAGCGAGGGGGGAGGTCCGGGGAGTCCAGAACCCTCCCAAAATACGAATTCATAATTACTTTCCTTCATAAAAGAACGCACAATATTGAAAAATCATGATTTTATCAAAGATTTCTTTGACAAATGAAGTTTTTTCGGTCGTGAAAAGTGTTAAAATCAGTTTAAAACCCTTTAATTACTACATTGTTTAAAAAAATGTCCCTTTGGGATTTAAACCCCCCTGAACGAAATCCTAAAATTCTTGGCTACCCCACTGGTTGGGATGTGCTTGTAAAGCCAAATAATTATCATCGGATATGGTTTTTAGCTGTGGAGAATGCGTACTTTTTTGCAGTTCTTTTTATCCTTATATATTTATTTCTATCGGTATAAACCCTCGCGAGGTAACTTAAGGGTGTTGGGGAGTGGGTGAGTAACATCAATCGCTACACACTTCGCTGACATAAAATACACAGTCGAATACTTTGGCTGGGATGTAAATGTATAGCCAAATAATCATCATAAGGTATGGTTCTTAGTTTAAATGTTAACAAAGGCATATGGTGAATGTGATATGACTAATACAAGGATTTACGAGTGGTAAAAGCATTTCTGAGATGGCCGTGAAGACTTTCAGGACATCAACAGCCAGTGGAAACGAGACTCCAGGGCGGGCTCGCAAGGATAAACTCCTGGAGCAGGGACTATAAGCGCGAGCTTTTCTCCTTTGCACCCAGAAGGGGAAGGACGGGAAAGAACAAGGAAGGAGGCGCCGCCGCGTTGGGAGCCCGACGACACCTCCTGGGAGGGGATAAGGAAGGAAGGGAAGGGACGAGGAATCCCGCACCGTTACAAAGGCGGGCGGGTCCTACTACTAACGAAACCAAGCTTACGCGATTAATATTCTACCGATCCTAGTGGATTTTCCTATGAGGAAGAAAAATCCATCGATCGAATCGGTAGATACATCAACAGCTAATGAAAACGTTGAAAAATTGAAATAAATGGTTATCAATATCTAATTTATTGAACACCAATGTATTGGTTGGGGTGTGCTCGTATTGCCAAATAAGTATCTTCGGGGATGGTAATCACTTGCGGAAAATGCGCCCTTTGGTGCAGTTCCTTTCACATATCTGTGCGTGTAAAACCTGTCAAGATAACTCAGGGGTATTAGGTGGTGGGTGAATTACCCCACTACCTACAAAAAATTTAGGTGAACACCAATTTATTTGTTCAGGATATTCTTATATTGCCAAATAATTATCATCAGGGATGGATCTTTGGTGAGGAAAATGCTTAATTTTGTGCAGTTCCTTTTATATCTCCATCAAAAATCTCCACCTCACAAGAAAACTCAAGGTGTTGAGTGAGTAACCTCATTACCCACTTCGCTGATATTAAGAATCTAGGTGAATAGCAATATTCTGGTTAGAATCTGCTTGCACAGCAATATAATTAGGCATTTGGTTTTGTGGAAGGCATTCTGATAGTTATTTGGCTTCATTTCAAAATAAGCAAATTATTTCTAGAAATGTTCGTGTTGGTTTAGTTTCTTTGTTAATATTACGCGGACAACATGTTAGTTGTCTTTTCAGTTTTTTTAAGAAGATTGATTTGTCTGCCACACTCTAAGGGACAAGGGGATCGAATTTGGATCTTATACATGCAAAGTGTATTCATAAAATAAGGGTTTTTTTTTTAATTTTACGAAGCGGTAGAGCCTTTGCGTCATTTTTTATGTTGAAATTATCAGCTGTATTCATTGGTTACTTTGTCTGTAGCAGCTGCTACGATTTGACGTGTGTTTATGAGCTCGGGAATATTCGTTTGTTGAAAGAAATGGAGCTGTGAATGATTGCAAAGCAAATAATGATCATCTAATAAAGTGTACCATAGTGTTTGAAATGTATAAAAAGGCCTGTGATGGGTTTGATATGATTAAAACAAGAATTGATGAGTGGTAAAAGCATTTCAAGCAATGAAAGTATTTCCAAGATGGCCGTGAAGACGTTCAACCTATCAACAACAGATGAAAACGTGGAAAAAGTGAAAGGAATGACTGTGAATATCTAATCTAATGAACGTCTACAATGGGTGTAAAACAATAAGGAATGGGAGTATTTTGAAGGCTAAAATATTAATATAGACTAATAAGTACAAATAAAAAAACAAAATTCCCCTTATTTTCTGAACGCAACTCATAGGTATTATACTTTAATGCGATACCCTATATTTGGATTTTGGATTATTTTATGCAAATTAATTAATTTAAACCTATTAATTGTAAACATTACTATTCTTCGGATCCAAATTTCCGTGGATTTAATTAAAACTACCATGCGTGTTTGTATTCTATATTTTTAATGTCGTAATGGCTATATTAAATTTAAATTCCGGTTGAAAATATGAACACTCCAAATTGTTTGCCCTTGAAATGTGAGCCTTTTATCTTAAAATGGTAAAATAAAGAAGATTGTTGACTAATGCTTGTAGGCAATGAAGGAAATATAACTTAATTTTATTGTTTACATCAGCACTTACATCTATGACGATTTCTATGGGTACTTCGCCGTTTTTATTGTTCTGTGGTAGGTTAAGCTGCGTTCACATTGGTACCATTAGTTAAAAGCAGATTAACTTTGATGCCGGCTTAACGTCGACCTACTTTCCCGCAATACTTATTTTATCAACTTATCCCAATATCGAATATACTCTAATGTACTAACATGTTGGTTAATTTCTCTAAATAATGAATCAAAATATATGTTTGGCAACCTGATTATCTATTAACTTTGCTATGTGCTTGGAATTGATGGCAGCTCAAGGATTTCATGCGGGTATAATGAATAGTAAAATAGTTTGTAATGAAACTTATTGGAGGACAAGTCTTATTGTTGCACATTATCATCAGGTAACCTAAAACACGTAGACAGCTGGTTCGTACTTCACTGAATTTAAATGGAATTTAAAAATTGAATGAAGTTAATTTCATGAAGTCACGCCCCAGACAGTGATTATAATGAGGGTAATTTATTAGTTTATCCGTGCATTCTATTCTTGGAGGGTACAAACATCAAGGCATCAGTAAGTTCTGAGTAATGCATGTATTATACTTCTTGATAGAGTTGCCTTTAATGGAGTAAAGTATATTGTCTTTAGCAGCTTTTAACTCACCATGATAAAAGAAAAATATACACATTGTGTCCGATGGAACTGGAATGCCGTCACACTCAACCCGACGAGGAAATAGATAGCTAAGATTGAATGGGTGATATCTATTTTAGTGTGGAATTCCTTGTTTAATTTTGAAGGAATCAGACCGCTCACTTGGTGACGGCACCAGTAAACATTTGCAGCATATTTGGTTGCTTGGTTGGAATGCTAGGGATTTACGATTAGATTTGGCGATATACAGTTGGAATGGAAAAAAACTCTTGAGAGTTTCCGGAGTTTTTAAGTTTAAATATGGCTAAGTAATGAATGAAGAATTTCGTTATTATTTCGGCGCGACAGTGCTCTGCGTGGATTTTTTTATTTTCTGGACAGTAAGCGATGCAGATTTGTTGGGCTTTTTATCTCCATTATTAAATCAAGGCAGAGGAAGACCTCTCTTTTGAGAAAAAAAACAACTTTCTTCGTAATTTAGTCGAAATATGCCTATAAATTTTAAGAAAAGCTAGGTTGTATTAAAATAAATAAGAAAGGTAGCTGTTGAATCGCTCCTGAATTTCATCAAGTCGACCTTTGTGTCAAAGCATTATCTTCATATGTCGGATCATTCGTTGTTTCCTGTTAGTATATTAGGACAGAATGTTGTTTTACTATTTGCCACTATAAAAGACCATCACGATAATCCACGGTGAAATGATTAAATGTTCGCGTACAGTTTTGCTGTAAGTAGTATCTATAAAATTAGGGGTTTGCCGAGGAAGTAATGCACCACAATTATTTCCTCTGCCAACAGTAATGGTGCGAATGCGAAGCGTTACGTATGCAATATCCGAAGTTTCATAGGTGCCCGCGCAAAATATCTGGCTCTTACGGCACATAGCTTAGCTGCAGGACCGTTTCAAAATGGCGTCTGTAAGTGATGTACGTTGCAATCAGAGTGCCGTCATTGAATATCTCAGTGCAGAGAAGGAACTTTAGGGAATATTCAAAAGCATTTGTGCAAAGTCAATGGATTATTTGCTGCAAACAGTAGTAATGCTAATCGCTGGGCTCAGAGGACGAGGCTTTTACATAGAAGGCGGCTCGGCGGTGCTCCAAGATTTGCAGCGATCGGGGACGAGAACAAGGTTTGGTACCAACGGGGCAAACACGCGATTGTTTCGCGCTGCAGGAAGACCATAGAACAGGACGGAGAATGTGATAAAAAATAAGGTGTGTAGTTGAAACATCATTCTTTCATGTGTGCAAAGAATAAATGTCGAAGAAAAAAATATGGTGCATTACTTTCTGGCTCGTAGTTCCCGTGTTGCGTCAATGTTTCAAAGATGATAAATTATTTTGAAAATTATTTTTTTACATATTCATCTAACTTTTTATGGTTTAATATTTGTGAATATGTAACGGTGTACAAAGGTATACAAACCGACAGAAGCAATAGAATCAACCTGGTATCTAAATGCTAGTGAAATAGAGTTTAAATTCCAATAGAGAAAAATTAATTGATTTGAAAGGGATTCAAACCAAATCACCCAGATTTGAGGTTTACGACTCAATACGATGTATTTATCCCGTTTGATATCTCTTTTTGGATACGAATTAATTGCTTGAAACGTATGCTATCATCTTGTGATTTTCGGAGCACATAAAATTGTCCGTTAACATTTGCCTGAATTTAAAACATTGAAAGTTTAGGTTTACTATTGATTTTCTTAGATGCATATTATTATAAATAGAATGTAAATGTACAAACATTGAATATTTCAAGGAAAAAGCTTGAGTTTTACTGGAGAAATCGGTTACCAAAAGAGATCGGTCAAGAGGGATGTAGACGTTATTTTAAAGCTAACAAGGCCTTGTTAGGTTAAATTGAATAGGCAAATTTTAACATTTACATTACACATGCGGCTGGCTCCTTAGAGATGTGTACGTCGCTTGCTAGAGAGCATTTAATTCCTTGAATAGTGATTGAGTTAACAAAACTTTTCGCCAGCTGAATCCAATTGCGAAAAATGCAATCCCAAGTAAATTTAAAAGATTAGAGCATCCAAAATAAAAATGCGTAAATTAATATAATAATCATAAGATGGAGCGAAGCAGTCACTCGTAAAAAAGAGAAAACTTATGGTAATAGAGTGAGGAAAAAAATCAACTCATTTACCATTGATGCACGACAAAGAAGTCTTTCAGACCTAACGAGTCATATGACCGAGAGGGGCGGAAAAAAGTTTTGCCCTTTCTTTTGAGACGAAAATTTTTCAAGTTTACAAGCAGGAGAGTTTGAAAGAATAAACTACATTATCCCTAAAATCGTTCTCCAGTGAAAAGACGTCCCATCTATCTTTCTCCGTTAACCCGCACTCACAACTACTCTTCCTCCCTAAGTCCCATTTCGTTCTACCCTTACCCCCACCCTTAACCCTTTTCAAGGGGGAACCCTCCAACCTCCCCCTTGCTCATTATCTCGAGACCCACACCTATCCCTACCCTACCTATCCAACTACCTCCCGATCAGCCTCCCCCGCACCACGGTCGCGACGTAAAATAACACATTCTTTCCTACCCATAGTTTCATTTCCTGCTCTCCGCCCAGCCTCTTTTTCCTCAGCCAACTCCCATCCTACGGTCCCTGACATTTTTTTCTCTCTCTCCTTCCTTCTTCCTTTTAATTATTCCTCCCCCTCCTTCCTTCCCCACACCATTCTCCTCGGCTATACTTCCCCAATTTCGCCCTCACGCCCTTCCCCAAGTCAGCCCCCATTTCACAAAACCCTCCACCTCTTTCTCCATCTCCAACTAATTTGTTGCCTCCTCTTTTTTCGCCAACTTTTTCCGCCCCCTATTCCTCCGTAACAGAGGGTGAGGGGATAAGATAACGGGTCTGGACCATTCCTCTTCCAGTCTCCCTCCATGTATACCATACCTCCCTCATTCACTCATCTCCTTCGCCTGAAAAACCCCTTCTTCTTTCCTTCTTCGCGCCCGGCGGGCAGGGATAAGGTCGAAATAGCTCGGCTGCGTACCCTTATAACCCCTGGGAGAAGAGTGAAGGGGTGAAATTCCTACCCTCATACGTCCCTCCCTTTCTCGCCAACCCGCACGACCTTTTAGTCTGCCGGGTCCATTTAGGCGGGACTCATATGAGGCCATCTGCGAGAGTAGCGACTATATCTCGGCTGTCTAAACACTGTGCCACCTGATGAAGGCGAAAATTTCCGTGGAGATTTTGAGCATTCAGCGGGAGGTGTTCTGGTGATGATTAAAAAAAATTTAATTTTTCTTATGTAGATGTTTTAATTTAAGTACACCGGGACTGGCCACGGTGATATATTCACGGAGTCACCCGCAATTCACAAATTGCGCGAAAAATCCACAGAGAATAAAACATTCGTCTTTATCGGGATTCGAATCCGGTTCCCCCGATTTCCAGTCGAGTGTTTTAGCCAATCAAGCTCCGAGGCGTCATTCTCCCTTGTGACATTTTGAGGACCATAAAATTTTATGAGACTGCCGGTCAAGGCAAATGATTTTTTTCTCTGTGGATAATTGGTAAATTTTTGAACCTGATTCCTCCAAAAATCTCCATGATAAAAAAAAATGATAAATATTCTCGGGTTTTACATCGTGTAAATTTTTTTAAGGCCAAAGTTTCGATGACAAAATCCCTCATCATTATTACGGCTAAGACTGACTGTCATATCCATTTCTTCAAATCCAAATGAATCAAGACTGACTAACTGTTAGTCTTACCCCTGATGACAACGAGGGAATATCTCATCGATATATTGGCCTTAAACAGCCTTACCCGGTGTCAAACCGAGAAGATTTGATTAATAGTATTCTCTAGGAAAGCCTACAATATTATGGTAAAAAAAATTTCACTGCATTTCCGTACGCAGTAAACGTTTGTATAAAATTATTATCAGTACGTGATGGAAATAAGAGGAAGAGCCATGCATATTAATGATGATTATTTCTGTTGGAATTGTCTCTGCTTGAATTTAACGGTTAAATTTTATTAAATGTTCCTATGATATGGATTTGAGTAGTTTTTGCCTGGAACAAGTTCAATTTCCACAGTTGAATATGTACTGGAATTTTATCATTATATCATTAATTGTTACTGATTCATTGCTATACCTTATATTAGACCAATGTAAATTACAGGATTATCGTATAAGTAGAATATTACCGAAGAATTTTATAGACGAAAACTCCTGCGTTTCGGTGCCAGTGAAATTAGTGAGAGCTCGTGATGATGAATGAAAAAGCGAAACAATCGAATCAAAATAAAAGCATTCAAATAATTGAAATCAAATTTTCTTAGCCTTTGTGACTATTCGGTCAAGTATTGCTAATAGCGGCCACATTAGTCTCTTTGAAGTTAATCCGTGCGTAATATACTTTTTTGTTCCCGCTGATGTTTTTCACTGCGTCTGCTAAAAACATTAACTGGAAATCGAGTTTCGATTTTGAATGCAGTGATGCGTAATGTATTGGCTTTTCGTTAAAAATGGATTTGAAGAAATGAATTTCCTCGTTTTGAGTGGGGATATTTGTGGTATTAATAGCCGAAAATATCCATGAATAAATAATTAATTCTGGGTTACGTTGATCCCATGATCTATATTAGTTATTTGGCGCATAAAAAATAGGAAAGCACAAAAATGTTTAAAAGGGAAACATTTTTTTTGCATGTTACAAAATGTAGACACCGTTAATTCGCCTACCATTATATAATCATTTTATAATATGCTATAGTGAATAATCCTCATCTTTTAAATGCCGTTGTAGACATTTGAGATCACCAATAAGTATAAATATTTTCACCAAAACATTTTTTGTATAAAAACAAAGATATTTTTTCAGCGTCGATAAAATATCATTTTCCGAAAATGCCAATTTGCGAAACGGATAGCAAGGGCGTGCTATAAAATAATTCTGGCGCTATATTGTGCGGAATGCGCGGTCTCTCGATGACGACAAATCAAAATAGCGAGAAGGCACGACTGTCTTCAATACACAATTTTTGCCAAATCCTCATCTTTAATTTGCCGTTGTTGCCAATTTATATCACAAATAAATATTAATATTTTCATCAAAACATTATTTATTTTAAAAAGCTTTTTTGTTCAGCATGGATAAAAAAATCATTTTCCGAGAATGCCAATTTGCGAAATGGATAGCAAGGGCACTTTATAAAATAATTCTGACGCTCAATCGCGTGGAATATGCCGTCTCTCGATAACGATAAATCGAACTCTCGAGTACGGACGACTTTCTACAATGTACAAGTTTTGTAAAATCCTCATATTTAACATGCCGATGATTATTAAAATTTTCATCAATTTTTTGCATAAAAACAAATATGTTTTGTTCAGCATGGAAAAAAGTTATTTTCAGAAAATGCCAATTTGCGAAATGGTTAGCAGGGACACACTATAAAATAATTCTGGCGCTCTGTAGCGTGTAATAGAATAGAATAGATATTTATTATGCTCTGGGAAAAAACCATTTGGAGCAAAAACACAATTTACAATAAAATGGCTCATCAAAGCAAAAAGTTCATGAAAAATGTCAAGTAAAGTTGTTTGATACACATATATAAAATAGAAATAACACGTAACAAGGATTGAAATTTGGCTTCATAGGCAGGCAGAATATGTAGGCTGTATTTTTCGTGGGAGTTTATTTTACTTCTCCACTGAGTAAATCCATGTATAATTTAATTTTAAAAGCATGGATGGAGCCCTTCTGTCTAAGATCCTCAGGGAGAGAATTCCAAAATTTTGATCCCGTTACCATAAATGATTTCTGGTAGATATTAGTACGTGGAGTAGGATAATATAAATAGCCCTTTTTGCGAGATGACGTATGGGTGGTTTCTGATCTGTTCATAAAGATTTCCCGGAGATAATTAGGGATTCTCTATCTTAAAATCTTAAAAAGAAGACCTCCGAGTAGATATTAACCTTCGATTACAAAGATTTAGCCAACCAAGGCTGATTCTGTACTGTGATACATGAACATCCTTTCTTAAATTGAATACATATCTTACACATGAATTAAGTAGCCTTTGTAACTTTTTATCCAGCTCTTTAGGCATGTCATTATAAACAAGACTATAATAGTCAAAGGAAGGGAATACCAGGGTAGAAATTAACATTTTTCGGGTGGATATAGGAAGTAAGTGCTTATGCAGTTTTAGTTGATACAGTGTGATATTGGCTTTATTACAGATGTCGTTGACATGTTGGTTCCAAGACAAATTTTTTGTGAGGGTTAGTCCAAGAGTGCGAACAGAGTCGCTGAACGGTATTTGATGATCGCCTACTACAACTGGAGGAAGGTGATTATAATCTATTTTGTTTAGGACCCTTGAGCTACCGATGATTATTGCTTTCGTCTTCAAACAGTTCAGTATGAGGTGGTTTTTACCCACCCATTTTGTGATTTCTCTCACGTCATGATCACTAGATTGATACTATCATCTATGTTTTCAATCAAAGTATGGATGTATATTTGAAGGTCATCTACATATATCATATATTTACAATTTTTAGTAGCAATTGAAATGTCATTGACAAATATAGAAAATAGCAGAGGGCCCAGGACGGATCCCTGAGGAACTCCGCAAGATACTGGAGCCCATGCGGATAAGTAATTTTCAGGTCCTAAGACTGCTTGAAATCTATTGCCTAGGTATGAGCAAAACCAGTTTAAAGCTGAACAAGAGAAACCAAGCTTCACCATCTTATGGATTAGTAGATTATGATCAACTCGATCGAATGCTTTAATGAAATCAAAAGGAACTAGTATTGTAACCATACGCTTATCAATATGAAGTCGAATGTCATCGGTAATCTTTAGTAGTGCCGTCTGCGTACTGTATCCATGCCGAAAACCTAATTGCAGAGCGTCAAGTTTGTTATTGTTAGTTAAGTACTCTGTGACTTGCTTGAAAATTATTCTCTCCAACATTTTCGACAGGGCGCACAGAATAGAGATTGGCCGGAAGTCGGAAGGTAATTTTGCATTTTTTATCTTCTTTATCGGACGAATAAGTGCTTTTTTCTACTCCGATGGAAATACTGAATTTTCGAGAGAATGGGTGAAAATTTCAAGGATGTAAGGTAATAGGGCATATTTGGAAAGTTGAATAATCTTTACAGGAATATCGTCAACTCCAGAGGCAGTTCACTTGGAGAACGCAAATACTTCGATCAGAGTCTCAGGAGTTACGTGCTTAAAGTAAAAGTTGTTATCACTGAATGGTATAACTCGCACTAGTCTGGAATTAGCTGAGGCATCATTATGACTAATCGTAGTTGACAAAAAGTAGTAGCTTAGCTGATCGGGAGTTATGTTTGGGGGTAGAGAAGAGTCCCGTCTTCGAACCAGCCCAAGATTTCGAAGCTCACGCCAAATCAATTTCGGGTCTCTCTGCGAGGAAAGATTCGAGGAAGAAAACGCGTTTTCTGTCATTGATGGCTGATTTAACGCGATTTCTAAGTTCCTTGTATTTTTGGCGCAGAGTGGAACAACCATTGCGTCGAAAGGCACATCGCGCTTCGTTGCGTTCTTTAATCATGAGTTTTATCGTCTCATTCAGCCAAGGAGGTAGTCGGCGTTTAGGCCTACATACCCATTAGGGAAAAAAAGTGTCAGAGCAACTAGCTATGTTTGACGTGAAACAACCAAGTTTTGAATCGATAGAACTAGATTTAAAAACACCATTCCAATCCATCGCTAGAAGCGCATCATGAAGGCACCGGGAATCAATGTTTTGGAAGTCACGGAATCTGAAAGAGGTGGGTGTGAAAGACATAGACAGACTGAAATTGTAGGTAATTTCAATCAAGTTATTAGTCGACAGGAAGGGGACAGAAGTTTGAGAGTATTTTGAAACTTTTTCCAGATCGTCGACGACTTGTAATGTGCAACGTGATCTTGATAATCAACAATCTTGATTACGATAAATCAAACTCGCGAGAAGGCACGAGTTTCTACTACAAACAAGTTTTTTCAAATCCTCATCTTTAATTTTCCAATAATTATTAATATTTTTATCAGTTTTTATATAAAAACAAAGTTTGATCAGCATGGTTAAAATATCATTTTTCGAAAATGCCAATTTGTGATATAGATAGCAGGGGCACACTATAAAATAATTCTGGCGCTCTATCGCGTCCAACGTGCGGTCCCTGGATAACGGCAAATCAAACTCGCGATAACGCACGGCTGTCTATACACAAGTTTTGCCATGGTCGCATTCAATTCCGTCGGCTATCTAGTTGGCAAAATAGAGGTATTGGAAGTGCGACGAGGGCATCTCCTGCACCATGTGTTATCGCACGACGGCTCTCCTAGCGGGGATTAATTCCCAGCAAATGACAGAGGAAGGTGTTGATTCGCATTCGGTTTAGAAATCGGGAGAGGCAGCGAAAGAGGTTTGAGACAATGGGTGCGAAAACAAGCGGGACAACAGAGGCGATTGTCATAGAACCGCTGTTGGCCCAACGACCGGATTTTGGGGAAATCGATTCCTGCATGTGTTTGAACGCCCTTCATCAACTGGTTTGAGATAAAAGGAATTCACTTCGAGAGTTCTGGCACTGAACCCTGGTGTACTTATTTCGGTAGAGAGCCCAAGTCCTTTTAGATTAGGATACGAACTTTTGTGCAAAGCTTTTGGCTTACTTCATTATACATGGAACATAGATATAATATTGAATAAAATGCGGTTTTCCCCTGAAGTGTTACAATTAAATTGGGATAACCACTTTCACTGGGTCTGCTAAAACATATTCACTGAAAATAATTTCGATTTTGAATGCAGTGATGCATATTGTATTGAGCTATTGTTAAAAATGGATTTAAAGAAATGAATTTTCTTGTTTTTTAGTGGGGATGTTTGTGGTATTCATAGCGGAAAATATTCATGAATTAATAATAAATTCCTGAAAATGCTGATCGCATTATCTTTATCAGTGATTTGTGATCTATTTAGTGTTTTTTGTGGCGGCTTAGTATTTTTTCATCGAACTAAATGATAATACAGCGATACGGGAAAATTCTCCACATTGTGCTATCGGACGCCAGATTTTCTGATGGGGATTTTTCCCAGCCAAATACAGAGAAAATGATGATGAACTTAAAGTTGATAACGTGTATCGAAATTCCAATATATTTTGGTAATTGATTGCGTGATGTGTGTTAACGCCCTTCACCAACGGATTTGAGATAAAAGGAATTCACTCCGAGAACCGTGGTACTGAATCTCGTGCAAGGGCGGTGAACTTATTTCGGTTGAATATCTAAGTTTTATTTTAAGATTAGGATATGAACTTATGTACCAGCCTTTTGACCAAAGGGACTGCCTGGAGGAGGGCCTATTCCATCCCATTGAAGGGCGATTTCTATTGCCATTTCGGTTGCATTGTAATCGGTTTTCATAAATGTCCATGGCGCGGTAATTAGTGCAATGCGATCCACATTTTTCTAATATTTTGCATCAGAATGTTTGTAATTGCGAGGAATAACATTGAAAATTTATGAATTTGAAATATCACATCATCATGTCTATGAATATAGATTGACATCCCTAATTATACCTTATTTCTCCTTGAAATTCGGATCACTTTGCTGAATAAAAACTAAATTTTTTGGCGACGTCGCCGCGTCAATTTTTTTTAAGTGGCCCCAATGTTTCCAATACTAGTCGCTTTCTTAAGGGAATCTGAAGAGGTGGGAATTCAAATTCATATATATAGGTATCCGTGTCAGTTGGTCTACCCAGCATCGGTCGGGAAACGTTTCGAAAAAAAATGATGCGACGACATTACCCAAAAGTTTTTAATTCAACATGACGAGTACCCGTGAGAGTTTTAATGGAGAATTCGTATCACTTTGTCTGTCAGCGACGCGACTGGCGACTTTTGAAAACCCATTCAAATGCGCTGTGGTTGACAACACATTAAGAGGTACTTCAGGATCCTTTTTTGTTGCATTCGTGTTTTGACTTAGTTCATTGCCTATGAAGCAGACTTAAAACTATGAATAAAATGCACGTTTTTCCTAAATACAGTAGATTCCGTTTAATGGGTCCACCGGTTACTCGGGGCAGCCACTTATTTGGGGCAGATCTAGAAGAACAGAACCCAATAGAGGAGTATCCCGGAGTATTATTCGCTTAATTGGGACAGCATGCTACTTTATTGGGCCATGAGTCAGCGACATAGAGACTATACTCGCGACAAAATTAAAATTTTTTGTTTTCAGAATACTATTTTTTTATTTTCCTCCTTTACTCTTATTTTTCACAAATTTTCTTATTCTTGCCCTATTTTGAAAGCTCTTGCTGTTATAGTATCCGCAAGAGGATAGAACTTTTCTTTAATTGGACTTAGTAGAAGACAGTCATTTAGCGTGGCCCGAGGCTGTCAAAAATAATTTTAACTAAATTGCTATTATTCTTAAAAATGACAATAAATCAACTAAACTCGCTGATTTATTAATCAAATTAATAGTTTAGTAAACTTATGTTGCATTATAAACATTCTTTAATCTTCTTTCTATCACTTCAACGTTTGTTTATGCCCGTATACAGGATAGTTCGCCTAATTGGGGCAGCCGCTTAGTTGGGGCAAAGTGCACAAGTCCCGATATGTCCCAATTAACCGGAATCTACTGTATTAACTACTAAATTGGAGGGACCAAGTTCAATACTCGATCATCTGTGAGTCTCGTGTTTTCTCCCGGCCGCATCGTTTTTTTCGTCAAACTAGATTGCAAAGTAGAGATATTCGAAGTATACAGCGGGAGTCTTCTCCACAATGTGTCATCGTGCGCCAATTTTTTTAGTGGTGATCAAATCCCATCGAGATGCGGAGTAGGGTGATGGCTTGAATGTTGATACACTATATCGAAACTAGTTAACTAATGAAATTCCAACAAAATGTAGTAAAAATGCATATGAACTGAAAGTTGCAAAAATGCATTTGAACTGAAAGTTGTTAAGGGCGTGTAAGGGCGGTGAATTTATTTCGGTTGATTATCTAAGTTTTATTTTAAGATTAGGATATGAACTTATGTACCAGCCTTTTGACCAAAGGGACTGCCGGGAGGAGGGCCAATTCCATCCCATTGAAGGGCGATTTCTGTTGCCATTTCGGTTGCATTGTAATCGGTTTTCATAAATGGATTTTAACCCGTGGGCTCGGGTTGAAATCCCGGCGGCGGCAGAGATTTTTCTGAGACCAGTCTGGTGACATTAAATGATGGATCATTACCACCACATGCGCTAGAGTAACGTTATATTTATAGAGCAATCGTTCGGTTCTTAAAATGTGCAGGAGTAATCTTGAAAATAATATTTTTTGCTAAATCATGAAGCCTGGAAATGTTACTGTGGTGCGTTACGAAGGTAAAATTGATATCAAGTAAGCGA
Source organism: Ischnura elegans (assembly GCF_921293095.1). Lineage (NCBI taxonomy): Eukaryota > Metazoa > Arthropoda > Insecta > Odonata > Coenagrionidae > Ischnura > Ischnura elegans. Next base: position 43,710,019 of record NC_060255.1, on the reverse strand, counting down.
GGTGGGAGAGTCTTATAATACTGTTTATTCAGAGGGACTAAGGGTTCCTAAGGCCAGTAAAATGGGACTAGCTTTTCTATTAATGGATGGATTGCGGTCAGATTGGATTAAGCCTAAACTCACAATGAAATCGCTCGGTGGACCTTCCCATCTTCAAATGCAAACGCATTTCTTCATCCTCTTTTTTAATTCATATCTCTATTTCTTATAGTAAGCTAACCCGAAAGTTATTTACAAAAGATGAGGGTAGAGCTCACTCTAATGTAAGTCGCACAACTTCATAGATTTATAGTGAGGAATTTGACGCGATTGAGCCATCGTAAAGATACCAGATTTCGAGGAATATGAATTCTGAAGGCGTCTTTTTAGTGTACCGGAAGGCCTGAGGTTCTTATGGAATTGACGGGTGATTGACATTATATGGGGAAATAAAAGTTATGAGAACTCACATCAGTTTAATGTCGTCTTGAAAGGCTATAAGAAATACCGAATAAGTTTCAATAACGAATTTATAAATTTGATTTTCTTACAAAATACTGAAAATCATATTGGAAGATGAGAGCGTGGAAGTTCGTAGTGTTCTGCGTTAAAGTGCCGTGAAGGCCTTCTGACGAACTAGCAGAAAAAAGACTCGTAGTTGGAGGTGCCTCAGGGCAAAGAACTGGCCCTCCTGCAATGGAAGGGATTGGGTTGGTGCTGTGGCTAAAGTGTTCGCTTCCTGACCCGTGGGCTCGGGTTGAAATCCCGGCGGCGGCAGAGATTTTTCTGAGACTGCCCGATCCCTCCTTGAATGTTTTGAGGTGTTGTGGAGAACATATCAAGCGCAACACCCCGTCCGTCGAATGGGACGTTAAGCCGTGGTCCCTGCGCCTGGCACTGGTGCCTGTGGATTTATCCCTGGGCTCTCTCAACGCTTATCTATTTCCATTCCCTATTTTCCCAGCTCTATACGAATTGAAACTATAAATGAGTGATTCGTGGGCGTTTTTATTTCATCTCAAGGATCATTGTTCAGTTCCGAGTGCAGGGTATTTTTTGTCATTGCTTTAGTTTTTTTTACTCTGCATTTACCCCGCAAACCATCTGAAACGGAGTGTGGCAGGGGGTGTTAGTACAGCAAACGTTTACGCATAAGAAGCAAATGATCAAACAAAATTACCACTAGCATTTACTCAAGTCCTTTAGTGATCGAGGGAAAAAATACTTCTCATATCTATTTGTTCGGCAAAATATCTCTCCTAATTTTTGATTCTGTCGGACATAAAAAAATAGTGGGGCTATAAGATAATATTCTCCGGGTCTCTCTTGAATATGTCATTTCTTAACTGTTCAAGCAATATAAACCTAGCTTGCAGCCTTTGGGTCTCTATCGGCTCCCTGGATAATTTTCTTAACACCTTGGTAGCGCTGTGTGCAGTTTTTGACGAATTGCGCATCTTGCCTTTATATTTTATTCAGCTTACGGATTAAGTCTTTCTTCACGTTGCATATTCAAAGTGTGGCCGGACGAAGAAGTATTTTCTGGACACCTCCATACAAACTGTTGGATGGCATGGAGGAACTTGGTTTGAAACAACAAGCGGAGCATGCCTGCACCACGGTTGTGTGACCTGGAGCGTAACCATTGGTCATCACAACAACCCCGTGCTTCGTCACCAACTATGGCCACTTGTGTAACCACGACACCCGCGGCGGGTAAGACTATGGAGAACTCGCAGGAGAGAGGTACTTGAATTAGACAAGTGAAAAATGGACTTTCGGATGGGTTTCTGGTGCGGGGGCCGCATGAAGACACGAAAGGACGCTGAGAAACGTTGAGAATACATCCACAAATAAACTGGGTTGAAGTTGGATAGAGGCTGAAAGGTATTACCGGGGGTGGAGGTGAGGGTTGGAAAGAAAAAAAAGCAAGATTGGTGGAGGGTAGGAAAGGGTTTCTTTTTTCGGGTCCTGTGGAAAGGGTAAGGGAGCGATCCCTGGATTTTAATGAGGAGACGGAGATATTTCCCCAAGGATGGTGGGGTAGGGATGTGCCCTGGTGAAAAAAGGGGTGTGAGTAAGGAAGTGGTAGTGGGGGTACCACGCTACCCCCGTCCCATTTTTCGCGAAGGGGTCCTGAACGCAGGGTAAGGGATGTTCCCTGAGAATGAGGGGCCAAATGAAGGGGGAGGGGAAAGTATGGTCGGAGACTTGGACCGGTCGCCAGGGTTTCAGACGGCCATTGTCGGGGAACTGCTAAGGTTAGGATGAGTGTTGGGGGAGTGAACATAGGAGGCAGCACTGGCAACAACGCACAATGTGGACGGAGGGATGAGGAAAAAAAATTGAGGAGTGCGGCGCGGAAGAGTGGATATGAGAAATTTAGAGGGAAGACAAACAAAAGGAGTGTGCAAAAGAATGAAGAAGGAGGAGAAAGGTTTCTTCCTTCTGTGCTTTTCATTTTCATTTTTTAACCCCGTTGTATTTTTTTCTCCGTTTTTTTTTTGGCGCCAGAGCCTCGTATTGAGTGAGAGTTTCTGTGGAGAAAAGAAATTCATGCAGCGGTGTCATTTCCTCTTTTCTTTCTCTCGTCCGCGTCCTTTTGTGTTTTATTTCTCCCGGTTTAATTTAGAACAATGAGATTAAACATCCTAATTAACGTAGTTCCGTTTATTTTCTTCCTTCTCCTTTCCGTGTAAGTAGGGTAATCGCTTCGAGGGGGTTTTGAGAGGCAACGGAAGCGTCCTCATGCCATGAGGTTGAGTGATCTCATGTCATCATTGGCACATGCCTCGTGCCTTCGTTTCAAAATAGAGTTCTTAAAATTCCTAACTATTTAGGAGGGTAATTATATATGTCATAATAATTTGGTTTATTTTATCCTTGAAAACTTTGGCACATGCTTAATGCTAGGGTGTATGTTTCCATTGAATATACGTGGTAGACCATTCGTAGCCATTTGCATAAACACTTAATTTAAGAGAAGGAAAATGTGGTCGTATTTATTGCTTACAAAATGTATGCTGCATATTTATTCACGGAGACTAGAAGTTAGCCAACTTAAGGTTTTTTTTGTGCACTTCATTTCTTCTTAATTTCTTCCCAAATTTTGTACTCTCTATTGCATAAGTACAAGGCTGGTTGTTAGTAGTTTTTGATGCTGGTTTTAACGATTTCTTCCAATAATATTACTGGGTAGATTTACCAGCATTTTGCCATTCTGCAACCTATCAACATCTCACTATTTTGCTTTAGTGATATTTAGAATTCCAAAAATAGATTTTTCTCAGTCTGAAGTGCCTCCAAAAATTCATATGTTATTTAAATATATACATAATTGATACCCACAAGGAAAGAGTTTTTGTCCCGATTAATATTCTAGAATTACGCTCCATAGGTACTTTACAAAATCCTTCGAAATGTTGTACACAGCTGCATTGCTCCCACATTAAAATTCCATTTATGTACAAAATTTTGTTTGTGGAACTAAACTGTTACATCATTAAAATGCAATGTCATTCTTATTTCCTGTAATTTTTATTTCTGAAGTTGGTATTTTCTCCGTGACTATACGTATGATTTCCCTGGTTTAGTTATTTCGACCGCATCTATTTCTAATTATTGTGTTTTTAAATTAGCATAAATGTAATCAAGCCTCGAAAAATTAGTCACGCGGAATTCCATGAGTGCGTAAAATACATTATTTTTAATATTGTTTTGCAATTTTGATGCAATACTCGAGGAAAATATCAATGTATTCATATAACAAGCTTTTTTAAAAATCCTTGATAGTTCTTTTAAGTTCATAGCGTCATTTATGTCGGTACCAGGCTTAATTTTCCCTTGGGTGTAAAAGTTTTTTTTTAAATATGCTTACATTTTATGGAACGCATCATATGTGAAAGGGTCTACTATAGATTGTAATCGAGAGAATCAAATCCTCGACGAAATAGGGAGGAGCATCGATTAATCAGTTAAAAGTCGCTAAAGATTAGTTAATAGGAGTACCACGAGTGCATAAAACTCATTGGTTTCAACCTTATTTTGCAATTTGGGTGTTATATTTGCGGGAAATATCGCTATGCGTTCGTCTCATGACAAGCTAAATTTTTCTACCAATTGCGTATTGTCACTCAAAAACTGAGCTCATTTGCCTGTTGCTTCCGGATGCATAAAAAATATACTAGTTTTTTTTATCAAAAACATCATTTGTGAAAGGAGTGGGCCATTATTGATTTTAATCGTGCAAAGTCAATCCTGGATTAAATAGCCAAGAAGATCAATTAAAAAAATTAAAAGCCACGATAGATTAGTTGAGACGAGTACCATAAGTGCGTAAAATTAATTGTTTTCAGTTTCACTGTGCAATTTGGATATAATCTTCGCAGAAAATATAACTTACATTCACCTCAATACTAGTTTAATTGGTCTGCTGAGAGTGTAACAAGGATCAAAATTTGGGAGGGGGGGCAAGCCGTGGTCTTTCAAGTCTCAACGTTTTAGCTTGGGCCAAAATTTTAAGATAATTATGTCAGCGCTTTATTATTTTATAAAATAATTTGCTTTAAAATAATGAATATTTTTAATTCAGTTCCATGTAACTTTCATTTTGAGCCAAATTTATTTTCGATTTTAGTGGGGGGGGGGCAGCTGCACCCTCCTGTCCCCCGCTGGGTATGTCCATGTAGGTGCATAATGTTACTCAATTACTAGGCCAAATTGTTTGTTGGCTCCGAATACATTGTTTTCGAATCATACTTGGTTATCAAACGAATCCTATGTGAAAGGAATGGCCTACCTAATATTTTATTGATGATTAATCTCTCAGCATTTAAATCAATAAGAACCTCAATCAGTTGAAAACAGCGAAAGAAAAATTTAGGGGAGTGTCATAAGTGCGTACAATTCATTGATATCTGTCTCATTTTGCAATTTGGAAATCATCTTCACTACATATCATTTCTTTATTGTTCCCCTTAATGCATATTTTCCTTCAAGTACTGAGTTAATTATCCCGTTGTATCCCTATACATTTTTTTACTATATAGTTTTTAATCGAACTCGTAGTATGTGAAAGGAGTGGCCTGGTATCGATTTTAATCGTGCATGATCAGTCTTCTATAAAATACTTTAGAACCTCGATAAATTAGTTAAAAGACTTGAAAAATTTGTTCAGAGGAGTACCGAAAGTGCGTAACATTCATTGGTTTCAGTCATACTCGGCAATTTGAATGTTATGTTCGCGGGAAACATAACTGCAATTTTATCTTACAAGTTATCCTCACTCAATTTTATTTCTTAACTGCTCTGCCAAGTTGGATTGTCAGTCATGTACTGGGCTAACTTTTCCGTTGGTTCCGGAGACAATTCTTCCAAATCATGATTACTTTTTTTTATTGAACGCGTTGCATGTGACAGGAGCGGCATGCTATCGATTTTCATTTTGGGAGATCAGTCCTTAGTGAAATAGTTAAGGACCTCAGTTAGTTAAGATTTACGACAGATTAGTTTCGGGGGGTACCATGGGTGCGTAAAATTTCACTGGTTTCAATATCCTTTTTTGCAACTTTGAAGTTATCTTCACTTCATCGTATTTCTTAAATGCTCTACCAAGTGCGGATTATTCATCAAGTACTGGAATAATTTTCCCATTGGTTCCGGATACAATTCTTTTAAATTATACTTGTTATTTTTTTAAATCGAACGAATCGCATGTGAAAGGAGTGGCCTGCTATCGATTTGTACTGTGGGAGGTCAATCCTCAATTAAATAGTTAACCCATTAAAGCCCACGAGCAACTTAAGTTGCATCAAGGAAAAAAAATTCTCCTTCCCTCCTGGAAGCTCACAAATAGGCAGGAGAATACCCTATTTAAGGGTTATTCCTTCTTCTAACTAGGTTATTTTTTAAAAGCGTCCAAGCAAAGAGATAACGGTGCTTTGCTGCGCCGACCCTTTTAGGGTCCGTCGCCGCCAATTGTGCTTCTGACTCTGTGCTGCTCGGGAATATATACCATCTGTCCAGCGGAATGCATATTGGATTTGAATACTCCAAAATGGTAAGCAAATATGTAATTCTCTTTGAGTAAAATATTTCGTGATTTGGCTAGAAAATAATTTTTTTATTGATGGTCAAACTTTTGATGCAACTGAAGTTGCTCGTGGGCACATAGTAGTACTAATTTTTGCCTTTCCCTTAGAATTTGTCTCCTTTGCCTTGAAAGATTGAATACCAGTTTCAGTTCTTCCCATGCATTCAACAAGGTGTAAAAAGGTTTTTCTTATGTATTACTTACTAAATGTTAAGGTGAGGTGGAGTAAGTGCGACTGCGGGATAAGTGCGACCTCCCTTGAGGAAGATCGTATTTCTGTTCTCAAAGCAGGTGGCGGTAGTGCAACATATTCCATACATTGTAATGGAACCAGAGCCAACAACTTTGTAATAATTATCCCTTTAGTTCTCGTTTCACATGCTTAGAAAATATACCCGTCCATTCATCTCGTAGTCTTAGTTGGTTTTGATGAGAGGCGACACCGCAGTTCTCTAAGAATAAACGCATCGGAGGTGTAAGGTAAGAACTGTATCTTGTTTCCTCTTCTTTATGGAATGGTTTTCCTTGCTTTACTCTAAATTTTGGAACTCGGGTATTATATTTAGTTTAGATGGGGGGGCGCACTTTCCCCGCCGTATAGAGAGAGAATTTTTTCAGTGATTCACCTACATATTATACATTGAATCTCATGTTTTAGCAAGCCTAGAAAATTTTCCTAAGCTAGTTAAAATTGATGTATGCTATTTAGGGGTCGCATACTCCCCACATTACCTTACATAATATAGATCATTTCCATGCTTTAAACGTCTATAACATTTATGAACTAGCTTTTTTGCTATTAGCATTTGTAGGTGCCGAGTGATTTGCAGTGAGGGCTGTTCTTGCTGAGACTGTTCGTCTATTGAGACATTCTTTTAAAATGTAAGTTCATTTAACAAGTTATTTATATCATATGAATTTACGATTTCCCGTGTAAATATAAACTTAAATGATGTATTTTCAGGTCTCGACAGCGTCTGACCGTAAATGAAATAATAAATATACTTGAGGAAGAGGGTGACGAACACAGGCCGCAGACAATAATTATAACTGGACCGGAGGAAGGTGCTGAGGCTATTACGGATGAAGATTCCGATGAATCAGATGCGGAAGTGACTGGAGATCCAACGCATCTACCACGACGTGTTTTGGATGCAGAAGGACAGCTTCATTCGAGGGAAACTCTGCCTGAAGAATCGCAGTCAGAGCAACCGTCGACATACAAAGGGTGCAAAAGGATGGCCAAAAAACGCAAGTTAAAAGATTCAACAAAAAAATGGTCGCGCGATTTAACTGAGTTAAATTTTAAATTACCTGAGTTTATCCCCCCTCTAACTCCGAGTAGATTCTCGATCAATCAGTCACCCTTTGATTCCTTTAGGGTTTTCTTTTCTGAGGATTTCGTGTTGCACATAGTAGAACAAACAAATATGTATGCGAACTTGAGAGGGAATCATGGATTCAGCGTAGCTAGTGAAGAGATATATGCATTTCTTGGCATATTGCTATTCTCTGGATACCACTTTTTACCCAGAAAACGCCTCTTTTGGAACACAGATGATGACTGCAATGTCACTATTGTCAGAGAAACAATGAGAAGGAATAGATTTGATGATATTCTCCGCTACTTACACTTAGCAGACAACACAAACCTTGATACTTCTGATAGATTATATAAAATACGGCCAATATTTCAATTTTTAAACATAAATTTTAAGCTATTACCTCCCAGGATGAACTGCTGTGTTGATGAAACTTTAATTCCATATTATGGAAAACATGGCGCAAAGCAGTTTATAAAAGGAAAACCAATTAGGTTTGGGTTCAAACTATGGTGTCTGGCAGAATCAAATGGCCATATAATTCACGCAGAGCCCTATGGAGGATTGTGTACTCGAATCCCGAAGTCTGATCTTGGTCAAGGAGGTGATGTAGTTGTGGGCTTATTGGAAAAGAGTCAACTAGAAAAAGGTTCAAGGTTGTTCTTCGATAACCTTTTCACATCTGAAAAGTTACTGTACACTTTAAAGGATATGCAAATTGGAGGGACTGGCACACTACGTGAAAATCGAGTGAAGTATGCAGAAAATGAGTTAACAGAAAAAAATAAATTCAAAAAAGAAGCTAGAGGAACGATGGAGGAAAGAACCAATGGTGACATACTTGTTACTCGCTGGAACGATAATGCAGTGGTAACAATGATGACAAATTGTATCCAGGGAGGAAATAAGGTTGTAAACCGTTACTCAAGGAAAGAGAAAAAAAATGTCACTGTTCCTATTCCTCTTGCCATTGCAGAGTACAACAAATTCATGGGAGGAGTAGATTTATGTGACCAACTATTGGCCATGTATAGGGTGAACATCAGGACAAAAAAGTGGTGGTGGCCATTTTTCGCCTGGGCAGTAGACGTGTCATGTGTTCAGGGCTGGTTGTTACACCGACATGTGGGGAGTACAATGGACTATTTACAGTTTCGACGAGAATGCGCTCTGTACATGATGAGGCATTTTGGATCTCCAACTGCTGGACGTGGTTTTAGACAATCACATACGGGGGCTGAGGAAATCAGGACTGATCACTTAGACCATTTGATAACTAAAGGGTCATCGAAGTATAAAGTATGTGCTCAGTGTAAAAAAAGAACAGTTTACATTTGCAAAAAATGTAATATTTCTTTACACCCAGAATGTTTTCTTGCATTTCATGAGAAATGACGAAATATTTTGTACATGGTGGAAACACCCGGTAAAAACTGTTTAAAAAAATGTAACTCTAATATTTTATGCTCATTGTATCTATGATGCATCCGAATTAGTGATATAAAAGAATAAAATGACTAACATGTAACATTTAAAAAAAAGTATCTTTCTCATTACAATACTAATGAAGATCCTGAATTTAGTTCACTCAAGTGCCCACGAGCAACTTGAGTTGCATGTAAATATTTCTACATTGAAAAATGCAAAAAATTTAAAAAATCATTTTTTTAGTATCA